>NC_133391.1:97227383-98427383 GCF_047511655.1 Castor canadensis | reverse complement strand
AGAGACTGGTTAACAGGTATACAGCCATAGTTAGCTAGGCGGAATAAACTATGGTGTTCTACTATACTGAAGGGTGGTTATGTATGGAAGAGATGTTCTAAATGAATGTTCTCATCACTAAGACATGATAAATACTGAAGATGATTCTAAATATCTTGAGTTGATCAATGTACAGTGTATAAATGTATCTGCACCCCATAAAGATATAGAATTAATGTCCATTTATTAAAAATAAAGAAAAAAGGAATCTTCTTCTGTTAATATATCTTGCATTTTGAGTTACATACAGTGATAAAATAAGACTTTGGTTACTTCTCTTGGAAAGCACTGAATGTCTTTTATGTTCAGTGACCAGAAGGTAGACTATAGCCAAGACTGCTATTGCTTGGCAATATCCATACTTTCCTTTCCTTCCTTAGCACACAGCAGGACGATAGCTCTCAATCTCCTTTAAAAATTAAGTGTGACCTACACTAAGAGGAGAACACACATAGGAGGACTAAGAAAGGGAAGGAAACCTAAAACTTGAATGTGGTTGATGTGCTCCCTGTTGAGGACCAAATAAAGTAATCTTAAATTAGCACAGGCCACTATGGAAAAGGGACCAAGAAGTAGCAAAGAGGTCTGGTAGAAATTAACCAATGTGGATTACAATACACAAGTGCATGGAAGCAACACTAGGAATCTCTCTGTATAGCTAGCTATCTTTATTCCAAACTAGCAAAAATGCTATGTCTTTCTTATTATGTCTTAAGTTTCCTCTTCAACAAAATTGGAGAAAAGAACAGAGCAGATTCTGCCTGGAAGCGGGGATGGGGGGAAGGGAGGGGAGGTGGCACAAACAATGTATACACATTTAAGTAAATGTGAAAATGATAAAATAAAAAGAGAAAAGAAAAAAAATAAAAGAAAGCAAAAAATTAAGGGTGACCAAGTGGCTGCATTCTGATTAATTTAATATAAGCTCAAAAGATGATATGTGCCTATGCTAAGCCTGGTCCTTAAAAAAACTCCCATGTGTGATTTTTTTTACTCTAACTTTTCCATCCAGAGGTTTAAGAGAAGATTTTGAGGATCAGAAGGGAAGTAATAAAATACATGAAAAAAAAATAAAAGGGTCCCATAATGTCTGTGTAGCGCATAGCTGGAGCCCCACCTCCCATCACTGACATATACTAGGCCATGATAAAAGCAAACTATGAGCTTTTATTATTCTTAATAATTAATATATAGGGTTTATCTGTTTAGTTATACACTTTACAAAAAAAATTAGTCAAAGCACTATGATTACATTGTTTGTTGTAAATAATAAAGAAAGCATAAAATTTAAATTGCTTTAAAAAGGGCCTTTTATTAATATTTTGTTTTTAAGATACTTAAAAAATCCAGTTTACAAAATGCCTCAAGTGATGAACAGTGTACTCAAATGACAATTCTTTATAGAGTTATTACTAAAAGTATAGTTCTAAGGACTTGGAGTTACCTTTAACCCTTCATTAGATTAGAGTAACATTTAAAGCAGTGTTCAGATATATTTCAAATAGCTTCTATTAGTTGTTTCATCTAAGATTTCACAAAATGAAAAAGTCAAATTACCAATATTATTTAGCTTCCTGTTTAGCAGTGTCTTCTCTTCAGAACTAAATGCTAACCAAAAATCATATAGAACACAAAAAGAATTGGAAGACAACTTATTCAGTCTTTCACTTACACAAGGATTATAGCTATAAAACTCAGTGACATATGTCACATATACAGGCAGCTTGCATCCTTTCAGCTCAGCACTTCAAAATTAAGTTAAATATTTGTTGAACACATATACTAAGTGCTATGGTATATTTTGATTTTTGGACAGGTCTGCTATAAAATATATCTTTATAGTGTTAATCTGTTTCCTCTGAATCTTTAGAACCTGAAGACCACCACTTTCCCTCTTTCACAGACATGCCTTCCACGCATGTGCAGTCCTAACTATACCTAATCATTTGCACAATTAAACATGTAAGGTCATTAAAAGAAAGAGACAATAAGATGATCTTTTCTGCTGTTCTTCAATGAGGGAATTTTTAAAAGATTTGTTTCCAAAAATTAGCAATTAAAAGGAGGAATGTTTTCTAGATTTTTGAGGAATCTCTGTACTGTTTTCTGTAGTAATATTTACATTACTTCCAATAGTGTATGAGCGTTCCCTTTTCCCTATATCCTCTACAGCATCTGGTATCTTTTGTCTTTTTGATGATCTCTATCATAACTAGAATGAGAACTCTCATTGTGGTTCAGATTGGATTTCTCTGATGATGAGTGGTGTTCAACATTTTTTTATATACTTGGCCATTTGTATAACTATTTTTGAGAAATGTCTATTCAAATCATCTGTCCATTTTAAATTCATATTATTTAGGTTTCTTTTGCTATTGTTGAGATCCTTATATATTCTGAAGCATTTTCCCTAATGGGTATATATATCCAAAGGATAGAAAATTAATATGTTGAAGAGATATCCGAACTCCCATGTTTACTGCAGTACTGTTTACAACAGCTAAGATATGCAATCGACCTTGGTGTCCATTGATGGATGGAAAGATAAAGAAGATGTGCTATACACAATGGAATATTACTCAGCCACGAGACAGAATGAAATACTGTCATTGGTGGCAACATAGAGGTGAATAGAGAACATTATATTAAATGAAGTAAGTTAGCCACAGAAAGACAATTCTGCATGTTTTCACTTATGTGTGGAAGCTAAAGAAGTTGATCTCCTAGAAGTAGTTACTAGAAGCTCTGATGGGGGATGGAGAAAGGACAGTTAATAGGCATGGAAATATAATTAAATAGGATTAAATAGGAGGAATAAGTTCTGACACACTATAGCATGACATTCTAACATGCTACAGAATACTTATGGTTGACAACAACTAATTATATTTCAAAACATCTAGTATTTTCAATATTCTCAACATATCTGAACATAAATAGAGAAATGATAGGACTGGGGTATAGCTCAGTTGTAGAGTACTTGCCTAAGAACATGAGGCTCTGGGTTTGCTTACCAGAACCATAAAAAAGAGAAAAAGAAAAGAGTTGACCAATGAAATGATAAATATTTGGGGTGATGGATATGCCAGTTACCCTGATATGATCACTGTATATTATGTACATGTATGGAACTAGATATAAATACATACAAATTATTATATATCAACTGATAAAAAAGGAAAATATTTTTCTTTCAAAATAAAAACTTAAAGAGAATTATTATAGCTGCCTTGGTGTCCCAAACAATAAATAACAGGCTTTTAATTAATTATCATATTATTTGATATAGTCAAATATAAGTTTTATAAACAAGTAACAAAGACAAGCAAAGCAAAATGTTAACATCTACAATGTAACTAAAATACTTGCAGAACAATGAAAAAAAACTCTTACCCCTTATGCTAAAAACAGTTAATAAGTGTTTAATGTGACAAGTGACTTCAAAACTTGCAATTATCCTGCTAATGCATGTCGTCACTGATAGGAACAAAGATGTATAGTAGTAGGTGTTGTGAGTCTTTGTTCTATTGTCAACATGGTATTTCCTTCAACTCTCTGATGGGGTGTGGCAAAGGGCTATGGTCTGAATCAGTAAGTTTAATAAAAGCTATAGAAGAAACTTAAATGCTACATTTCCAACAAACCTACTCTTTCTTGCCTCTGCCTTTCTACCAAACGTGCTACTGTTCTACTCCTATTAACATTTTATTATGTTGTTAAGGAAGATGAGGCTCTTGTGTATTACAAGATTCATGTTACTCTGCACAGTGAATGAATTTCCCAGCTGGTATAATTTTCTTTTTCTGAAATACATTCATGCATTCAACAATATTTATTGGATGTCAATTATGTGCTAGGCATGGGGGATTGAGCAGTGCATAAAAACAAAGTCCCTATTTCCAAGGAGCTTTATTCTAGAAAAGGGAAACAGGAGATGAGTCAAGATTTCTTGTATAATGTGTAGTGTGGTGGCAAGTGCATGAAGCAACATCAAGTCAGGTAGAGGGAAAAGGGATGGTTTTGAGAGGGGACTGCTGTTTTGGATAGGGTGTGAAGGGAAAGCCTCACCTAGAAGGAGACATTTGAAAACGGACCTGAAGCAGCGAGGGAGCATTCCAGACAGAGAAAGCAGAAGATGCTGAGGCCTAAAGAATTCTAACACAGAATGAGTAGTCTGTAGAGCTAATGACAGGAGATGAAGTCAGAGGTTGGTAGGACAGCAGATCATGTGGGTGGGACTTTGTAGACGCTCTATAAGGACCTGGGATTTTTCTTCAAGTGAGTTGAAATAGAAGAGCAAATGAATAATTAGGGGGAAATTTTTAAGATTGCCTTGGTGGTATCAGTTATCATTCTTTGATTAGGGAATATACCAATAACTGAAACAATAGAATACACTCAAAAGGCCAATTATAGAAGGACAAGTGTATTGTTTTCTGTAACTTACTCCAAGTAGTTGTGTTTAGTACTCCAAGTAGAATGTGTTTAGTACTAGTTGGCCTGAAATACTTTGACAAAAAGTAAAAAAAGGCTAACCTAAAGGTTACTAATGAATAATATGACTGCAGATTTTTATACTTATTTTTATGACTATACTACAGCCTCTAAGATATATATTCATAAACTATATGATATATTACAAAATATTTTAAGAATATGCTGAGACTTATGTTGATAAAAATATTATTTTATGTTGATATTAATAATATCAAATGAGATTTGACAACATCCATAAACAAAATATATTTAAGGCAATGAGAATTTGTTAAATATTGTGACTTGCTAAGCATGTAATAAGAAAGCTATTATTGGGAGCCAATGGCAGATGTCCTTTCTACTATGGCAAACAGAACCCTAAAATACCCATAGGATTTCTTGTCCTAATCCCTGGCTGTGAATATGAGGAGATATCATATCTGTGATATGCTACTTATGTGATAAAAGGGACTTTGCAGATGTAATCAAGGTCATTGATCAGGTTCACCAAAAAGGAGATGGTAAGGGTGGAGCTAACCTAATCTTGCTTCCTTTAATAGCAGAAAGTGCTTTCCATCTGGTAGCTGAAAGGAAAGTCAGAGTTGCAGCATGACAAGGTTCTCACATGCTATCGCGGATCTGCGGATGGAGAGGGCCAAATGGAAAGGACCTGAGCTTGCCCCTGGGAGCTGAAAGAAACCTGGCTGGCAGATAGCAAACACACCAGGTCCTTCAGAGCAATCACCACAAAGAACTAAATTCTGAAAATACCAGGAACAAGCATGGAAAGAGACCCTAAGGTCCGGCTAAGAACCCAGCCTAGCCAACACCTTGATTTTGGCCTTGCGAGACCTAAGCAGAGAACCTGGCTATGCTGTGCCCAGATTCCTGACATACAGAACCAAACTCATGGAAATTGGCTACAAAGGAATAGAAAACTAGTAATTTACCAGAAGTAATATATTTATGGTGTAATTGGATAGTTGAACCTAATAAAAGACTTTTGATGAAAGGTATCAGTGTATTGACTAGAAGGATGTCTAAGCTTCCATAAAAAAGAGATTCAAAAGCCATAGTGATTTAAATTAGACATTAATTACTTTCTTGCAAAACCATACAGGATGAGGTACCCTTGAGGACAACTGAACAATTCCATTATTCTCAGCTTGTGTCTCTGACAGATAGCCCCTTGTCTAAGGCAGCTACTCTTGTTCTTTCCATCCTCCAGTTGGCAAAAAGGCTGAAAGCACATAAATGCCAGCCTTCACTGAGCAACCTGAAACATGGAAGCTCCCTGGTGAAGGAAGGTGGAAAGTGGGTATAAGTGGTCAATTAGCATGCTCTGCTGCAATCCAACAGAGCTCAGAACATTTTGTAAGGTATTATGAATACTGAATTGCTCAAATTGTTATGGATGTCTTTCACAGAAGTAAGTCAGATATCTGTTTCATCAAAACTCCTCTAAATTAGCACTAAGTATATTTCTAGACTTTAGACCTAGAGCAAAAATTAGGAATTCCTCTTCTACTTAACAGTCTTCCCAGTACTTGAATCAGATTGTCAGTATCCTCTATAAGTTTCTAGGCATACTGACCTCCATCCTCCCCCATTCTTCTTTATTTACCATCCCTCACTATCTCTTTTTTCCTTGTCACAGAATCGTTAGCCTTTGGTAAAGAACATACACCTTGATGAATGGTTAAAGTGAAGGACTGAACTGGGTGTAGTGGCACATGCTTACAATACTAGCACTCATGAGGCTGAGACAGGAGGATCAAGAGTTCAAGGCCAGCCTGGACTGGGTAAAACAAACAAACAAAAATGAAGAACGAAATAAGCTTATGTTTGAAGGAACAAATGAGCATGGTATACTGTTAGGAAATCTATGAAAACCACACTGGCTAAAGTGGAAAATTCATTTTGGGGATTAATGAAATATTGAGCTGTTCACTAGTGCATCTGGAGTGTCAGTTAACAGTCACAAACAAATGCCAGACTGGAGAATTTTGTTGTTGTTTGTTTTGGTTTGTTGTTGTTCATGTAGACCAGGCTGGTCTTAGCCTCCCAAGTACTGGGATTACAGGTGTGAATATCACCATGCTCAGCAAGACTGAAGAATTTGTTTCGTTTTTTTCTTTTTTCTTTTTCAGATTGAAGAGTTTTGATGCACCCATATTAAATGCAAATGTAAACACAAAATACAATGTAAGCCAAAAGTATCTGCTTTAAATGTGGATGTCAAAAGCCAAATCAACAGACACACATGGGTGTAAAAAGTAATAGATAGACAGCTTTTCTTTTCATTTCTTTCATCAAGTTAGAGCCTTAAGTAAAAATAAATTTCCATAATATGAAAACTTTAAATAGAAATGCACTTTGTATTTAATGTGAAGGTAAGTGACCTAAAACATATTAAATATTCAACAATGCAGTAGTGTTCATGATTATTACGTATAAAATATTGTTTAAGACTAAATTCCATGCTAACACCGATATTTTCTCTAATCAAAAAGAGGGGACTTGCTAATATACTTTGCAATATGGATGAATAAATCATATGTCAATGTTCTTTTACATCTCATTTAATGTAAGTTCTGATATAAATAAAATATCTCTGTCATTTTAAGTACCATACAAAAAATTTATGTACCATGTAATAAGACTAATTAAAATCTTGCAGTCAAAGCATTATTCTTTGCTTATAAACTTCCAGATCCTCCAAGCAGCAGGGAGCAAGTGTGCAAGAAAAGGTTTTGACCATGATGATGTCACCTGGACCAGTGTTTTCAGTGCTACTGATAATTGAATAAGAATGATACCTTAATTGGCACAAATTATTTGAAACCCCAGTCATTAATGGTTTGAACATTTATTTTGCTTGAAAAAGAACTATTTTTTTGTCTTCTCTTCTGTCTAAATTTTCATACCTACAATGTCTATTTGGAATTAGAGTCAAGAGATCAGAGTCCCTTCCCAAAAGAATTGGTAACAATATTGCTGCCATTAAAGCATAATAAATACTACAAGTTCTGGAATGTGTTATTAAAAATAAATTCCAGGACTGGCGGAGTGGCTCAAGAAGTAGGGCGCCTGCCTAGCAAGTGTGAGGCCCTGAGCTCAAACCCCAGTGCAGCCAAAACACAAACCAAAAATTAAATTTCAAACCCAATTCTTACTCTCTAATTTTTTTTATCAAGTTGTGATTATAACAGTTACTTCATAAATTCAAAACGTAGAGTGCATCTGCTTTAATATAAATAAAATGTATATATAATAAAAATTTATAATAATATATATAATAAAAAATTTAATATAACCAAAATTTAAAAGTAGGAAAAATAGAAATGATATAGGAATATAGGATGTGATCATGGTTTTATCTCTGCCAGGTGAAGGGGGTGGTGAATATGGTCACAGTACATACAGATGTATAAAAATAGAAGATGGAATCTCTTAAAATTGTTTTAAATGGGGAGGGGGTGAGGGATGAGAAAGAGTAATTGAGGGGGTGAATTTGATCAAAGTACATTATACACACCTATGGAAATACCACAATAAAACCTCTTTGTATAATTAATATATGCCAATAAAAATGTAAAAAATATAGGATGTGCAATATACCCTCTAAAAAAAATGAAGGTCAGGAAGGTAAAAATACGTCTTGTCCAGGAGAGGCTATGAGTGGGAGGGATGAGAGCAAATGGAGAGGGTAAAGGAGGGTGAATATGGTGAATGTAGTTTGTATGCATACATGAAAATAGAACAATGAACCCTGTTGACACTGTTCTAAGAAGGAGGTGGAGAGGGAGAATGATGGAGGAGGTAAATAAAAATATGCAGTATGTCACTGTCATCATTATGTGTTTTTTTTTCTCACACAGCTGGAGTAATATTCTGATATTACTTATTTCTTCAACCTTTAGTTAACTATTTCTCTCTTGTTTTCTACTTTTTGAACCAAACTATACACATTGGCTTGTGTCATTCTGAGCCCCAGCAAAACTTCCACTATTCTATCATAATACAGTTTATTAAGAATACGGTTAGTGCAGGCTGCCCACTTCTGCCCCCCCACCCCCACCCCCAACAGTCAGTAGTTCAAATTTCAAAATTTGCTATCACTGTGCTTAGGTCCATTTGTGAATGCTATTTTTTTATTAAAATACCTAACACGTACTGCATGTTTACAATATTTTAGCCATTGTCCTTGACAGTTTACGTGTCTCACTATATCATCAGAATAATTTGGTACTATATTTTTGCATTATTTTATGCATCATTATTCTCTAGAAATTGATAGCTTTAATTATTATCAACATCATTATCATCTAAATCATTATGAACAAGGGGCTTTGCAAGGCTTTTATTAGTATTGTGCTGGGTGGGGGTACATTGGAGTATTAGCGAAAGTTCTTACAATGTATCAAATATATCATATTTGAATTTACCCCCTCGGCTGCTCTCTTTCATCCCCTCTCCCCTGATTCCTGGAACAGTCTCAACAGGTATCATTTTTGCATTTACTTACATGTGTATACATTATTTGAACCACCCCCACCCTCTGCCTCCAGGCAGAACCTGTTTGGGCCTCTTGTTCTCCTATTTTGTAGAAGAAAAAACATAAAAGATAATAAGGAAAACATGACATTTTTGCTAGTTTGAGATAAAGTTAGCTATATAGGGAGATTCCTCGTGTTTCCATGTATATATGTATTACAACCCAAATTGGTTCATCTCAACCAGACCTCTTCACTATTCCCTAGTCCCCTTCCCATAGTGACCTCTACCAGTTTAAGATAACTATGTTCATTCCTATACAATGCGCACATCAACCACATTCAAGTTTTAGGCTTCCTTCCCTTGCCCTATAGATTTAGGTCTATAATCTGCATATGAGGGAAAACATGCAATTTTTGGCCTTTGAGCCTGGCTAACTTCTTTGCAAGGCTGTTGTATTGTAGAATTCCAGGTATGATGGGTAATTAGACAGACTAAGTGCCACATAAGTTTTCATGGAAATTGGTTTTTTTTAAAACACTTATTCTTCATGCTTTTCTTTCTGCCTTCTTATATCTCTAGTGTTCAAAGGAATTCTCATAACATATGTAGGATATCAACGGTGAAAAAGGCAATTGTTATGGATTTGAGAGGGAGTACAATCTGAAAGTAGAAGACCATTTAGGTTAGCACAGGAAAAATATGTCAAGGCAAAATAGCACAAAACAGGATTAATCGTGATGAAGGAATGTACACTCCATCTTGAGACTTTCTCAAGATATGGCAAGACCTGAACACATAACTTAATGTGCATATACAGAAAACAATATCTCCAGTCTATTGCTTGCTTTTCGGGGACAATGCACTGTTGTTACTCAGTAAAATTCCCAACTTATTAAAATCTCAAAGTAATCCTCTTGTGTTAGCTGAGATTCCTAGGAGTACTCTTAGTATTGAGTGTAGTTTTATGCAGAGTTTTGTTTGCTTTGGCCTTTCCCATGTAATTATATTTTCATCATAGAACTATGTAAAAAAATTTTAAAAATAACTTGTTTCCTCTTTGCTGCCATCAGAGACATTGATCCTCCCTGCCACAGTCCTCCTTACATTGTGAACAGGCTCTGCAGAAGCAGAAGGATTCAGCAATAATGTCCTCCAAGGCTAATCATATGTGATTATTTTTATGTTTAAATTAACTTACTTTAATGTTTCACTATTAATTTATTAAACCTGTTTTGATCAAACTAAGGAAAATCTAATTTTCATGGATACTAAAAACACCGGAGGTTTATATTAACTTTATTAATATCTATTTCTTGAGATGGAGACGCTATATCTTTTAACAGTTAGTGAGACTTATTTTCTAGGCTGACTTCTAAGACTTCACAGAACAGCAGTGTGCCTTTTCTGAGTCATTTCAATGTTCCCTACATCACTATTTCAACTTGGAAATGACACAATTGATTTCTTTTGTATTCAAAGATTGCTACCTCAAGAATTAATGAATATATTTTCCAAATACAAATGTTTTAATGAAATGAAAGTGCTTCTTAACAATTCTGTTCACTGAATGTCATAAAAGATTACTTTTGGGAGTAGGCTTTTGCAAACAACTAGGCACCTGAAAATTCCCTATTTATTTTGTTTCTCCATCTTCAAGCTTTACTAAGGGAAACTAAGATGTGGTTAAAGCAATGGCTCAAAAAGTATATTTTAAGAGTATTTTCTAAAAGAGTTGGAACAGCTGGAAGGACAAAGAAGTTTCCTTTTGTCTCTCTCTTTAACTTAGATTCTCCTGATTAAGAGAAAAAAAATCTACGATGTTCTAAATTTAGTGAGGGCCAGAGGGTGCAGAGAATAGGTAGAAAAGTTAATCAGCTAACTGCTCTGGGCCCAAGACAACAAAGGACTGTTCCACATTTCTAAATACAAGTTACAACCTTAGTTCTAATCCCATCTGGACAACTGGGTGTCGTCCATCCTGCTTACAACCCCTAACAGTCCAGAAGCAATAACTGCTTCTCCCCTTTCTCTGTCCTATCTGTATGCTTTGCTTCGTGGATCCCAGGTCTCTTGCCTGCAGCCTATCACATTCACAGATTCCACCCACTCTACAGGAAAGAGGATTATACAAGCACATGGGTCATTAGGAGTCATTTTAGAATTCTGCCGATACTACAAGTTCTAAATCCAGTTTTATTTAGCTGGTTTATTTTATTCTGTTTTCCAGACCTCAATGTAAGTTGCCTATCTAGAGATCCAAGACATAGACCTTATATGGCCAGGTATCTCTACACAGGCTTTGATCCGGTGTCTTTCTACAGGGATTTCCCAGACCACTTTCCTGACCATGCCTCCTTCAGTTTTAAAACATGTGCAGTGCTTTCTCTTCACAAGGTCCTGCTATCTAATGCCTAATCATAGATCAAAAGTGTAGGAAGAAAAAGCCTTGTAAATTTGAAATCTTTAAGGTGATAATATGTGTACCACTGAGAAACAGTAAATCTAAATTCTCCTATTTTCACTGATAAAAATTTAAGAACAATTCCTTATTCTATTGTGAAAAGTTAAAATACTCTTGTTCAGTTTTCTGCATCACTGCCCCTCCATTACTGAACTTCAAGAGCAACTGCAACCCATCTAAGATGTGTTGTCTTCACTCTATTGGTGTTTTGGTGTGTGTAACAAAGCAAAAAGGAGACTCTATTAACTTCTGCTATTATATCTGTTATTTGTAATAGCAAATAATATTTTTGTTTATCAAGATTATTGAATCAAAATAACGAAACTGAAATCAGTAAAAATTACCTTCTAATAATCTTAAATACTTGGAAGTACTAGTTATTTTCCCTAGCTTTATTTTTCTTACCATTATGGACACTGATAATGATTTCTTTTCAGGATTTTATTTTAATGATCTCAGAGCACAGTTAGGACATTATTTACAACAAATTAGAAAGATATTTAAAGAAAATAGGAGCTTAGGAGCTTTGTACCTTAAAGAGTTAGGTTAAAAAATATAGGAAATATCTTCAAAATCAGAAAAAAATGTTGCTTTTTTCAATTCTCAATAATATCCTACTTTTCTTTCCCTCTGAGACAGGTGGTTTGTTCATTGGGGTAAGCAGTACAAAGACATACCTTGAGTAGGCTGATAACAACTTGTTAAGGCAAAAATTATGGTGCATATACTTCACAGCCAGAGAAATTCTTAAATGGCAAAAGGAAATGGTGAATGCCACAGCTCACTAGAATATATTATACTCACTGAAAGTAATGGAAAAGGAAACAGTCCTTACAGCTGTCATTTAGAGATAGTCACTAATCTCCCCAATCATGTTTTAGTCATTTCCTGCTAATAGTAATAATGATGACTATGAAAACATAATCAGAGGGCTTTCTTTGCACATCATATAACACTTTCTACTTAATCTTTAGAAGAAGCCTAGCAGGTGCATACTTTTGTTATGGTGACATTTTACAGATGAGTCTCAGTTATTCAGTGACTTTAGGTCTGGTTCCCCTGATGCCAAATCCATGTGGAAGCAGATATTTTGGGTGCCCAGTCATATCCTGTCAGCTCTCTTATTTCCCTTAAATATAAGAAATTTTCTATGTTCATTCCTGTCTCAAACGCCTGTGACTTTCTGTAGCTACAAGAATGTGCCTTTATGCCTAGGCCAGGCCACAGGTACCTCACCTTGGGGAGTAGTCCTTAACCAACGAAACATGAGACGTGCTAAAAAAATAAAACCCCAAGTTCTTGGCTCCTCGTGAGACTGGCGGAGGAAGTTCCTGAGAACCCAGGGGTCAGCTGTATCCTAACACACCCTGTGTTGGCCCCCGTGTCCACCCTATATTACCCTTGCCCTATTGCTTCTTGCTGGGATTATGTTCCAAAGAATGTGAGGGTCAGCTTCTGGGAAATCCATTTTAAAATCATGATATTTTATTCTATGACAAACCATTAACAAAATATCGTTTAAAATAAGTTAACTAAAGTTTTAGAATTTTTAAACTTGAATGGACTTTTTAAAAAATGACTTATTTTAGTTATTTTTATAATTTATATTCACAAATTTTATTTAAGAAGAAAAAAGCTTTGTTCATTCCTTTTTCAATTTAATTATGAATTATTCTCTAATAACTTTTCAATAAGTAATAAGCTCTTGGTATATTTGAAAGTTTAGAAAAACTCAAACACAATTTTGAGTCATTACTTCTGAGTACATGTTGGTACAAAACTAGTACTTTAAAATTCTAAGCAACTCAGTTATATTTTAAAAATGTTTATAGATGATAAATTGGTCATTATTCAACTATAAAGAAGATTTCACTTAATTATAACTGTAGAGATTTACACATATTCACAAAGGGCAAAATCCATGCTTAATCTATCCAGTGATTCTTATAGAAACTACAGATGGCCTGATGTTAGGGTTCCTTCCCAGCTTCATAGACCCTCTGCATGTGTAGTTGACTTCCACTCTTGCTATACCTCCTGCAGGAGAGGGAGGGTAGATATAGGGAGCCAATACTGGAAATAATAACATCTGCTCTCTGATCTAGAAACCCTGTATTTGTTTGTAGGATAAAGTAAAGAAATAAAGAGATTTAAAACATATCAATAAAATGTTCTTGGGAGTGAAATTTTAAATTGGCCAACAGAAGGCCTTTTCAGTTACAAAAAAGATTACAATCCTTTTCTGACACATGTTCATAACTAAATTGGCTAAAATATATTTTTTCCTGCTGGTCTTGGAGTTGCCACAGAGGTTGTGTGTTTCATAGAGAACTCCAGAGCCAAATAGATGTTGGACACTAGATGGAGGAGCCACACAGGCATACTCAGGATTCCTTCCTGTTTAAGAGTAACTGTAACCAAATTTTTCAAAGACATGGTAATGAGTTAATGAGTTCAAAGCTCCCTTCTGGCAAAGTCTAGAAGACATCTGAAAAGACTCTTATTCTATGGTTGATGTCCTGTCATCTAACTCTAGACCTTGGATGAGTAAAAGGGGCCTGAAGACCTGAGCAGACTGAAGGGATAGTTTGGTATCCAGAAGCCATCAGGAGTTCCATGTAGGGGATCCCAGAGTGATAATACAAGTTTTCTAAGCTGTTTTAGTTCTGAAGAATTCTATGGTCTGTGTTGTATTTGAGGAGTTATTATGTAGCTGTCTACTGTGTTACTGAAGAGTGATCAACTCAGAAAGAATGCCTGGGGAAGCAAATAATCTTTTCACTGAAGACTTTGGGCTGCACTTGAGGTTTGCGTTAGGATATTTTTTACATATGGTTTGTTCCATAGTTTCATCTACCCACTAGTTAAAATTATACATGGCAATTGGTGTAATGGTTTTCTGCTTGTCCATGTGTGACTACAAGTGATTATTTGTAGTGAAGAGGGCAAATAGCATGGCTGGTTATGTTCTTTGGATTTATTTTTCATTACTGATTCTCAAAATGTAGCATATATTAGAATCACCTGGAGGTTTTATTAAAATAAGTTGATTATATGCATGTATGGAAATGTTAAAATGAAACCCCTTAGTTTGTATAGTTGATATATACTAATTTTAAAAGACAGATGGATGAGCCTTCCTCCAGAGTTTATGAGTCAGTTGGCATGGAGTGTGGCACAAGAATTTGCAAGCTCCAAAGTTATTCTGATGCTGATGGTTTAGAGACCAACTTCTAAAATCATTGCTATCTATGTACAACTGTCTGTTTTCTTACAGCTTTCCTGAAAATTAAGAGTTACTGTACATATTATGAGACATCTAATTAAATAAGTAAGTCTACTTTAAAAATGAAAGAAGATAGAATCTGATTGTTAATTTCAGAAGAGCCTGCAGAGAAAGGGATACTTCTCCCTCCCCCAACTGAAGATACAGCTCTGATTTTTATAAGACAGAACGATTGAGCAAGATGACTATCTGCCTGTGGCAAAGGTGCTATCTCTTAAACCCCATGTTGAGATGGAATTTTTCTTTTTGACAAGGTACCTTTGTCTGACTAGAGAGAGAAATCAACAAGATTAGGCACTCTCTTGAATTGAATAGAGTTCATATTTTGATAAGTACTGAGGTTAATAGGTGCACATAAATTTAGAATAAGGAGTTTCAAAAACACCCTCACTTAAGGATAGGGAAAAAATGCTTAAAAGGAAATGGTAGAGTTTAAGTTAATTAAAGTCTTGGTTACTAAGATGAGGTAAAGAACAAAAGTTATGCTAATAGTCTGTCCTTAAGAAACCTTTTTGTCCTAAGACTTTAAGTCAAGATTCAAAGATGTTAATATTAAATGGTAAATAAAAATAATTATAAAATATCCTTTAGGTTCACTTAATCAAGTACTCTTAACATTCCTGATCACAAAAGATGAACAGCCTATATGGTTTCCTTAAGCTAGCTTAAATGTCTTCTTGTTGGCTATATAACTAAGTAAGATACAAGGTCAACATATTTAGTTCATGTAAATCAGATTTATTTTCTGAAAGGAAGCCTAATTAACTGGAAATTTTTATAATTGTCTTATATGATAGTTATAATAAAAATTTAAGAATCTGTGGATGTAAACATGTATAGAACTAAGTTGTAGAAAAGAAGTACCTTTATTTTTAAAACATGATTGTTTTATACTCCAGCCAATTATATATGCTATTCCCATTTGAATTCCTTGAGTAAAACTTTAAGGGTCTGTATTTCTCTGGTGACTTTTAATATCAACCACATCAACCATAGTTATATTGTTTGGTAATGTCAATATACATTATAATGCCATGATTCATAATTAACTTTGTGACTTGAAGTATGTTTATTGTCTGATACTTAAGTGAAAATGGTAACAGAGCAAAGGTGTCTGGTCACTACAGAGTAGGTTTTTTTTTTAATACAATTTATTTTTTTATACAGTTTTAGGCTCCCATCAAATTGAGCAGAAAGTACAAAGAGCTCCATACACTTCCAGCCTCCCAAACATCTAACCTCCCCCACTATCAACATCCCTCACCAGAGAGGTACATTTGTTACAGTCAGTGAATCTACATAGATGAGTCATAATTGCCCAAAGGGCATGGTTTATATCAGGTCCACTCCGTAGCTTTTATTTATGTGTTTTGTCAATATGTGAATGTCTTAGCCATAAAAATAATATTCAAATCACAAGGGTGTGTTATACTCCTTAAAATTAATTGTGTTTAAACTAAAATGTATTATCAATCATTTTATTTGTCTGTTTATTTAAAATACAATGCTGAGATAATTTCAAATTATTTTAAAAAGAAGCTTGTATATATAGGGTTCAGAAAGAAAAAAAATGGGAATTGACATCTGTTACCAATAGAAGGCAGTGAAAATTTATTTGCTTTCTATATAGATAGAAGAAACATATACCAAACATATTCTCAGAAGAGTCTGTTTTTATGTTGATTTTGAGTAATTTACCATGGTCAATTATTTAAAAATTAGCAAACAGAATAATAAAGTTTGCCATGTCTAGACAATCTAAAATTACTAAGTTATTTATTATTTTTCCTGTATTATGGTTGCTATAAAGCATTGTTACTTTGGCTAGTAACACAGACAAGATCATAGCTCCTTCTTGTTCTTCAGAAGGAAGAACAAGAATTTGAGAATTATATTTGATTTTGTTGCTGCCTAAGTTCAGACCATAAATTTGGAATAATAAAACTGAGAGGGTATTTTTATATACAAACCAACCCCGGTACTTCTTAAATACCTCACCTTGAAACCCTTCCTGGGGCATGCAGAAGCAGAGACTGCATGATACAATCAGGCATGACTTAGGAATGCTCCACATTTTCGAGATTTTTCTCAGTTCTTGCCCTACTGTGGGGAAATCATGTCCCTCATTTTAATGAGAATATGACCTTTTGCTAACTCTGTATTCTCCTGGTAACCTGATTAGACAGTGTATCAACTATGTTATGAAGCAATAGATGATAAAAATGACCCCCTTGCTTGGTAAATTTCATATGGATGGTGACAAGTAGAAACCATTATCGTTGGGCTTCCCTGAATTGATGATTATTGGAACTAGATGTGTCCCTGAAGACAATATCTCTGAAGCAGTTACAAGTTCCTATAAAAAATAAGACCTCTATTAAAAAATTGTTAGCATAAATTGTACAAAGAGGTTTCATTGTGATATTTGCAACATAAAGATAATGTACTTCTATCAAGTTCACCCCTCAGAGTGCTTTTCGACCTGCTCAATGTGGATCTTGCCTTTTTGTACCTGCACTACATTACCTAAGGAGCCAAGGTAGATAACGGCCAGATGGCTGTGACAAACTGCAGCAAGGATATCTGATACAGTCTTGCTAAGTTTTGGTTCCTGTCCTATATTGTCTTGAATAGACTTTTGTGGTCAAGTGTGGCCTTAGTCTTGGAAGACTAATGTTTAATTGAACTAAAAGCTGAGTCAACTTACCCACAGTCAATTTTGCATAGGAAAGTGTTATTGCTTTGATATTTCATGCACCATATTGGAGTGAGTGAAATCAGGCTTATACTCACACCAAGGGATGGTACAATGACTCATGAATTTACTTCTGGGTAGATACTATATTTAGTTTTAAAATTCCTTGATCGATTGGGTCCATTGACTTTGGCACATACTTTATAGTAGTGATTGGAAAGCTCTGGAGATATACTGTCCATATATACTGCCCATAGTGCATTGTTCCCTTCAGGTTAATCAGCCAAGTTACAGGTGTGTCTATTTGCATGCTCACTTCCAGCAAAATATGCTGCTCTTTTCCATTCTGATATAATTGGTTTCTGCAATAAATTAACTGGAAGCATTCAGTCTTTCATCAATAGGTGACCTTCTTCTCCCCTCACACTTGCTTTTAGGTTCCTACTATTGATTACAGGCCACATATTATATCTTCAAGGGAAAATTCAAGGAAGCCAGTCTCAGATCTTGGTGGAAAAGACTACTGAGGCAGCCAAGATAAACTTATGGGTGCAAGTTTCAAAATGGTTAAAATGTTTCAATGTGATCAAAAAACCTGACCAACTGTTCCAAGGGACTTAAAAATCAGGATTTCAATAATAAGTTTGACTCAATAGCAATTGACTGTGTGAAAGTAGACTAATATAAGATCAGCAGAAAAGAAACAGGACTTTGTGAAAGTGATGAGACGTACCTAATTGTAGTTATTTGTTTTAAAATATATGGTTATTATTTTTAATGGTTTGTTTTATATATACACAATAAGGTCCCTTTATTCTTTTTGATTCTCTCTTTAGCCCTATATTTAGAAGATTAAATCAGTGCCAATTAGAATGAATACCTTCTCTTAACATAACCTTAATCATATCATCTTATATAGGTTTGGCTACACTAAGTAGCCATAAAAAAATGTGAATCCATTCTTATTTGGGGTATTGTGCCAACTGACCTTTCAAAATTTATCAAAAGAATAATTTTGCATACTTTATGTTATCTATTTTCAGGTAATGTATAACTAAATTCCTGAGACTGTTTTTCATATTAAAAAATACACTAAAATCCAGTAACACATAAAATTTCCTTGAATGCTTACACCAAGAGGAAACATATTCCTTCTAGAAGCCAGGAATAGAAGTTAATTAACCCTAGGTGATTTTAAGGAAAATATCTCTAATAAGTAGAACTCAGAGGCACACTTTTTAAATGGATTAAGGCTAAACACCTTTCTTTAATAACAGCTGCTAAAGTAAATTATACTTATTCTAAATCAAATTCATCTGTAATTAAATCTTATTTAAAAACTACCATTCTCAAAGGCCTATAGGTGGCTGAAGGAAATATGGTACGTATTCATTATCTATAAACCACTCAGGACAGTGTGAGATGTTGCACACAGGGCCTTTCCTCTGTTCTTTCCCTTTTATAGCAATGTAGTTATTTCCAATGGTTTGGTAAAATTTGGTCCTCTTTCCTACTTTACAGAAAACTTGTAGCCATAATAAAGAAAGAAAGAACACTTTTAAAAGCAAGTATTGCTTAGTTTTCTATAGCATGACTATATTTCATATGGGAACATCCTTCATAGAGTCCCTTCAGGAGATCAGTGTAATGCCTGCTCTATAGTTTAAGGAGCTCTAGATTTACATTGGGTAAAGGATGATCACCTCCTGGTAGACCTGGAAATATGAAAGAAAAGAACACCTCATATACACAGGGATGCAGATGAAGCCTATGGAAGAACCCCAGGGCTCTTTGCTCTGGTTCAAAGTAAACAAATGGTTGAGACCACTACACAAAGCTTTCTGGGACAATGGTACAATCTGGGAGTCATTTATTAAATCTCCAGAGAGAAGTTTATTTTCATGGTTTAGCGATTGTGTGGGTCTGGTTTTAACATGCATCAAGGAAGTCTTTCTGTATCAATAAGTGGTGTTGTATCTATGAAAATAAAATATCAAAAATAAACTGTATGTCAGCGTTCCTTACTATAACCAAATAACTGAGAAAACAATGTAAGGGAAGAAAGGCTTATTTTGGCTCATGTTTTCAGAGGTTTCAGTCCATGGTCACTTGGCTCCTTTGCTTCTGGGTCCACATGTGATGAGGCAGAACAGCAAGGTACCGAACATGTGTTGGAGCAAAGTGGCTCACCTCATGGCAGACAGCAGGCAGAGAACAAGGAAAGGGTCCAGACAAGCTATAGGGCATGCCCCCAGTGACCGACCTCCTACAACTTGGCCCCACTTCTGAAAGTTTCCACCTCCAAATAACGCCATAAAATTACGAATCCATCAATGCATTAACCCACTGATAAAGGCAGAGGCCTCAAGTCCCAGTCACTTTCCAAAAGCCCTGACTCTGAACATTGCATTGGGGACCAAGCATTCAATGCATGAGCTTGTCTCTGAAACTGGAATACTTTTAGAGAGTGAATTGGAGTGTTATTAAAAATTATGCCATTCAACAAGTAAAAAACAAAACTTCCCGAGGTAAATTGGGATGTATGACCATCATATCATGAAGACAATGTCCAAGAATTAAAACCAAAGAAGAACCTGAACACCAAACCATGAAGCATGTGCTGAGATTAAAAAGGCACCCTGCATTTTTGTTTACTAAGCCTGGAACCCACAACTGGAGCAGAGAGATCAACTATCTCACTCAAAGCTAACAAAATGTTGAACTTGTCTTTGAACCTATATGTATCAGACTCCCAAGATCACACAGTGTACAGTTCACCAGGCTGCCTAAAGAAGAGATAATAAAACTCAGGGAAAGGCTATAATCTTTCAAGGTGCTATCTGGATGTTCTGGGGAAAAAAAGGCATAAAAAATGGGAGCGTGATGGCCAGCTCTGACTGCTGAGCCTGTTTCAGTGTTTATTATATATGACGGATTCTGGATAAGCCAAGCTCAAACATTGCAGTGATAGTGATGACAATGAGTTTTTCCCTTCCACTCTTCTGTGCGAATATGATATGAGACACAGGGACTCAGACATTTTGGTCTTTCTTGACAGCAGATGAGGGCACGGACGTAATGAATGACAAGAGTACAATTTATACTAATCCTAGCAGGCATGCAAGTGTTTCACCATATTCATCTTCTTCAGTCTCCACATGATTTCCAGGCACTATCTGGTACAACTTCAGTACTTTCCTTTTTTTAGTCTCCTCTTCCAAAATATCCCAAGTCTCATTGCATGTGCCCCTGAACCTTTTCTCATATATTCCTCTCTTCCATTTCCACACTTATGATCCCAGATTAAGCCCTCAAAACCACATCCCCCCATGACTGCAGTGTTTCCTACTTTTCTTCTCACTTCAAGCTACCCATTTCTGTCTAATTATCTTACCAATTATGTGTATAAAATTCACAAATCTAAAGTGAACAAAAACTATGTACCCAATCAAACCTTGAACACATTTGTTACACATAGATGGGCTGAAGAAAATGAATCACCCCCCAACTTAACTCAAGTTATTTCTTCCACTTAAGTATCTTTATCCAATAAAAAGGTCCATAAGTGTGAAAGTAAAGTAAACTTGCTAGACTGGGTTGGAGTTAGCATTTTAAACACTTGGTATCTTCTTCATCCTCAGAGTAATATTTCCTGTTCATAGTTTCTTAAATCCACAGCTATCTCATTCTCCTGAAATTTGGCTTATATATTTGTCAGAGATACCTACAGAAAAAAAATTGTTACAGTAAGAAAGAAAGTAGTAAATACATACTGAGATC
Source organism: Castor canadensis (assembly GCF_047511655.1). Taxonomy (NCBI): domain Eukaryota; kingdom Metazoa; phylum Chordata; class Mammalia; order Rodentia; family Castoridae; genus Castor; species Castor canadensis. Next base: position 98,406,146 of record NC_133391.1, on the reverse strand, counting down.
CAGACTCAAAATTGTGCAGACACAGGAAATGATGGAACAAGTCTATGTACATACCACCCAAAAGCTAGGGGCTACTCAGATCATAAATGGTGTCATATGGTGACAGATATTTTCGAATGATTAAGGTGAACTTATGCATTTTGACAAGAATGCCACAGAAATAATTCACAGGTCTTGGTGCTGTTATCAGCAGGCACATGAAGCCTGCAAGTCCCTTTACTTCTGAAATTAACTTGGACCATTTGGTTAAGGTGGAATCTTTCATGTGTCTCCACAGTTGAGTTACTATTTTTCCCTTTGGAAGCCATATGTATTTCATATATTTTGAAATGCTGCAAATATTCTGTTCCACATCATAATTTTGCACATATAATTTTTGCATCCAGTGATAATTTCTACAGCAATTGTTGCTGTGATGTTTGTTAAAAGGAGATTTTCTATTTCCATCTTCCCTTCTAAATTTGTTCAATGGAATTTTGCCATAGAATAAAATCACAGATATTTATTTTATTCTATGTATTATAATACAATATTGACATTATTAATTTTGTTGCTGAAGTTGTCCAAGCTTTGGTAATTAGGATTTTCTTTAAGCTGGCTTCTATGTCATTTTGAAATTGTGCCATCAATTTTTGAGCATTTCCTTACTTTTTGGCAATGCAAAATATCCCAAACTCATCATGTAATTTTCCTATTCCGGTTCTGAAGTCAACCACTTCTCCAGGAGCCCTGATTACTTATATTAGGCATATTGTAATTAGAAATAAATATCTGAACCCTAAGTGGGTTGATTGTTACTTTGTTCTTATGTCTTTGTCATTTCTTCTATGCCCGCTCATCAGATAGATGTAGAAAACACATTCACATACAATCTTTATCCATTTATATTAATATTTACCTGAATGTATATTAAAAACATTAGTTAACGTAAGGTTTGAAATTGTGGAACTACTAGGAAAGTATAAGGAATAGCGTGGAACATATAGGCATAGGTAATAACTTCATGAATTCAACTCCAATACCTCAGCAATTAAGAAAAAGTATTGCCAAATGGGGCTGCATCAAACAAAAACCCATTAAATAAGTGAACAAATGAACTGAACAATTATCATCTTACCCCAGTTAGAATGACCATATTCAAGGGAAATAACAACAAATGCTGGCTAGGATGTGCAAAACAGGAACCCTTATACAGTGTTGGTGGGAATGCAAATTCATACAACCACTATGGAAAGCAGTATGGAGATTCCTCAAAAAGCTAAGGATAGAACTGCCATATGATCCAGTGATACCACTCCTGGGCATACACCCAAAGAAAAGTAAGTCAGGATACACTAGAGACACCTGTACCCCAATGTTCATCATAGCACTGTTCACAATACCCAAGCTATGGAAACAACCCAGATGCCCTACAACTGATGAATGGATCAAGAAAATGTGGTATATATACACAATGAAGTTTTACTCAGCTATAAGGAATAATGACATGTGGTTTGAAGGTAAATAGATGCAATTGGAAGACATCATGTTAAGTGAAGTAAGCCAGAGTCAGAAAGACAAAGGCTACATGTTTTCTTTCATATGTTGAGGATAGATCCAAATCCCAACATGATCATATATAAACTCATATGTAGAATATGTTAGTAACAGTGGAATTACTCTATGGAACTCAGGGAAAGAGAGAAAGGAAAAGAGAATGATAGAGCATCAGTAATATCATAAAACATAACATCTGTTATGACAGATGTTGAAAAAGGTGGTGGGGTGGGAGGTAAAGGGGTAAGGGAGAGTAATAGAAGTGGTTGAATAGACCAAAATAAAGTATACCCATAGCGGGGAAACAGAGAAACCCCTTTGGACATCAACTTAAATATTAATAATGAAAACAGGACTATAAAATATGTACAGTGTATGTCTGGGAGAGTACTGGGGGAAGAGGAGGGGTGAATGAAGGATATTAAAGTGAGGATATATGGTTGATGGGCTTCGCATACTTATATGAAATAGAACAAAAAATCTCTTGCAATTGCATTAAGTGGGGGCAGAGAAGGGGTGTAGGGGGAAAGAGGATGGGGACAATCTAACCAATGTACTATATAAGCCTAATTGGAACTGTCACTGTGAATCCTCCCCTGTATAACAAATATATCCTAATAAAAATTTTATAGTAAAAAATTTGTGTGTCTATGTATTTTAAATTGTTGGGGACATATCTGTGACTAAAATTTTATTCTCTAGCTTCCTGGTCTAATTCTTTTTTAGATATAGTGATATAATTGAGAGCACTTTAAAAACTAAAAATGTTGGACCTGGGATGGAGCTCTGTGGTACAGCACTTGTCTAGTGTGCATGAGGCCACGAGTTTGATCCCCAGCACCACAAAAAATAAAATAAAAACTAAAATGTTATTCCACATGATGTAGCACTATGCTGTTAGCATTCATTTCTATAAACTAGTTGTAGCTTCTTTTGAGACAATTCCATTAAATATCTCTTCTGCTACTAGATTGATACTAATTCTAACATTTTTAATGTCACCTTCTTTCATTAAGTGAAATAAACCAGACTCAGAAAGACAAATCTCACATGCTCTCTCTCATATGTGGAATCCAGTATTTTTGAAAAAAAAAAAACATACAAGTAGAAGAGGGACTATTTGGGGAGGGGAAGGGGACCAGTGGAGGGAGGGGATAAGAGTTGTCAATAGCAGAGGTGAATGTGATCAAAGTACATTAATATACATGTGTGACGATATCATAGTGAATCCCATTATTTTGTATAGTTAATATATGCTGATAAAAATACTTTAAAAGAATGTTATGTATTTACCAGTTGTTAGTACTTTCTAGTCATAAAAGATCCACTATTGTATTAAATTACTCTACTTCTTTACAGACAGGAGACAGAAAGTTTAGACTATAGTCCCAGCCTGGTTCTGTCTACTGCCTAACTACAGATGCCAATTAGGAGGGGAGACAAACAGATGACAGGATGCCATGAGCCTCTTCAAGTGATCTGCTGATGAGGTACCAGAGGTACTCTTGGGAGTTACATCCAAACTCAGCTTCCTGTGGACTGGGGTTCTCAGGCCCCTCCAGGTCTCTAATGGCTGCATGGCTGGAATTGAAAATCTGCAAAGGATGCTAGCTACCCTATTTGGAATCTATCCCTGTTCTTGACTCTCTAGCCTGAGTTTAAAGAACCCCTCACGAGGTCCAGCTTAGTTATCAGAAAATTGCCTAGGAATTTGGAACCTAACATCTAAAAATATTTGCTTTGTCTTGTCCCTCCTCATGGCCTCCAAAGATACTTTTAATCTATCACAAGGCTATTGCAAGGTCATCCAAGCCTCAGATAGATATTTGCTGGAACTCTTCAAAGTTTTGGTGAGCTATTAGTCCTAGATTCTGTAATTTCAGCAGATTTAACGGAGCAAACCTAGGTGGTAAGAAGAATTTTGAGTCTCCCAAAAAGCAACTTCTGATATGGCTCCAAATATATATCCCTCACCTATCTAACCAGTTATGTCACTAATATGTAACCAGAAGTCTAATTTGTCAGTTTGGTAGGAATCTTGCTGTGTGGGGCAAGTAGGTCAGAACTTTGTAACCTGCATCAAAACCTCTTTCTCCAAGGTCAGAGGAGTCAAGTAATAAAGTGCATTGTTGAATCCAAACTTCTAAAATTATAAAATTGAAGTTAAAATTTCAAACTTAAGCAATCATAAGGAAAACACCCTTTGTCACAAAAACAGAAAAAGTTTCCAGGTGATATTGTTCTTATGTTCTTACCTCCTCTATCTCGGGCAGCTAAACTTTGACCCCTTCTTAATGTAATATCCAACTGGTACATTCCGGGATCAGCCAAAGGGACATCTGCATTACTGGTTCCAACAGTATTTATTTTCTGTAAAGCAAGAAATATATGAAATATTAAATTTATTATCTCTTCTAATTTTCCAATGGTGAACCTAGGTAGTTTAAATCAAATTATAAGAATTAATCAATAAATCATCTTGTAATTTCAGACAATATCATAATCACCAAGTTCTCTGACAGTTTTGAAATTCAAGAAATTCTTTCTTTTTTTTGTGGTAGTGGGGTTTAAACTCAGTACCTCATGCTTTCTAGGCAGTACTCTACTACTTGAGTCACTCTACCAGCCAGAAATATGTGAAATTCTTTAGAAACAAAAATAAAAACATGGCAGTTACAGAAATGTCCTATATTAATTCAGTTTATGGCAAACAAATGTGGTATGAAATGCATGTCCTACGGAAGACGCTATATAATTCATCTAATAACAGATTAAGTAGGAATAATGTATGAAGTAAAAGTACAATTGACAATGAATAGAGAATAAAGGTATGCAAGAGAACTTGACTTCCACATAACTGAAAATTAAAATTGAAATGATTTATTCAGGTAACTTTGCTGGCTCATTCATTTATGCGAAAGATTTCATATTGATAGATTACACACTTCTATTTTAAGCCTAACATAAAATATAACATGATTATATAGAAATAAATTCTCCCAGCATTTTGACAGTATTTTTAAGAAATAATTCTCAAGGAAGTTTCTGTCTATGCTATGAAAGTGCACAAGCTATTTCTAGATCTAAGAACCTTTGTAATCTGCCTCCATGGAATATTTTTTAGTGATTATATATTCTTAATAAGTTAGTAGGCACTGAGTTACAAAGGTGCTTGCAAGAGAAATAACTATGTTAAAACAACCTAAATGAAATATACAGTAAAAATTGCACAGGTCATGTTTCACAGTGTCTGGGATTTTGTATACAGTAGGAAAGCTTACTTTTCTTCCCATGTTTGATATTGTTTTAAATTTTTATAACTATTTTTTCTGATTTAAAAGAAATGTTCTTTTGTTTTAAAATATGCATGGGTAAGGTAAAATAATAGACAACAGTCTGGCTTTTTAGTTCCACAATTCACATGAAAGGCCAAATAAAACAGCATTAAAAAGTCTTATTAATATATAATTCACATAACATAAATTTACCCTTTAATTAAATCAGTATTCTTTTGAGGTTTTGAGATCAAGAAAGTAGCTTTTCTTTTAGAACAATTATTACCTAAAACAAGAAGCTGAACGACGTGATTGACACCTGAACTCATCATCTCTCCTTTGGTAATAATAAAAAGGAATTCATTTTCTTCCTCATAATGTCCTTATTTCTATAAATGGTAGCACAGTCCCCAGTCACTGCTAGAAATTGCTGAGCCATCTTTGACTTCTCCATTTGCCACCCACTCACATCCAAATAGTTGCCAAATTACATCCATTCCATTTCTGTATTACATCTTCTAATTGTCTTTTTCTCTTTTATGAGGTATTCATTATTTTAATAATTGGATTAAATATTCATACATAGACTTTTAAAATGTTACAATTTACAGAGCAGCAACACAAAAGTGAAAAGTAAAATTCAATCCAGTTTCTCTACCTCTTATGATTACAACTTACAGCAATTTGGGGTATATCCTCTCACACTTTTGAAAGCCTTATACAAACACATATGCATACATATGTCGGTGCATATGTTCTGTAGCTGACTTTCATTTTCATTTTTTACAAAGCTAATATTACATTTGTTCTATTATCAATAATTTATTCAAGAAAATATCTTTTCTAATCAATGGATATAACTCTCTCACACACTCATATACATTTTTCAGCTTTATTGAGGTATAAATGATAATGAAATTGCATGATTTTATGGTTTATAATATGACAATTTGATATACATACATTTTATGAAATGATTGTCAAAATTAAGTTAGTTAACATATCTTTCATCTTACCCAGCTATCCTATTTTTGTTTTATTTTATGATTGGAGCATTTGAAGTCAAATTTTACCATGCTTTATTGTCACCATTGCTCTGTATTGGGTTCCCTGAAGTTATTAATCTTATTACTAAAACTTTTTACCTTTTGATCAACATCCCCACCCCTTTTCTCTCACTTCTTGCCCCTAAAGCCGTTTTTTTTTTGTTGTTGTTGTTGTTGTTCTAAGTACATCATCTTCCCCAAGTTGGTAGTACAATAATTTATTCAATTATTTGGCTATTGATGAAATTTGTGTTGGCTTCAGGATTTGTCACTAAAAGGACTGGTGATTTTATTTCCTCGCAGGATGAATTTTTTGAGAAAGACTTAATTTGTTCACACTTCTATCAAAAGTGTACAAGAGTACCCATTTCCCATACCCTAGTCAGCACTGGATTTACTAATTACTCTATTTTATGGGTGAAATGTATTATTTTCTTTCAATGTATATTTCTAGAACTATAATAAGGTGTCTTAAAAATGATGTAAAGGACAAGAGAGTAACATCTGTTTACTGGGCCATGCAGAAGACAGCAACCTGGAAAGAAAGGAAACAAACCAAGGTCTTCTAAACAGCTTTTCAATCTATATGTGAGTCTAATTATTAAGCAAGACTTCAATTCACATTCAGCAGACATTTGTTGACATACAATTGTTTTCTTACCTTTCATTGTGTTCTATTACATATATTGTTTCCAGGTAACAAACCTATTAATAAATATTAAATGTAGATAGGTTTACTACCTTCTAAAAAATGGAATACAATCTTCAGGAAAAGAAGAAATTTTACAACCCCACCCACCTGCATCCTTCTGTAGTGTTTCAATAGGTTGTGGTCTTCATTACCTTACTCAGTGCTTCTTGAAGTTTGGAATGGATAATTTATGGAGTACCTGGCTTTATGTTTTAAAATGCATAGTATACTTCATGTGTTGAGGAAATTCCAAAGATAATTTTGATTACAGTAGGTTGTCACTTCTGCTCTTTTAGAACTTGACATCTTGTTGAGTCTTTATTGGACTTACATTTATTTATGCATTGGCACATTCATTTCCTCCTTTAAAAATTTCTCATTTATATCCTTTGCTCACTTTTCTATTTAAAAAATAGCACCACTTTTTAAAAAGCGTAGTTTAAAAAATTTTAAATAGCACAGTTTTTAAAATTTTTCTTATCAAATATATTACAAATATGTCTTCCTTTTGACCATATAGGTATATGTGGCCATATACATATGCAGTTAAGATTGGATTTTTCTTTTATAACTTCTGTATTTCTTGTATGCCTGAAATGTTTTACTACATGAAAATACATACATTTTATCCTTATATTTTAAATTTTTTTAATTTAAAATTTTATATCTCTAAGTCATCAGAAATATATTATGTGAAATAGAAACTAAGTGAATTTTCTTAAATGTTATTTGGATGGATAGTCAGTAGTTGTAACTCTACCCGCTAAATGAGACTTTTTCATTTATAATACACTAGCTTTCCACATATTTGTGAATAATTTCTGAAGTCCTACATAATCTGCTTATTTCTCTGACAATACCATACAATTTGACTACAATGATTTTAAGTAAATTCTAGTGTATGTTAGACTAGATAGCTCCTACATTTATTTTTTTGTTTCTGATTATTATTGCATTTGTATTGTTTCTGGTTTGGGCCAGACTGCCTGGTGTTGTGTCCTGATTCTACCACTTATTATTGGCATGATCTTGGGCAATTACTTCACCTACCCTTCCTTCGGTTTTCTTATTTCTGTAATGGTTCTATATTATTTTGTTATGTGGTTGTGAGCATTAATACTTATAAGATGTTAAAATAGTATCTGGCACATAGTAAACAATAAATGTTAGTTATCGTTATCCCAAAATAATCTCAACTGCATTGAATTTCTATATTAATGTGGGAAGTATTTATAATTTCATATCAAATATTTCTAAGTAAAATATAACTTTCCATTTATTCAGGTCCTGTTTTACAACCTTCGATAAAATATTGTTTTCTTCATCCTAACCCTATCTAGCTAACTTTATTCTTGTCTATTTTACAGGTTTCATTTCTATTATAAATGGAATAATTATTTTTCCTTTTCCATTTTGATCAGGTTATCTGAGTAAATTGGGCAAATGCTATTTTTATAGTAACTTTATCGCCAGTCACTTTGCAAGTTATATTTTAGGTTATCTGTGTATAAAAATCATATTGTCTGCATATAATGCCCACGTGACTCATTTTACAGTACTTCAGTTGCTTAGTTTTTAGTTGAATTATCTTTGAAGACTGTTTAAAATAATTGAAACAGTGGGCACTTCTGCATTACAAGTCATTTTAACATGCGTGCCTTTTAGTATTTCACTATTAACATGATGCTTATCAAGCTCAAGCTTTATTTATTTTTTTTATTATTGTGCTGGGTGGGGGTACATTGTAGCATTTACAAAGGCTCTTACAATGTATCAAAAATATCAAGCTTAAATTCACCTCCTCCACTGCTCTCTTTCATCCCTCCCCTGGTTCCTGGAACAGTTTCAACAGGTATCATTTTTGCATACATGTGTACACATTATTTGCATCATACTCATCCTCCTACTCCTTTCACTACCACCTTCCCTCTCCCCACCCTGGACAGAATCTGTTCCTCCCTTCTGTTCTCCAATTTTGTAGAAGAAAAAATATAAAAGATAAAAAGAGAAATGTGGCATTTTTGCTAGTTTGAGATAAAGATAGCTACACAGGGAGATTCCTTGTTTTGTTTCCATGCATATATGTAGTACAATCTCTACCAGTCTTCTTCACTCCTCCCTAATCCCCTTTCCATGGTGGCCTCTGTCAGTTAATTTGGAGGCTACTTAAAAAGATGGACATCGATCTACCATTTGATCCAGCAATACCACTCTTGGGGATATACCCAAAAGACTGTTACTCCAGAGGCACCTGCACATCCATGTTTATTGCGGCACTATTCACAATAGCCAAGTTATGGAAACAGCCAAGATGCCCCACCACTGACGAATGGATTAAGAAAATGTGGTATCTATACACAATGGAATTTTATGCAGCCATGAAGAAGAACGAAATGTTATCATTCGCTGGTAAATGGATGGAATTGGAGAACATCATTCTGAGTGAGGTTAGCCTGGCTCAAAAGACCAAAAATCGTATGTTCTCCCTCATATGTGGACATTAGATCAAGGGCAAACACAACAAGGGGATTGGACTATGAGCACATGATAAAAGCGAGAGCACACAAGGGAGGGGTGAGGATAGGTAAGACACCTAAAAAACTAGCTAGCATTTGTTGCCCTTAACGCAGAGAAACTAAAGCAGATACCTTAAAGCAACTGAGGCCAATAGGAAAAGGGGACCAGGAACTAGAGAAAAGGTTAGATCAAAAAGAATTAACCTAGAAGGTAACACCCACACACAGGAAATCAATGTGAGTCAATGCCCTGTATAGCTATCCTTATCTCAACCAGCAAAACCCCTTGTTCCTTCCTATTATTGCTTATACTCTCTCTACAACAAAATTAGAGATAAGGGCAAAATAGTTTCTGCTGGGTATTGAGGGGGGGAGCGGGAGGGGGCGGAGTGGGTGGTAAGGGAGGGGGTGGGGGCAGGGGGGAGAAATGAACCAAGCCTTGTGTGCACATATGAATAATAAAAGAAAAATGAAAAAAAAAAAAAAAGATTTCTATATTCATTCCTGTACAGTGAGCACATAAACCACATTCAGTTTTTGGTTTCCTTCCCTTGCCCCATTCCTTCTGTGCATGGTCTCCCCTTAGTGTGACCCGTGTTCCATAATATTGCTGCATTTTTTTTAGGTCTGTAATCCACATATGAGGGAGAACATGCAGCTTTTGGCCTTCTGAGCCTGACTAACCTCACTTAAGATGATGTTCTCCAGTTCCATCCATTTACTTGAAAATTGACAAAATTTCATTCTTTGTGGTTAAGTAAAATTCCATTGTGTATGAATACCACATTTTCTTAATCCATTCATCAATAGTGGGACACCTTGGCTGTTTCCATAGCTTACCTATTGTGAATAGTGCTGCAATAATCATGGCTGTGCAGGTGCCTTTGTTGTAACCTAACTCACATTCCTTCAGGTATATCCCTAGGAGTGGTATTGCTGGATCATATGGCAGGTGTATTTTTAGTTTTTTAAAGAAGCCTCCATATTGTTTTCCATAGTGATTGTGCTAGTTTACATTCCTACCAGCAATGTATGAGAGTTCCTTTTTCCCACATCCTCGCCAACAATTGTTGTTGGTGTTCTTGATGTTAGCCATTCTAACAGCAGTGAAATGAGACCTTAGTGTAGTTTTGATTTGCACTTCCTTTATAGCCAGGGATGTTGAGCATTTTTTCATGTGTTTTTTGGCCATTTGGAAAAGTTCTGTTCTGGCCTTTGAAAAAAGTTCTGTTTTGGCCTTTGAACTTTAGCCTTTGAACTTTGAAAAAAGTTCTGTTTTGGCCTTTGAAAAAGTTCTGTTCAGTTCAGTTGCCCATTTTAATTGGGTCATTGATTTTTGGGGGAGTTTAGTTTTTTGAGCTCCCTGTATATTCTGGTTATTAGTCCCTTTTCTGATGTATAGCTAGCAAAGATTTTCTCCCATTCTGTGGGTGGCCTCTTCAATTTAGAGACCATTTCTTTTGTTGTACAGAAGCTTTTTAATTTTATGAAGTCCCACTTGTCCATTCTTTCTCTTAGTTGCTGAGCTTGAGTTCTACTGAGGAAATCCTTGCCTATGCCTATTGCTTCCAGTGTATTCCCTGCTTTTCCTGTACTACCTTCAAGGTTTCAGTTCTGATATTAAGGTTCTTAACCTACTTATACAGGGTGACAAACATGGTTTCAGTTGTCTGAAGGAGATGTCCAGTTTTTGCAGCAATATTTGTTAAAGAGGCTGTCTTTTCTCCATTGTACGTTTTTGGCAACTTTATAAAAAATTAGGTAGGCATAGCTGTGTGGATTCATATACAGGTCCTCTATTCTGTTTCACTGATCTTCATATGTGTTTTTGTGCTAGTACCATGCTGTTTTTTTATTGCTATTGCTCTGTAGTATAGTTTGAAGTCAGGTTTTGTGATACCTCCAGCATTGCTCTTTCTGCTCAGTACTGCCTTGGCTATTCATGATCTTTTGTGTTTCCAAATGAACTTTAGGGTTGATTTTTTGATCTCTGTGATAAATGTAATTGGGATTTTGATTGAACGTGTAGATTGCTTTTTGTAGTATAGACATTTTTACTATGTTGATTCCGCCAATCCATGAGCATGGTAGATCTTTCCATTTTCTACAGTCTTCTTCGATTTCTTCAATGGTTTGTAGTTTTCCTAGAGGTCATTCACATTCTTTGTTAAATTTATTCCAAGGTATTTGATTTTTTTGAGGATATTGTAAATAGAATTGTTTTCCTATATTCTTTCTCAATCTGTTCAGTGTTGTTATATAGAAAGGCTACTGATTTTTGTAAGTTGATTTTGTATCTTGTTACTTTGCTGAAACTGCTTATGGTGTTTAGGAGTTTTTGGGTGGACTTTTTCAGGTCTTTTAGGTATAAGATCATGTCATGTGCAAATAGGGATAGTTTGACTACTTCATTACCTATTTGTATTCCTTTTATTTCTTCTTCCTGTCTTATTGCTCTGGCTAGGAATTCTATGACTATGTTGAATAGGAGTGGGGAGAATGGGCACCCTTATTTCGCTCCTGATTTTAGGGGAAATTGTTTCAGTTTTTCCCAATGAAGTGTGATATTGGCTATAGGTTTATTATATATAGCCTTTATTGTGTTGAAGTACATTCCTTCTATTCCTAGTTTCATCAGGGCTTTTATCATGAAATGGTGTTGAATCTTATTGAAGGCTTTTTCTGCATCTATTGAGATGACGAAGTGGTGTGCTATATTAAAGATTTTCGTATGTTGAACCATCCCTGTATCCAAGGATGAAGCCAACAGATCTTTCTGATATGTTGTGGGATTTGGTTTGCCATTATATTATTGTGGATTTTTGCATCAATGTTCACTAGGGAGATTGGCCTATAGTTCTCCTTTTTGGATGTGTTCTACTCCACCAGCCCTTAAGCTTTATATTATACTTTTAATTTACTTGGGAATTTTATCAAGAGATTTTCTGCATCTTTTCATAAAATCATATGGGATTTTTGGTTGGTAATTTTTCTAACATTGAATTATTTTCATATTTTTAGAGTGAAATCTACTTGGGATTTTGAGTTTGTTTGCCCTACAACATAGTCATAATTATATTCAAACTATGTATTGTACCTCAGATTACTTGAATATATATGTACTTTTTTGTGAGGCATTCACAGCACCCACTACATAACTCAAGCCTATAATCTTAAACTTTGACTTTTCTTTTTCACAAACTCTGAACCACTCTTCTTATTAGAATAGGACAGTTCATATCTCCTGTCTTCATCCTTTACTCTCCACCAGGACTGCCTACACCCACTGGTTTTCCAGCCTTCCTACCTGGTCTTTATGAACCATTTCATTAGCACTTTGTATTCTTCTTTTTCTTTGCTATATCCTATCTCAAATGTCAAATTTGCCATTTTAGATTGCAAACTTTTCAAAATCAAGGAAAAGTGTGTTTAAAGATCAAACTGTATGTGAAATACGATAGAGGCTACAAGGATAGATGTCTTTAAGATTACATGATGTGGCCAAGTCGAAGCATTTGTGGGGACCTGTAACAAAGTAGTCTTAGCCATGAACAGTTTGTTCTCTCCTTCTCCTGTGACAGCTAATCTAATTTGGTACCTTCTTTCACCAGGAACCTAAGAGTGCTCTTTAGAATCCTTCCCAATACAGTGCTCCAGGAAACTGTTACAATTGATTAAAACTGGAATTTAAAATGAAACCTTGTCTACTCAGGAGCTATAATAATGAAATATAGACTGCAATATAACTGAGGTACAAAGTCATTAGGAGAGCAGGAAAGAAAGACTAATCATTGTGAAAGAATAATCTGAGAAGGCCTCACAGAGATGATACTGGAGTAGAATCTGAAATTATGCGTAAGACTTTGACAAATGAAGATTTGGAGAAATGGAGCATAAAGAAAATCAACCTGAGCCCAGCAGTGAGTATTACAAAAAATTGCAACACTGAATTTCAGAACAAATAAGATAAGAAAAAGATTGAAGAATGGCAACACAGGCTGAGGAGAATTTCAGCCTGTGGGCAACAGGGAACTATCACAGGCTTTTGAAGAGAGAAGCAATAGAGGCAGGCCTCATTATTTAGCAAATACTTATTGCCTGTCTTTCATGTTTATGTTCTGGTCTAAGTGCTTAGATTTTGAAGTGAACAAAACAGGGCCTTTTCTCTCTATGTGATGGATACGAGTAAGAAAATTCTTAGGTATTGGGATTGTTTCATTAACAGTTCACTTTAAGCATAAGAACATGATCTAGTTCAAACAAAAGATGGATTTGAGGGATACTGAGGAGATTCAAGCAACTGAATTTGCCAGCTGACAAGATGTGGTAGATGTGGAAAGTGGATGAATGAGTCACGTGGAAATTCAAGTTAAGTTCATGGTAAGATGGAAATGCAGCAGTAGAGAGCAGAAATGAAAGGAAGAGCAAGTTCCAGACCACCATCATGTCAAGCTCCAAGGATATCTCCAATCCTATTTTTAAAAAATCAAGGATTTAAGTGGCTCTAGAGAGACATTCTTCAGACTTCTTGTAACAGTTCCAAGAAGAAAGCCACCAGGTTTTCTATAATTATATGGAAAAACAGTAGGCATATTTAATTGTAAAGTACCACTTTAAAAAATGTTTGTTAAGTTTCCAAACACAAGGATTTATTAGAAGAGATGTGTCCAGAGTGCTAGACACATACAGCCCTAAAACAAACATGGTTGTCCTTTTCAGTATTTTGAATGACATATTCAGCTTGTTTGCTTTGGTAATCTACTTTTGAGACCATGGAAATAGACCTTTCATAGCATTTATCACAATCAGGAGTTAATAGCATGTGCAGTTATGTTTAATGTCCATCTTCCTGCTAAGCTATAAGCTCTGTATAGGCGGAAGCCAGACCTGTTTTTTCACAGGTGTATCCCTGACATTTAGCAGAGTCCTGGCAAGGGGCAGGTAATCTGTACATATTTTTAAATGGATGAACCAAGACAGTAATAACTAAAAAGCTTCATTTTTAACTGCTACCAGCAGCTTTTGCATTTTCAGAGGTTAATTAGAGAAAGAACAGCAATGAAAAGGAAAGATTGTCTAATGTGGATCCTTAGGCAGTGAGTATCTGGGTGGGGAGGACAACTGGACATTCTAGGAACCTTTCTGTCTCATCTTTCCACATTCTGCACTTATTATTCCACTGTGATTTACAAATAAATAACACAGCATTTTTTTTTGTAGATACAAATGCTACTTATTTTAATTCAGGTTTTGTTGCTGTAAAAAAAAAATACCTGACACTGGGTAATTTATAAAGGAAAGAGCTTTACTTGGATCACAGATCTGTAGTCTAGGAAGGCAATGGAGTCTGCTTAACTTCTGACGAGGGTTAGCTTGCTTTGTAACAATCTACTCTCTCAGTAACCAATCCCATCCCATAAGAGTGTGAATTCACTCCAGGGAGAACAGCTTTATCTCCCCAACTCTGCTATATTGGCAACCAAATTTCAACATGAGTTTTGCTGGGAAAAACCATATCCAAGTCACAGTACTACCTCTCATAGTAAGTTTTTCAAATTACTCAAATCAAAATTAACCTCTCCTGTTTCTGCTGGCCCACTCTTTTCCCTCTGGTTCTCTAAACTAAATTTCTAGATTCCAAATGATGCATCCAGTAAACATATAGGAATTCAAGAGCTAAACTAGAGTGATTACTTCATGCTCTATGGGATTAATTTCTTTTTCTTTTTTTAGTTGTTGAGTTGATCTACCTTTATTTTCATTTACAGATCTGGAGATAAAAGTAAACACTATGATTTTCTGACAGGTTTGGTGCAGACTATCTGGCTCTTCTAAGGAAGATATGGCAAATTTTGGTGTCCAATCCCTGGTATCGTAAGTGCTGTACACCCAGCAGCAGTAGCAAAGGCATAATGTAACTGGTATTTTTCTACCTCTTTAGTATCCAAGTCTGGTCCTCTTGCCTGACCTTTCTGTTTAAATTACTTATAGCAGATTCTGTGTTCTCCAACCTAGAACCTTCCTTCAATCAAAATTGATAGAAGTGTATGTATTCGATAGATCTTCAGGGAAGTGGTTATCTAGATTATATAATTATTATTAGAGAATGTGATACAAAAATATCATGATATAGCTACATATTCACCTGGTCATGGGTAACCTTACTGAAGATATAAGGCTTTGGTAGACCAAAAGACTGCTGGGATAGATAATGACATTATGAGGTTATAGGAAATGAAGGAGAGAGGTGGCTTTTAAAAAGAAAGAAGTAACCAGCTGAAAGCTTTAAATTCAGAGAGATTAATAACTACATAGTATAAACAAAACTGTCTCAGGTAAACTTGGATGCATGGTTACAATAATTAATGTTAGCCTTCAGTGAACCAGAAAGCAAAAACATCTAATTTCAAAACTTACTATAGTTTTTATTTTATTTATTTATTTATTTTAGCACTCTAGATTCAATTCTGGGATTCTGATTTTCCAGTAGCCTAAACCAAATAAAATGGTTCTATAAACACCCAGACAGAAATGGCAACTTTTGCTGCTGTTGGAAAGTATACAAAATTCAGTGCTCTTAGAATGCCTTTTTTGGACTCCTACAATACTGATTACTCACCCATGCCTTGTCCGCTGAATAGGTTGTTCTGTGCACCATCCTTCATTACCACTGATACCTTTCCACCTACACATACAGTTCATAAAAACCTGAGTCAAAGCAAACAAAATTCTCTTTTCTTCCACTTATGTGCATAGAACACTCCCTTCCCTTTTGCAATAGACGACATAACCAGGCTTTGGGTTGCAAAATACAAATTGTGATGATGAAAGCATGGGTGGGTGTCACAGCAATTGTTTAACTTCCCCTTAAATACTATCCTCTCTGCATCTTTGTTTCCTAGTCTTGAAAACAGTGTAATGGATATCTCACAAAGGACTATTCTGATTATGGACAAAATATGTAAAAGTGCTTTTGTAAATATAAGAAATTATTTAAATATAAGTAGTTACCCAGGAGGAGGTGATCAGAAAAACTGTAATAAAATAACGGAAATATTATAGAAGTTGGAGCACAAAGGCTTGGATATAAGGCATAGCTGTTCTGCTAAACTGCTGTGAGGCAGAGAGAAAGAATTCTGAGCTCTGGAGGCCTAATTTTCCTCTTCCTTTAAAAGCAGAGTTGTGACCTTTTAAGAAATAATGTAATTGAAATTGCTTTGGAAAATGTCAAGAAATTTATAAAGAAGATTCTTCCTGCTTTTTGAAAATTATATATATTATGTATATGCTATTACCAGTTTTCACTAATGGTTAAGTAGAGATAGAAAGAAGCTAATTGATCTTGCCTGGTTTAAGTCTTAGGCCTTTGATCCTCTTGTATTACTTCTTAATGACAGTTATCCTTACTATTTCAACAAAAATAATATTTGTTGGATCTGAGCACAAGACAGATTTTATTTGTATTAACTCCTCTGACCTGTTGTCTTTTGATGAGTCCCCCAAACATTCTTTTTCTTCTTCAAAGAAAATCGAATTTCATTAAAAAGCACAGAGCTGACAGCAAATAAAACAATTTCAAGCAGAATGGATTTGTCAAAAATAGGTACCCTGCAGTAATTAGTGATTAATATTATCTTTCTTGACATGTATATTTTTGCCAACAAATCTTTCAACAGATTAAGACCAGTTCTAGATTTCCAAAATTTGGGCAATACACATGGGAAAACACTTAGTTTTTGAGGGTTTGATTTTTTGAGATACAATCTCAGTGAGAGAAGTTATGTAGCAGATATTTTGCTTGATGCTAAACATTTGGGATTTTGCTGGAAAAAAAATGCATTCACATCTAGAAAACTGTTAATACCCAGATCCCTAGCCTTATCAGCTTTTGTGAAATTCCAACCAAAATAAATCCTATTTATTAGACTGAAATGCTTGGCTCCACTTTTGGAACAATAGTGTTCCCTGCTTTTTCAGTAAATTGCAAAGTGCTTTTTATATTGATTTCTTCTTTGAAACCTTATTGTTTCTTTCAAAATTAACTCCAGGAAAATCCAAAGAAGCAAAGTATTATTTTGGTATTTCTAAAAACACTAATGTGGTTCTTCTGGAGCATTTGTATTGGCATGAGAAAATGGTTAGGAAGAAACAGGGAGGTGAAGAACAGGATGCAAAACTGCATACCATATATGAACTAGATTAATTATACTTGTGCACTGAAAAAAGATGAGAAGAGTATATTGGGATATATATGTGGATGATGAGATTAAGAGTGATTTTATTTACTTCCTGTTTTTTAGAAGTTTTCAAATTTTCAACAGATGTGTACTCTATATTGCTCTAGTAACTTAAAGTCTCTAAAATAAAAAATACTATTCTCTGCTGCTTCTGCCCTTGATGACTTTCATAAAGATACTGTAGGATACAGTTTTGTGAACTTGCTCTTTTTGTCCTGTACTAGAGATTGAACCCAGGGCCATGAGCATGGTAGGCAAGCACTCTACCACTTGGGCCACCTCCAGCCACAAATTTGCTCGATTCAACAATTTTGCCTTCCTATGAGGTGAAGCACATCATTATGCCATTTTTATTCATATACGAGTTTAAAATAAAACTCATGTACATGTCATACCTTTAAACAATCTCATAGTCACAGATGCACAGCTGGGGTTGGAGCAGGATTTCATGCACTCAGCTGTGCAAATAGCACATTATTCCTCATAGGTAAACACCAAAGTACAAACATGGAATTGCTCATGGAGCCTGGCACAATGTAGCCCTCAGTGAATATTGTGATTTTTTATTTACCATCTTTACAAACCATTGTAGAAGAAATCATTTAAAAGTTTTCAAGCAGCAAGTATAAAATAAATATCCATCAGTCTACACTAAAATAAATGAATTGAATACATACATAAAATTGGGGACAACTGACAAATATATAGAGCAAAAGGACTCAAAATAATTTATTCAGATACTCTTTCTCAAGGAAACAGAGCATAACTGCCCTTCCCTTTCCTTAAATGATAGTTCATGTTATCAGTTGTACCCTTGATAAGATGTGATAAGAACACTTTACTTCTGGGATCTTCCTCCCTTAGATACATAGCGCCTGTCTGTCCATAAGAGAAATATCTGACAAAACCAAACTTAAGAACATGAATGTTCTATAAAATACTTGACCAGTACTCCTCAAAACTGTCAAGGTTATCATAAAAAACAAGGAAAGCCTGAAACACTGAGGACCCTAAGGAGATACAAAGTCTAAAGGAAGTGTAGTATCTTGGACAAGATTTCAGAAATGGGCCATAAATGAAAACTAAGGAAATCCAAATAAAGTATGGACTTTAATTGATAAGAGTGTATCAATATTGGTTCATTAATTGTGACAAATGCGCCGTGCTAATGAAAGATGTTAACAACAGAGAAAACTGGATGTGAAGTGTAGGGAAATCTTCACAACTCTTCTGTAAATCTAAAACTATTCTAAAATAAAAAGGCTATTTGCAAAAAAGTTTCTGTGCAGTTAAATCTGTTGTATAAGTAACCTAGACTTTGTTAAGGGCCAACTATGCGCAGTAAGCATAATGACAAACTTATTGAAGGCATATTATTAATAAATTAGTGTAACCCTCCTCACCATCCCTTTTCCTTTCCCCATTTCACAGATGAACTGAGGGTGATTATTTAAAATATACATTTATACATTAATTGTGCTTAATCAAGATAATTCTCTAGTAGTGCTTATGTAAATAATTTTAACTCCAGGCAACTCTGAGAAGGATGACAAAAGTAGGAAGAAGTCATAAGACATGGCTTTTACTTCCAATTCCTCTATAAAACTGGCTTTATTACTGCAAAGAACTTACCTCTTTGACCTTCAAAACCTTATCTGAAAGAGGACATTGATCTACATTACTTCCAAATTTCCTTCTAGCTTTCAAAATGAAAAAGAGTCAGTTATAGCAGATATTTTTTTTTTCAAATCCATCATTTAAAAGTTCATTTTCTCATCTTTCAATGTGGCAGTAGGGAAGCTAAGGTTTGAGGCCAGCATGGGCTGTATAGGGAGACACTACCCCAAACAAAGTGGGGGAATAAGGTTAAAAATAGTACCTACTTGGTAGAGTTTTTTAGTGAAGATTAAATATGATAATATCCTATGTTAAAAATAAAATATTTTTATTTTCATGATAGATGACTATGAAAACTTGATGATGTGAAGGACAGACGAGTATTGATTGGAGACTTTAAGACATTCAGAAAGGAAGTACTTTAAAGGAGAAAAGTCTGGGCAGCTGTAGGAAGTCATTTTTCAGTGATAAATATTGAGATTTCTCTATTTTCCCAGCTCTTCCAAACTCTTTGCCCATAATTTGAAATGTTCTTCCTGAGTGTAATTTTTGTGATGAAAGTATGTCATTCTCAATTTTTCATATTTACAGTGAGCAAGAGGGGTTATAGAATAAAGGATAAACAGTTTTTAAAAGTGATAGTAAATAAAAAATCTTTCAATTTTCTTTAGAAATATGCCTTATGCTTATTTGTGATCTTTAAATTTCTAAAATATCATCACTAAAAGGGGAGTGTTAATTTTATTTATTCAGTAAATAAGTCTGTCACTGAGAAAGTTATATTTAAGGGTTTTCCATACATAAGTAAAATTTATGGAATTAATAAATGTGAAAGCAGGATCCACTATGAATATAACACCAGAAATGATCAAGAGTAAATGATAGGAGCTAAGCAAATATAATGAAAATAAATGCTAAACTTACATTATTCAATTAACTGGTATTCTTCAAGTGTCCCAGAAATATGTCCCCGAGTGAACAACAACTTGAGTCTTCTCGGTAACACTTGCAAAACTGAGATCTAAACTGTCAAAACTTGATTACTATCACATGAGAAGATAATGACACTACCACTTCCTCATAACAAAGCATTAGACCAATATTCTAAGATACCAAATGAGTCTCAATAGAGGGTATTCAGTGTGAGAAGCTTCATCTTATGATAGAAATATACTATTCTTATTGGTGTATCAGGGTTTCTTTCTTCCATTAAATTTCTCTGTCTCTAATATTGAAAAGAAGAGTTTAGGGACTAGGTTTTACCCCAATCCCACCTAGGAACATAAGTAATTTTCTGCCCTTTTAACAGTATCTAGATAAAATACAATGACAGGTATTGGTTACTATCCAAACATGTGTTTCTACAATTTCCCTCCCATTTATAATCAGTGTGGGTGTGGGGAAGCTGACTTACCCTTCAGCTCAAGAAGTGGAGAATGTCACAAAGTTTAAATCAATCAAATCCGGACCACAGTGATTCAGGGTTTGGTTTGTGACCTAAGTTCTTCTAGTCAAAGTAAATCTTGGCACTTGGTTGAGAATGTTGGAACAAAGAACCTCAACTGTTTCTCCTGGGTGGGAATGAGGACACATGCAGGTGGCTATGAAAGTGCTAGCAACCATTCAGTGTTTTGGAAGAACAATGTGAGATGAAGCCAGGTTGGGGAGAGAGACAGAAATGTACTAGACTTTTGTAACTTGATTGCACCACTGAGCTAAGCTGTGGATGTTCTATTATTTGAGCCAAATAATTCCCTTTGAGTTGTGGTTTTTGATATTTGTAACCAGAGCATTCCAATGATGAAATACATAACACTGACGGAGCACAAGCATAACCTGGTTTATTTTGCATAACACACCTAAGAAATGATTCCTCTTATTATCCTAGTTTTACAGATATGTGGAATTTGAGGCTAGAGAAGTTGCATAATTTTCTTTACCTAGAAAATAGAAATGGATTCAAGGTGTGTATAATGCTGAAGTCATGCTTTTAACCACTGGGCTAATAGTTTCCTTCTGGTTAACAAATAAATCAGGAGAGGTATTCCAAGATAGTGGCTAGAGGGAGGAAGCAGAAAGCATGCCTCCTATAGTAAAATCTTGGAGAGACACTGGAGACACACCTTACAGGCAAAACCATCAAGAAGAGGCAAAACTTTGACCCCTCCACACCTTCAGCCGATGCAGAGAATCTCCACTTCACATTAAATGGAGAAACCAGGAGGGCCCCTGGCTTGGGAAGACATGGACAAGTTACGTGGTACTCCCACAGACAACCCTGGGCCAGAACAGCATAGCCACCTGGACAGACCGACCTCCACCCAGGGAAAAAAGAGAAACTGAGTAATAAGCAATAAGAACAATAAAGAACACACTGCAAAGAGGGTAGGGCACACTGAGTGCCGAACAGCGGGGGAGGGGAATCCTTTCTGGAACTGTAAATAAACAAGCTGGACCTGGCCAGAGAGGCTCTGGTGGGAGCGGGGATGCACGCCCAGCAACCAGGAGCGGGAAAGCTTGTGAGAGTGGTGGAGGGAGGAAAACTCCACAGGAGAGGAGGGAAGACCCACTTCCCACGTGAGCTGTAAACAAACACGCAGGCCACAGAAAGCAGGTGCAGTGTCACCTTCCCTAGTGTGCTTGGAAAGCAGAAAGCTTGTAGCAGCGGCTCACACACAGGAGAACTCTGAGTAAACAAAGCCTGCAGGGCCAGGTGAGGGCTAAGCTCACCTCTGAGATCTGAATAAATAATGCCTCCAACAACAGCAGGCTGACAGCAGCAGGCAGGCAAGCCACAGCCGCAGATGGCCATTCACAGAACTGTCTCCAGACTCTTTTTTTTCTCTCCCCCTACCTTTGATGAGAAAACAACCAAACTACACCTGCATGCTGAAAAACTTGTTGAAACTGTATTGCATTTGAACTTGGGACACTTTGTGGGGTTTTTTTGTGTGTGCAGTTTTGTTCCACTTTATGTGTCCCCTTTGATGAGACAACTACAGAACAACATCTGAGGCAACATCTCCAGGACTACAGGCTGAGACAGACACCAAAATTATTAAGACTGAAACTTCATTGCATTTGAAGTTGGAGGTTTTTTTTGTTTTTTGGGTTTTTTTTCTATTTTTCATTTTGTTTTATTTTATTTATATATGTTTCTTTAATTTAATTTTTATTTTTATCCTTATCTTTATTCTTTTTATTTTTTATTTTCAATCCTCTCTCTGTCTCTCTAATGCCTGTTCAGCTTACTGTCGATTAGTACACTAATCCTCCCTGTTTATATCTTTGAAACTTTTTTGTTTGATTCTTTGTTTAGTTTTTTCCTACTTGTCTGTTTGTTTTTCCCTTTTTCTTTAACTTCCTTGTATTTCATCTCCTCTCACCCTTCCATTTCTAAATATCACCATTGTTATTATTACAAGCTAGAAAATACTTAATTGCACACAGTACAGGGACAGTAACAACACCAAGGGCAATGACAGGAAGACAGAAGAAACAGCAAAACCAGTATCCCCACAGCAAAAAACAACAACAAAAGTATGCAACAACAAAAGTAAAGACAAAAAACATGCAAACACCTGGAAAATAAATAACTCATTACTTAATGAAGAATGGATCATCGATGAAATAAAAGAGGAAATTAAAAAGTTCCTGGAACTCAATGAAAATGAAAACACAACCTACTGGAACCTGTGGGACACAGCTAAGGCAGTTCTGAGAGGAAACTTTATAGCCATGAGTGCATATATTAAAAAGACTGAAAGATCCCAAATCAATGACCTAATGATACATCTCAAACTCCTAGAAAAACAAGAACAAGCAAATCCCAAAACAAATAGAAGGAGAGAAATAATAAAAATAAGAGCTGAAATCAATGAAATAGAAACCAAAAAAACCATGCAAAGAATTAATGAAACAAATAGTTGGTTCTTTGAAAAAAATAAACAAGATCATAGACCCCTGGCAAACCTGACTAAAATGAGGAGAGAAAAAACTCAAATTAGTAGAATCAGGAATGCAAAAGGGGAGATAACAACAAACACCATAAAAGTCCAGGAAATCATCAGAGATTACTTTGAGAACCTAAATTCAACTAAATTTGAAAATCTTAAAGAAATGGACAGATTTCTAGATACATGTGATCATTCAAAACTGAACCAAGAGGAAATTAATGACCTGAATAGATCTATAACACAAAATGAAATTGAAGCAGAAATCAAGAGTCTCCCCAAAAAGAAAAGTCCAGGACCTGATGGATTCTCTGCTGAATTCTATCAGACCTTTAAAGGAGAACTGATACCAACCCTCCTTAAACTGTTCCACGAAATTGAAAGGGAAGGAAAACTGCCTAACACATTTTATGAAGCCAGTATTACACTTACCCCAAAACCAGGCAAAGACTCCTCCAAAAAGGAGAACTATAGGCCAATCTCCTTAATGAACATTGATGCAAAAATCCTCAACAAAATAATGGCAAACCAAATTCAACAACACATCAAAAAGATTATTCACCATGACCAAGTAGGCTTCATCCCAGGGATGCAGGGGTGGTTCAACATACGAAAATCAATAAATGTAATAAACCACATTAACAGAAGCAAAGACAAAAACCACTTGATCATCTCAATAGATGCAGAAAAAGCCTTTGATAAGATCCAACAGCACATCATGATAAATCCTCTAAGAAAACTAGGAATAGAAGGAAAGTACCTCAACATTATAAAAGTTATACATGACAAACCCACAGCCAGCATTATACTTAATGGAGAAAAACTGAAACCATTCCCTCTAAAATCAGGAACCAGACAAGGATGCCCACTATCTCCACTCCTATTCAACATAGTGCTGGAATTCCTAGCCAGAGCAATTAGGCAAGAAGAAGGAATAAAAGGAATACAAATAGGTAAAGAAACTGTCAGAATATCCCTATTTGCAGATGACATGATCCTATACCTTAAAGATTCAAAAAACTCTACTCAGAAGCTTCTAGACATCATCAATAGCTACAGCAAGGTAGCAGGATATAAAATCAACATAGAGAAATCATTAGCATTTCTATACACTTATAATGAGCAAACTGAAAAAGAATGTATGAAAACAATTCCATTTACAATAGCCTCAAAAAAAAGCAAATACCTAGATGTAAACTTGACAGAGGATGTGAATGACCTCTACAAGGAAATTATAAACTTCTGAAGTAAGAGATTAAGGAAGACTATAGAAAGTGGAGAGATCTCCTATGCTCATGGATTGGTAGAATCAGCAGAGTAAAAAGGTCTATACTCCCAAAAGTAATCTACATGTTTAATGCAATTCCCATCAAAATCTCAATGACAGTCATCAAAGAGATTGAAAAATCTACTATTAAATTTATATGGAAACACAAGAGGCCATGAATAGCCAAGGCAATACTCAGTGAAAAGAACAATGCTGGAGGTATCATGATACCCAACTGCAAACTATATTACAAAGTAATAACAATAAAAACAGTATGGTACTGGCACAAAAACAGACACGAAGACCAGTGGAACAGCATAGAGGACACAGATATGAAGCCACACAACTATAACCAACTTGTCTTTGACAAAGGTGCTAAAAATATATGATGGAGAAAAGACAGCCTCTTCAACAAACCTGCTGGGAAAATTGGTTAGCAGTTGGCAAAAAACTGAAACTAGATCCATGTATATCATCCTATGCCAAGATTAACTCAAAATGGATCAAGGATCTTAATATCAGACCCCAAACTCTAAAGTTGGTACAGGAAAGAGTAGGAAATACTCTGGAATTAATAGATATAGGCAAGAACGTTCTCAATGGAACCCCAGCAGCACAGCAACTAAGAGATAGCATAGATAAATGGGACTTCATTAAAATAAAAAGCTTCTGCTCAAAAAGAAATGGTCTCTAAACTGAAGAGAACACCCACAGAGTCAGAGAAAATATTTGGCAGCTACACATCAGACAAAGGACTGAAAACCAGAATATATAGGGAACTTAAAAAAGTAAATTCTTCCAAAATTAATGAACCAATAATGAAATGGGCAAGTGAACTGAACAGGACTGTCTCAAAAGAAAAATTCAAATGGCCAAAAAACACATGAAAAAATGCTCACCATCTCTAGCAATAAAGGAAATGCAAATTAAAACCACACTAAGATTCCACCTCACCCCTGTTAGAATAGCCATCATTAGCAGTACCACCAACAACAGGTGTTGGCTTGGATGCGGGGAAAAAGGAACCCTCTTACACTGTTGGTGGGCATGTAAACTAGTACAACCACTCTGGAAAAAAAATATGGAGGCTAATTAAAAAGCTAAACATTGATCTATCATTTGATCCAGCAGTACCACTCTTGGGGATATACCCAAAAGACTGTGACACAGGTTACTCCAGAGGCACCTGCACACCCATGTTTATTGCAGCACTATTCACAATAGGCAAGTTATGGAAACAGCCAAGATGCCCAGCCACTGACGAATGGATTAAGAAAATGTGGTATCTATACACAATGGAATTTTATGCAGCCATGAAGAAGAACAAAATGTTATCATTCACTGGTAAATGGATGGAATTGGAGAACATCATTCTGAGTGAGGTTAGCCTGTCCCAAAAGACCAAAAATTGTATGATCTCCCTCATATGTGGACATTAGATCAAGGGCAAACACAACAATGGGATTGGACTTTGAGCACATGATAAAAGCTTTAGCACACAAGGGAGGGGTGAGGATAGGTAAGACACCTAAAAAACTAGATAGCATTTGTTGCCCTTAACGCAGAGAAACTAAAGCAGATACCTTAAAAGTAACTGAGGCCAATAGGAGAAGGGGTCTAGGAACTAGAGAAAAGGTTAGATCAAAATGAATTAACCTAGAAGGTAACACACATGCACAGGAAATTAATGTGAGTCAACTCCCTGTATAGCTATCCTTATCTCAACCAGCAAAAACCCTTGTTCCTTCCTATTATGGCTTATACTCTCTCTTTAACAAAATTAGAGATAAGGGCAAAATAGTTTCTGCTGGTTATTGAGGGGAAGGGGGGGAGAGGGAGGGGGTGGAGTGGGTGGTAAGGGAGGGGGTGGGGGCAGGGAGTGAGAAATGACCCAAGCCTTGTATGCACATATGAATAATAAAACAATCACAAAAACAAATTAAACAACTTGAAGCAGTCTAACAACCAATAAAAAGAATTAGAGGAAAACTGTGTAACAGAATAGAGTATCTTTGTTGCGAGTGATTTGATTAAAGTTAATAACATGGAAAAAAAATAAAGTAAACAATAAATCAGAAAGTGAATTATCCATAGGAACCTACATTGTAATTCTAATTTTTCGGACTCTAGTTTAAAAAAAAATATATA
This sequence comes from Castor canadensis, assembly GCF_047511655.1. NCBI lineage: Eukaryota > Metazoa > Chordata > Mammalia > Rodentia > Castoridae > Castor > Castor canadensis. The sequence goes on along the minus strand of NC_133391.1, from coordinate 98,379,860 downwards.
TATATATGCATACATACACACATATAGATTTGAGACAGATTTTGTATGTAGCATAGGATGACCTGGAGCTTGTTATATAGGCCAGGATCACCTCAAACTCATGATTTTCCTGCCTCTGCCTCCCAAGTGCTGGGATTACAGGCATGAGCCACAATGCCCAGCCTATGTAATTTTACTTATTTAAAAGTTCACATCAAAATGGGAAGGGTGGTAGTAGTTAAGAAAAAAGTATTTTAAAATACTTCTAAATCACAGTTGCACAATCTTTATCATAGAAAGGATATTTCCTTCTCTGCCTCTCTCTGGAATCATTAACTAAGCTTCTTAGCTGGATACCATTTTAGGACATAGGCCTTTTCAACATACATAAAAATCAGGGTCTCAGAATTAGCAAATATAATACAGTCATACATACTGCCTTTATTTCAGTTCATGAGATACAGAAATACTGCATAACTTCCTCTATCACAGATGTTGCAGGAAAAATATTTCCAAAGGAAGTAAAAAATATAATTTAATTATGAAACTTTTTTATTACATAGATTAATTTGCAATCCCTCATTTTGCAGCAATGTGTTGTTCATTTCTTTAAAAAAAGTTCTTTTCGGTCCCCATTACCTTAAAGGAGAGGTTAAAAGTGATCGAAGTATTTCATATACATGTGAAAATAGAATGATGAAACCTGCTAAAATTGTTTCTGAAAGGGGAAAAGGAGGACAAGAAAGAGAATAAAAGAGTGGAATTTGATAAAAGTTTGTTATATGCATGTATGAAAATATCATAATGAAATCCCTTTGTATACTTAATACATGCCAATAAAAAAGAGAAAAAAAGGAAAAACTAATCTCCTGATATACCATTCTCTTCTTAAGGATACACCAATGCTTACACATACAGTTGGGGGCACCATATTCACAATTCCCAATAATGTCCATCTCAGGTGTCATTTATTTTTTTTTTATTTCTTTTTTTTAAATTGTGATTCTTACTGTTTCTTCTTTCTTTTTTTTTATTATTCATACGTGCATGCAAGGCTTGGGTCATTTATCCCCCCTGCCCCCACCCCCTCCCTTACCACCCACTCCACCCCCTCCCTCTCCCCACTACCCCCTCAATACCCAGCAGAAACTACTTTGCCCTTATTTCTAATTTTGTTGTAGAGAGTATAAGCAATAATAGGAAGGAAAAAGGGTTTTTGCTGGTTGAGATAAGGATAGCTATACAGGGAGTTGACTCACATTAATTTCCTGTGCGTGTGTGTTACCTTCTAGGTTAATTCTTTTTGATCTCACCTTTTCTCTAGTTCCTGGTCCCCTTTTCCTATTGGCCTCAGTTGCTTTTAAGGTATCTGCTTTAGTTTCTCTGCGTTAAGGACAACAAATGCTAACTACTTTTTTAGGTGTCTTACCTATCCTCACACCTCCCTTGTGTGCTAAAGCTTTTATCATGTGCTCAAAGTCCAATCCTGGTCTTTTGGGCCAGGCTAACCTCACTCAGAATGATGTTCTCCAATTCCATCCATTTACCAGCAAATGATAACATTTCGTTCTTCTTCATGGCTGCTAATGGGCATCCTTGTCTGGTTCCTGATTTTAGAGGGAATGGTTTCAGTTTTTCTCCATTAAGTAAAATGCTGGCTGTAGGTTTGTCATATATAGCTTTCATAATGTTGAGGTACTTTCCATCTATTCCTAGTTTTCTTAGAGCTTTTATCATGAAATGGTGTTGGATCTTATCAAAGGCTTTTTCTGCATCTATTGAGATGATCAAGTGGTTTTTTGTCTTTGTTTCTGTTAATGTGGTTTATTACATTTATTGATTTTTGTATGTTGAACCACCCCTGCCTCCCTGGGATGAAGCCTACTTGGTCGTGGTGAATAATCTTTTTGATGTTTTGTTGAATTCGGTTTGCCATTATTTTGTTGAGGATTTTTGCATCAATGTTCATTAAGGAGATTGGCCTATAGTTCTCCTTTTTGGAGGTGTCTTTGCCTGGTTTTGGGATAAGTGTAATACTGGCTTCATAAAATGTGTTAGGCAGTTTTCCTTCCCTTTCTATTTCGTGGAACAGTTTAAGGAGGGTTGGTATCAGTTCTCCTTTAAAGGTCTGATAGAATTCAGCAGAGAATCCATCAGGTCCTGGACTTTTCTTTTTGGGGAGACTCTTGATTTCTGCTTCAATTTCATTTTGTGTTATAGGTCTATTCAGGTGATTAATTTCCTCTTGGTTCAGTTTTGGATGATCATATGTATCTAGAAATCTGTCCATTTCTTTTAGATTTTCAAATTTATTTGAATATAGGTTCTCAAAGTAGTCTCTGATGATTTCCTGGACTTCCATGGAGTTTGTTGTTATCTCCCCTTTTGCATTCCTGATTCTACTAATTTGAGTTTTTTCTCTCCTCATTTTAGTCAGGTTTGCCAGGGGTCTATCGATCTTGTTTATTTTTTCAAAGAACCAACTTTTGGTTTCATTAATTCTTTGTATGGTTTTTTTGGTTTCTATTTCATTGATTTCAGCTCTTATTTTTATTATTTCTCTCCTTCTATTTGTTTTGGGATTTGCTTGTTCTTGTTTTTCTAGGAGTTTGAGATGTATCATTAGGTCATTGATTTGGGATCTTTCAGTCTTTTTAATATATGCACTCATGGCTATAAAGTTTCCTCTCAGAACTGCCTTAGCTGTGTCCCACAAGTTCCAGTAGGTTGTGTTTTCATTTTCATTGACTTCCAGGAACTTTTTAATTTCCTCTTTTATTTCATCAGTGACCCATTGTTCATTAAGTAATGAGTCATTAAGTTTCAGCTGTTTGCATGTTTTTTGTCTTTACTTTTGTTGTTGAGTTCCACTTTTACTGCATTGTGATCAGATAGTATGCACAGTATAATTTCTATTTTCTTATATCTGCTGAGACTTGCTTTGTGCACTAGGATATGATCTATTTTGGAGAAGGTTCCTTGGGCTGCTGAGAAGAACAAATATTGTGTAGAAGTTGGATGAAATGTTCTGTAGACATCAAATAGGTCCATTTGATCTATTCCATATTTTAGATCTTGGATTTCTTTATCGATTTTTTGTTTGGATGACCTATCTATTGATGATAATGGGGTGTTAAAGTCTCCCACAACCACTGTGTTGGCGTTTATATATGCTTTTAGGTCTTTCAGGGTATGTTTGATGAAATTGAGTGCGTTGACATTGGGTGGATACAGGTTGATAATTATTATTTCCTTTTGGTCTATTTCCCCTTTTATTAGTATGGAATGTCCTTCTTTATCTCATTTGATCAATGTAGGTGTGAAGTCTACTTTGTCAGAGATAAGTATTGCTACTCCTGCCTGTTTTCGGGGGCCATTGGCTTGGTAAATCTTCTTCCAGCCTTTCATCCTTAGCCTATGCTTATTTCTGTCGGTGAGATGGGTCTCCTGTAAGCAACAATTGTTGGATCTTCCTTTTTAATCCATTTCGTCAAGCAGTGCCTTTTTGATGGGTGAATTAAGTCCGTTAACATTAAGCATTAGTACTGATAGGTATGTGGTGATTCCTGTCATTTAGTTGTCTTAGTTGTTTGAAGGTTTGATTGTGTGTACCTAAGTTGAGGTTACTCTCTACTGTCTTGCTTTTTCTTATCCTGTTGTTTGGTGCTGCCTGTCTTTTCATGGTTAAGTCGGGTTTCACTTTCTGTGTGCAGAATCCCTTGAAGAATCTTTTGTAGAGGTGGCTTTGTGGTCACATATTGTTTTAGTTTCTGCTTATCATGGAAGACTTTTATTGCTCCATCTATTTTGAATGATAGTTTTGCTGGGTAGAGTATCCTGGGGTTGAAGTTATTTTCATTCAGTGCCTGGAAGATCTCTCCCCATGCTCTTCTTGCTTTTAATGTTTCTGTTGAGAAGCTGCTGTGATTTTGATGGGTTTACCTTTGTATGTTACTTGTTTTTTCTCTCTTACAGCCTTCAATATTCTTTCCTTAGTTTCTGAACTTGTTGTTTTAATGATGACATGTCATGGGGTAGTTGTATTTTGATCTGGTCTGTTTGGTGTCCTGGAGGCCTCTTGCATCTGTATGGGAATATCTTTCTCTAGATTTGGGAAATTTTCCATTATTATTTTGTTAAATACATTACGCATTCCCTTCGCTTGCACCTCTTCTCCTTCTTCGATGCCCATGATTCTCAAGTTTGGTCTTTTGATGGAGTCAGTGAGTTCTTGCATTTTCTTTTCACAGGTCTTGAGTTGTTTAATTAATAGTTCTTCGGTTTTTCCTTTAATTACCATTTCATCTTCAAGTTCTGAGATTCTGTCTTCTGTTTGTTCTATTCTGCTGGATTGGCCTTCCGTTTTGTTTTGTAGTTCTGTTTTGTTCTTTTTTCTGAGGTTTTCCATATCCTGGCTGGTTTCCTCTTTAATGTTGTCTATTTTTGTCCTAAGTTCATTTATCTGTTTATTCATCGTGTTCTCTCTTTCACTTTTGTGTTTATACAGTGCTTCTATGGTTTCCTTTATTTCTTCTTTTGCTTTTTCAAATTCTCTATTTTTGTTGTCTTGGAATTTCTTGAGTGTCTCCTGTACATTTTGGTTGACCCTATCCAGTATCATCTCTATAAAATTCTCTTTGAGTACCTGTAGTATGTCTTCTTTTAAATTGTTCTTGTGGGCTTCATTGGGTCCTTTGGCATAGTTTATCTTCATTTTATTGGAGTCTGGATCTGAGTACCTGTTTTCTTCATTCCCCTCTGGTTTCTGTACTAATTTTTTGCTGTGGGGAAACTGGTTTCCCTGTTTTTTCTGTCTTCCCGTCATTGTCTTTGGTGTTGTTACTGTCCCTGTACTGTGTGCAATTAAGTATTTTCTAGCTTGTAATAATAACAATGGTAGTACTTAAAATGGAAGGGTGAGCTGAGATGGAAAGCAAGAAGTTAAAGAAATGGGAAAAACAAATACACAGACTGGAAGGAGAAAACAGAACAAGGTATCAGACAAGAAGGTTTCAATGGTATAAACGGAGCTTTAATGTACTAACCGACAGTAAGCTGAACAGACATTAGAGAGACAAAGAGAGGATTGAAAATCAAAACTAAAAAAAAAAAGATAAGAATAAAAATAAAAAATAAGTAAATGAAAGAAAAATGTATATATAAAAATGTATTAAAATAAAATGAAAATATAGAAAATTTTAAAAAACCAAAAAACCAAAAAGCCTCCAAGTTCAAATGCAATGAAGTTTCAGTCTTAATAATTTGGGTGTCTGTCTCAGTCTCCAATCCTGGAGATGGTGCCTCAGATGTCGTTCTGTAGTTGTCTCATCAAAGGGGATGCATAAAGTAGAACAAAACTATACACACATGCACAAAAAAAAAAAACCCCACCAATTGTCCCAGGTTCAAATGCAATACAGTTTCAGTAAGTTTTTCAGCTTGCAGGTGTAATTCGGTTGTTCTCTCATCAAAGGTAGGGAGACAAAGGAAAAAGAAGAGTCTGGAGATAGTTCTGAGAATAGTATCTGCAGCTGTGTCTTGCCTGCCAGCTGCTGTCAGCCTGCTGTTGCTGGAGGAGTTATTTATGCAGATCTCAGGGGTGAGCTTAGCACTCACCTGGCCCTGCAGACTTTGTTTACTCAGATTTCCCCTGTGCGTGAGCCTCTGCTATAAGCTTTCTCCTTTCCAAGCACACTGGGAAAAGTGACACTGCACCCGCATTGTCAGGCCTGCATGTTTATTTACAGTTCATGTGGGAGGTGGGTCTTCCCCCCTCTCCTGTGCAGTTTTCCTTCCACCGCCATTTTCACAAGCTTTCCTGCTCCTGATTACTGGGCAGTGCTGCTGCTCCTGCCAGCCGCCATGTTTGTTTACAGTTCACATGGGAAGTGGGTCTTCCCTCCTCTCCTGTGGAATTTTCCTCCCTCCGCCACTCTCACAAGCTTTCCCGGTCCTGGTTGATGGGCGCGCACCCCCACTCCCGCCAGAGGCTCTCCTGCCTGCCTGGCTTGTTTATTTACAGTCCCGGGAAGGGTTCCCTTCCCCCAATCTTCGGAGCTCAGTGTGCCCCACCCTCTTTCCCACATGTCTTTATTGCTCTTATTGCTTATTACTCAGTTTCTCTTTTTTCCCCGGGTGGAGGTTGGTCTGTCCAGGGGGCTATGCTGCTCTGGCCCAGGCTTGTCTGTGGGAGTACCATGTACCGCGAAGCTCACCTGGTCCACATCTTCCCAAGCCGTCTGAGCGCCAGTGACTTGTGGCCCGGGGGCCCTCCTGGTTTCTCCATTTAACGTGAAGTGGAGATTCTCTGTGCCGGCTGGAGGTGTGGAGGGGTCAAAGTTATGCCTCTTCTCAGTGATTATGCCCGCAAAGTGTGTCTCCAGCATCTCTCCAAGATTTCACTATAGGAGGCTTGCTTTCTGCTTCCTCCCTCTAGCCACCATCTTGGAATCCCCCTCAGGTGTTATTTAAAATATACTCACTGGCTACACACTGAACAGTTCACAAAAGTAGAAGTGAAAAGTAATACTTTCCATCTTCATCTAAACTCTTGTGCTTCTCCTCAAGGTAATCATCATTAACATTTTCTTGAGTATTTTCCAGAAAGAAAATAGGCACATATACTTCTTTTAAATGTACCAATTTTAAGAGTGAATATATTGTGCATGTTATGAAGCACTTTACATTTTGAAAATCTGTTAACATCATGGCAGTCTTTTGATTGCCAGCCTATTCAGCTTCACTTCATCTTTTCTAAGACACCCAAATAATTCTGCTGAATGCATATACAGCTTTTGTTGATGGACACTTAGATTTCTAGCCATCTCCTCTTTTTAATACTATTACAAGCAATGCTACAAAGTAATTCCTTTTATACAGATTTTGGTGTATATGTTTTGTGATTATCTACCAGGAAAATTTCAACCAAGGGAATTGCTAAGTCAAAAAAATGTATGTTTTTAATTTTTAGAGATCTTCTCAAATCAATCACTTTTTAAAAAATAATAGTAAGTATACATTTCCACTACAGTGACTGAAAATTCCCCATATAACCATCAGGAATCTATTAACAGGAATTTTCTGTAAGTTGATCTTACAAAGAGGGTCACACTTGAATATGCCCAGTTTGTAAGTCAAGTTTTATTATTTATTTCCACTTCTGAAAAATTTTGAAATTTAATCCAATTTATAACTTATTTCAACACTTGTCAAAATTGCCTTTCTCTCCCTCCAAAATTTATTTGCACTAATCCACCACTAGATCCTCTCAGAGGTGAACCCCTAAAAGCAGTACTTCTCACTAATACCAGACCTGTCTCTAGCTCAGCAAGTGAGGGTTCCACTTTCTTGTGACCCACGTGACTTCCTCCCAGCCCACCCTGCCTCCAAATGCCTTGATTGTCATTCCACCTAGCCTTTTTCTTTCTCTTTCTTTGCGGTTGTGGAGAAGAGAGAGAAACTGAGCTTGGAAATGCTGTAAATGCAAGGTGAGGAGTCGTGAACACTCACACCTTCAGCATTGTTAGTCAACCATACAAATTTTTAAATGCTTGTGGTTCTGATAGACTAAAGCAGACAACTACTTGTTTTGTTTTGCATGCTTTTAATTGCTATTAGGCTCTCTATTAGCCATTAGTATATTTCTTATGAACTGCCTATGCATATTCTCAACTTATTTTTACCTTATGCTAAGCAATTTTTAATTGGTTCGCATCTGCTCTTTGTAGATTAAAGGAATTCATAAGGGCTATATTTGCAAGGGCATGGCTTATGTGGATGGAGCCAGGAACTAGTGAGCACATCCCCACAGTGATTTTGACAGCATGTTCTAGCCAATTCTAACTCTGCCTGCTAAACATGGTATGCTCACAAGCAGGCCTGCCACAGAATATCTTTCTACAGTAGTCACTTGCTAAGTTTTTCTGGCATGGTGCATCAGAATTTAATGGTGTCAGGAAAAAGAATATGGTGGAGGAGTATAGCTCTCTTCTCCTTCTCTGCACATGGGTGACATGATTCTGTGTCCTCCAAGGAAAGCAGTACCCACCTACATATTTTGTTCTCACTGGTGAGAGGGCTATATCATGGCCTAAGGTTCTAGGAGGACCTGCTCAGAAGTAGATAAAGTCCAAGTGAAAGAGAAAGAGAGTATCCAGGGAGAGAAGGATGGGAGAAGCAGCAGAAGAATTTCTCTCCATCTAGAGAATCCAGTTAGTGTTCTGCCATGTACTGCCACAAGAAGAAGGCAGAATAGGTGGCATAGCTCTTCCTACCTTTCCAGCAGGTAGCAGAGGAAAAACTGTTATGTGTAGGAAGAACAGAAAGCACTTCTCTAAGTATCGGCCATGTGGCAATGTCAAGTGTGTGGTCTTCAGTCTTCTCATTGATCTCCATATTCTGTCCCTTTGTCAGTACATCAATTCCTGCAGCTTTAAATGACATCCATTCTGTGCTCACACAACCAACAGCTGACTTGACTTTTCCACGTGGATGTCTGATAGGTAATTCAAACTTCACAAAGCCAGATCTGATCTCTTGATTTTGATCCCAAAACTATTCTCCACTTTCTCCTCTTTCTGTCTTTTAACGCAAGCAAAGTATTTATCATCCATTCAGTTGCATAGCCTCATACTTTCATCTTCTTTTCCCTCCAAACTCCTCATGAAACATATCAGCAAATCTGTCAAGTGTACTTTCAAGACACTTCTTAACGCAGTCCTCTTTCCCAAATCTATCACCTCTGCCCCAATCCAAGCCCCTATCATCCCTAACCTGAATTAGGGAAAAGGCCTTGTTAGTGATGTTTTTCCTTCCACTCTTGCTTCTCTGCAATTCAGTCTCCCAGGAGCAGTTGAAACTCATCAAACGTAAAAGTAAACATGGAATTCTCTTGCCTAGAACTGCTCAGTGGACTTCCATACTCTGAAAGCTCCTTATCACATATTGCAAAACCCTGTACAATCTACACCAACAATCTCTCCAAGTTCACTACAGCCACTCCCCCACCTCAACACACACTGGCCACTTTGGACTTGTGTGTTTCTTGAACACACTAAGCTCTTGTCCTCCAGGAACTTTGCACAAACCATTACTTTTAATTGGTTGTTTCTTCGCTAAACTATATGCATGACCAGGCCCTTCTCTCTGGAAATGTCAACTTGTCAGAGAAGCTTTCCCTCACCACCCGTCAACGAAGTTCTCCATCAGTTAGCGTTTATCACAGCAGCCTATTATTTCCTTTATATAACTCACCACAGTTTGGAAACATTATATTTATGAGTTCACCTGGTTTTAGTAGATTTTATGACTGTGATGTATACCCAATAACTCCTACTGTCAGTACAGTGCTTGGTAGTCAAAAACATTTGCTGAATGAATGAATGAATGGTTCCTGGTTCAGTGAAAGTTAGAAGGCTAGCTTCTAACTTAAGAGCTGAATATAATTTTAAAAGCCTCAGCATTTGGTGAAGTGATCCAGAATTTAGTGATGTCAGGCTTGAGCCACGTGTCAGGTAGTACCATCAATAAAACAGGTCTGGGGTGAATGGTTTTGTGTGAGCCAAATGGGACTCAGAGGCTATGGTGGCCTTTTCTTTGGATATGAACTTTTATTTATCATTCAAATATATACATAATACCCAAGATGTAGTTACATGGTAATTTCTGATATTTAAAGCTCTCAAAACAATCTCATGTTTAGAGTATTCTTTCTGTATTTCAGGAAAAAGTATACCATCGTGGTTAAAGTACAGCACTTAGCCAGACTACTTGAGTTTGAATTCCCTGCCTCTAACATTTTCTAACCATGTGACCCTGGGTCAAGAGGATTAGCAGCCTCTTTATACCTTAGCTTTGCCCTGGATAAAATGAAATAACAATGTGTCATGCTTCATTGGGCTGTGACAACGAGTTAATGAGTGTAACAGGTGAAGATGTAGTAAGTATTATAAAAATTTAGTTATCATTCTAGTTCCAGAACTGCCAGGAAAGTTTTCACTGGAAAAGAATAAGCTGAGAGCATGCCTCTCAGCAATGCAGTGTTCATGGACTGTCTCCATGAGGAATTCATGAAAATCTGTACTGATAGAGGTGCCATAATTTCATTGCTATTATTACCTTCAAAAGAATTCATTTGAAAGGCTAATTAGCCACACATACAATTCCTTAGAAAACGCACAGAAACCTTGCACAAAGCTAAGGTCAACTAAATGAGTGTGAAATCTATATCAGTTCAAACAGATAATCTCAGTTTGACTGCCCCTCTGTACCTCTGGAGATAGAGCTCCTAGAAATAAGTGTTTCTATTCTACTAACTATTATCTTGGATGTTACTTCATTATGCTAATAGTCTCCATACTGATCAGCTCTGTTCTTCATTTTTGTCAAGCTTCAGAAAGAAACAATAAAATATTCAAGGGCTAAAGAATAAATGAATATAAGCACTAACATAAATACTGTCACTGTCTCTGGACTTTCACCTTGTTCTAAAGGATAATAAGAAGTTTACCAGACAGGGTCCCTTTTGAAAGAAACTGCCCCGATCATCTCTACGCTTGCAATCTCTCTCCAATCCCTGCTTTCCCTCCAGTGAATTACACTCTACTTTCCTCATACCCTGATGAGGGTTATCAGCTTGATTTGCAGGTCATGGAAGACTATATTCATGGTAAATATTTGGCATCTAATGCAGTATTTCAAACTACATTCCTAATGAAAGGCAAGATCTTTGGGAGCATGACTTTTACCTATTTGATTCACTCCTCTATGGATAGAACAGTGTATGACATGGTGGGCACTCTAGAACTATTAAACGAGTGAATATAGAACAGATCTATAGCCAGTGCTGTTGATGGTTCCTACATCATAACAGACTAGAGAATGAATCCAAGGAACACAGCTGTATGGAAGTAGATGATATCCTTGAAGACCATCTGTTTTTCCCATGTTTGCTAGTCTCTATTTCTCTATAGACACCATCCACACACGAGTACAATCCCACTGCGAAACACTCCTACTTAGATTATAAGAATTCAAAGTTATAAAGTGTTTCAGTTCTGTAATGGTATAATTTATATGGTTCTTGGTTTATTTATAGTTCCTAAGGCTGGATTGGATTTCTAAGACCTCAATGACAGCTCAGCACCAGCCTGGACCTAGGTCCCCATGATGTTTCTTGGTAGCTGTACAGTAGGCACAGGGCTTACCTTCTCCCCTCTGAGTACAAGGATTTGCTCATTAAGAGCACAGATTAACTGGTGCATCATGTTCCTTTTGGTGGGGACCTCCTCAAATGAATTATGAATAAAACATTAAATATTATCAACTGGCACCAACCAGAGAGATATTTTCATTCTTTGAAAAGTTGCCGCAAAATGAACCCTGAACTCGTACCATTGTAGCTTCTGTACTTTTTTCTAGTTTCATATAACTCTGTTTAAATAGTCCGTGGGGTACCATTCAGGCATATGTCACAGATTCACACTGCTCCCTGCTGGGATGTTTCTCCTTGGCATTCCTGACTTATGCAATGAAAGTCAAGTCTTCTTCCCAGGTCCCTGAGTTCCTTACTGGTAGCATATGGTACGTCATGACTGCCTGACTACTGCTGAAGAATTACCAGAGTGCATTAATAGACTTGAGGACCTTTAATAATATTGCCCTTTTAATAAAAACCAGTGATTCTTTTTTTTTTTTTTTCAGTACTGGGAACGGAACTCAGGCCAGGCAAATGCTCTGTCACTTGAGCCACACCCCCAAGCCCCAGCCCCACTTGCTTTTAATTTGTTTTTCAGATAGGGTCTCACACTAACTTAGCCCAAGTTGCCTTCAACCATGATCCTCCTACCTTCATTTTGGAAGTAGCTAGGACAAGAAGCATATGTCACCATGCCTTGCTTGTTTCTGTGTAAGATCTAACTTGCTAAGGCTGGCTTTGAACTATGGTTCTCCTAACTCTGCCTTCTGAGTAGCTGGGATTACAGGTATGGACTACACTGTCCTAGTAATTTTTAACTCAATAATTTAATACAAATTTTAGAAGATAAAGGAAATTAAAGGGTATTACCTTTGTACTTCACTATCCTATGAATAACATTCATAGGTTAGTCCTGTGAAGTTAAAAATGGTGGCATTTTAGTAGTCTAACATGTACTTAAGGTATTTATCACATTATTCCTAAGGAAAATGAATTCTGAGTACCAATCACCCTATATACTCACTCTGTCTTCTACTTTCTCCCAACCTGCACTTCTCTTATCCAGTCACTCATCCATCTATCCATCCATCCATCCACCCACCCACCCACTCACCATTAGAGTTTTATAGTAGTCCTTTGACTAGGCTAGGGCATGGATACACAAAATGCATTAAGATATGGCTCTCATGGAACTCATAAATTTGGTACAGCATCTAATGTAATAAGATATTACACAGAAAAGTTATTAAATCAGATAATATATTCAAAGGAAGTTCTGTTTCATAGAGATTGAATTTAAAATACAGAGAGCTTATCATACTTCTGCTTGAATAACACAAACTGACTAACATAACTTCAGTATAATTGCCTTTTCTTTTTCTAAAACATTAGACAAAGGAATAGAATTTGTTTCTTTAAAAAAATTGATGATTTAGGAGACAGACTGTGAATAACTTATGGATGTACTTTTAATCTTTATCTGTCATTAGTTATAATTGCTGCCATAAACTAAAGATGACAAAGAAAATATATAACATATGGTTTACTTGAAATTTTTACAAGAAAATTATTATTTAGACGGACTTAATATTTACTAGAATTTGCACCCTAAGGAAGGCGTGACAAGGAGCATTATAATGAAAATTTCTTTGTCACTGAGATTAATTTCATAAAGAATTTATGCCCAGTACTGTCATGCTGAGAATACCAAATAATTATGACAAATGCTGTTATAGAACCTAGTCAAATGTCACTTATCTCCCCTACAGGGAGATGAGAAGCTAGTGAAATGGGTAAGTCATTGTTAGAAGAGTTCACCATTGCCCAAAAGTTATGCTCAGTTTCTGCTTACTAACAAGCCGAAGTCATACCAAAGAGACAGTTATGAGTAAAAGCCTAACTATTGGGTCTGCTGGTTTGAAGGCTTAGAGCCCACAAGTGTTCTATGATTGACCAATGAATGACGGAGGGCTATATTTCAAGAACGATTATTTTTTATAACAAGTTGTAACAACTAAAAGACTTCTGGAACTTTTTTTGAGGCAAGATCTTGTTATGTAGCCCAAATTGGCCTTGAACTCTCAATCCTTCTGCCTGAGCCTCCGAGTTGCTGGGATTACAGGTATGTACCATTTCACTCAGCTGATTTCTGGAATTTGGTTTACTATCAGTGAGAAGCAGAGGATTTGGAGAAAGAAAAAGAAAGACAAAAGATCGATAAATGCTACCATCTCCCACTTTGCAGTAAAGAAAAAGGAAGCCAAACTTTATAGAGCTCTTGAGTGCTTAGCACATCATTTATTCACTGGAAAAGATATGGGGGTAGCCCAGAATTAGCACTAATGGAAAATCTTTGTGTGTATTAAGATATATTGAATTCTAAAAGGTGTCAATGGCAAAGCTTCCCAAGCTTTGGCATTATCTGTTTTGCTCTTATGCTTATTTATTTAATTGCACCTTATTTAATTAAAAAATGATAAATTTGAATCCCCAGAGTTTTACTTTCATCAACAAACTCAAGTGTGAGGAACTCACAGTGATAGTTCCAAACATTAGCTCATTTCTCTGCAAAACAAAAAAATGCCAGCAAGGCACTTCAGGGTTAGCACTTCCTATTAAGTTTCATAACATTTGTTTCCTTAGGAACAACACTCTCATTCAAAGAACACAATATTCCAGCCTGGTGCCAAAACTCTTTTGAGGAGCTTTGAATTACTGCCCATTAATAACAACAAACGTGTTTGAAGCAGAGACCTCAAGTGAGTAAATCAACATTTAGATTATCATAAAGGCTAAAGATTATTCTAAAATTTAAATAAGCTAAGTAATACCACATGAGAAAATAAAAGCAGGATAAAATTGCCTCCTGAGACACAAGATCTAAAAAGTCAAAATGCAAAATAGTAGTTGTTAAAGAACTTGACTTCCAGGAAAGTGATAATCAATTCCATATATATTTTCCCCTTGGTAAAAAGAAAGTATTAAATCATTTATCGACCCTCTTATATGGTTTTTGACTAGTCATTAATAATTATGTAATAATGATGCCCTTGATCATAATACACAGAGATGCTATTTTAAAATTCATCAAACATATAGTGTAGTGCAAGGGACACATAGAACAAAAGAATCAAAAAGAATAAACATCCCATTACCTATCTCATCTGAAAATGTCAAAGCAGGTTAGCCCTGGCTGTCAAGTTATCACTACTTCCTCTCTCAAGTCAGATAGATCAAAAGTCAATTAAATATAGAATAAAATACTACTTGAGAACAGAATAAACATTTGACCAACACCTTTACTGCCCCCTCTTTAGGCCCTCAGGAAACTGTAATGTAGCCAGGCAGGTGTCATCAACCCCAAAACCTGTTAGGCAGCACCTTGATGATCTGGTAGTCCTCACATCACCAAAGAATCATCTAGGAATCATGTCCCACAGAACTATGCTCAAATTCTCCTTTTATAGCTGAAGAAGGCATAAGAAACATGATTTCAAGGTAGGCACCAGATTTAGGAAAAACAATTTAGAGATCAGGTTAAATTAGGATTTCAGACAAATAATTTTTTGAGCTCAAGCATTTCCTGTGCAACATTTGGGAAATACTTATATCAAAAAGACTGTTGCTTTATTTAAATTATAACTCAACTTGGATTCCTGTATTTTATCTGGCAACTGGAATTTTTAAATGAACCTAAGTAGCAGAATTTAGAAATGAACTTCCTTCCCCTTTCCCTCACTGGATGGGGCTGTGGGTTTGAGAGTAGGAATGAAGCCAGCAGACATCACTAGTCACTTTCAGATGTTCCACATCTGTTGGGTCTCTGATAAAGTCACCTCTTCCTGTATCTGGTAGAAATCACTGGTTGTACAATGTGATTTTTAACCTGACTGAGCATTAAAGCTGTTTGCTTCTATGGCTCAAGCCATGCTTCCTTTTGACTGCACAACACAAGCCAGGTAATACCAGGATTTTCCCACAAAGTTGCCAAATTCATGGCTGCTAATATTTGAGCTTTGGGCCTACTTTGGCAAAGGTGTTTTGTTAGAAGTTAAACTGTGTCCTATCGTTCTAATCCCTGTTATTTTAGGCAGTTTTATTTGGAAATGAACTTGTTGGTGCAATTAGCTAAACTGAGGTCACGCTGGAGTAGGCCATGCACTCATTCAATATGATTGATGTCCTGAAAAAACGGGGGAATATATACACTGAGTTATACCCATAGGGAATACGCTGTACAAGCAAAGGAGTTACAGGAACTGTGAGAAAGCCTCAAACAATCCTTTCCAGTGCCTCCAAAAGAAGCATGGCTCTACTGACATTTTGATTAGGACTTCTAGTCATTGTTTAAGCCACTGCATTTGTGATAAGCTGTGAGGACAGTCCTAGGAGACAAATAAATATACCAAGTCAGCATTCTATTGACTTTATTGTTTTCTATTTATTTACTTAAACTTTTACTATGGTTATAGGAACTATAACCATATATTAGGAGCTAATCACTTTACCAGGATATCCTGGTAAAAATCTAATCCCATCCCAGCATGCTTCTATACTCACTCGGTATTCCATATCCTCAAAGATTAAGGTCCTATAGAACCCCCAATCATTAAGGAACTATAGACTAGTTCATAAATTCATAAATCCAAATACCCAGAGTGGGCCGCCCAGTCCTGTGATGGTGATTCTGTCAACCTGCTGAGATGACCAATGACCTTGGGACCTCTGTTAGTATTCCTTTAATCACCAGGATATCTTTCTCAGGTTATAGGAAATGTGATCTCTCTACTTCCTCTTTGTCTACGAAGAGTGGCCTTTGAGCTCTTGGTCTCAGCCATGTCCTATCCTTGACCACTGCAAACAGAAGTAGAAAATATATAGACATATATGTGTGTGGATATATATACATATACATGTAATAGTATGTCTCTGCACATCATCAAAAGGTAAAATTTGAAAGAAAAAAAGAAATGAACCATAAGAGGGTAACCCTGTAAGCAATGTATTTATATGTAATATTGAGGTAAGCTTTGTCTAAAATTTGGGGAAGGTAAGTAAACTTTTTTGCCTAAGTCAGTCCTATGAAGTTTTGAATTAATATTTACCACTTTCTGGGTAAGCTTTATTATATAATTAGACTAACTCCAAACAATTTAATCAGGTAATTCCCAAAATGTGGTCCATTAAGCCATCTACATCAGCTTGTTACCACAGCAACATTCTGGGCTCCACCTTAGAGCTACTGAGTCATTCAGACAACTGGGAGATGGAATCCAGCTATTTTCCCACAGATATTTTTATGCATATTAAAAATTCAATTTGATTTGATTTAAAATATTTTGGTAGTTGACTAAATCTCCAAGTATTTGGTGATTCATTTTCTGTATTTATATAAATTAGATTCTTGTGTCTGTTCCCCAATCTTAGGATTTAAATCTGCCATCCTATAGCCCTTCTGAGTCCTCTGGTTTGGGACATAGCAGGCATGTGAGGGACTTCAGACTGAAGGACCATGGCTCTGGTGGGGTGTTCATGAGCGTAACATTAGTAATGAACAAAGGATGCTCTTGGCCTGTTTGTTTAAAGGCTCCAGGTTAAGCTTACAATGCTGGGCTATATAGTTAATGCATGATTTCTCAATACACATAATTTTACTAAGCTTGCTTCAGAAAAGAAGAAGTGGACAGCTGTCCAATTAAACCTAAGCTTTAGTACCAGGAGAAAACCCTATTTATTTATTTATTTTATTTTTGGATTCTGATCATTCAATACCTAAAAAAAAAAAAAAAAAAAAACAAAAAAAACTAACATGTCATCAGATAAAAGCATACAGCTCTTATTTTACCTTGGAAAGTTACCACAGCAAAGTAAAATGTGGCAAAGAAATACTTCCAATACTAAAATAAATCTATTTGTTATTCAAAAAGCAACTGATATATATTCAGGCACAAAACAATATATTTGTGAATGTTCCATATTTTTTACTTGTAAGTCAAGGAAATAAAATACTTTGAAGAGGTACAGACCAAAGCTTGAAGTGACAGAATTATTTCAGATATTATTGAAAGCATACGAAACATGAGCTCTTCTACATGGGTTTAAATAAGTATGCCTCCGCCCCATTTAAATCAGAATGACAAGCTGCTCAATCTCTACGAAATCATGAATTCCAAAGCCAACATTAAATGTGCTGTTCACACATGCATACCAAACTGTGACTAAACACAGGTCATGAGCTTCAGGGATCTTTTTTGGCTAGAGGTGAAGAATGAGAGCTCTGCCACCAGTAGCCTCCAGGGACCTCCCCTGACATCTTTTTTTTGGGGGGGTGTTATTTGTTCATATGTGCATACATTGTTTGGGCCATCCCCCCCCACACCACCCCCTGGCTCTTCCCTCTTCCCCTCCCCCGCCTTGCTTCTAGGCAGAATCTCCTGACATCTTAATGTGCACAGGAACCATGGGAGACCTAGCTTAAATGCAGACTGCACTTCCTGGTCTGATGCCAGGACTGTTCTCCAGGCTATTCACAGGCTACATTTTGAAAAACAAGGCTCTAACCTTTGTTGTTTGTATCAGAAAAAGGAGGAAAGAAGAAATGAAAGAAAACACAAAAAGATAGTGGAATTCATTGAGTACCTAACTAGATGCCAAGCCATAGTCAAAGACTTTACAACACAGTTCTTTCAGTGTGTGGCCAAATGCAGCCTCTACAACCTAAAAGACAGAAGACAACTGAGGATTCCCAAGTGTCTGAAGCTGAAGAGCAGAGCTTGAAGGGAAGATACAAGGAATTATATTCCATGTAATAACAGTAGGATTGTATTTAAGACTAAAAAAGCTATTAAGCAGTGAATAGAAATCACTTGTCTTCTACATCCATGATTAAATGTTCCAATCCGTCCTATCATAAACGTGACCTGGTGCATTTGGTATGAAAAGCACCGAGGTCACACTGAAACGCTCAATAAATCCACGTGCTTCAGGTAATTCTTTAAATGAGTTCAAAACGTACTGTATTTTTATTTTGTTAGATTTTAGGAATTTTAGATACTTACAACTTAATGTGATTTTATTCTTCTCCATTATGCCCAGGGAATAAAATACAATACAATAATAGAATAAAATAGATGAGAATTGTGAAGGCCCCAAAACTCAAGAGACTCAGCTCGATCACTCAGTTAGTATAATAGTGGAGCCAAGACCTGTTTCCAGTTCTCCAGAAACCAAACTTAATATTATCAATAACTATAAAACTAAACAAAATCATTTTGAAACAGACTGGAAATCAAGAATATTATCTTATTGAGACTCTTTAAAAGAATAAACTATGGTTTAGTTCAACAAAAAGAATGAACCATGATCCAATTCAGCAACCATTATGTATTCTGTGTAAGACATTGTATTAGATCTTGCAGAAGACACAAAAAATGGGTGAAAAAATCCCTCTGGTTATTGGATCACTGAAGACTCATTTGACAGATGCAGTCAAGATTCTGGTACTCACAGTGGATCCTCTAATCTTTGCCCCTCTAAATCCCTTAAAGAATCATTCCTGAACCAGATTAATTTTTCATGTGTCATACTTCACAAAGGGGACACTTCCCACTCAGTCATTAACTATTAATGAAGACAACGTTCAGTGTATACAACATACAGGGTATTAATAGGGACAAATTAGGAGAAAGCATAGCCCATGAGAGAGTTGACCATTAATTTGGGCTTAACCCATGCAAAGGAGAAAAACGCAAATTTATAATGTATTTTATTGCTATCTATCTGACATATATGTATACGGATACATATCAGAACTGTAATATACGAACTCCTTAATGACAAGAGTACCATTGCCAGGAAGTTTCTTCCTTGTACTAACATCAGAGTGTGCTCATGCAAACTAAGATGGCTACAATGTCATTAGGTGATAGGAATTTTTCAGCTTCTTATAACCTTACTGGACGACCATTTTATATTTGCTTAAATATTGGCCAAATTGTCACTATGTGTTCATGATTGTATGTTTCTTTTGGTGCATCTTCATGAGTACTTCCTTACCAATATAGCAATCTGTGAGGGCTCATTTTTGGTTGATTTGAAAATTAAGTTTTGCCATGGGATATTTCCTATTTTGTACATATTTTTAACTTCATTTACTGGGATCCTTTTGTGGTTCCTCTTCAGAGATAATCAAGATTATTAATCCTCATTTTCTATAGCACATATACAGTAAGTTACTCATTTATACATTTAGTAACATAAAACAAATCCTTGACCACTGCAAGAGTCCTGGAGACGGAGGGAAATAGCTGATAGTTCTACTGCTGACGAATATCTTGTCCTGGCAGGCACTTTTGAGTGCATTAAAATATTATCTTAATTTCTATAGGCATCCCTATAAAGACACGGAGACAAAAAGAGCTTACAAGTCCAAGTTCACACACAGGGTCAGCTGGAGCATGAGCCTACACAATCTGACTACAAGTGCATCTCTCAGGCAGTATCAGCCTGAGCTGCTGTATGGTTCTAGGCATCAGCTTTGGAGTTTGACAGATGTCGGCTTGGATCTCGTCTCTATCACATACTAGTTGTATTTCTTCAGGTGAGCTACTTAAAATTATTAAGTCTCATTTTTCTAACCTCTATAGTAGGGTTGATAAGATTTACTCGTTTGGGTTTTAGAGATAATTAGAAGTAATGTATGAATAGAAACTAGGACAATGCCTGGCCAATAAGTAATGAATAAACATGATCTATTATGATTATGTATAACAAAAATCAATATTTTTATTAGAATTAAGGCTAGTATATCATCTATCAATATTTAATGCAATATAAATTGTGGGAGAGAATAATGACAACAAACTTTTATGTATTTGTCCATAGATGCATATAAGACAATTCATAGTATTTATTTGACATCAATCAAAATTAAAAGTCACTACTACTCAACAAAAGAAGCAAATTATATATGACATGGAATATTATGTAAAATTGTGACTGTAATGATTTTTTGTTGACTTGATTTCCTCATATTTAATATTCTAGCTACAGGGAATTATTATCTCTCAATACACTTTAAAATGCTTAGACTTAAAATCTCATTAATGTGTCCTTCCAAATTTTCTCATTTCAGTAATGTTTTGCTAATTTGAAACTTTGTAACAGTATGGGCAGAAATATGTTTGAGAAAAAGTACCAGGGAAAATCAGATTATGGTACTTAAGCTATCAGTGATTTTGAAATCACATTTCTTGCCTACATAGGTTCACAATTATTTAATTTAGGCAAAGTGTGTGCTATCAGAATGACATTTTAAAATATCAAAAATAGATACAATGTTTTTCAACTGAAATGAATTATCAAGGATTGACCCATTTTAGCATTTGCGCTATCATTTCCTAGTAGTGATGGAGGTGGGCAGAGATTGGCCTTTTGCTCTGAGTCTCTCTTGAAAGTGTTTCTCTGCATTGCTGCTGTCACAGTGGACACCCAGCCTCCAGTTCCAACACTGGGGCCCATATTCTGCATTCTACTTTGAAGGCAATGGTCCCTATCTTAGTGATCTTACTCTTGCTGGCTCTCTGGGGTAGTACCACCTCCTCAAAAGGAATGGATTTTTTTCTTTTTTTTTTTTTTTTTGGTGGAGGTCTTACACTTGCAAAGCCATGTCTCCAGCCCTTTTTTCCTTAGTTACTTTTCAGATAGGGTCTCATACTTTTTGCCTAGGGCTGGCTTCAGACTGATTCTCCTACCTAGGCCTTTCACATAGCTGGTGTTACAAATGTGAACCATCATACCTGGTTTGTTCTTTGAGATAGGGTCTCACTAACATTTTTCTTCCCAGGCTGACCTTGAACCATGATCCTCCTATGTCTGCCTCCCAAGTAGCTGAAATTGTAAAGGTAAACCAGCTAAAAGGAATAAATCATTTCATCCCAAACACACACTCAAATACACACACACACACACACACACACACACACACACACACACACACTTTTCCAAGGACTGATCTTGAAGAAATAGTAGTACAAAAAGCAAGTTACAGAGAAACAGGTAGGATAATTTTACTTATATAAATAAAATGTGTACATGTTTAAGTACACATACATATTTATATACACAGACTAAAAGAGATTGAAAGAATGCCAGATCCATTGCCATAGGGTCTCTAGTTTTACTTATAATATTTGTTTCTTGGGGAAAATGAGACAGGAAGCAAATATTACAAAATATTAACATTTATTAAAAACAGAGAATGAACAGAAAGGTGTTGGTTGTTCTTTCTGTACCTTTCTTAAGTGTCTTAAAATATGGTATAAAATATAAACCATTGTGAACCTTAAAATTATGTCATAGGAATGGCTGAATTTAAACACTCAACTGAGCAGTAAAAACTATTTTAAGAAAAAGTGCTTTAATTTTGAAAACTCTTATTTGTCCTGCAATTTAATGCAATGGGGAAACAAACCATTTGTAATCACAGAAGTCAGTATGTATAATTTAGTTGTTAAGAATTAATATTGGTAGTTTCACTAGATTAGACATAATTTACTAAAAAATTCAACATCAGATTATAATCCACATAAACCACTTAGAAAATAAGAATGGTAATCAGCGGAAATTTATACACCTATCAAAATTATACAAAATATGTATTTAAACAGATACTGAAAATATCTCTCAGAAGGTAATAACTGATTCAGTAAATAGCTTCCAAGCTTCTTGATAGTCTAGGGCAGGAAGAGTTTCAAGTACTTCTAAACTTCACCTTGATCTATACATTTAAGTGGCTCTGAGCATCCCCAAATTTTTCCCGAGCACAGTCACTGCAGGGAGGAACACAGCCCTCTGAGCTCTATTTATTTCATCATTCTCCCTTTTCAACCTCTGGTAGAATACCAATAAGCAGCAAAATGTCAAGACAGAAGAATGGTGACCAGGAGCAGAGATAATCAACCCTACATAATTATCACCTGAATAACATTAATTCTTCATCTCCATTTCATGGGACTTACTCCAACAACTGGTGGCTTGTTTATAATGAAAGAGAAACTTTATTTCTATCAGTTGGGTCTATTTTAATTAAATTACAGAATAAGACCAACCAGGCTTCTCAAGATGAATCAGTGTTCTGACTAAAATCATTTTCAACCCAGCAATTTTTATAGCCGTAAGCTTTCTATTCATATTCTAAAGGGATGAATTAGTTGAGACTTCCATCCTTTTCTCTAGACTATTAAAGTCTTCCAAATAATTTAAATGCATAAATTATTTATGCTTGATCCTTATAAAATAGAATTTAATGTAATGTTACAATGTTAAGGAAATACTGAAGGAAAATTCGCTCCCGCTTTAGTCTAAACTGTTGCATAGTTCAGATTTTTAAAACATAAAAACTTAAACGTCTATATTTTTGTTAATCCCATGAGATGAGACCAGAATTATGTGGAAGGATTCTAATGTGAAGGACAAAAGTGAAGGAATAATTGAATTTCAGTCTTGGATCTGCACTAAACACTCTTCACATGACCTTTGGTAACTCAATCTTTCTGAAACCTGCCTTCTTCATCAATAAAATAAGTCTTCCTAGACATCTTTGCCTGCTTTCCATAACTGTTGTAAGGTCAAAGGAAACACACAAAGAAAAGGACTTTGAAGTCATCAGGTCATCTACAAATTTAAAATATGCTACTTCAATGAAAAATAAATGGAAGGGGAGAGATGGGGATGTCCACACAGGGAAGCTAGTGGGGATTTCCCCTCATAGCCTCATACCTCTTACTGGTGCAGATATTCATATCATCCACAATTGTTCCCTCCCTTTACCTCACCTCAGGGATGACTCCAAAGTAGGTTTCAGGGCAGGAGAAGAATATACTCCAGAGTTTCTTCGATAGCCTCTTCATAAATAATCCATAGTTCCTTGCCTCCAGTGCTGGTCTACTCAACACCATCTACAGTGCCCATCTCATATGGCCTGTGCCTAGGACCTCACTCCTCACCAGAACCCAGGGGCTCAGAAGCTGCAGCCCTTTTGGTGACAAGCATATGCATGCATGAGTTAAGTTAATCCTATCCTCTGGATAGGTACAGAAATCTGTTATGTCATTTTATATCCTAAGTTATGTCTTAGGAGCATTATTTCCCCCAGAAGAAAGTGAAAAAATGAAGAGGAGAGGAGAGAAAGGGTAGATGTGTGAAGTCACTGGATTGAGCAAGGGAAGGGTGAGAATAACAAGGGCACTTTTTATCACTTTTATCACTTGGAGTAAAATTCCTCACACTTTCTCAGAAGGAATTATGTTTTCTAAATTAAGGGGAGAAGAAGAACTGTTCCATTCTGTGAACTGAGGTGGAGAGAAACCCCAGTTAGAAGCAATAAATCAGAGTGACAGAAAATGAGAGTAGGCAGTTCAACCCCCAGAGTCTTTGGTAGGACAGAAAAAAGACATTCTAAAAGCAAGTTTGAAATTAGAAGTGCTTTTAGCAGGTCACAGGTCCTAAGCCCTTGGCTCTTCTTTGCTTGTTCACTTTAACTGCTCAGTAGGTCCCCATTCTTCTTAGTGTCCAGTCTCTTGGGCATCAACCGTGCTCTTCTCACCTCAAGATGAGATTCCAGTCTTCTTGGGGCAGCAGCTCCAGGTACCTGGAGCTGGCAGGGTGCTTAATCCACCCGCTACTAAGGGGAAGTAAAGAGAGGAAAAGCCTGGCCCTGTCAGCAGAGCATCTCTGGCCCTCAAAGTAACCGGCTGCTGCAGAGCTCTTGCAACTTCACCAGCACACTTGATGAACAGATTTGTGAGCTTTGCTAGGAAGCTGTCCTTTTTCCATAAAATTATTTCTGATGGAAAATGCATCCCAATGTGAAGCACTATTTATTCCTAAACTTGAGAATGAAAAATATTAAAAATAAACAAAAGGCCACTTCTAGAAGCAGGTGTACTAAAGCTTAGAGATAAAGAAAGAGCTAATGGACACCTTTTCCTTCTCTGTCGTAATTAAAAAATCCTCAACCTGCTGTTGGCAGTTGCTGGGTTTGCTATGTGATATGTTAAAACAGAATTTAAAGAAGAATCCACCTCATTTATTTCTGTGTTCTTAATTCTCAGCAAGAGGTCATCGGGCCTTTTGTTGGCCCTGCTCACTGTCTGGTGACTCCACTTAGCTATGATAGGGACAGACTGGCCATGATAGGGACAGACCGGCCATGAAAGATGGGTTGAATGCCAAAAATAGAAAAATAGAAGACCAAAAAATCCTGGGCTAAATGAATATTCATGTAGAACACATGTTGGTGGTGAAAGAGACAAATCAGGAAAATTATAACCACAAAAAGAGAACTCTTAAAAATGGAGGTGAGTTTTCAAAGGTATATTTGCAAAAGAAGTCTCTTTGCTTGTCTTCTTACACAGCCTTTCTGTTTCCAATACACATCCAATATACCTCATATCAATTTTTGCAAGCCCTCTTCAAGGTTGTCTTTTAATAACTAACAGGTATCGAATGCTTGTTTTGTGGAAGGCACTGAGCTAAGTGCTTGGCATTCACTGTTTCATTTTAAACTCATGACAGCACCGGGAGACAGTTTTATGGTGATCATCACTTGACACATGAGGATACTAAGTCATGGAGAAGCAAACGTGCTTCAGGTTTAACAGCTGCAAGAACAGGGTGGGGGGCTGGGCTTCTTTCTCAGGCTGACTCAGAGTCTGACTCCAGAGCCTGCATATTTACTTGCTCGCTGGACTAACTCTGTTTTTCTTTCTTTCTTTTTTTCCTTGCGGAGGAATGTTTTATTACTTCTTCAATCTCATTTGCCTCTTTAAGTTATTTATATCCTCTTGGTCCAATTTTTTTATTTTATCACTTTTACATTTATTCACATGTATATACATTGTTTTGGCCACCCCCCACTTGCCCCCACTGCCCTCCTAACTCTGTTTTCAGAGGAGAACTGGAGGTTCAGTTTAGATATGTTACTTATCCAAGCAAGAAGTCAACAACTTCAAACTTAAAAACTGGAAGCAAAGCAATCAGTAAACATCAGATTTGAATTCAAGGATTATTTAATCAGTGAATGGAGTTTGATCACAATATTGACCCAAAACTACTTAATTCTTTTTAAAATAGCTGAGTTCTTCAGCCTCTGCTGTGTTTATAGAATTCAAACTACACTCAAGCAAGATTTAAGAAAATCTGAGTGCACTCTTTATATTTCTTACAGAACAGTATATATTTTAGTGAAAAACAAAAAAAGATGCTGGGAAAACTCACCACAGTTAATGCCTGATGCGTTATTTGGGCCCAAACTCTATTCTGACTCTCAACTCTTGGTTGGCAGTACCTATCTTTAGGTTCAGGTGTGTGGTCCAGGTGAAGCTGCAAGAGAAAGATCTTTCCAGTTCCTTCCCCGTGCAGCTTCTGCTTCCTTTATAGGTGTGAAAGCCAGATGTATAGCAGGAATAAGATTGAAAGGGTGGTACTGAATGCCCCCCACCCCAGAATCTCCTCAACATGGAATGGGGTTGACTATCTCCACATCTGTCATCGACATTATTTAACTTCAATGATTATAAATGCTCTCTAAGCTGGGAAAATTTACCCACATTCAAACAGGTGTACAGAAATACATTCTAATGTGTACCACACACAATGGTGCTTGTCCAGACAATGTTTTGTTTATGATTGCTGGGTCCAGGAATTGAATTTTTCAATAGCACCTTTCCTGCACAACTTTGAAATAAATTTCCACACCATCCAAGAGAAATGAACTCTCCAACAGATGAAGAAGGAGGGGTTATCCTGTGGCATGTGATGGCACCTTAGAAAGTGGAACCATCCACCCTAAGTGCCACAACTCCAGACTCTTAATTTCCATTGCTACTTTTATTTCCCCTGTCACTCACTATCTCTCTCCTGTGAAATGTTTCTATTGAAGTAAGTCAATGTGTGGTGGCGATTTGCTCATTTCCTTTTTATAAAGGAAGGTTAAGTTGCAGGATTCCTACTTTCTCTGCCCTAATCAAAAGATTATACATTAGCAAAAAAGTTAACTCAAGAATAAGTCTCATTTTTGGAGAGAGATCACAAGAGCCACTCATTTAACCTGTATTTTAAAACAGAAGATAGTATTGTTTAATATAAGATGTTCACTCATGCCCACTTCAGTTTTTATCATAGAATGCTTACCTCTAGAGTGTTCTAAAGTATAATCCATGAGTTGTTACTTCAATCCAATTAAAAGGCAAGTAATTCTGCAGACAACTTCCCCATCCCATTTCGTTGCTCAAGTGAGATGTGGGGAGATGGAAGGAAATAGAAGATGGTGATGACAATGAAATACCACCGAGGAATCAAATTCTGCCAACCTATGCTTTAGCACTGTGTGACTAGTTCACAGTCAAGGTGTAGCACGTCTTTAAATTTAGTTATTAGAAATCTACAGGATTCAAGAATTGTTTACACATGGATGCACTCTACATACTACAGGGTTATCCAGATAATCCGGGACAAATGGGATTGATAATCGAGCACAACTGATGATGATTTATGTAAGAATAGCTACAAGTGATAACCACAATCAATTAAAACTGACACCAGTGGCACGCCAATAATAAACCTCAGTCTAAAAATCCATAGGACTCTGCCTCTCCATGTATGCTAGTGTACACAGTAAGAGCCATGCAGTGCGCCAGTTGAGATGTGACGGCTATATTCCTTGGGGGATGACTGATTTTGTATCCTCAGATCTGGAGACATTAATTTTATTCACAAATACTCAATTTTAGCACTCTTAATAAATCACTTGGTTGGTGACTGATAAATACTACATTTGCTCACATAAAAAGGAATATTTATGCACGTACAAATCATTTGGTCCTGAGAACACTACCAACAATCTGGTATTTTGGATGAATTCTCAGTCCATGAAAAAATCTTCCAGACTCATAAGGGATACAGCTGACTCCACTAAGAGAAATTCTGACATCTAATCTCATACAAAGGCCCATAGGTACATTAGTATGACATGTAAGAATGGAATATGGCTGGGCATGGTGATACATACTGTAATCCCTGCATTTGGGAGGCCAGAGGAAGGAGTATTGTGAGTTTAAGGTCTAGGCTAGCTTGATATACATAAAAAGCAAAAGCAAACAAACAAACAAAACCCCAAAACAACAACAACAAAACAGAATGAGATATGGACTAACCCTGGAAGTTAACTTTAAAACAGAGCTAACCATTTACTAACCCAATAGACCGCATGGAAGAAGATGATTTCTTACAGACTTTAATAGAGTGAAAAGATTCAATAATTTTCTTAATGGATTTAGATTCAAATGTAAGTATAACCATTTCAAAAATAGTTTAGGTAGTTGCCATTTAAATAGTTGACCAATGAAGAGTGATAGACTTTCAGCTCTGGTCCAACTCAGCTTATACAACATCCCTGAATACTACACCAGTTTCTTGCTAAAAATGTAATGTTTTACATTTCCTACAAAAGAGGATACATTTTGCCAATTCATTTGAAATGCACATAAATCTAAAATATCTATTAAAACTAATTAAGAAGGATAAACTTGAACATTACTGAGTCTATTAATGAAATGTTATCAATAGCTAAGTAATGTTTCTATGTCTAAGAAATCTTTTTAGTATTATATAAATAATTCCAGAATATAAAACATTCATTGTCTATTCTTTATTTGAGGATATTACCTCAACACAAAGATTTGACATGGAATTATATGAAAGAAAAAAACAAGATCAGTTACAGATATATATGCAAAGATTCCAAAACAAAATCTTAACAAACTAAATCCAGCAGTGTATATAGTGATTAAACATTATGACTGCATAGGTTTACTCCATGCATCAGGAGATGGGTTACCATTAGAAAATTAATCAATGTAACTTAATCAAGAGGAGAGGAGAGGAAATAATAGAAAGATAAATACACATTTAATTTAATTCTAAGGGACAGTGAATATAGAAATTTGGCCACAGTTATTTTTAAAAAGGAAATGTAAACAAAACAAACAAACATAGCCTAAACAATGTCTACATAGTGTAAGCATTTCCATGCACCACTAACATTGGGGGTTATGGTTTTTACTGGCTTATGGGGTCTTCCGTGACAGAAGCCACATTGATCATATTAAACATAACAAGAAACTGCTCAGCCAACCAGTTTTTCTTAAAAACAGTAGCAGGAGGGTCCAGTCTAATACTTCAACATCCTCAGTGGCAGACTGCAGATGCGAAGAGCCCTTGCAGCTTTGTGGGTTAATTTCTATGTTTTCTAACACTCTGAGACATTTGTAAATATCCCAAGTCTTTAGCTGCCTGACTGGGCAGGTCTGTTTTCTCCCAGCTTGCTTCCATCTCCTTGTTCCAGACAGCTTCCTCAGTACCAGTTATATCTCTATGACTTGGTTGGAAAACAAAGCTTCTATGCCCAATTAAACACCAAGCTAACACACTTTGGCAGTCACTTCTATTTCAAAATTTATGTTTACTGCATTTAATCTATCCTTTCCAATTTTACAACACAGGGCCTGCAAAAGGAACTGTAAACATTTTACAGAGTATTTGCACACAGGGCATTATTTCACAAAGTCATAGCTTTTTATAGATAAAAGATAATTAATCTTAGCTCCAGAGGAAGATTGTGAGAGACTAGCAGGTGTCTTTTCTTTGTCTTTTTTCCCCGAGAGAAACCGTGAAACAACAGAACAGTCTGTGCTACCTACATAGTTAAAACAGATGTTCTCAATCTTAATTTTCACTGCCAATTTTGACAGACAAAGAAATATGCTTGGCTTTTGTATAGTCACCTATTTTCTATCAACTGTGCCCTATTTGTCTCATCGCCCACTATGACTGCTCGAAAACAAGGAGGAGGTGATGGTGGGTGACAATGCAATAACAAGGACTCTGTCAAATTATTGGTAGGTCAGCAAATGGAAAGTGATAAAAATGAAAATAGAGGTAAAAGAAACTGATCATAAAATAATTCTGAAGTCTAAGCATTTTTGTGCACTCCTAACTTTGCTGACTATGGTTTTCACTGGTTTGTGTGGTCTTCCATGACAGAAACCACAGTGATCATATTAACTATGACAACAAACCGAGAGCATAGCAACTGTTTTGGGGGGGAGGATTAGATACTGGTGTTTGAACTCAGGGCTTCATGTTTGATAGGCAGGCACTCTACCACCTGAGCAACCTGTCCAGGTCTTTACTCTGATTATTTCAGAAACAGGGTCTGGTTTTTCACCCAGGCTGGCCTGGGTGTGAGCCTCCTATTTTAGTCTTCCCTCCGGGACTGGGATGACAGGCACACACCACTGTGCCAAGCGTCTTCATTTTTTTTTTTTCAATTGAGATGGATTCTCATGAACTTTTTTTGCACAGGCTAGCCTGGCAGTTATCCTCCTGATCTCAGCCTCCTGCATAGCTCAGGATGACAGGCGTCCACTACTGTGTTCAGTTATTGCATTTATTTTCTTCTTCCTTCTTCTCCTTCTCCTTCCTCTTCTTTTTCCTTCTCCTTCCCCTTCTTCTTTTAAGCAGGACAACATATACAGAAATATGCTGTATTTTGAAGACAGGCCAGGTGACATACCTGCAAGGACACAATCTGGTATCGTATCTACACATGTATCTGAAATAGAAAACATGCAGGAACAACAGAGGCCTCCTTTCTCCAAGTTAGATCTCTGAGTTCCTTGCCTTTTGCTGTTGGGGATGCTTCAGGCAGAAAAACAATGCCTACCCCTTTCCTTAAGAGCTCCCAGCAGCCTGGAAACCACAGATCTTAGAAACTACAAAGAGTGGAGAGAACTGTATTATGTTCTCCAAGGTGGGATGTGTCATTTTCACACCCACATCCAAGTGCTCTCTGGTGGTAAATGAGTTCACTTCTTATCTATCTGCCTGACATAAGGCTCTTGAAATCCCATGAGGGTATATCACAGGTTCCTCTGCTGTTGTGCTACCTGAGCCCCAGCTCATCTTTCATCCTCAGAGGAATGGAAGCAGGCACTGGAGCAGTGCTACCACAGTTCTCCTACCTGAGCACACCAACCCATAGGTGATTCTTGATGGCAGAACCTGTTCCAACATCCTCTAGGTCTCTTTTCTTAGTCAGGGGGCTTCCAAATTGCACTACAGATGTGGAGGTATCTTTAGGGAGGTCCAAACCAACCAGTGCTCACAGTAACTGGCTCCTTTGAAATAACTATCTTCTGACAACTAGTCTAAGCTCCATCCATTTTAAGCCCATTCTGGATGATGGCCTCATTCTTTTTGGTAAAGCCATCACAGTTTGATCCCAGTCCAAGAACTGTCACTGGCCTCTTTGCTTTGGGACAATTCCCTGTACTGCCTGGCCCAGCTATCCACAAGCTTTTGGCCATAAGTGAGGTGAGACTGGTCATCAAAGGCAGGTGGATGGATGGGAGAGGGGACTAAGAAGGCAGGCCTGGGCTATGGCTTGGTGAATTCATCTGGTACTAGTTCTATCCCTCTGGGAGAGGTGCAGAAATAGGAACCACAAAGTGTTATAAAGCAGATAATTCTTAGAAACTCATTTTGATCTTACCTAGGTGCTAAGTGGGAAAGGCCTGACTAGGTTACTGTTGTTGGAGGAGGGAAGGAGAAGAGACTGACCATTCTCATTGGTGGATGGCAGTGTCTTAGTTCAAGGGAAGTTTCATGGGGTTAGGGTGCCAGGAGATGAATCTATAACCACAAAGTAAAAGCAAGGAATCAGAGCCAAAGAACATGGATTAGAACACAGGGGAATGGAGGAGACAGTGCTCGTCTCTGCAGAAAAATGTCTTGAACAAATCAGTGCTGAGCAGAAATCTGCACACACAGCACCCTCAGTGAAGCCTAACCACAAAGGCTGTGGGCCAGGTAAGTCCTCAGCTAACCTGTCACATACTTACCAAATCCTGAGCTTGTGGCGGCACACATAGCACACAAGCTAGACTCTATAGTCCTGGATAGCCTGTGATTCATTGACTAGGAGACAGCCTGGATCTGAATTTCCTGGATACCTTTTGTACCTTTTGTGATCTATGTGCTAGATAGATCACATACATTTCCTCTAGTCCTCACAAACTTCCAAACAATGGGGAAACCAAAATTAACTACACATTTCTGGTCTCAGGACTTCTCCAACCTAATAATCTAAGCTAACTTCCCTTGTTATACTCCATATTATCTTCTATGTCATTGGATGTCACTTAGTAGAGCTTATAATTTGATATTCATGAGTGTGATTAGAGCTCCTTGTTGGCATACACTGTCCATTTTGTCCCCTTCTTCCCCCTGCAACTGTGGTCCTACATTTTTTAGCACACAAAAACTCTCAAAAGATACTCTGCATCCTGGAATTCACAGAGAAGAATGTACTAAAGCAACCAGGAGCCCAGAGGTCCTGTGGAGTAAAAGTTTCACTCTCTGGAACAGAGGACACTACACAGATAAATATTTCTGAAAGCCAGAATGGCAACCATAATCACATAAGTGAGGTTGTCTAAAAGAAGATTTAATATTAGTTTAATATTGACTAGATTTTTATGAAAATCTGGCAATCACATAATAGAGGCGAGTTATATATTTTACTTCTCTGCTGGGCTTCTGAGAAAACAGATTAGGCATAAATAAGTACAGGTGAAAGTTATTCAGTTTATGGTCTTTTCCAGAATCCTCATATTGGAAAACTGCTAGAGAAATTTCAGTAGATCCAGGAGAAAAATCAGTCTTTCTTTAGAGTAAGCAAGTTCAACTGATATACAGGTTTCTTAACTATTGGATATCTCAGAGACTCTCCTACAAGATCATTCATTACAGTTTTTCTTTGTGTGTATATTGCGAGGGGAATGCTAAACATATTAGCTTCTGGAGGGACTAATGGGCCCCATCCCCCATATCCAGAACAGAGTTGGACAAGCTGCTCCTGTATTGCAGTAAAATCAGGATTAAGAAGCCTTCTGCCAGTTCTGCAGTACACTAAGTCCTACCCTCCTAACCCTCACTGGATAAACACTGGAGAAAACAAATTACAGAAGGCTGAGGAAATATAAGCAAGAGCTTGCAAACAAGATTCAATAAATCACTCTACTTGTCAAATTTACCCTGCATAATATAAGCTTTTCCAATTTTTACCCAAGACTGTCTCACATGAATTGATGGCACCACAATGTAAAAAGGGCTGTGTGTTGACATCAGCAACATGAAGGCACCCATGCTATCCCTCTGCATCCAGACCTACTATTAATAATTCCAAAGAAGATATTTTTATTCTCCTTTTAGGAAGAGGAAATTCAAGTCCAGAGATGTTAAATAATGTGGTAGGCCTGGATTGGAAGTGTATTGTGAGTATTGTTTTCTTGTTTTTTGGAGGGCTCTTTTGACAGTACTGGGGCTCAAACTTACCCCTTCTAAACAAGCTCTACCAATTAGTTACATTTCCAAATAGGTCTAGATTTGAACCCATGTCTTCTGTGATTCTGGACTCTGCTCACCAGCTACTTTAATTACACGTACAGAGAGACTTTTGCAAGCCCTGTTCACCTGGCCCTTTCTGTTTTGTTAGAGCTTATCACATTACCCTGTGACCACACCACAGCTCACAGGGCCTACTTTCACCAACATGGCTATACTGTACAGCTGATACTCCTCTTTTTCAAAAGTTCATCTTCATTCTTTCCTAGCCTTAAGTAGAAGAGGGACCATTTCCACATCCTGGTGCTTGCCAAAGCCATTTGTTATCAGTGAATCTTTACTTCCTTGTCCATTAGTTTTCTCTGTATCCAGACTCATGGCTCAAGTTCTCTTTTGGAGTGAGTTTTTCTCATTCCCTTGTTGGGGCTAACTGGGGGCAACTTGAGATTCAGAAAAGACACAGGATAGACAGACAGAAAGTGGAATCAGGTGTGTTGGGCATTCAGGTGGAGACGAACAACCCTCATTGCTTTCTCTATCTTTATTGTTTAAGGCCTTACTCTTTTACAGTTTTTTAAAAATTTGCTTCTCAAGTCTTCTTTAAAACGTTGCTTAAGACCTTCTTTTAGATGTTCTTTAGCATAATCTCTCTTAAAGTCTTTGCCCCCAGACTTGTACTGTCCCATGTTCTCTCTTTAGCTTTCTTAAACCCTCAGTGCTCAAACTTGCAAACAATAACAGCTGTGCCTAAAATCTGCATATGCGTAACTCTTAAGTCCCGGTCTTAGACTTGCACTGTTCTCTTTAGCTTTGCTTTTCTAAAGCCTATGCATAAAGTTCTCAGTGCAGACTTGCACGGTCCCATGTTCTCTCTTTAGCTTTCTTAAAGTCTCGGCTCTCAGGCTTGCTAGCAATTCTCCTTTAGCAATTCTTTTTCCTTCAGCAATCTTTTCCCTTCCAAAAGCCTCCAACACCAAAAAGCTAAAAGCCTTCCCCATCAAAAAGCAAAAAGCCTCAAAGCAAAGGCAAAAGCCTCAAGCAAAAGCCCCCAAAGCAAAAGCCTGGGGGCCTCCTTCAGTAAGTCTTTTATACCCAGTGGTAAACAGTGTGGAGCAGGAGTTCTCGGGGAGGGATGTGACATTGTAACAGGAGAAACCTGCATTCCTGCTTCTCTGAACGTAAACAACTTAGAAGCAGCTGTTCTGCATCTTCCTCTTCTGTGACTGGGGCTGTGCCAATCTCAGCCTACAAATAAACATCTTAGGAAAAGCAGTTGAGCTGCATCTCACCTTGCTTATGTCCAGTTCTCATAGGCTTCTCAGAATCTGCTCTCCACACTCTTTGATGTTGAGACTTGGTTGAGAGCCTTTGGCTCTGTCCTGATGGTTCTCAGCCATTGCCGCATGTTGTGACCATTCTCCCCTTCCCCCTTCACCCCACATCCACACCTCTTCAACCTGAGTGCTGAGTGGGCAAGTGACTGAGCAAAGCACTTCCTGGACGCATGGT
Source organism: Castor canadensis (assembly GCF_047511655.1). Taxonomy (NCBI): domain Eukaryota; kingdom Metazoa; phylum Chordata; class Mammalia; order Rodentia; family Castoridae; genus Castor; species Castor canadensis. The sequence goes on along the minus strand of NC_133391.1, from coordinate 98,345,713 downwards.
GCAGAGTGCTCAGTGAGTTCTCCTATAGAGATCCTTTGTTCACCCATCTCTTCCCAAAGGACTACTGTCATACTTAAAAAGTCTCCCCAAATTAAGAAGATGACAGCACTATAAGCTGGGGACACACTAGGTGTGCTACAAGAAAGCAAAATGTTTTCAACTTGGAGTAGCACTAGAATCATCTGGGTGTTTTTCTGAAAATTTGCATTCTTGAGCCTTAGCCCCTAGCTATTGAATTGAATCTCTTGGGTACAGGCCTTTATCTGAGTACACAAAGTTTGAACAAGGTTCCTTGGTGATGGTGCTGCATCATTCTTGAAGAATCACTGCCCTGTAAAGGGAAGGACAAGCACCTTGGCACTGTCCATCCAGAAATAGAGAGGAACATGTACTTCAAAGTGCTGCTACCTGGGTGTGCCCACCCTGCTCCTGAAGAAGCCACCAAGATAGGCAACAGGATAGCAACTGGTGAGGCTTTACTACTTTCATAACAAAAGCACTGTTTATTAATTATTATAGGGCATTATTTAGTAATGGTTGCCATTCATTTGGTTAAATGATTTGGATAAGTTTATATGTTTGTTGTTTACTAATGCAACAATTGCATTTATGAGGTTTTCTGACTGGTTATGCATTTATTTGGAGATGGAAAGCTGTAGTAGTCTTACATGGATAGGCATGGTCACATGTTAACCTGCCTTTGTAGGTGCGGTGCATCCACAGGGCCAAGTGAAAAAAATAAAGTCAAACTCTTAGGCATGAGAAAATGTTTCTGTGTAGGATCTGTAGTTAAAATATATTCTCCTCCCTCCAAATAAGGCAAAAAATATTTATTGGCTAAAAGGAAATTAGACCATGCTTAAATTGGTTTATGCTGTACACAATTAACATGTTAGTAAGAAACAAAAAAAAATCCACTGTGCCATTTGAATACTAAATCAGAGAAGGATGCTCTTGGTGACTGATGTTACAAAGACTGCAGAAGCACATGCCAGGAACTGGATGCTTAGCCGTGCTGTTGGGACCTGGCTGTATAACCTTGGAAAAGTCATTTAATTTGCCTGTGGCAGAATATTTTTTCATTTGCAAAATAAGAAAATGGAGCTGACTGATCTCTAAAGCACTTTCTAATTCCCAAATTTTGGGAATATGAACTATACTCTATTCAGGTAAAGTAAGAGATTATGGAAATTTTACAGCTGGTTCAATACTTTGAACCACTTTATTGAGCTAAATTTAAAATAAAATGGATGTTTAGCTTTTAGTTAACTTTCTTCTTAATTTCACTTATAAAGCCTCAATTAAAATAGTAAAATGTACTAATTTTCATGAAAACTTGCAAAAATAATAGATTCTGTGAAGAAGAGATCAGGATACAAAGAGAAAAGTATCTCAATTCAGCAATTGTAGTTTCAGTTCTTGGCTGGTTTGTGAAAAAGATATTAATAAAATCATATACAGATATATATGAGGGCTTTACCTCTATTACAAAATACCTGCCATACAGAATATAGGAACAAGCTTATTTTTCTAGTAGACTTATTTCCATTGTTGAAAACTTGGATATTTTGGCCCTATTTAGTTGTGTTTGATCAAGTTATTTTTTTTTTAAACAGGAAAATTTCCTTTCCTTGGAAAACTTGAAACAATAACTATCCTCTCTCAAAATTGACTTCTTGGTGGCAATCTGGATCCTTTTGGAATTATAATATACCTTCAAAACTTTTGAACATCAATTACTGTGTAATTTATCAATGATTTAAAACAGGTAATAAGACTTCAAAGTCTTATGGTGTACCAGGTGGTACATCAATGATTCTTTGCAGCTGTTTACATATTTAAAGTACACATCTGCCATGAGACATTCATTCATTCATTCTTCATTCACTCCTGCTAAGCATAAAAATTTCTCAAATTCCAGGCATGGGTTTAGCAAAAATATTCCAGAAGAATAAATGTGGAAGCAAGTGAATTGATTTCAATTTAGCAACCACTAAATTGAAAAAGAGAAAGAAAAATGGAATACTATTCTAAAATAGTCATAGACTTTTGGAAAATGCGAGAGTGGTTAGAGGATGAATTCTCCATTGAGGGATATTGAAACTGAGTCTCAGACTGTAGTGATGTGGAATCCAGGTCTCCTGTCAGTCAAGATGCTTTTCTCTGGTGCTAACTTAGAACACTCTGTTTCTAAGATAGGGAAATAAACCCAGAAAACAGTAAGCCATAAGAATCAAATGCATTCCCAATAACGCAAAGCACTTGCATACTGAGAGATAGAATGTCTTCAAATAGTGACCATATGCTATTTTGTTTATAACCAGGGGAAGAAAATCCATCCAATGGTTCTTTGCTGATTGGGGTGATTTTTCTCTTTTTTTAAAAAATATTTTCTTTTCTGTTTTTCAATGATTGCTTGGTTAAAGGCCAAATGTGCAATTTTCCCAATAGAGTTGTTTCCATTGTCTAAAACTTGGATCTATTTTGAACCTGTATAGTTGTAACTGGTCAAGTGTTTTTACAGGAAAATTTTGTCTGCATTCCCCCACCCCTCAGAAAAAGTAAAACAATAACTCTTAATATTCTCTTTGAAACCTCCAGAATTTCCCAACTCAAGCCCTCAGTCACCATCCTTGGTTGGAAAACATTGCTCAGAATTGATGTGCTAAATATATTCTGATTCTCAGACTTCTTCATTTGAGCACTCCAGTGAAATTTTGTGGTGGTGAGGAGTAAAGCTTTCATTCAAAGAGTGAAAGAAATATATGTTTCCAATCACTAAAAATGATTTTTAAAAATACGTTCCCTTTCTATTATATGGTATCTTGGCTGCTTCTTATGTATTTTGCTTATTTTTTCACAATAGATTCTAAAATAGCCAAAATTTGACAATTCACATTAATTTTTACATGTTCAAATTTAACTTTGACTTAATTTTTTTATCCAACCTCTATCATTCTCTGTCTCTCTGCATATCTGCATATATATGCATTATATGTACTATTTATGTACATACACTTTGCTTTTGAGCTAAGGAAATGAAGAAAATATGAAATAGTAGGAAAGGCTTGTGACAAGAAATGATTTATAGTTATGTCTACTCTACACTGAAAAGTATCAAGCGATAAAGTATGACATTAACTGAAGTAAAGTCTTCATAGCATACATCTTTCTCCTGTGCCCATGTGCTATTCTGGTCTCAACCCAGTGTCAGGCACATGAGTCATGATTTGGAAAAATCTGGGGTACCCCAGTTTATCCCTGTTGTCCAACCATTCATCCAGCTAGCCATCCAGCTAATTTGCCAGGAAGTCCTACTGAGGGCATACCATGGATTAGGGGCTATGATAGCAGCAAGGGTATACAGCATTGTGAGGCAAGTTCTTGTTAGCAAGACATGAGGAAACATGAATGTTTGAAGACTATCCAAGAATTCCAATCAGAATTTTTGGATCAAAATGGACTTAGTTGCATATGGACATAAACATTTCCATTATACCATTGACTCAACGTGCTCTTTCACTCAAATAATCATTTTGACCAGGAAATGTTTAAGAATATACATAGAAAAGCAGACATGACAGAACTTCTCTCAAAACACAAATTCCCATAAGCTTTCTTGAGACTGCATCAGATGACCACACACACTAAAAACTGTTTCTGGGTCAGGTGCTGTGGCTCACATTGCAATCCCAGCCACTTGGGAGGTGGAGATTGGAAGGATCACAGTTTGGGGCCAGTCTGGGCAAAAAAGTTAGACCCCATCTTAATCCATAGCCTGGAGAAGTGGTTTGTGCTTATTCTCCCAGCTACTTGGGAGACTGTAAGTAGGAGGAATGTGGTTTGTGGCCTGCCCTGAGCAAAAGTATGATACTGTACTTGAAAAATAACTAAAGAAAACAAAGAGCCTAGAGACATGGCTCAAGTGTGTGTGTGCGTATGTGTGTGTGTGTGTGTGAGAAAGAGAGAGAGAGAGAGAGAGAGAGAGAGAGAGAGAGAGAGATCTCATTATCAAACTATGATCACCTAGTACTCTTATGTTTGCTCATTCCAGACATGCTTTGCATTAATACCAGTCCCATCTTATACGGATTCCCAAATAACTTCATTATATATCTGGTTCACAAAGACCTGGGTTCATTAAGAATAAAGATGTTGCAGTAATCAAAATGACAAAATGTGGTAACATTAATTTTTTTCTCCTGTTCTCTGTAATACTTTATAGCAGTCATTTTATATTCCTAAGATGAAGGGAATCTAACTGGAAGCAGCATAGATAGAATGGAGTTAAGTGTCTGGGCTCTGAACCCTGACTACCTAGTTCTGGTCACTCTGTTATTGTTTGTGTGATATTAATGATAAGTCACTTGATTTCTCTATACTTCAGTTTCTTCATCTATAAATATGAAGCACTAACAGCAATAATAGTGTCCATGATTATCATGTTATTAAAAAAATTAATTAGACAGCTCATAAAAGGTTACAGCCTGCCTTAAATACTAGTGATTATTATTATTATCATCCTGGAGAAAAACACTTGTGGAGCAAAGGATTTAGATCTTGATCTGTTATATTTGGGTATGCTGTAAACTGCCATGATAAATATTACTAATCCCATCCCACTAGTGCAGTGACTCAAGCAAAGGGAGACCAATGACTAATTTGGGTATCTTTACTAAGTTAAGATGAAATTAAAACTCAACAACCCATCTCCAGAGCTTCCTCATTTGGGCTTATTATATCAAAGGGATATTCATTATGAACCCTGGCACGTTTAACAAAAACATACCCATAGGCCTTCTTCTGGGATCAAAGTGCTTTGCTCACCTTGATGTTCACAAGATCACTAATCAACAACTGCCAAGTGTCTTTTGGATGTATGGGGCTATTAGCTGATATTAAGTGTTCCCCCAACTGCTTAGATAGGAAAGCAAGACAAAAGGGAGATAAGGGCTTAAATGTCACCTACAAAACCAGAAGAGGGGGTCAGTATTATAAAGAATTACAAAGAAGCATGGATTCCACATACCCCCACCATCACCTCTGCACTCCTATACCTCAGGGCTTTGTTCTGTAGCCTGAACACTATCCTGTTGCATTTATATTTAGCAAAAAGTTATAAGGTGCATATTTGTTTATTTGTCTCAACCGTTTTCCTTTATTTCCTAATGGTTGTACAGCAGATTCATTCATATAGTTTTTGGAATCATTGAAAACATGAAATCTATTATAAAGCAGGACTAGGATTTATTCCTATGATAGCATGATTTTATATATTTCACTTACTTCTCAAAGCTGTAAGTTGCAGCACAGCATATAAAGATAGAATAGACTTTTCTTAAGTCATGTTTTCTTATCAAAAGAAATGGTGATAGGCTGGGCATGATGGTTCATGCCTGTAATCCTAGCTACCCAGGAGGCAGAGATGTGGAAGATCATGGTTTGAGGCCAGCCCCAGAAAAATTTGCAAGACCCATTTCAACCAGTGGCTAGGCAGAGTAGCACATGTCTGTCGTTCCAGTTATGTGGGAAGCATAAATAAAAGGATCACAGTCTAGGATGCCTCAGGCATAAAAGTGAGAGCCTATTTGAAAAATAATGATAGCAAAAAGGACTGGTAGCATGACTCAAGTTGTAGAGCACCTGCCTGGTAAGCACAAGGATCCAGAGTTCAAACCCCAGAACTGCCACAAAAAAAGGCAATTAAATTTTTGAATACTGAAGAGTAAGAGGTAACCTTTATTATTACCACCAATATAAAAAACTTTGAATTAATTGTCCTCTAATCTTAGTATGACGTTTTAAGGCAAAATTTTCACTGGTATCATAAGCCACATGATGTTAACTTCTATAATTATGAAATCACCTTTTCCTCTTCTCATTGCCCTTAAAAAGAGTAGAAATATAAAATATCCACACCAGCTCTATCAGAAATGATTGGAAGTTCATTGGTTATTCAAATTTTCTTTGTTCCTTTATAAAAGATAAAGCTTTGAGGGAAATCTTCTTGGTATCCACTTTCAACAAATATATCAAAACAATCTTCCATACCATGAAGAATTTTCAATGCTAAAACACTGGCCTACCTTTAAGCACGCTTACTTTAATGACTGTCTTCCCTGAAGTAAGGACTTGTATACTTCTACTACGGCAATAGCTAAGAAATTGCAAAGTCAGATGGTGTGTTTTCATAATCATTCCACAAACCCACGCTCCATCAAATTAGACCAAAAGAGAATATTCAGCCCACAAAACCTGCAAATAGGTGATGTGTCTTCTGAAAAGAGCACAGATTTCATAAGTATGTTTATCAGCATTTGGAAAAATATTATTTGACAAATTTTCAAAAGCCACTTGAATAGCAGTGCACAGGAAATGATCAGCCTTCTGGTCAGTTTCTAGCTAACTACGTAAGGGAAAAGATTCAAGTTTGTTCTCAGATACTTGCTGAATGAAGGTAGGCTCCTTGCTTAAATCTTATGGACCTTAATTCCCTTCTTTGGGAAATGACATTTAAGTGACATCTATGTTCCCTTCAAAATATATAATTATGATTATTTTACTCTGTGATAATGATGTCTGAAGGTGCATAAACAGTGCCATTTGATCTTCACAACTGAGTTGTTACTCCTTATTTTTCACAACAGGTGTCGTGCTGATTGTGCTACCTCACAGGATTCATAAGAAAAAGATGATCTAGCATCATCTAGAAAGAGTAACTTCTCAAGAGTCAGAATGAGCACACTATAAAAATTTCTTCCTATGCTGTGATTCTTCATTATGAACCCATCAAGTCCTCAGTAATAGGAAAAAAAGAAGAAAAAAATGTCATGCTATGTGCTTCTGATAATTCAGTGCCTAGTTGAGACAAAGTATCTATTGATTTTAGATTGAAAATAACATTTAATTGTCACACAATAAATATCTTCTTAGTGAGAATGAGTTTCTTCGAGCTATTTGAAGCATGAAAGACCAGTGTGGTTTAAATAAAGTTGGGTTTTAATTTTTTATTTTTGGAGCTTTCTTTGTAAAAATATTTTTATACAAATGGAAAATTGACAAGGAAAAATAGTTTACAAAGAGAAGAAAAATGAGACCCTCACTTCTGAAAATACAATGAATCCTGAGTGGAATTCTGAGAATCTCTGATGTCTCAGAACTCCTTTACTTCAGGAAAACACAAAAACAATTCCTCAAAAATATGTATAACATTTTAGAGGTAATAAAATACAACAATACATCTGATTCTATTTCATTTTTACAACAATCCTGTGAGGTAGGTTAGGTCTCAAAAGTCTGCCCCCATCAAGTTTCCAGTAATTGTTTATCTTGGAGGTCAAGGAGTTACCTAATCATTAAAATACACAAGTCCCAAGAGACTCATTCTAGCCATTATATCTTTTTTTTACTTCTTTCCTCATCAACACCATATGAGTGTGAGAAACAGATTCTGTTATTTGAGTGAACTCACTTTCCTTCTCTGCCTTCCGTCTCTTCCCTCCTGCCTGTTGCCCACACACCTCTGCAAGTGCTAAAAAGCAGGAAAATAGCCAATAAATGGGGCAATAAAAGAGAAAGAGGGAAACAATATGTCTCAGTAGTCCCACGGGTAATCACCAGTGACTGTACAATGTCGTAAATAATTAAGTCCATATTTGACACAGAGCATATCATAAAAACTAGATTTGATAACATTTTATTAGTAAGAGATGCCATTCATACTAACAGTTTCTGTGGCTGTTGTAATCTATAAGAAAGTCTTGGAAACAATGCAAAGTGCAGCAAGATAGGCTTTTGTCTTGATGTGGGTGTATTCTACTCTATTCTGTTTATTGAAGTTTAATACTTCACATAAAGAATAAGAAAGAATTCTCCAGCAGATTATTTGATGCAGCAGCTTCTTCCTTGCCCAAGCCAAAAAGCAGAGTATGGTGCATAGTCTAGCACCAGGATATTCTGTAGAACATCTCCCATTATAATCTCTTGAGATATGTATTTTTTTTCAGTATTTAAGGTCCCTAAATTCTCTCATACTGCGAAGTCATTTTCCTTAGAGCTTTCTTTCTCCGATGTGGAATACTGTTTGGGAATTGAAATAATTTTAATTTCTCTCCCAAAGAGGAAAACCACTCAGCTCATTAACCCTTTGACCTTTGTGAAAACATGAATTATTTAATACATATCTAATGAAAAGTAATTTCCATGTTTTGTTAGAATCTAGCAATTTTATAGTGGGCATAATTTTGAGTAGAAATGAAACATTCCTATGCATGATAGTGAGTCAATTAAGAAAAGAAAGAATATTCACAATGCCAACTGTTTGTAAGTACGTTTTTAAAAATCTCATTTCATTAATATCTTGGAAATTCACAGATATACATCTCAAATTCAAATTAACCTTTATTTTTTATCTCAAATGAATTTGAAGTGCTTAAACATGAGCATCCAAAGTTATATGACACAAGAACCTGCTCCATCTCAAACTAGGAGTTTGAAGTTATTTCTTTAATCAGTAAGAGGCCAAGATAGCATTCTTGTCTTCACCCCTAATGTTTCAGCAGTCAGCTTAAGGAATTTGAAAAGCAAAATCTCCCAGTCAGTCTCTATGCAGATTTTTTTATCCACACAATCTGTAAATGACTGTCTCCAACAGCAACTGAGAAAGCAGGCTGTGATAAACATGCTTCTACCCATTTGAAAACAAACAGATCAATCGAGAGTTGATAAATACGGTGGCCCCTCACTTAGCTAGAAACCCAGATATGACAGGGCAAAAGTCTTTCGTTACTTTTCCACTTCAAACTTTCTAATTACTAAGATCATTTTTATGTCAATGGAGAAATGGAAGTATACCTATTTAGAATAAAATTCAAACATAATTATTTGAATCTTAGGTATTTGTCACTTTTACACTTTTAACTGAGATCACAGAGTAGCAAAAAACAAAACAAAAAACAAAAAACCTGAGACCCCATGGTACCACTTAATCCTTAAAAAGCCTAACCCAATAGAAAACTACTACAATGTTTCCATTTGTCAAGCAATGTTCTTCATTAACAATTACAAAAGCAATCTGATTTATTAAACTAAGTATCATGAGTAGATTACACTGTAAATTTAAAATTAGTTGCATTAGAATCTCAAGTGCCACATTCAATAGCCTGTGAGAAGGCATTTTCTGAGGCACAATCAGGTACTGAACCTGCCACATGAATCTAATGTGTCCACAATCCAATGAGTAACCAAAACATGATACTTACCCTGTTACAAATAAATGGCAGGTTGCAGGCACTTTTCAGCTTGTAGCTATCCAGCATAGTTGTTTAGAAATGAACAAAACATCTTTCACTCCAGTAAGAGAACTGCATATCCAGACTTGGCTCTCTTCACTGAATACCAACAAGAGCGTCTATTCGCCTCCAAGGGAGAGCAACAGCTCTTTGCACAGAGCACTCGCTGCTCTGAACTGCAGTGACTTAGAATGAAAATAAGAGGAAGCCGTGATGGTTAAATACCATACCGTTGCTTCAGATTCACAGGATATGACTCAACTCTCAAACCAGTAGGGGTAGAGATTTCCCTCGCAAAATTGTTAACAGAGATTATATAACAAACATCATATTTGGGCTTCTAAAATGTTCACAAACTATCTTTTAAATTACCTGCTTAATCAAACACACATTTTTAATAGTCAATTCTCTTCCCCATGATACAAACCACAATCAGAAATGAGAGTAATAACACTGCACAAAGAAAACTCTTCTGCTTGCTCTCTGCAATGAATCAATTTAATGTTATTAAAGATGTGTGAACTTGCCAACACCTTTCTGACAGACAAAAGAGCTGCACTAAAGTCACTAGCGTCCTTGTCAGTGCAAAAAACTTGAGTAAAACTCTATTTTAACATGCAAGAAATGATGATTCTATATGACAAAATAAAACTTCCTTCACTAGGCACAGAATGGAAATAGATCATTGTGGTTTTCTGGTGCTTTTTTCCCCACAGAAACCCTGTCTTACACTGTCATTACCTTGTGATGCTAGCTCTGCCTACCTGTCCAACTCCCAGTCCTCCTTTATCTGTTTTGTGAACATTTCTAAGAGAACATGACTAATGATACAACTCGTCTAGTAACTGTGGCCATCTTCTGTGCTTTCTCCACCTCCTATTACCCCTTAACTCTGAGCAGTATTAAACTTGATCATACATGGATTATTATACTGGACAACTTAAAAGACAATAAATATTATAGACAGATCCTCAGAAAAACTCATCTGTATAAATGCAATCTGCATTGCCATTATTAAGAAAAAAGGATGAAGGCCAGTGGCCAGCGCCCATACGGCTTGGGAAGACGCGGACCAGGTGAGCTTTGCGGTACCGCGGTACCCCCACAGACAAGCCTGGGCCAGAGCAGCATAGCCCCCTGGACAGACTGACCTCCACCCGGGAAAAAAAAAAGAGAAACTGAGTAATAAGCAATAGGAACAGTTAAGACATGCTAGAAAGAGGGTGGGGCGCCCTGAGCACTGAAGATTGGGGGAAGGGAATCCTTCCCGGGACTGTAAATAAACAAGCTGGGCAGGCAGGAGAGCCTCTGGCAGGAGCGGGGCAAGCGCCCAGCAACCAGGAGCGGGGAAGCTTGTGAGAGGAGGGAAGACCCACTTCCCACGTGAACTGTAAACAAACATGGCTGCCAGCAGGAGCAGCAGCACTGCCCAGTAAGCAGGAGCAGGAAAGCTTCTGAAAGTGGCAGTGGGAGGAAAACTTCAGAGGAGAGGGGGGAAGACCCACCTCCCACATGAACTGTAAATAAACACGCAGGCCTGACAACGCGGGGGCAGTGTCACCTTTCCCAGTGCTTGGAAAGGGGAAAGCCTGTAGCAGAGGCCCCCGCACAGAAGAACTCTGAACAAACAAAGCCTGTGGGACCAGGTGAGTGCTAGCTCACCCCAGAGATCTGCATAAATAACACCACCAGCTACAGCAGGCTGAGAGCAGCAGGCAGGCAAGCCACAGTTGCAGATACCACTCTCAGAACTGTCTCCAGATGCTTTTTTTTCTTTTTCTCCCTACCTTTGATGAGAGAACAACCGAATTACACCTGCAAGCCGAAAAACTTACTGAAACTGTATTGCATTTGAACTGGGGACACTTGATGGGGCTTTTGTGTGTGTGTGCGTGTGTGTGAGTGTGTAGTTTTGTTCTACTTTATGCATCCCCTTTGATGAGACAACTACAGAACAACATCTGAGGCACCAACTCCAGGACTGGAGATTGAGACGGACACCCAAATTATTAAGACTGAAACTGCATTGCATATAAACTTGGAAGTTTTTTGGTTTTTTTTTTTTTTAATTTTCTATTTTCCATTTTATTTTAATTCATTTTTATATATAGATATTACTTTCATTTACTTATTTTTTTTTATCTTTGATTTTCAATCCTCTCTCTGTCTCTCTAATGTCTGTTCAGCTTACTGTCTATTAGTACACTAACACTCCCTGTTTATACCTTTGAAACTCTCTTGTCTGATACCTTGTTCTGCTTTCTCCCTCTTGTCTGTGTATTTGTTTTCCCCTTTTCTTTAACTTCTTGCTTTCCATCTCAGCTCACTCTTCCAATCTAAATATTACCATTCTTATTATTACAAGCTAGAAAACACTTAATTGCACACAGTACAGGGACAGTAACAACACCAAAGACAATGACGGGAAGACAGAAAAAACAGGGAAACCAGTTTCCTCACAGCAAAAAATTAGTACAGGAACCAGAGGGGAATGAATAGAACAGAAACTCAGATCCAGACTCCAACAAAATGAAGATAAACTATGCCAAAGGACCCAATGAAGCCCACAAGAATAATTTAAAAGAAGACATACTAAAAGTACTCAATGAGAATTTTATACAGATGATACTGGATAGGGTCAACCAAAATGTAAAGGAGATACTCAAGAAATTCCAAGACAATAAAAATAGAGAATTTGAAAAAGCAAAAGAAGAAATAAAGGAAACCATAGAAGCACTGTATAAACATCAAAGTGAAAGAGAGAACACAATGAATAAATGGATAAATGAACTCAGGACAAAAATAGACAACAATAAAGAAGAAAACTGCCAGGATATGGAAAACCTCAGAAAAAAGAACGAAACAGAACTGCAAAACAAAACGGAAGGCCAATCCAGCAAAATAGAACAAACAGAAGACAGAATCTCAGAACTTGAAGATGAAATGGTAATTAAAGGAAAAACTGAAGAACTATTAATTAAACAACTCAAGACCTGTGAAAAGAAAATGCAAGAACTCACTGACTCCATCAAAAGACCAAACTTGAGAATCATGGGCATCGAAGAAGGAGAAGAGGTGCAAGCAAAGGGAATGCGTAATATATTCAACAAAATAATAACAGAAAATTTCCCAAATCTAGAGAAAGATATTCCCATACAAATGCAAGAGGCCTCCAGGACACCAAACAGACCAGATTAAAATAGAAATACTCCACGACATATCATCATTAAAACAACAAGTTCAGAAACTAAGGAAAGAATATTGAAGGCTGTAAGAGAGAAAAAACAAGTAACATACAAAGGTAAACCCATCAAAACCATGGCAGACTTCTCAACAGAAACATTAAAAGCAAGAAGAGCGTGGGGTGACAGTAGAGAGTAACATCAAGTTAGGTACACACAATCAAACCTTCAAACAACTAAGACAACTAAATGGCAGGAATCACCATATACCTACCAGTACTAACACTTAATGTTAATGGACTTAATTCACCCATCAAAAGACACCATTTGACAAAATGGATTAAAAAAGAAGATCCAACAATTTGTTGCTTACAGGAGACTCACCTCACCAACAGAAATAAGCATATGCTTAGGATGAAAGGCTGGAAGAAGATTTACCAAGCCAATGGCCCCTGAAAACAGGCAGGAGTAGCAATACTTATCTCTGACAAAGTAGACTTCAAACCTACATTGATCAAATGAGATAAAGAAGGACATTCCATACTAATAAAAGGGGAAATAGACCAAAAGGAAATAATAATCATCAATCTGTACTCACCCAATGTCAACGCACCCAATTTCATCAAACATACCCTGAAAGACCTAAAAGCATATATAAATGCCAACACAGTGGTTGTGGGAGACTTTAACACCCCATTATCATCAATACATAGGTCATCCAAACAAAAACTCAATAAAGAAATCCAAGATCTAAAAAATGCAATAGATCAAGTGGACCTAGTAGATGTCTACAGAACATTTCATCCAACCTCTACACAATATACATTCTTCTCAGCAGCCCATGGAACCTTCTCCAAAATAGATCATATCCTAGGGCACAAAGCAAGCCTCAGCAAATATAAGAAAATAGAAATAAAACCATGCATACTATCTGACCACAATGCAGTAAAAGTAGAACTCAACAACAAAAGTAAAGACAAAAAAATGCAAACAGCTGGAAACTAAATAACTCATTACTTAATGAAGAATGGATCATCGATGCAATAAAAGAGGAAATTAAAATGTTCCTGGAAGCCAATGAAAATGAAAACACAACCTACCGGAACCTATGGGACACAGCTAAGGCAGTCTTGAGAGGAAAGTTTATAGCCATGAGTGCATATATTAAAAAGACTGAAAGATCCCAAATCAATGACCTAATGATACATCTCAAACTCCTAGAAAAACAAGAACAAGCAAATCCCAAAACAAATAGAAGGAGAGAAATAATAAAAATAAGAGCTGAAATCAACGAAATAGAAACCAAAAAACCATACAAAGAATTAATGAAACAAAAAGTTGGTTCTTTGAAAAAATAAACAAGATCGATAGACCCCTGGCAAACCTGACTAAAATGAGGAGAGAAAAAACCCAAATTAGTAGAATTAGGAATGCAAAAGGGGAGATAACAACAAACACCATGGAAGTCCAGAAAATCATCAGAGACTACTTTGAGATCCTATATTCAAATAAATTTGAAAATCTTAAAGAAATGGACAGATTTAGAGATACATATGATCATCCAAAACTGAACCAAGAGGAAATTAATCACCTGAATAGACCTATAACACAAAATGAAATTGAAGCAGCAATCAAGAGTCTCCCCAAAAAGAAAAGTCCAGGACCTGATGGATTCTCTGCTGAATTCTATCAGACCTTTAAAGAAGAACTGATACCAACCCTCTTAAACTGTTCCACGAAATAGAAAGGGAAGGAAAACTGCCAAACACATTTTATAAAGCCAATATTACACTTATCCCCAAAACAGGCAAAGACACCTCCAAAAAGGAGAACTATAGGCCAATCTCCTTAATGAACATTGATGCAAAAATCCTCAACAAAATAATGGCAAACCGAATTCAGCAACACATCAAAAAGATTATTCACCACGACCAAGTAGGCTTCATCCCAGGGATGCAGGGGTGGTTCAACATACGAAAATCAATAAACGTAATAAACCACATTAACAGAAACAAAGACAAAAACCACTTGATCATCTCAATAGATGCAGAAAAAGCCTTTGATAAGATCCATCATCATTTCATGATAAAAGCTCTAAGAAAACTAGGAATAGAAGGAAAGTTCCTCAACATTATAAAAGCTATATATGACAAACCTACAGCCAGCATTATACTTAATGGAGAAAAATTAAAACCATTCCCTCTAAAATCAGGAACCAGACAAGGATGCCCACTATCTCCACTCCTATTCAACATAGTACTGGAATTCCTAGCCAGAGCAATTAGGCAAGAAGAAGGAATAAAAGGAATACAAATAGGTAAAGAAACTGTCAAAATATCCCTATTTGCAGACGACATAATCCTATACCTTAAAGACCCAAAAAACTCTACTCAGAAGCTTCTAGACATCATCAATAGCTATAGCAAGGTAGCAGGATATAAAATCAACATAGAAAAATCATTAGCATTTCTATACACTAACAATGAGCAAATGGAGAAAGAATGTATGATAACAATTCCATTTACAATGGCTTCAAACAAAATCAAATACCTAGGTGTAAACCTAACAAAAGATGTGAAAGACCTCTACAAGGAAAACTATACACTTCTGAAGAAAGAGATTGAGGAAGACTATAGAAAGTGGAGAGATCTCCCATGCTCATGGATTGTAGAATCAACATAGTAAAAATGTCGATACTCCCAAAAGTAATCTACATGTTTAATGCAATTCCCATCAAAATTCCAATGACATTCATTAAAGAGATTGAAAAATCTACTGTTAAATTTATATGGAAACACAAGAGGCCATGAATAGCCAAGGCAATACTCAGTCAAAAGAACAATGCAGGAGGTATCACAATACCTGACTTCAAACTATATTACAAAGCAATAACAATAAAAACAGCATGGTACTGGCACAAAAACAGACATGAAGACCAGTGGAACAGAATAGAGGATCCAGATATGAAGCCACACAACTATAAGCAACTTATCTTTGACAAAGGAGCTAAAAATATACGATGGAGAAACAGCAGCCTCTTCAACAAAATCTGCTGGGAAAACTGGTTAGCAGTCTGCAAAAAACTGAAACTAGATCCATGTATATCACCCTATACCAAGATTAACTCAAAATGGATCAAGGATCTTAATATCAGACCCCAAACTCTTAAGTTGATACAAGAAAGAGTAGGAAATACTCTGGAGTTAGTAGGTATAGGTAAGAACTTTCTCAATGAAACCCCAGCAGCACAGCAACTAAGAGATAACATAGATAAATGGGACCTCATAAAACTAAAAAGCTTCTGTTCATCAAAAGAAATGGTCTCTAAACTGAAGAGAACACCCACAGAGTGGGAGAAAATATTTGCCAACTATACATCAGACAAAGTACTGATAACCAGAATATACAGAGAACTTAAAAAACTAAATTCTCCCAAAACTAATGAACCAATAAAGAAATGGGCACGTGAACGAAACAGAACTTTCTCAAAAGAAGAAATTCAAATGGCCAGAAAACACATGAAAAAATGCTCACCATCTCTAGCAATAAAGGAAATGCAAATTAAAACCACGCTAAGATTCCACCTCATCCCTGTTAGAATAGCCATCATCAGCAACACCACCAACAACAGGTGTTGGCGAGGATGCGGGGAAAAAGGAACCCTCTTACACTATTGGTGGGAATGTAGACTAGTACAACCACTCTGGAAAAAAATTTGGAGGCTACTTAAAAAGCTGGACATTGATCTACCATTTGATCCAGCAATACCACTCTTGGGGATATACCCAAAAGACTGTGACACAGGTTACTCCAGAGGCACCTGCACACCCATGTTTATTGCGGCACTATTCACAATAGCCAAGTTATGGAAACAGCCAAGATGCCCCACCACTGACGAATGGATTAAGAAAATGTGGTCTCTATACACAATGGAATTTTATGCAGCCATGAAGAAGAACGAAATGTTATCATTCGCTGGTAAATGGATGGAATTGGAGAACATCATTCTGAGTGAGGTTAGCCTGGCTCAAAAGACCAAAAATCGTATGTTCTCCCTCATATGTGGACATTAGATCAAGGACAAACACAACAAGGGGATTGGACTATGAGCACATGATAAAAGCGAGAGCACACAAGGGAGGGGTGAGGATAGGTAAGACACCAAAAAAAACTAGCTAGCATTTGTTGCCCTTAACACAGAGAAACTAAAGCAGATACCTTAAAGCAACTGAGGCCAATAGGAAAAGGGGAACAGGTACTAGAGAAAAGGTTAGATCAAAAAGAATTAACCTAGAAGGTAACACCCACGCACAGGAAATCAATGTGAGTCAATGCCCTGTGTAGCTATCCTTATCCCAACCAGCAAAAACCCTTGTTCCTTCCTATTATTGCTTATACTCTCTCTACAACAAAATTAGAAATAAGGGCAAAATAGTTTCTGCTGGGTATTGAGGGGGGGAAGAGGGAGGGGGTGGAGTGGGTGGTAAGGGAGGGGGTGGGGGCAGGGGGGAGAAATGAACCAAGCCTTGTATGCACATATGAATAATAAAAGAAAAATGAAAAAAAACGAAAAAAGGATGAAAATATACATGTAAATAATAAGCTAAAACTTATTAAAGCAGAGTTATTAAGTAGAAATATAAGGTGATCCACACATGTAATCTTAAACACTTTAATAGAAATTACAAAAGGTAAAAAGGAAGCCAGCTGTGATGATGCATGCCTTAATTCCAGCACTCAAGATCATAAATTCAAGGCCAACCTGGGCTACATAGGGAGACCCGTCTCAATAAAAAAATAAATAAAAAAGAAATATACAATCTCAATAGTGTTTGCCCCAATTTATCAACATATAACTGGCATAAAAACTATTAATGAAATGTTTACTACAATTGTACAAGTCTTGGAGATTAGTGTGTATTTTACACTTGTGCTACACTCCATCTAAACTAGTTACATTCTACAGGTGGCTAATGGTTCATTCTCAGTCTTCAGGCTATAATTCAAATGTGCTGTCTCTAGAAAGATCTTCCCTGACCACCTTTCCTGATACAATCTTCTGTGATTACTTTCTATTTGAAGATCTTGTTCATTTCCTTTATAGCTCATCACAGTCTGGCATATTCTTCGATATTAATTTATCTACTTTTATAGAGTATAAATAATGCAAGATACCTGAGGGCAAAGATCCTGTATTCGATATTTTATCTCCAGCCACTGATATGATGGCTAGCATGTAGCAGAATTTAATAAACATTATTTAATAAGCAAATAAAATATTTAACTTCTGCTACAGTTTGTCAAATAAAAAAATTTTAAGAACTGTGCTATCAGATTGGTGAATTTTCAACAAGTAAATTGGGCAGTGCTTTTCTGAATTGAAAATTTTTTCCTTTTAAGAATAATAATGACCCTCAGTCTGTAACACGCTTCATTCTCATATACAACATTATACATAAACAACAGGCTTGGTTAATTACCAAAGATTTAGAAACTAATTAGAACACTTTGGTCCTTCTGACATAAATAGACATTTGGATGTCTACGTATACGCTATGTACAAAAATATAAAATCGGGTATACTGTCCACAGGGCTACAGGGGTAGGGTCAAGCATGGGTTCCAAGCTTTCCAGCAAGAGCCACCTTCTCTGTTTTTTTACTAGGAAAGAAGTTAATTCTGTAGAACATAATCCTGGAACTATTGACTTTCATATTTAACACAACACGCAGTGAAGTTGTATAAAAATGAGGACAATCAAGAGGAAAAACAGACAAAGACATGAAAGGCAGACTTCTGACAACACTACTGTAATCCTTGATCCTGTTACACAGTAAGTCACGTGTCCTCTGTTATAACAATAATGGACACAATAGAGTGCTCATTACAGAACTGATTGTAACAGCAAAACACTGGAATCTTCTCAATGGGTCATTAACAGTGGAAAGGTTAAAGAAAGAATGGCTAACCATACTAAAGAACACGGTATAACTGTGTTTTTAAAGAACTAAGCTATCTAGATACACTTACATGCAAAGTTCCCTAAAAGATGTTAAAAGGAATAAAAATACATTATCCCAGCTATGGTGCATGAACTCTTTTGTACAAAGTAATAGAAAAGATTCTGAAGGACTGCATGCCTGTCCACACAGGCAGTTATGTCTGGGAAATAGATTTGAAGGGACTGAAGAGGACAAAGAGAGCCAATCAATTTGATCAGTTTATTATCTATTGCATATATCTCATAAAATAAAAATAAATTAATATATTCCTTAGGCAATTTGGAAACATGTTACTTTAAAAATAATTTAATATTTTATGTTTTGATATTTTCCTGCATTATACTCACTCTAAGTGAAATACTCTCCTTTGTTAATTTTTTATGGAACAAAAATGAAAGTGCTATTCTCTGGCCCAATCTCCATTCTTTATCAGCCCCAATTCATGCTTTCTCTGATTTTTCAGTTGGCAAAAGATATGCCAAAGATAGTCAAAGGACAGAGAAAGAGAGAGAAACAGATGGCAAGCTACATTAGAATCTTCAATGTATCTTCTCACATTGGCCAAGGTCTTTGATTTTTTTCTCTTGGCCCCTTGGACACTTTTACTGGCATCATAAACCCAGCTTGAATTTATTCAACTAGAAGAATGTCAACAGTCCAATTTTTATAAGAATATGCCCTATGTTAGTTACTCTTGTATTGGAATAAATAAATTTAAGTATGAACAGCTTACTGAAAATTTTCTGGTTTCTGAAGTGAGTTCAACAATTGCTTTCTTACTTTATATCTATGGTTGCTTTTCTGATTTGCTCTAGTCCTCAAAAATATTTACATTATCCTAGGTACACTCATAATCTCATATGCTTTTGTATTTTCCTAGATTTCTACACTATTCGCTCTTTAAAAATTGCATGGCTAAGTTACACAGCTTATAATATGAGGCAGGAGTCAAGGCCCTTTTGACTTTTAATGTAGCTAAAAAAAAAACTGGACTTATACAGAATTGACAAGCTTACCAATACTGCTGTTTTATTCTTAAATCCTACTTATTCTAATAGCTTAAAACTTCTGCATAGTCTGTCAACATTCTCATCACCTCCACTTAAAACTTTAACATTGTGCCAAATTTGGTTTAGGTTTTCTGGAAGAAATAAAACATTAAGATATATGTGATGCCCAAGTATGTCCTGGTCAATCCTATTCTTCCTCTCTCTCCAGAAGGAAATATTCTCCCAGGTTAACAAAATTCTTCATTCCCATACATTGTTTTTACATTTTTTTCTAGATATGTGTATTTATAAACAAGATAATTGATTTGCATGTCTTAAGCTTTATAAAATGGTATCACAGTACATGCATCCATTAAATCCTATTTTTCTTTTTTGGCTCTATGTTAATCTGGAGATTCACACGTTGTTCTACATGATTCTTTATAACTTCTGTATAGCATCCCAATGTATGTATCCTCTCTTCTATTAGTGGAAATATAGATTGGTTCTAATTTATTGCTACTATCAAACTGTCCTAATTCTTGTACATGTGTGAGAATTTCTCTAAAGATGGATACCTAGTTATGAAATTGTGAGGTTGTAGAATATGCATAATTCAGCTTTCCTTGATACTGCCAACCTGCATCTAAACATGGTTAGTTCTTCAATGCAGCCAGCAGTGTGTGAGAATATTCTTCTTGTACCAGATCCCTGCAGACAATAGTATGGATATTCCAGATGGTGAAATATCAAAAGACTTGTTATCCCAGACTGGACATGTCTATAGTCTGGGTTTGAAATAGAATCACTTTGTATACATTTGGGTTTCCCTGTTCAGTACTGATGTTGAGTATTGTCTTCTTTTCCTATTGGGTTGTTTGCCTTCCCCATTCATATTTTTTGGGTGGTCTTTTTAAATTTTGTTTGCTTTTGGGAGTGGGATTTTTTTTTTTTTGTCAGAAGTGGGGTTTGAACTCAGAGCCTTCTGCTTCTTAGGCAAGCACTTTACTACTTGATCCATGCCCTCCCCAAGCCTTTTTGCTTTCATTTATTTTTCAGATATGGTCATGCACTTTTGCCCTAGGGCTGCCTTACACCATGATTGTTCTACCTTCACCTGCAGTGTAACTGGTATCACAGATGTATGTCACTGCACCTGGCTTGTTTTTGAGATAGGGTCTTCCTAACTTCTTTGCCCAGGCTGGGCTCAAACCATAATCCTTCCATCCCTGCTTTCCATATAGCTGGGATTACAGTAGGCACTACCTTGCCTGGCCCAAGAGGTCTTTATGTAGATCCTACTCCTGTGTCATTTATATGACAAGTAAGTTATAGCTATAACTTCAGTGTTATGGTTTGTATATGAAGTATCCCCTGAAAAGATTCACATATTGAAGGTTTGGCAGATCAAATCATTAATAAGTGATTTGATTGTGAGGACTCTGACCTAATCAATGGATTAATCCATTGATGGATTCTAATTTGATAGCATTATTGGGGGGGGGCAGTAGAAACTAGGTGATGGAGCATGGTTGGAGGAGGTAGACTCTGAGAGCTTGCCTTTGAAGGGTATATCCTGTTCTTGACCCCTTTCTATCTCTCTCTGCTTCCTGACTGGCATGAGGTGAGCAGGTGTGTTCCATTGCACCCTCTCTGCCGTGATGTTCTGCCTTGACTCCAGCCCAAAGAAATGGAGCGGATCATGGACTGAAACTATGAGCCAAAATAAATCTTTCTTTCTCTTAAGCTGTTTATGGTAGGTATTTTGTCACAGTGACAAAAACTGTGTAGCACATTGTGTGTGGCTTGTTCTATATTGTTTATAATGTGTGCTTCCCTGGTTTTTATTCTAAAATTTATGGTCTATTTTTTAATTAAAATGTTTTTTCTTAGTGACCAATATTTCTTGTGTGAAAAATATGAAAATTAAGCTGTTCAGTCATTATGCCTGAAGTATTACCAATAATAATGTCAGATTACATGTCTAAAGGGAACTGAGAATTCCTATTTCTTATGAGCAGTTTAGTACATCATTTATGGAACACCTGTCATGTGCCCCATACTGTGTTAGAGGGTACAAACACGAAGCAGTCCATGCAATCAATAATCTTATAGACTAAGAGAAAGGCCTCATAGGGATACTGATAGTAATGATGAAGATGATGATGAAGAAGAAAAACGGGAGAAGTAACGCTGTGTTGGAGACTGATTGTGCTAACATAATTTTAACAGTAGGTTAAAGAAGATGGAGTAAAATGTTATTGTAGGAGATATGCACAGGATACCGTGGACATAGAGAGGGAAGAATACATTATAACCTTGCAGCTCCAAGATCATTCGAGAGATAAGTGGTCAAATTTGAGGTAGTATGGACCTGCAAGATACAGGAAGACCTGGAACTAAGATTTATATTTTCTCAAGAAGACCTATTCAGATCACACAGAAATTAATCTCTACTTATAAAATTAGTAAAAATGAAATGGGATGGCAGGTTATTAATTAAAAAAAATGCTTGCCAGGAGACAAGTTAATTTTTACAATCAGTGATCCAATCAGTTTCTCCTTTCATTAGAGAAAAAAGCATAAAAAAGAAAAAGCCTATAGTTCTTAGGAATCACAACAAATGATTCACATATCTTGCCATATCAGATTATTAATAATTTATAACATTGAAGTTATTTTCCTTAAATAAGTCACATGATAAACATATTTGTAAACAGCGTATCCCAAGTCAATCTCTTTTGTAAATACAGATGTTCACAAGTCTCTCTGCAGAGAATGAGACAAACAAAAGCTTTTGAAGACCATCTGTGTCCCTGGATAGCCTATCTCAGACTCTCAGGCATAGCAATAACCTGGTTGAACATAGCAGCTCTACACAGAGAAACAATGTGTCAAACAGGTGGAGAAATTGTCCAGAGAAGGAGATAGGTAAAAAGCAGTCTCAGAAGTGAGCACAGGCAGTGGTCATTCAATTGCTCGACCAGGTGCACAGGGCTGGTGGCTTGTTCCTTCTGATCCCATGCTTAGCAAACTACCATCTGGTTTGAATTTGGGATGTCCTCTTGTGTGCTTTCAGGGAGAACTTGTTTGCATCTGCAGCAGTCTCACTTCCCATTATAAATGGAAGCACTGGCATTCCGATCTCTCACGTGAGTTCTCTGAACTTTGTTAAGTGGGAGTCCAGCTCTGGAGGACAGATGTACTCTGAAACTGCTGACATGCATGGAGTTTCTGGGCCCACAAGGCATTGGGCAAACACGGTGGACAGTGACAAATTCCCTTACACAAAGTCACCATACAAGGCCTGTTGGGATCTTAAGTAATCTACCCTACATCTTCACTTATCCTCACTCTATCCCCATGACCATCCATTTCAAAGGATACTTAGCTGGGTTTTCAGATGCCCAGAAATGACTTAGAAATGTGAACCTAAAAATTAAAGATAACTCCATGGACAGGGACAGAAAGCTCACAGAAAGTAAAATTCATGTTTGTAATCACAGCACTAGGGAGCAGACACTGTGCTACGTGCCTCATTGCATCCTCATGGAAATGCTGTGAAGAAGGTACTATTTTGGGCAAGTACTCCATTTTACAAAGAAGAAAACCAGTGTCTGAAGAGGTTAAAGTAATCTGACCACACATACACATCTAATAAGAAGTGGAGCTGAGATTAAAACCTGTACCCTCAAATACGACATCATGTTGTCTGTATACTTAATTTCACTTTATTTTATAACAAACATTCATTCTGTACTTACATGCTGAATGGTGTTCTAACTACTTTACTAACGTTAACTCATTTGTTACTTGTAATAACCCTACAACACAGCAATATCCCCATTCCGATAAGGAAACTGAGGCAAAGAGAAGTTAAGTAACTTTCCCATGTTTGTACAGCTAGAAGATGGTTTAATGAGGATTTTAGCGCTAGAGGGCAAGCCCTCAAACTCGGCTACTCCATATAATATATAATGTTCTCTACACAGAAGTGATAAGGTTCCAATTTAAATATTAATTTCAGTACAATTGTAATTATAGTTTTTTAGAGGATGGATGGAAACAATAGCGAAAGAAATTTCTTATGTCACATCATTTTTCTTTATTGAACACCAGTTAGGAAAGCTGTGATTCTCCTTTCAGAGTTAAGAGCTAGGGAGCAAGTAACCACCATAAAACACTACAGGCTTGGAGATAATTATGTTTAGGAGATATAGTAAAGGGCAGTGACAAATTTAAGTCTGTATCTTTTTTTTCTCACCCCTGCAGGGAGAATGGAAGGAGTATCTTTTTATTTTTACACTCATAAATCCTCAGAGGTAAAGATTGGGATACTTTAGAGAAATCTAAAATGAAGCAAATATTTCACAGTTTAATTTAAAAGTCATTTTCTGCTAGAAACCGAAGAAATTTAATTTCAGAATAAAAATGCATTGAACATAAAGAAGTAGACATGAATGCCTCCTACTTTAAACCAAATTTCTGTTATACTTAAAATGGAACTTTTGGATCCATAAGTTCTTGACTTTTATAAAGAATAATACTTTGGAACTGGTTTGATAAAAATAACAGCATCTGACTCATATCGTACATGTGAAGAAAACTTTTTAAACAGTGAGGAAAGGCCTTCACTAGTTTCTATGCCACTAAAACAATCCAGTATAGTTCCTCTCGGTCAGAGTCTCAAAAGTGAACTCAAACCTGAGTGTACAAGTTCTCTTAGAACCTCTAACTCCTCAATCTGCTTGTTCCTTCCGGCTTGACTTGGTTCATTCGATGCTCCCAGAAGTCATCATCTTAAGAGAGACAGCATGCCACAGACACTAAATAAGGGACAACGCTTTCTCTCATCCCTCTTTTCTCCATAAACACTGCAATTATTTTTGCTCAACAGAATTTGATTATGAAAGCACAGCTCTCGCTCCTAAGCAGTATATGCTCCTAACCTCACACTTCAACCTGCACAGTCCCTTCTGTTTTCACCTTTGCATCTCTCTTCCCATTCTCTCATGCTGCTTCTAAGCTTCCTTCCACTCCTCTCAGAAGTAAAACGCAACCTTAGGACTCTTAAAGCAAATACTTAAGGTAATATTGCACAGCAGTTAAACAGCCTGCTTTAACATCATACCACCTAAACATAAATTATGTCTAGGTCAGTTACATGCCATGATTTTTATTTTCACTATCATCATTATATTTAATGGTGAATTATTTGACTTTAGGTGAGAAATAAAAAATAATTTCAGAGTTGTAAATATAAATCACCTAAAAATGAGGTCAGTGCCTCATTTTTAAAAAAGTTCTGTGCTAGTTATATCAACAAATCCACTATAAATTATATTTTTAATGCACTCTTTACTAATTATTTGTAAATAACTGGTAAATTATCGATTTCATTCTGACTCCTCTTTGTTTTATCCTGAGGTAGACCAGGTGTTCAGTGCACATGCTTATCTGAAGGCCCTTTGCTGTTCTGCTCTGTTCAGGGTTGCTGTATGAGATTGCAGGACCAGGGTGGTCAAATTTTCTCATTTTGATAATCCATGTAAAACACTTAATTATAACAAATATTTCCATAACACTTTGGTAGTCAAGCTTGGGTCAATCTAAGATGACACCAGCCCTATGTTCTCATATCCAGGTTCGTATAATTAATTACTATCCTAGGCAAGGGTAGTAATTTAGCCCAGACTGGGCTAAAGACTTAAATTGTACATATAACTCTCGATATATGTACATATTGCCATAGGTGAAGATTAACAAAATTGTTGAGCCTTTCACCCCAGGCACTAGGAAATCAAAGATGACTAATACACAAATGAAGTCCCTGTCCAGACAGGTTTGCAGTCTATCAGATGCTTCCTAAACACCTCCATGTGTTGTTTGAAATTATATTTATCACTGCCACCCCATTCCAACCTCTTTCACTCCACTATAAACCTGCTTGCATTGGTACCTCCTTCCCTATCTCCCTATGGAGGCTGTTATCTAAATCAAACACTTGGAATTCATCCACGATCCTTCTCTTAACACTGAGAGCCAATCAGTCACCAAGGCCTGCTGGTTTAATTACCTACAGACCTTTCAACCCCATGGCCTACTTTCTGTCCTTCATAATAGAGGACTATGTCCTCTCCCTTTGAAACTGAATTGGCTTTTGTAACTGTTTTGACCATTGAAGTATGAAAGAAGCAATGCTATGTGACTACCAAGGCAGGATCCCAAAGGATTCTTGCTCACCATAATGGTCTGTTTGAAGTCTTCAGTTTTGCGACTGTCTGGGAGCTTCCTTGCTGTAAGGAAGTCCAACCAGCTCTCCCCCTTGAGACCACAGGAGGAGGGAGAGCTGTCTGTTCAGTCCAGAGCTTCTCTACCACTGTCATGACTTATCCCACAACAGTTCCAGCTCCAGGCTCCCTATGAATACAACTGAATGAAGGATGCTAGACTAAAATCTTTTAGGCAAATCATTCATACGTTCTTGATCCTCAAGACCTAGAGCAAAGTAAAATGGTACTTTGAAGCTGCTATGTTACAGGCAATTTGTTACACAGCAATGGTAACCAAAATAGCAGAGAGGTCTACCATAACAGAAGCCTAAATGACACATGTCATTTAGTTTGGGGCAGACAGCAAGGGGAAGCTGAAACTCTTTCCAAGAGAGTTAGCAGAATTAGCTGGAGTCAGTTACAGGCTTCAAGGAGGCTGTCAGTGAGGACTCAGAAGAAAATAAGAAAAAGGCTACTGGAAATTGGAAAAAAGGGGGTCACTTGTTATATAAAAGCAGAAAGTCTGCCAACCTTCATTTGTGATAATGTAGAAATTAGAAAAGTACCTAATGAATCTTTTTTTGTTGTTTAACTTTGTTTTTCTGTCTATAACAAAATGTAAGGGGAAAGGCATGAATTAAAGAACAAACAGATATAAAGAAGTTAGATTGGGTGTGGTGGCACATGCCTGCAATCCCTGCTACTTGGGAAGCAGAGATTGGGAGGCCAGCCCAGGCAAAAAAGTTAGTGTGATCTCACCTCAACAATTGAGCCAGAGGTGGTGGCACTTATCTGTGGGCTCAGCTATGTAGGAGGCATGGTTTGCAGTCTGTGGCCAGCTCCATCTCCCTGCACCCCACCCCACCCCACCCCAAAGTGAGACCCTATCTAAAAAAATAACAACAGCAAAAAGGCCTGAAAGTATAGCTCAAGGGGTAGAGCACCTGCCTAGCAAGCATGAGGACCTGAGTTCAAACCCCAGTACTGTCAAAAAATAAATATAAGTTTTTAAAAATAAAGAAGTTAGGACTTTATAAATGAAAAAAAAATGCCTTCTTCTTATTCTCAGCCTCTCTAAACAGTAAATTGTTTTCAACTTAAGAAACAGCTTTAGGTCAACAACCTAGGATAATGAGGTCTTTCATTAAGACTTCAGAAAAGCGTTACCCTCCAAGAATGTTCAGAATACACTTCACAAATTCTGTCTATTACACAACTGGGTTTCTGAGTATCTTAAGGATTGATCTCAAGGCACATCATAGGGATCCTAAAGTAGAGAAGGCCTTATCTTGAGGATATTGAAAGATGTGGATTCAGAGAAAAATCCACCAAGTCTTTAAGAGAATTGTTCTGGTTAAGAAGCCCCAATTGGTACTAGAAGATATAGGATCAACACAAAATGAAATGGAACTTTGGATACACAACACAACAAATAAAGGCAGTGGGGGTTTTGTGTCATTGTTTTGTTTTTCTTTATTTTTATGGTGAGACAGGTTTGAACTCAAGGCTTCATGCTTACAAAGCAGGTGCTTGCAAAGCTGGCACTCTACCACTTGAGCCGCACCTCCAGTCCACCAGTGCTGGCTTGTTTCTGTTTTCAAATGGAAGATAAAAACTGACTCAAAGGATACAGCCCAAAACCCAGAGGGTGGAACCAGGAGCCATGAAGGACAATTCCCAGCAAGTCTAAACACCATTGAGGAAAACAGGGATGTAAACCTGGCTGGATTGTGTATGCCTCCTGTTTCATCCCTTTCAATGGCTGTGTCTAGAACAGTTTGTCTGTGCCTATCCCACCATTGAAAGCTAGGGATGTGGGGAGAATAGCTGACACTTATCTCTTCAATTCACAGTTCCTCAGGTTAATGAGTTGTACCAAAAGAACTGCACCCTGGCACTGAAATCTTCACTTGAAGCATTAATGATAAAATACTGAGCTTCGAGCAAATGTTTAGATTTGAGGGTTTGGGGAATGAGGTTGGGTATATTTTGCATAGGAGAAAAAATGACTTATAGTTGCATGGTTAGTTCTGGAAGATTGCATTTTCCAAAGATGGCCATAAAAAAAATCTCCCTTACTCCACATGCTTTTCTCACAATATGTCTGTGACACTGATTCCATCAAAAGGAAAGGTCCAGGTTCCTTTTCCTTGAAACTGGACAGGATTGTGAATGTAGCAAAAGTGATATTTCATGACTTCCAAGGTAAGGTCATAAGACCTGATAACAACATCCATCTCGTTCTTTTCAGGGCTTGCTCTTACAATCTAGCCACCATGCCATAAGGAAGCCCTGGAGAAGCCCACATGGAAAAGATCTCAGAACCCAGTCTACAGCCCAACAAAGCTTCCTGACAATGAGCAGCACCAACTTGCCAGATGCTTGAGCAATCATTTTGAGGAGGTCCTTCTGGTGCTCAGCTGAGTGGCGTTGCACCGAGCTCTGCCAGAATCACACACTGATGAACAAAATAAATGACTGATGCCATTTAAAGTCATCAAACTCTGAGCAGGGTGTTATGTAGCAATACTGAATACATTCTTGCTGCTTTCCTGGCCTGCTGTCTTCTACTTCTCTTCATTCTCTATGAATTTTAAATGATAAATCTGTTCAAATCCTGTTCTAGTCCTTTTTTTCCTTTGAATTTCTACCATGAAACTCTAAGCACCTTGAGGTCATGAATGATTTATAACATTACAGTAGCATTAAAAATTTACAGAATAAACCAATTATCAAAATATTTTGTTCCCTGCAATTATAATACGACCTATAATGGACTCTTGACCACGATATGTGAATTCTATGACTCTGTACTACCAAATTAACAATACTGCTGATTTCCCCTAAGGTGATTTTTTAAATTGTCAAATGCTAAAATAGTTTGTACTTACAAACTGAGAAACCTCCCTGATGAAAACACCTTAGACTAAGCAAATATGGTGTGAAAAATCACCACACATTTCTACATGAGCAGGTGACTTTCTGCTTTGTGTTAAACGTTAATAAGCTGTTTTTGATTTTGATAAATACTGAACTATAAGTACAAATACAGTGCCGGAGGCCTGGCTCAAGTGGTAGAGCACCTAGCTAGCCAGCGTGAAGCCTTAAGTTCAAGGCCCAGGACCACCCACTGAAAAAGGAAACCAAACACAGTTCTGTCTTGCCACGTAAAAGTATAGGATTATAAACAATTGTCAAAATCCTAAGAATAATGTGGTGATTATAATTTCTAAGAATTCTAAATTTTCTATTAAAGTAATGTAATTTTTCCTGAATATTCCTTCATTGATTCTATAGTACATAACCATTCCCAAGTTCCCTCTGTAACAAATTCTTGGGGTTTGCACTTTTTTTTATTTCCTAGTGATTACTTCTGTCCAAGGCAGACTATTTTCTTTTATTATTTGTGTTAGATTTTTATAGCAGCCATTTCCTCCATGGAATTTAAGGTGCTTAGTACAAAGAGGCTGGGCGGAGCTCTTCTACATGCTGTAAGAGCAAACAGCTAGAAGGGAAAGAGCACAGAGCACAGACCAGCGCAGCAGCGGGAGCGGGGGGGGGGGGGGGGGGGGGGGGGGGGGGGGTGTTGATTTACTTGTAGAGTAGTGAGAACTCAGGGAATTGTGCAAATAACTGCAGCAAATCACTGCCAACTTTATAGCGCTACCCTTGGGAAAAGAAGATGTCCTAGTCTTTCATTGTCAGATTGATTTCAAGATCCCTGATCTCTGGCTACTCTGCGTCTTCCGGTCTCATCAGTTACAATACTTTTATGTTGTGATAACCAATTAAAATTGTGTCATGACAGGCACATGCCACAACACTGGGTCTCAAACTTTTTGCCCAGAATGGCTCAAACCAAGTCCTCTCAATCTCTGCTTCCCTAACAGCTGGGATTACAGGTATGAGCCACCATGTCCAGCTAACAACATTCTTAGTGTGATTTTTTTATTAGCATATATTGATGTGCAAGGGGGTTTCACTGTGATAATTCCACAGATGTGGATAGTGTGTTGTGAACAAGTTTGCCCCCTATTATATTCCCTTAACCTCCTCACCTTCTTCCCTACTTTTTTCAAATAGTATTTGGTGAGTTTCATTACCCTATCTTCATATATATGTAACAAACTTCAATCTTTATGAAAGAGAATCATTTTCACAGCTAATTCTATAAACAAATTTTCTACTTTTTTCTTAAATAAACTTTTAGTGTGCTATACATTACAAATTTAGATAATGATCTAAGTATTATTTTCACTCAATTCTATTCTTGTTTCTACAATGCATTTTCCATGTAAGCAATATTTTTCTTCTTGTCAACTCTGTCCAACGGACTCAGAATAATGTTTAAACTAGATGTGATACTCAGAAGCCCTAATAAGTATTTATGGAATTCAAAAAAATAAATAAAATTGTGTTATGATAACTGATTAAAAATTGAGGAGAAATCCCTGCTCTTTGTACATTACATCAGATTTTGGCAAGGCTAATGACCAAAGCATCCTGAAGTCAATAAACTCTATTTGACCTTAGCTGTATCTAAACCCATTGAAGAAATTAATTCATATATCAAGTGAAGGAGTAGGAAATAGTGATGACAGTGGATTTGAAATGAAGGGAGACATAAAGAGCAGTGTGAAAACATCTGTGGGTTCCTTGTGCTGAGGGGTAATAGGACCTCCAAGAAGAAGGCTGGCATATGACACATAGGTGGAACCTTAGACACTCTGAGTGCAAACTCAGAATTACAACTAAGCAGATTTAAAGATAATGAAGAAATATGATATTTACCACACACCTGATTTTGTGGGAATAGTTGCATTCAAAAGTGTCACATCTTCAGCAAAACAGAATTACAAAGGCACAAAGAGTATTCAATATTCTCATTATGGAAAAAAATTCTTGAGAGAAATCTAAGAGACTTAAAGGCAGTGAAGGAAAAGGAAGAGACAGTGTATATAGAGCAAAAATTTTTTCTTAGGAGAAATTTTTGGTGGGGGGAGAGAAAGCATTTCAACAGCTTCTTAATGGAGTCACTAAGCAGATATTAATGACCTCATAATATTTGGTGGACAAAACTCTAAAACCTTTTTCATTCTCTAGCAGACAGACAGGAAATTCTTTTTTTTTTTTTTCCTGCAGTACTGGGGCTTGAACTCAGGGCCTTCACCTTGAGCCATTCCACCAGCCCTATTTTTGTGAAGGGTTTTTTGAGATAGGGTCTCATGGAAATATTTGCCCCGACTGGGTTCAAACTGCAATCCTCCTGATCTCTGCCTCCTGAGAAGTTAGGATTGCAGTCATGGCTACCAGCGCCTGGCCAGAAAGGAAGTTCTTGATTGCTTATTCAGTTTGATATATTTATATATTCCCAAAAGGAATAAACCTCTTATAACTAATATGGTTTCAGCTGTTAATAACAGAGAGATTTCTATGAGGGATTGTTATGGGCTACCCAACTTCTACTTTGCCAAAAGTCTTAAAAAGTAGTAAAGGAAGGGAAAGAAAGACACACAGTGTATGTGAAGCATGAGAGAAAACAAGAAGGGGAAAGTAGAGTTACTTGAAAAATGTGTTTGAGAAAATGGGTCTGCTTAAAAATGTTTTCCATAAATGGAAGTAGATCTAAGTCATGCTGTATGCTAAAGCACAAAAGCTTTTAGTATCTCACAGAGTTACATGAAATAAATGGGAGCTGTACTTCAGGAACAAAGCTAAATACCATAAAAGGCCTGAAATACCTTTTCTTAGGAAGGGCAGAATTTTAATTGTGTAAAGTCTTCTCATGAAGATTGAATGGATCAGAGAAAGAATAAGTTGAATTTTTAAATAGCTCTTGGAGACATCATTGAGTATTATATCATTCTGAAACATGATATACATATATATGTATATATATATATATATTTTATACACATTATATATATTATAGACCACATTGTTCTAGGCAGGAGCTCTTGCCACTTGAGCCACTCCTCCAGCCTACCACATTGTTCTAAGTCGCTTAAATGGGAGCCACAATTTTGTGATCACATTATGGTTTTTTGCACCTTTGTGGTGTTTGAATGCATTTATGCATAATAATATCATCAACACAGAGATGTGGTATTCTATCATGACAGTAATTTTTTTTCTGGAGATACTGTGGTCTGAACTCAGGGCCTTATTCTTATCAGACAGGCACTCTATCACTTGAGCCATGCCCCCAACCTCTTTTTAGACATTTTTTAGGTAGGGTCTTGTGTTTTTACCTGGGCAAGCTTTTGGCCACAATCCTCCTACCTTTAGCCAGCTGCATAGCTAGGATCACAGGCCACACCATGCCTAGCTTATTTATTGAGATGGGAAGTGGGGAGCATTGCACTAATTTTTTGTCCAGATGGGCCTTGAACCATGATCTTCCCAATCTCCACCTCAGTAAATAATTTTTTGTGGCCTTTTTCCTTGATTATATCAGCAATCAATATTTATTTGTATATATTAGGAAAATTCTAAAAATGTAGTTAATGAATATTCCCTAATATATCACCTTTTTACGAATAATCAATGGTCACATGCTTATGTCCTTAACAAATATTTATGACTACTCCCAATGTTCCAGACCCCTATTTTAGAATAAAGACATCAGAAACTCCACCCTTCTAATGAGAAGAGGTGAAAAATAAACCTATGAAGAAATAAATAATATTAAACATTAAACTACTATGATAAATTAAAAAAGCTGATCTGATAGTGAACAGATTGATAGATAGGGACTAGGAAGAGCTAGAGCTAGCACAGAAGGATCTGTCACTTTGAAAAGGTAACTAATGAGTAGAGAGTCAATGAATGAGAAGGAAGTAGGTGTGGCAAGGTCTAGGAGGAAGATAGAGAAGACAGAAAGAAGGCCAGTATAGCCAGAGCCTAGTAAAAGAGGGGTACAATAATGGGAAAAGAGGTTGGAGAGGTGAACAGCATCTGACCCTGTAGAGTCTTAGAAATAATGGAAAGGAACTTGTATTTCATTTTGGTGGTTTCCATTGTGGGAGTCATGTGATCTCTTCTAGGAAGAAATTCTATTTGCAGATTAGATCACCAGAGACAACAGAATGAAAGTGAGTGTACCTATTCAGAGGTTGTTGTAGGAATTCAGGAAGCTTGGATGAAGGAGTGGTAAGATACAGAAAATATTTTGGGGAAAGGTGAAAACTGCTAAAAGGGCAGATCAAAGTATGACGAAAAGAAAGAGATCAAGATGATCTTAGTTTTTGATCTAAACAATTGAGACCATGGTAATTCTACTTACAGAATAGTGAAAGGTCATAGTAAAGTTCTTTTTTTCACACAGTAATACATACATTCTCAAAACTGAAATTTCCATTTGTGATTAGCTACTAAGAACCTCAGAGATAATTTAATATAGTGATTGATACCTGAGATTTCTGCCATATTTTTCTTTATCCAAGTAAATGATTTCTGATCTTTCAACTTGTTTGTTTAATATCCTGTTTTATAGATCAATGAATGATTGGTTTACTTTTTAAATAATATCATATACATGCAATATATATATATATGTGCATGAGTGTGTGTATGTGTGTGTGTGTGTGTGTGTGTATGTATGAGTGTTGGGGTGATCATGTATTACAAATAATGATAAACATGTTTCCCCAGAAACCCTGGTCACCAAACCTATATACGTTTGTCACCTTTATATCTCTTTTTGCTCAGATAACTTGGATACTTTGCCTACATTTTAATGCCTGTGTGTATGAGGGGGGTTGTTTTTCCTACTGACTAATTAAACCTCTTTTTATATTGAGAATTTTAATCCTTAATCTGTATGCAAACTATATTTGTAATTTCTCTTTTACTTTTATTCTTAGTATTTTCTGTTCTACAAAAGTATTTCATTTTATACCATAAAACTTATCAATATTTTCCTTCATTACTTTTTTGTGCTTCTAATACTAAACATTCATTGATATTTACTTTGAACATTTACCTTCTCAACCTACTTGAGAACAAATCAATCAATGCAAACACATAAAATAAATCAACATAAGAGAAGAAAGGCTTATTTTGGCTTGTAGTTTCTGAGGTTCCATCTGTGATCACTTGGCACAATTGCTTTTAGGCTTGTATCAAGGCAAACCATCATGGTAGAAGATTGCTGCTCACCTTATAGCAGCTAAGAAGCAGAGGAAGAGGCCAGGGACAGAATATCAGAATATACTTTTAAGACCAAGGGTCTCCAATGACCTACTTCCTCCATGTAGGCCCCATCTGCTACAGTTTCCACAGTTTCTAATAGCCCATTAAGCTATTCATCCATACTAGATTAACTCATTCATGAGGTCAGAGCCTTTATGATTCAATTACCTCCTAAAGACCCCAGCTCTGGACACTGCTTCATTGGGGACATGCTTTCCACACATGAGCTTTTGGGGGACACTGATGATCCAAATCATGACATTCCTGAAATGGATTTTTTTCTTTTTTTTGCAGGTTTGGGTTCTAGAGATGTGGTCTGCTTTCCTAAGAATAACTGCACTATTCATAACAGACCACTCTGAATGATCTGTCAGAATTTTACCATGGATGCACATGAGAAACCGTAGCATCTCACACTCCACAGCTAGTAATGTCATTTCATCATCACATATCCTAGAAATGAAATTACCAGAGCACTTCAAAACATCAAATCAACTCATTAGAGATGAAAGCAAAGTAATGCCAACCAAGCAATGAAAAAGTGTAAGGACTAGAATTGAATGCAAACAGACATAAATTAACACCCTATCAAGTACTTCACAGAGCCCCACGGAGAAAATATTTATTTTCCAGTATTTCCATCATAAGAATACAGGCATCCCTAAATAAGCGTCAGATTCTAGGTTGGATGCAAAGAAAGCTCATGGTATGTCTGAGCATCATATGCCAGTAAGCAGTGGTTCATGATTTCACATTGTTCGCGCCATAAGAATACCCCACTGGAGGCACATTCCCAGAACTGGAGATGTAGCTCAGTGGTAAAAGTGTTTGCCTACCATGTAACCTGGGTTCAATCCCCAGCACTGCAAAACAAAACAACAAAACAAAATAAACAACAAAAATAAACAATCTAGCTTGAACAGACTTACATTGGAAAGAAACTCAAAAAGCAAAAGCAAAACTAAAAATACCATTAGTCCACAGTGCTCTTGAGAGAGCAATGAAGGAAGGCAGAGGAAACTCTCTCTTTGTAAAAGAATTTCAGTGAATAACTGCAGAGAGAATGGTAGAATTTTCAAGGTGCCAGGGGCTCACACATGTGATCCTTGCTAATTGGGAAGCTGAGATCAAGAGGATTGCAGTTCGAGGTGAGCCTGGGCAAACAGTTTGCAAGACCCCATCTCCAAATAATAACCTGAGCAAAATGAACTAGAGACATGGCTCAAGATGTAGAGCACCTGCTTTGTAAACCCTAGTCCAATAAACAAATAAATATAGAATTCAAATATTTGAAAAATTAAAATATAAAAAAGTCAACTCTCAATACATTTGTATAACATTGTAAAAAGTTGCGAATCCTGAATAAAACCCTATTTCAAAACGGGTCATATTTTCTGTTGAGATACAGAATAGCATACACAGGGGTGAAAAGCAACTCAGATGACACAGGAAGAGCTTCAGCTGAACTCTCAGCTAAAATAACAACTTTCATACATTTATGTTTTGAGTTTGGTACACTAAGCCTGGTGGGCATTCTGAGCCAGAATTAGGGTGTATGAGTCCCTGCCTGTCCCATCAATGCTTCAGTCAATCAGATTGCACCTGACTTTTAAGGCGGGCAGTAAGTGTGCCCTGATTGGAGTAGAAGTCAACAGGGTAGAGAGAGCCATGCTGAAGCTGCATTAGTAAGAAATCCCTTATCATTTCCAAGCTTTTTGTGACGAATATCCTCTACTCGCCACAGGTTTAACAGAGAGGAGGAAATGGAAAGCTTGGATTATTCATGAGCAGTCTAAAGTGTTAAACTAAGGAACACCCTGTCAAAGACTAAATAAATAGCTTGGTGGTTTCTAATGTCAGATGACTGATGGAAAATATAGCTGTTCTTTGTGACCTTACAAATAATGCTGTATTTTATCTGCAAGATCACATGCTCTCTTAAGGCAGGAGTGTTTTTTTCCCCTCACCACTTGTGACAACTTTCAAACATGGCCACAACCTCTTCTCCTCCATATATTGACACATATGGCAAGGAGCTGTCTTTGCAGCTCCTCTTGTTAAGAGGTGGGCTTTACTTTTCCTCCCCTTGAATGGAGACTGGCTTTGTGACTTGCTTTGAATTACAGCACACATCTAAATTAATGCTGTGTTAGTTCCAAGCACAGTCTCAAGAGGCTTTTCAAGCTCTTGCAGACTTACCCATATGAAAAAGCCCAGGCCAGCCAGCTGGAGCACAATAAACCACTCTCAGAGATGAGCTGCAGAAATCACCCCAGTCTAGACAGCTTCATCTGACCCAATAGCTAATTGCAGATGCATGAGTGGGCCAAGCCAATACCAAAGACAAGCTCATCCCAGCCCAGCCACAATGCCAGCATTAGGAGCTAAAGAAATGGCTGCTGTTTTAAGCCACAACGTTCAGGGGTGGTTTATTTTGCAGCAAAACCAAACAAGTATTACCACCATCCCTAGTGACTACCATAGTACCAGGCATTTAAGAGCAACATAAATATGTTGCTCAAGAAATTAACTCATCTAATATATTTCTCATTGGATACCATGCAGTAGTAAGCACTAGGAAAGAGAGATAATGAACATGGTCCCTGTCATTAAGGAGGTTCAACTAGGAAAAGAGACAATTATGTGGGATTCACACAAGGTGCAGTAACAGTAACAATGGTATATTCAGGAAAATAGGAGAGGTGCCCAGGGCCCAGAATAAGAGGAAAGGGAATTCTTGAAAAAGGGATAGGTTGACACAACCTTCTAAAAACTGAGCAAAAGCAGCTAAATGAGTTGAAGTAGAGTGTTAAAGTATGAGTATTGGTGTACTATACAGACATACAGGAAGTGTAGAGGGCCACAAATTAACCTGCTTGAGAAAATGGGATTGGAGAAGGAGAGGGGAAGATTATGTCAACTTTTATTAGTCACTTCACTTACCAGCTATATGAATTTCAGCAAACCACTTCACTTTACTCAGTCTTAAGTTTCCTTACCAGCAAAAGAGATAAGAATAGTACATAGCTCAGAGGGTTTCTCCAAGGAATATGTAAAGTGCCAGTATAAAACTATCATGCAGATATACTTCATAAAGCCTGTCTTTTTCCTTTTGTTTTGTTTTATTATCTTGCTACCATAAGCACGTATTACCTTGGATTGAAAGTATTTCAACAAAGAAAAAAGTAAGTCTTAACTAAAGAGATCAGTGCACATGACAAATACATGTATGTAAACTGGAAAGAAGAAATTCTTTACCTCAGAATTTTTGTATTCTGTGGTTCTATAATAAATCAATGTTTTTAATGCAAACAAATGAATAAGAGTTGTTGTAAACAACATGTGTAAAGATAGGGTCGTGTGAAACCCTATGGCACATATGTGGGATTACAAATGCCAGATCTGACCAACATATAATGTGCAAGGAACGGGGTTGTGATGAGTGACGCAGGGAAAAGAGCAAGAGCTGGTCACAAAAGAACTCATGTACAAAGCCAAGAGTTTGGGGTTATTCCCAAGACAATGGGGAGCTGCTGCTACTCTCATTTATAATTAATATATGTAGCAGTTTTCTTGGAAAATACTTGCTATTTGAGTTAGGGATGAGATGATACCATTACACTTATTCAACAATGATTTTTGAGTGTCTTCTATAGATCAGCACTTCTCCAAAATAGTGGACTCCAAGTAATAGGACCTAGGCCCTACTCCCAGAGGTTTCCAGGCTAGTAGACAAGACTGCCTTGGAAGCAAATACACTATGTGTTAACAGGAGAAAAGGTCCAGTTCCATAAGCATAAGAATTAGTGTTGGAGCCACTAATTCTGTAGGGTAGGGAGGAACAGGAAAGTTTAAGTACAAAGTTTTAAAATGTAAGCTATGAGTTGTGCACCGAATAAAATATGGACTCTGTCCATTGCTGAGTTCTTCAGTTTCTCCATAACCCACTCTTTCCTATTACCCTCTCCACGATCGGAGTGCCATTTCTATTCCTCCATCTGTGGCCCATAATTACCAACATGAACTCTTTGAGTATCAATTAGAAAAGGAATAATTATTCTTATAACCTGGCACCAACAAAATTAAACCACAGACTTCACATATTTACAGTGATCCCGTTTCCAAGTCCCAGAAGTGAAACTTAGCAACTTTCCCCTATTGCTAATGGGTCCCACACTTAAAATAGCTCTAAACTTAATAGTTAACCAGCCACAAAGCTTAACAGGAATCCAGGTTGGTTTTTAACCCTTGTCACTCTCAATTTCATAAATTTGAGGTTTTGTTCAATGTCAGATCATGCATTAGAAGACTTGTTTATAAAATATAAATTTTGAGTAAAATGGAAATCCATAGTGAAACTTTTAAGAAGTAAAATTCAATATGAAGAATGTCTGATAGCTTTTGTTATTATATGGGAGAATATATTATACTCAGTTTAGCTAAAGCTACCTCTGGTCACCTCTCTAATCCACAGGTATAAGCAACCATCATAGATGGTGACTTCTTTCCAGGGACACTCACCTGTGACTTCATATTTTAAAGCTTCATATTTGCATTCAGTTTGCATTCATCTATATGCAGTGTACACTATCATTTATGCTGATGCTTAAATTTAGCTGCCATAGCAAAATGTACTATAAGAACATACTACTAAAGGATAGATATTGTTGGATTTCTTATAACAAAAATACAGAATTATCAGGTTATCAAATTTCTAGCTAGGCAGGGAAAGTTAAGCCTTCATCTACAACAGCTAGTGATTCCTGCTTGCTTTTGAAAAGCCTCTGTCCTCAACTGCAAATTTAAATATGCATTTAAATATGCAGGGCCACAGGTGAGATTAATATAAAATAACATTTCTTCAGATAACTGAAATCCCCTAACCTCTACCACTATCATTATCTACTATGAAAAACTACATTAGTTTTACATACTGTTGTGCCCTATTTAATGATAGAGTGGTGCTAAAAAAGTTTCCTAAATGTAAACCTATAGCACTCCATGGTATGGTATATATATATTTTGTGTGATTCATATACTTGAAATAATATCAGTGAATGAGAACTACTTTAGAACTTGTGGTCAGTTACTAAACTGTAGAGCTGGGATTTGAACCCAGGAAGTCTAGCTGTAGCATCTGTGCTCTTAATCACCACGTCACATGCCTCACTATCATTGAGAATATTACCATGATAACCTGAACAACATAGGAGGTACTTAGTATGAGTGAGATATTATTATTTTTGTTGTTTGAGTATCTGTGTGTGTAGAAACAGATACATATGTATATATTTAAATCCATGCCATCATGGATTTCTTTACATGTATGTTAGGTTCATACCTATCTGACATGTATATATATATATGCATATATATATACACACATATACATATATATGAGAATTTAAAAAATACAAGTGCAAAAATCTAACCAAAAGGAAAGATAATTAAAATACTATAAATGTATTAAAATTTTAAAAGAACATAAAAGTCAAAATCTTTTCTATGCCATTTGCTTCCTTCT
Source organism: Castor canadensis (assembly GCF_047511655.1). Classification (NCBI taxonomy): domain Eukaryota; kingdom Metazoa; phylum Chordata; class Mammalia; order Rodentia; family Castoridae; genus Castor; species Castor canadensis. The sequence continues at coordinate 98,306,262 of NC_133391.1, read as the reverse complement.
GTCTACTATGTTGTTTTAGTGAAGTTTGACACATGGTGTCTACAAATATAATACACAAGTGGTAGGACCATAGTGGATCATGCACAAAGAAGTAAAAGAAGAATATCTACTATATGTTAAGATGAGACTCAAGTACCCTTTAAGAACCCTGAATATAAAATAATGATAACAATAATACTGACTGTTATGGATTGGTGAGAATCTTTTATTCCTAAGAAGATATATGCAGCACTGAACATTTGAAATCATATCCTCATGTGTCTCTCACTGCATCCATGTGTGAATTTAAATGGTAATGTAAATGCTCACCATTTAGACTTTAAGGAAAGCTTCTGTGCAACATTGGAGGCTCTGAACTAGCATTTGAATCAATTTGGTGAAACACTTTTTCCAATGTATTATTATTGTAATTTGTATGTGAATATTTAGAAAACGAATTTTAGTTAACGATTTAATGATTTGTTATTTATTTAACGATTTATAATGATTTGTTATAACTGTATATTCTATCACAGTTAGTGAAAGCTTATTTATATTCAAATAACTGATAAGAAATTCTTTGAATAAAAATATTCATGACATAATAATGGTAGAGTATTGGTACATATATGTATATAGATAAATATTTCATATATAGATAGATAGATAAATATTTCATATATATATATATTCTTGACATCTCAATATAATGAGAAAAAGTTTACTAGACTTTAATTTTACTTTTTTGTTTTTTTTGCAGTGCTGGTGGTTGAGCCCAGAGCTTCACACAGTTATATAAGTACTGTACCACTGAGCCACACACATAGTCCTAAAATGTGTTTATCAGAATATTAACTGAAATTGTATTATATTCTATTATAGCAGAACCTTATTTTATAGTATTCTTAATTAGTATGACTTCTTCAGACATACACAAAAACACAGTATGAGTCAATGTCACCAGGAAGTATTATCTCAGAAGTAACTAAGGTTCCAAAATTTGCAAGTACTTCTTGCATTTGCAAACTAAGGGGAAAGGAGGAAGGCATGCTATTCAGTTTAAAGGGTTTTTTGCAGGTTTCAGCTTCTGCTTGGTCTAACCTTATGAACCTAAAAAGGTAGCTTATAAGGAGACTCTAGCACAGTGTTGACTTTCTCACAGAATTTTTGGTTGTTATTAGGGCCTCATCTGTTTGTCTTTTCTAGGGGACCTCTGGGTCCTACAAAACTATTTTAGGAATTGATTTGCATGAGAACATTTGTAACCCAAAGAAACACATGGCAAAAGAATCCTAGGAACTTTTGCCAAGTCTCCTGGGGGCTTGGGCATGGATACAGAGAAGAGGATGCCACATCTCTGTGCTCCAGGGACTCCTCTTGAGAAGAGTGGGATGTGTAAGGAGCTTCTGCCACCAGGATGGGGTCCTGAGAGCACTGCTGAGAGCCAAGTCCAGGGATGTCCCCTATAAGAGTTCCATTAAGAGCAGAAGGAAGGAAAGTAAGGCTAAATAAAACATATGCTGCAAGAAGTCTATTCCTGCATGATTAATTTTTAAGAGAAAATGAATTCAGTCCCTAATGGGCACACTGCCCACAACAAATATAATGCTTAAGCCTTTTAATATTCTCTACACCAAGGATAGAAAATAGTTCATTCATCACTTCTTATAGGTTTAGGGGCCAAGAAACTCCAAGTGGAGGCTTGAACGTAAGTCCCTAAAAACACCAAGCTTACCAGAGCTAACAGCCCAAGGGAAAGAACTTCATTTCATTCCATTTCGCATTTGTGATCTGATGTCAACTGCTACCAGTCCTTATTTTGTATCATTTCCCTAAAGTGGTGATCTTCTGCTGACATCTTCTGGGAAACAAGCACTCCGCATTCTTAGAGCATATGATTTTGGTGGAGCTGACCACAGGTGAACTGTCCCTACCCCACATCTGGCCAGAATACACCTCCCTCCTACACAATGGTGAGGTCACCTGAGCCAGGACACTGGGTGCAAAGATTCAGACAGGGACTGGTGCTGAAGCCACCTACAGAGACCCTTCTCTTTTGGAGACAGCCAGTTGTAGGCTACAGAAGTCTGGAGCTGCTGGTGATCCTCTTTGTGTCCATATGCATGGAGTCCACCAGCCCAGAGGAGAGCAGAGTCCAGAGTAGAGAGAGAAAGATAAAGCATGGTGTTTGAGGAGCCCTTTTAATCCTGTTGTGGTACAGGAAACATTGAACCTGTAAATTCCTGTTTTTCTCAGGCTGATTTGTGCTGGCTGATTTTTCTCTCATTTGAAATCCAAAGACTCCTGATTAACTTGCCTATATTTCCATTTACTTCAACTCAACAAACACTGATTGAAGACTACTCATGGCCAGAGTTAGGTTCTAGGGCTTCAAATAGACTGAGTATGGCAGAAAACCTACAGGCTAGCTGGCCACATGGTGTTTTAAAATTGCAGTTCATGGATGTCTGTATTGACCCTGTTTCACTGGACCAGAAAAGTCATTTTGAAGGGCAAGATAAAGGAATAATACCCAATTAATAAGGTTGCATAAAAACATAAACCTGGCAGTTGTTTTCACAGGCTATTAACTAAAGAATAAAATTATCTTTGAGAAGTAAAATATTTCTGGAACACAGTGGTAGATTCTTTATTCAAAGCCTACTGAACTGAAAATAACAACATGAAAAATAAATTAATGCTAAATTTGGGACAGTACTAATTATGTTGTAAATAAATGAGACAGCCTGAAGCATGGGTATACAATAATTTATAAGTACCCTTACATACTTTTGTATTTTGAATAATTTACTTTGATACCATTAATCAGTACTCACTTTTAACCAATACTCATATTTTAAGAATATGTGAGGAAACAGCTCATCTTTCTAAATGAACATAGATTTACTTAGTTCGTATTGTAAATCAGGTACTCTGGGGGACACAGCACTGACATGCTTTGGGGCATTTGCTCTTAATAAAGAATTGCATAGCAACATCCCTCATAAAACTCGATGCGTCAAAAAAGAAGACGTTCCCCAAAATGTTATACTAGTATCAATCACTATTCATAAAAATGTAATATGATTAAAATACCTTAAATACATGTATGAAAATGTAATACAGAAACGCACCATTTGTTCAATTAATATATACTAATAAAAAAAGAAAATAAATATATGAAATAACACTTTATTGCAAAAGTTGAAAAGCAGATCATAGTGAAAAGTTCAAATAAGAATCAGACTGTAAATCTTACAGAAATAAATCTGGCAGAATACCAAGGCTGTCAAGTACAAGAAGCAAAAAGTTGAACTTCAGTCCCCACTCTTCTAGCCTCTCAGTGTCATGGGTCCCCTAAGCCTATCAATCTGGAAAGTTCTCCAAATTCTAAAAGTATTTCTCTCCTTCAATCCTAGTGCTAATCATTCACAGTTCTTAAGCAGAAAGAAATCATATGCTGGTTTACAGTTTGAAAAGCCATTTTCTTTAGGTGGGTTAAGAACACTCCAGTTTTCAAGGTCTTGAGTCCTAGCATTCAGCAGAGACAGGACATAGCTGCATCCAATGGGAATTTGGGGATTCAGTTACCAATAACATGGCTAAATTAAAGCAAAGAAACAGGTCAAGCCAATTGGAGTGTGAACTATAGTTAAGCAACTAGCAAAAATGCTTTGTCTTTCTTATTATTGCTTATGTTTTCTCTTCAACAAAATTAGAGATAAGGAGGAACAGGTTCTGCCTGGAAGCAATAGGCAGTGGGAGGGAGAGGGTGGGAGGGAGAGGGAGGGAGGGGGGGGAGGGGGGAGAAATGGCCCAAAGAATGCATGCACATGTGAATAAATGAATAACAACAACAACAAGAAAAAGAAACATAAGAAATCTGTGTTCTGCACTGTATTTCCATATACCAAGATTTTCCTTTCTCCATAATCTCCTAGTAATAAGAAAAGGGCTTACCTCAGTTTCCCTACAGCAAAGAGATCTGTCACTATCCTTTGTGTGACTTTTGTTCCAGGTACAGCTAGGAGAGCAGCCAGCCCATGAAGGGGGACAGATGGAGACCAGGAACTTTTGCTGAGTCAGGATAGCTTCTTCCTGCTGGGTTCCTTGCTATCACAGAGCAACCATACAAGGTAACTCTTGGCAAGGGGTTAATGATTAATAACCAGCTTAATGTGCTCTCAAACACAAGCCAGGAGTATATTTTAAAAGAGATAACTACAAAGCAGAGGGCATGGTACATTACAATGGAATATCAAAAATCTAGGCAGCTTATAAAGTCTTTAGATCAATAAAGCACTTAGCCTTCCTCAAATCTGATCATGGCATCTATTCCAGCTATAGTAAAGGAAAGAAGGCCTTTCTAACAACTAGTAAACACTCATAGCTTGACACCTTTTGCACCTACACTATTACCTGTGTGTCATAATATCCATCAATACTCATAAAAGGTCTATGGCACTAGTAATGCCAATAAGTATTTGTAAAGACATGGTAGCATGGGTTGAAAAAATTCTAAAGAATCAACATAGACTTGGAAGGATGGAGATCCAAGAAAAATGTGCAGCAACAATAGAGAGCTGCCTATTGCTCAGTGTCCATTATACACCAGGTGCTACATTTTTAAATTAAAATAATTCTTAACATGCCACTCAAAGAAATTACAAAATAAAAGTGGCGTTAAATAGAAGTACAATTGTTTTCATTGTAATAGTCTATGTCTGCTACATGAGGATACTGATGGGGTGAACTCAGTGCATTTATAAGTTGACCAAGAGTCTGGACTCTGACACAGAGTTAAGGTTAATGACTTGTTTTCTTCAGGAGGCTCAGTTGCTCTCACAGACCATCCAGAATTCATGGACCTCCCATTCAACACAGACTTGACCACTTAGGTTTTCTACTAACACCAAAAAAACTCCTGAGTTTTCCATTGCAGGAGGATGTACCCTTTAAGCAAAAGTACAGTAGAATATGGGTATAGAGATAAGAACCATATAAGCGAGTCAATATAAATACTGAGAGGCACAAAAAAATACCAAAAGTCCCCTAAACTGGCATCCTCAGATTTATTAACTTTTAAATATATTTTCCCTGAATATAAATTCTTGGAAGATAGGAACTTATTGGTCACCAAGAAAGTGCTTTCTATGCCATCATTTTTCTCTTTACTCTAACCCTTCATGCTATTCCTTATATAATGAACTCTTTAAAATCTGACTCTGTCCTTTTAAATTACAGAGTCCTCTAACTAGATTGAATAATTTTTAGTGCCAGAAAGAACCAGAGCTAGATCATCAAGTTCAAGCCTAATTTTACAGCTGAGGATAGTGAGGACTAGCCTGGGATTACACAGAGGCAGACAATAAGATCAGAAGACATTTCTATGACTTTTATGAGGTAGCTATTTCTTATACACCTACCTTATGCCTCTGAGTCCAACAGTTCTTCATCATTACATATGGGTGTAGGTTTTTTAAAATCCCATTGTCAGAAGACAATTTCCTTATATCAGTACTTCATCAGCTTAAATGTTTTCAGATAAACAAAACAAATCAGAAGTGCTTTTGCATAAATTTCTATTTCCTGTTAGATGGAATATGCAATTTTTTTTAGGTAGATAGGTTGCTGGATTCACAGAATCACTGAACAGAGCCATTCCTCGACTCTGCTTGTACCAAGTAAATAATTTGTGCGTGGTAGACTGCTGAGTGTTTATTGCCAACATATCATAGTTATTCTCTCAAGGAATTTATAAACACTCAGCTGGTAGGCATGAAATATTTTCCACAAAGCACAACTTTGCTAAACAGATTACAACTGAATTTTTCACGGCACCACCACTGATCTAATGTGACCAATTTTAATGTGCAGAGACAGCTTACTCTAACAGAATTTATGAACCTCTTTCCATAATATAAATCCTGTGAATCCAGCAAACTAATCCACTTTTTCTTTTTCTGGAAAGCAACTGCCCAGTCATGACACGTCTTAGCAACTCTTGAATTTAAGTGGGACTACATGACTGATTCTCTTCACTAGAACCTAAAGGTAAAAGATATGTCACTCACCAGAAAAGTTTCTCTTTCTGCTGACCACTAAAAACTTCAAGACCTCTAGAAAATTTGGAATGAACCTAGGTTCTAGGAAAGCTCAGAAAAACCCACAATGGTTGTTATATAAGTGACAAATAAGCTTCTTTTGTGTTGAGCCACTGAAATTTTAGAGTCTAATTATGGAGCCATTAGCAAAACCCCAATAAATGCATTGGCTTTACTAGATATATCTAGAGGGAAAGTGTTCTGGGCACCCAGAAGGTAATAGCTGCCAATAAATGTGACATGGAATATATTGATTTTATTATTAAATTTCTCCTCTGTGTACCATATTCCCAAGATCATAGTCCCTGGCTATGCTATAATTAAGTGAAGCCAAAATTCAGAAGTTCTTATCTGTATCTGAGCATTTAAAAGGATTTTATATTTTAACAATATTGTGGATGATAAAGTTTCATGCAATTATACCTGACTTTATGTTTCTACTATAAATTGTATCTAGTAAGTCTGTGAAACTCAAGTATGTTTCCTTGGGACTCTTTATCTTAAGATGTCAAGCAAAACAAACCTCTTTTCCAATAGTAGTCTCCATGTGAAGAGACTTATTATTTTGTAATGGAAAAAGAAAGCATCAATTCCTGGTACTAGCATGAAGGATTCTCTTGGAGACATTTTACAATCTGCAATAAGCAAGGTCCTAAAACATCTTTGTGTGACATGATTCTTAGTAAAGGTAAAGTTGTGCCTCCTTTTTTATTAAAAATACATGTATACAAGGTATAAATTTGCTATAGCCAGTAAATCTTGGTTTAAATGATGAGTTAAACTCCAATGGAGATGCTTATTGTCCACTGTGCATCTAAACATATTGACATATAGTAACTAGTAATAATGGTGTTTTCTTAAAAAGAAAACAAGTAGAAGAGCTGAGCTATTTGTTGATTCAGGACAGACGTGGAGAGATATAACCATGAAGGTATGTTTCCTTCAGTGGTATATGGAGAAGAAAGGCATGAACTAAATGAGAAATATAGTGCCTCACAAAGATACCTTTTGTCTTGTTTGTTTTATCAGTTTGTTACAGCAGAATGGTTAAGAATGAGATATTACACTTCAATCAATCAAAACCTATTTCTAGTGTAGCCTATGGCTGCTGAATCTCAGTTGTTTCTTGCGTGGTTCACATTCTGAAGTCTGTAAGCAGTTTTTACCTGTTTTACTCATCAAATAATAAAACCAGATTATCTGAGAGTTTCAGTATAGATAGAACTTTTCACTCAAAATCATATATATAAAAAGTACCATAATTATCTCAGGAAAGGGCCTATTTCAAATGAGCTGAACATGGAAAGTCAGTGAAATGGGTTTTTCCAATAATTGAGACCAAATAACTAATTCATTTTCTCTGTCATCAATTTTAAAGGACTACAGTACTCTTGAAGTTTTCCTTAGTTTTCTCTGTACCTTTTACCACACTAATTACTCTCTAACTTGTTTTTCTAGCTATATATGCTGCCCATCTGTATTAATAGACCAAAAACCCTAAGAAAGCATCTTCATCTGATTTACCTTCATTTTTTCTGTATTCCAGTACATAATACATGCCATTCATGTAGACAGAGCACAACAAAGGTTTCGAAAGAAGTACACACACACACACACCATAGAACACTATCCACAGGATTCAGACCTATAATGTTGTATGGGAAAAACGTTTCATGTCCACATGTCAATAAAGATGAGAACACCATTTCTGTACCACATACAACAAGGCAAGACAGAGGAAGTGCTCCCAGACACTTTCCCAATAACTCAGCTCTCCCGAATGATGCCAAAGGTCAGCTCTCACATTAATTTCAGCAGAACAACACATAGAACAAATACCCAAACACTGGTGTCTTAAAAGTAAAGTAAACTACTTTCTTAAGCATTGTGCTTAAACATCTCCATAGTATTTCTTCATCTACATAATGCAGTAGCATTTCAAAATATTAGCTGTATCCATTAGACTATGGCCTAATGTCAGAAAGCAATAAATGATTGGAAATAAGCTTCAAAACGTTTTTAATTTTCACTTGAAGTTCTAAGTAGAGATCCGGTAACCTCGGCCTCATTTTATTTAATCCACCATAGTTCTTACTTGTTCTCTGTTTTAAGAAATTATTACAGGGCAACTATATTTTAGCTAATCTAAGAAACAATTATTTTGTGTTATACTATATCCCATAAATACAACTATTATGTGTCAATTAAAAATAATAAAAAAGAAGCAAAATCACTGCTAAGCATTAGATTCAAATGATTTAAAGAAATTCTTTAATTTTAGAAACTTCAAAATATGAAATAAAAAGTTCTTCTGAGAATCAATGAAATCAGATACTTGACAGAGAACAAGATGTAATAAATGTTTTATGACAATGTAACATAAGAACAGAAGAAATACAAGAGCAGATTTTTGTGCTATCCACTTATTTCCCCAATTAAAATTAATTACTTATAAAATTATATAATTTTTAAAGTATAAAGTATATACACCTACAAACCAGTAACTCTTGTTCTCTCCAGAGATAGCACTGAAAAACAGAGTATGTATAGGAAAGACAATTTTCACTGTTGTCATTCTGACTTTTGAACTGAGCATTAAATACACAAACTTAAAAATTAAACCATTAAAATAGCCCCTCTTCTTTAGCCAAAGCATTTGGGGAACAGAACATAATACATAAGAGTTTGGTTTTTTAATCCATTGGATTAGGAAAATAACTCTACAGATGTACGAGCTTACACTTGTTGCATGCCTTCCTCCTAATTTAGATGAGGATCTATAATGTATATGTCAGAAGAGAAAGAACTGTTCCTTTAAGACATGACATCCACCATAATTTGCAAAAACAACAATAAGGAAAATCTCCCCTTCTTTGCATTTAAAATATCTATTGTCCTCTGTCACTGAAGATGTCATTGACTTCTCCAGGAGGGGAGAAACTCACCATTCAGAACAAGATGTACACTTATGGTTTCTACATAAGCATTTGGATTTTAACAAGATCTGATATTTTTGGATAAAGTCATATAATAATAAACAAACGAGGAGTTTTCTAAGACATTCTTGGATGTCTAAACACATAATGAAGGGATTTTAAGGATAATATGCATAAATTCAACAGTAAGATGCCCTTTGTGTATAGAACCTGGGACCCAGAGACGCCATAAAGGCTTTGGAAGACTAATGCCTTCAGCCCTCCAGCAGGTGCCTACTGTAGTGCAGTCAGGATTCCAGATAATTTTACTTTTAGATGAACTATTACTTTTGAGTTTTCACCAAACTGCTTGTAGCTGATTGGTGTTTTCTGATTCATAAAGGTTTCAAATTTGAACCATAGGTGGGTGTGGTGGATAAAGATGAGTGCATTGACAGATCTGTGTGGGAAAGCACACGCTAGCTGTCAGACTGTCTTTATAAGTGGGAAAAAGAGGCACTTTATAAAGTGGGAAAGTCTGACTCAAAAAGTGTATGGATTCAACAAGGGACTCAAATCAATGCTTTAAAATGCTCCTATCACCTTAAAAGCTAATCTCAGCTTGTGATTCACAATCCCCTCCTAACATTCTGCTGCGATGCTGGAGCCAGAAACATATTTTCATAGTATTTGCAGCATGTAACTGGCTAGAAAACACACATTAGAAAGCCGGTTCCTCTGTTGCATGTGCTAGCTCTCCTGAAAACCCTTCCATAGGTTTTCAGTACTTACTCTAAAATGAACCAGAGGAATTCACAACAGAACTCTGAAAAGAAGCTGGTTCATTTTTACAGATATAGTTACAAATATTCTGTGGCCTTTCTGTCATTTATTGAGACTCAGAAGACTTGTGGAAAGGGAATTTTTGCAGGGATAGGTAGAAAGAAGAATCAATAGTTTTGTGTTGATCAGCATTAAGTTCAGCTGAGATGACTATCAGAAATGAAGTAGATATGTCAGATGGGCCATTGTCTGGAGCTCTGGGGAAGGACCAGCACAGAGATGTGCATGAGTCAACAGACGGAGTGATGAGTCAGCCATTTGAGTTGAGAGTCTATGGTGTGAGTAAGGTAGCGTATGGAGGACAGAGCTCTAGTAACTATAACCTTTGGAGGGCTGATGGAGGATCACAACCAACAAATGAGACTCAGAAAGCCAAGAAAGCAAGAAATTAAAGTTAAGAGAGTTAATTCAACTAAAACTTTAAATTCTGCATGGTTCACAGAGGCCAAAAGAATGAAGTGGTTCAGAAGGTTACTCTCAACTATGTTAAGTGCTGCTGAGATGGCAGGAAGAGTGCTAATAAAGAATGGAGTGGCACTGAGCAGAAATCCTGTGTTAGACTGCCCTGGCTCTACAACTTACCACCTATAAAGTACTTTGTCAAATTACTGCATCTTCCAGTTTCCTCTATGTAAGCACATACCTGATGCAGTGGCTGTGAGAATTAAATGAGTTAATACATAAGAAGCACTTAAAATAGTATCTGAAACATAGTAAGCTTTATAGAGGTATTATTGTTATTATTATTACTATTACCATTGACTTTGGCAAGATGTTGATCTTAAGAGAAGCCAATCCAGGGGAGCAGTAAGAATAGAAACTTATTTGAACTAAATTGAGAGGATATTACATGAAGAAAATCATATAACAAGAGGAAACAAAGTGTGAAGAAAATGGGGGAGTAGCTGGAGAATGACGGGTTGAAACAGAGGGACTTACTTCCTTATTTGAGAATGAGTGGTATTAATACATAAATGAGTGTTATTAATACATGCTTCTTACTCAGTAAGAAGGAAAAAAATTTTAGAAACAGTAGGGGAAAGAGGTAACTTCAAGAGTCAAGTCTTGAGCAATGGGTGGGATCCCAGACCCTAAATAGGGTAAGCAGAGACAGATCTTCCATCATAAAAAAGAGGGTTGGAAAAAGTACGTATCAGTACATGTTGGCAATGGGAAAATGATGTAGAATTTATCTAAATGTATACATTTTCTCTCTGTATTGGGACATATGATGTGTTAGGGAATGGTTGCTAGAGATTTTAGAGAAAAGAATAAAGTTAAAGCATTATTTCAGAAGGTGGATATAATGGAAACAAGGAGTAAGATCATCCAATGGTATTGGGCATCCATTTAAATTTTCCTGTCAAAAATTTGTTAGAATCTGATTAGCAGTATTCCAAAAAATTCCTTCAAAATTAGTAGTTGTAGAGTTTTATAAAAAAGAAGTCACTGGGTGCTAGTGACTCATGCCTGTATTTGGGAGGGTGAGATTGGGGCTAGCAAGTAAAAAGAGTTCATGAAACTCCATCTCCAAAATAAGCAGGGCAAAATGGATTGGAAGTGTGGTTCAAGCAGTACGGTGCCTGCTGTGCAAGCATGAAGCTCTGAGTTCAAACCCCAGTCTCATCTAAAACAAAAAAAGGAAATCTATAAAATATTTCTCCTGTATTCTGTCCATATTAGATTATTCTATTTTAATATAATTTGTTTTCAGTTTGCTACTAGAGTTATCTATTGACTTAAGACTCTGATCATTACTATATATGGAGTTATAGATTACATATAAACATTTTATTACTTAATTAGAACATTTACTTCATACCAGGACATGGAAATCCCCAAAGATGATGATTCATTTTTTAAATAAATAACTTTAGAGTCATATTTGTTCTGACAGTGTGTTTCAGTATACCATTGATTAGATGCTGTGAATGTTAATTTTGTGTGTCAACTTGACTGGGCTGCGGAGACTGAGATATCTGGTAAAAGCATTATTTCTGAATGTTTCTGTGGTATGTTTCCAGAGAGATTGGCATCTGAATCAGACTGGGTAGAGATCTACGCTCACCAATATGATGAGGTGTCTTCTATCCTGTTTGGGGTAAGAATATAACAAAAAGGCAGAGGAAGAGTGAATTCTCTTTCTTCTTGACTTGAGACATCAGAGCTCCTGGTTCTCAGGCCTTCAGACTTATGCCAGTGGGCCTCTATGATCATGGGCCAATTCCCATCATGTATATAAATATATGTACATATGCTATGTATAGACATATATCTCCTATTGGTTTTTGTTCCCTAGAGAATCCTAACACAGACATCTGCTAGATACCATGTTCTAAAATGATACCATTCTTTTTCTTTGAACATGAAGAAGATTCCAGAGCCATTTTGATATGTTGTCTCTTTAAAATGACCCAAAGGTATTTGCAATCTTTGCTCTTTCCATTTATGGAGCATGTGCTGAAGGCAGAGTGGTATGCTAGTCTTTATAGGAAAGCAATAAATTTGTAGAACATGCTTCTATATCATTTCTCACATGTAGTCTCACTCTACTTGGTTCTGTGATTCTAAACCACTTACTTAAATTATTCAGTAAAATGCAGTAGTTAGAAACCTCAAAGATATTTATCTCAGCCTCTTCTTATATGATAACTTTCATCTTCTTCATCATTTTATTTTGTTTTGTTAGAACTTAAAAGTGCTTTCATCTGGACATCAAAGATACCACTTCACTTAGAGCAGGTTATACTCAAACCACAAGCGCTTTCTTTGAATATGCTTCATGAGTGATAAGTAATCAAGAACCAGACCTTTTTAGACTTTCATCCTTAAACAACAAAACATCTTAAAATACGAAAAATTATTTCAATACTGAAATTAAACCAACACTAAAAGTTAGGACTTTATGTTTTGTGCAAAAGGGGGTGGAGTTAACGCCCGTCAATTATTAAGAAACTCATCCATGGTGCAACTCTAGACTCTTGTATCTCCCAATCTAATCACTTGTTTAATTGATTGCAGTTACCTCTTTTAAGGCACTTGATAATGCAAGTATATATCTGCTATCTTCCAGGTGAATCAAAAATTGTCCTGCTGGGTTTTTGTGGAAGAACTTTGAACATATGAGCTATTATATGATCATAATCCAACTCTGCTATTAGTTAATTAACCTCAGATTCCATCTAAGTCTCCAAACCTTTGTCCCTGAAAACACCTCTGCCAAAGAACTTAATAACCCCAATATTCACCTGTGGCCTCCTTTTCTTTTAGACATCAGCTCAATTGTTGCCAATTTAGCAAGGCTTTTTCTGGCCAATTTAAATATTCTCCATCCTTATGTAAGAATATGCTATGAAATCAAAGTGTCTTATTTTATTCCTAAGACTTATTAGTACTTGAATTTTTCTCATGTTTATTTACTACATTTTCCTTAGTAAAATATAAACCCCATGAGCATAGTATCTGTGTATTATTGACTAGTATATCCCCGGAGTTTGACATATTACTTGGCACACGGAGATGCTCAATCAATACTCAATGAATAAATACATGAATGAAACTATATGCCTAAATTGTATGTGTCTTGAAATTAGTGTTCACAACTTAGGCCTAAAAAATCCAATTCAGTTCATTAATTTTCCATTGATCTAATTCACATCAATATGAATTGCACTGATTTAATTCATATCGAATATCTAATTATCCAACCAAATCTTCCCCAATTTCTTTTCAGACTGCCCCAAAACTGTAAGCATCATATTCCATCATATTCAGAGTTCTACAAACAAATATAGTAGTCCCTCATTATCCATGGGGGATACTTCCAGTAGCACCCCCCCCCAGGATATCTGAAATCACAGATAGTACCAAGCCCTATATATATATATATATATATATATATATACCATGTTTTTTCCCTATAACACATTCCTAGGATAAAGTTTATTTCATAAATTAGGTACAGTAAGAGATTAACAGCAATAATAAATGGAGTTAGTATACTGTAATAAAAGTTATGTGAATGTTGTCTCTCTCCCTCAAAATATTTATTGTTCTATTCTCATCCTTCTTGTGATGATATGAGATAATAAGATGCCTAAGGGATGACATGAAAGAATGTTTATAGCACATATTTTCTCTTCATGTCTTCCACTCCCAAATTTAGTGCTTTTCCATTTTAAGTAAGCATCATCACACACTATGACCATAACTTTTGCAGGTTGAGATGCAACAGAAAAACCAGCAGGAATTTCTTTTTCAGAGATTTGTTCTTAGTGATTTCTTAGATTTGTTCTCAGCAACCTCAGTATATGAGTTTTTTGTTTGTTTGGTTTCTTATTAAGCTGAGAACCTCCACCTTTTCACTTAAAGGAGGTGCTTTACAATCTTCTCTTTAGCAAATCTGAATTGCCTGCATCATTATGCTTACACTCTGGGGCCATTATTAGGTAAAATAAGAATTACTTGAACACAAGCACTCCAGCAATACTGTGAGAGCTGATTGATTGGATAATCCAGATGGCTACTAAATGAAAAATGGGTAGGTAGTATATAGAGTGTGGATAACATGGCAAAGAGATTATTCAGTGAGGATGAAGTGCGACTATGTGAGACTTCACCACACTACTCAGAATGGTGCACAATTTAAAAACTGTGAATTGTATATTTTTGGAATTTTCCATTTGAAAGATATGGACTACAATTGATCACATGTAACTGCAACTACATAAAGCTGAACTGCAGATGGGGGGAGGATACAATACCTATAAAAATCTAACACAAACCTATAGAAAACAATAGCATACTAAATTTTCTTTTGTGTGTCTAACTTAAAAAATGATAAATTTATGCAATAAACTGAGCATTTAGTTTTGTTGTAATTTCAACCAGGTGCTTCAAATACGTAGGGTTGAAGACAGGGTCTGAGGTGATAGAAAGATGAAACTCTCACCTCTAGACCTGCAGAGCTGAATAACAAGATTGACAGAAAGGTCAGTTACCTCTACATTTAAAGACAGTAGAGGTAAACTGAGGACATCAGCTAGGGACAATTTTAGTGTTCCTCCCACTTATTGATTAGTATCAATAATAGCGAAGTTACAATAATTATATTGGAGAGTCATTTGTATTTTGCTTGGCTTATAACACAGGAATAAAACAAGTCATCAATAAAAGCCTTACGAAAGAAAAATCAGAAAGCTTTGCATGCATTTCCTTCAGCTTTTAATTTTCATGTACCTAATTGATTTTTCATTAGGGAAAAAACTCTGCCTCACTTAAAGACACAAGTCCACAAACATTCCCAAATGTGATTTTTAAGTTGAATTTGTTTAGCCTTATAAACACATACATATATATTTCTTTATTCCTAAAGAAAGAATTTATATACCAGATTATTGTAATTTTAATATTTTATTCCATGTTTGCAAACTGAAACGCCTTTATAAATACTTGTATTATGCTTTACTATGGCTGGAAGGTACATTTTCAGATAATAAAGGTGACATTTACAGTTTAGGTTAATGTGAAGTACCTAAGAAGGTAGGTTTTCCATCAGTGGCAAGTCCTTTCTAGTAAATTCCTTTTGGCCAAGTCATTTGGTTCTTGAAACTATCTTTCATGAGAAAAATATGCAAACTAAAAACAAGGTTATTCCTACTACTTTAGAAATCAGTGTGAACTACTAGTTCTAATTAATCACTTTTAATAAACCACTTTCTATTATTTCTGATATCTTTAACGATCTGCTTGAGTATCCCATTTTACCAAAGAAAATCAAAATATCTGGCTGAGCTGCAATTTTTAAAGTTTGCTTATTTCAAGAAAGAACAAAGCAAGGAAGAACTTTACCCTTTTGGGTGATTTCAGAAATAAAGGAAGTCAATTCTTCATCCAGCCTTCAGTAAATATTAATGCCATTTGGATGACAGACAAAATGCCCCTGAAGGGTCAATGATAAGAGAAACTGACATTAGCTCTAAAAAAGGATTTTATCTTATGATATCTAACATTGAAATGAAAAGAAAGAAGTTGCTACTCATTAATTTGTTCATTCCACTAATATTTTTGTGTACCTATTGAATAGCAAGTAGAATACTCAAGAATGTTACTCAGTGTGACATTCTAAATATTTAACAACCAGTAGGATCATGAAACAGAGTGGACTGGCAACCAAGCAGGTACCAGAGGCATCTAAGTGCCTTAGTCCTTCAGTTGCTGGAGTGTAGGAAATGTGGGGAGCTCTGGGCAGGGTTCAGGACATTGGAGGTTGTGGTACATTCTTTGGGAAGCTTGGAGCAGTTTCTATTTACCAACCACTTTAACAATCAATAGAGCAGTAAGGATCAGAGAGGAGACGTGCTGACTCCAGATTGGAGGGTGGGAACAGTGAGCAGGGGGCTGTATACAGGTGAAAGAACCAGGACCCCTACCATGAGTAGTCCTCAATTCTTTCTTTCTTTATTTTTCATTTTTTAACCTTTTTTAAAAAATCATTGTTTTACTGGGGATACATTGTGACATTTACAAAAGTTCTTATAATATATCATAGTTGAATTCACCAACTCTATCATTCTCCTTTATACCCCTTTCCCCCATTCCTGGAATAGTTTCAGCAGGTCTGATTTTCCCATATTCATACATGAGTACATAATATTTCCATTATATTCACCTTCCTACACCCTTTCTTTATATCCTGCCCCCTCCCACTGGTGCCAGACAGGACCTGTTTTACCTTCTTGTTATCCATTTTTGAAAAAAGACATTTTTGTTTATATAAGATGGCTATACAGGGAGTTTCACTGTGACATTTCCATGTACGTATGTATTATAATCTGAGTTGGTTCATTCCTTCTATTTTTCTCCTTTCTATCTTAGTCCCCTTTTATGGTGATTTCAAAGGTTTAAAAATTCTGTATTTATTCTTGTATAGAAAGTACACCAACCATATTCACCCTCCTAACTTCCTTCTTTTACCTCCCTCTCTCGTTAGTGACAACCTGATTCTTTGACTTTAAAGCCAAGTGGAATGTCCAAGAATACAAGAATGGAAATCACCCAGAGTGGGCCTAGAAGCAGCAGATGCATATGACTTAAGACCAAAGTATGATTTTTAGGGGGAATGAGAGCACAGTTTGCTACTGAAACCTAAAATGAGAGGCAGAAAGTAGAGACACACAAAGCCAGAAAGCTGATCAGCAGCCAGAGGGCAGGTGCTCGTGTGCAACTTATTACAGAAGTGTGGACACCACTTGGTGGTGACAGAAGGTCACTGGAGGTTTGAAACAGGGGAGAGTTCACTCTGGCCCCTATGTAGGGGTTGATTTTAGAAGGAAAAGGCTGAAGGCTGGTAGGCCAAATAGGAAGAAGTGTGGTAAGCAGTGAGTACCCTGCACTTATCTAAAGCTCAATGGCAAAGTCTAATTTTTGTGGCTCAAACCATAAGAGTGGCAAGACCTTTGGACAATAATCTAGTAGTTATTTAAAGTGTTCCTGAGGTTGCAGAATGTGGGATTATCATATGACCCAGAAATTTCACTCATGGGTACATGCCCAAGAGAAATGAAAACACATGTACACACAAAACGTGGACATGAATATTCAAAGCAGCATAATGCATAAGAGCCAAAAAGGAGAAACAACCCAAATGTCCTTCAACTGATAAATGGATAAATGAAATGAGGTATAGTCATACAAAGGAATATTATTCAATAAAATGAAAGGACATACTAATACATGCCACATCATATAAACCTTAAAATTAATATACTAAGTGGAAGAAGTCAGTCAAAAACAATGGACTATATAGTGTATGAGTCCATTTATATGAAACATTTAGGCAAATCTCCAGAGACAGAAAGAAATTAGTGGTTGCTTAGGATTGGGAAGGGGGTGAAGGATGAAAAGATTTAGGAATGAAGAGTAAGGGGCATGAGATTTCTATGTGGATTAATGAAAACATTCTAAAACTGACTACATGATAGATGTGTCATTCTGTACATATACTAAAATCCACCGATTTATACACTTTAAATGGGTGAATTCTATGACATATGAATTATATCTCAAAGAAGCTGCTTAAAACAAGAGTATTAGAGCCCTTCCAACAATCAAATCAGCATTGTAAAGTGGCCTTATAGTGGCAACTTGAGAACACCAATTAAGCACCAGAAAGAATAAAGATTCTCACTTTATTCACCCTCTCACCCACCCCCGACCCAATCCCTGCTGGCAAAATACAGAAAAAATGGTTGGAACAGTTTGGGAATAGAGAGAAGAATGAAAGATACCTAAACACATGTGGCTCATTTATTTCATTGGGAAGATTAAAATACGAAACCATAGGAAACTAAAAAAATAAAAAACAGTTTCTTCAAGAGATCACAGACATTATATTAAATTTCCTACAAGGTTGTATTAAACACTAGCTCAGGAACATCTCACAATAGAGAAGTAGAATAGGAAAAAAAGACCAAGTTACTGACCTTGTTGTTTTCAGCTCCCAACTTTCAGCACTTCTTTACTGCCATTAGTTTTATCATTTCTGTCAAGAGTACCCAGTCAATGTAACTCAATAAATCAAATGACTGAATAAAGTGTCTCTCCACAATGGGACTTCTCAGCCAATACTCATGATAAAACTTCTTTTTTACACATGTATTCATATCCTATTGGTTCTATTTCCCTGGAGAACCCTAATACTTTGAGGAAAAGTCTCCTCACCCTAGAAACTCTGTGGCAAATGAGGTGAGATGAGCTGCTAATAGTAGCTTGGTTCTTCTGAGATCTTGCTGCTAAGCTTGTAGGTGGCCATCATCTCCCTATTCCTTTAGATGGTCTACTCTGTGCCTATCTGTGTCCCAGTTTCTCCTTTTTATAAGGATACCAGTCATATTGAGCAAGCACCCATCAAATGACCTCACTTTAATTTAATTAGTCCTTCTAAAGATTCTGTCTCCAAATAGTCATATTCTGAGATACTAGGGGTTGGAATGTCAGCATATGGACCTGGGGGAGCACCACTGAATAAGTACGAGGAATTAGAATTTAAGGGTAAGAATTATCCACTCAATAAATCATTTCCTTATCTGAACATTTACCTGAGGAAAATTAAAGGAAATTTTTTTTGCTTTGTTTTAATTAAAAATTATACTACTGGAATTCTATGGCACTGATAGGAATAAACAGAGTTGCTTTTCCAGACCCCAGCGCTATCAGAGTTGCCTCTGAGAACACAGAAGGAAGACCTGCTTTTCTTGTACTACTTTTGCATAACTCTCAGATCAACAGTACTGTAAGAAGGAGCAAAAGAGAAAGATCAAGGTCAAGCATCTGAGAAGCAGTTATTAATAAAGCTGGGCTAAAATCCCCCCTTTTGTGGGAGGTCGCTAAGGTTTGAACTCAGGGCCTAACACTTGCTAGACAAGTGCTCTTACTGTTTGAGCCACTCTGCCAGCCCTGGGCTGAGTTCCTGAATATGTGATTTAAGGGACTGGGTTTGATTTTAATTGATCTGGCTCTGTTCAAGTAGCTAGATATGATGCTGAGGCCTTTCCCTGAATTCGAAGGAGTCTGAGTGTTGCTAGTATAACCCAAGAGTTAGACCAACTAGTAACCAAGATTGTGACCATGAAATGGAACTTCAGAAAAAAACTTTCAATATGTAGGCTTTTTAATGATAAAGAGAAATTTAAAAATCAAACCTTATTATTACCATGTTTAGGTCCCACTTTTGGCTTTATAACATTAGGTGCACAGTTAAATTCTCAATCATTCATACTCTAACTTTTTATTTTTCTTCTTTCACAGTAGTTAGTACTTCTAGCTTACTTTTTCATTTACTCTTACTTACTTACTTACTTTTTCATTTACTCTTTATCTGTTTATAAAATGCTAAAATATAAATTCATCTAGGACAGAAATCTCTGCCTGCTTTATTCTTTGACATACCCCAAGCACCTATACTATTGCTGGTCCCAGAGAAGACCTTAAATAAAGATTGGTTGAATGAGTGAATGGATGAATATATCTCATCAAATTAGCTAAATGGATTTTTAAAATACATGCCCCAGAATTCATCATTACATATGTGTTGTCCCTTGAAATTTCACCCTAAGAGTCTCTATGCTCATTTTAGTTATAACAATACTTAAAAATATTTAGAATTTCTTAGACCTTGGTTTTTGAGCCACATGAACAACTAGTCTTATTACTTTATAGCTCTATTTTACTTTTCACTAGAACCATCGCATTTCAGTGTGATCATGTGATTTCTTTATAGAACACTGTTACAAGTGATTTCTAGTTCTTCCATCCGGACAAATCCATCCAGAAAGGACAAAGATTCCTGGGGATGCCATAGAGATTTAACAACAGTAAGAATCTTTCCTTGCACCATCCCCAGAATTGCAGAAAGGGAGCCCCAGTAAGATTCCCTAATGTAATTGTTATCAGAACAGACTGCATATAACATTTGCAGCAGGAAGCATAACTCCTGTTTCTCAAGAGGGATTTAGATAATCACATTTAGCAGTGTGTTCTTTTATACCTGTGTGCTTTGCCATTTTGTGCAATTTTAATTAGATTTTAAACTTAAGTGCACTGGGCTGGGTAGGACATGAAGCACACATACACACACAAAAAGCCATGAAAAATTAGCAAAGTGGCACTTTATATTTCACTTTGTCAGCTTTTGAAAACTTTTCCCCAATGCAAAAGTATTATGTGCTAAATGAGAAAACATGAAGGACACTTAAAGAGCAGAAAAGTGTTTGGATGGAATCCCCTGTGTACAGAAAATGAATTTGAGAAAGGTCTGGTGAGTGCAGCTGAATCACAAGCAGTCTCTCCACTCACCAGGCTCAATTGCCCCTTTATAAATCCCTGACCACTTTGCATTATGCTCCTCTTGTTTCAGCACCTTTTCAAATGGCTCTTATGTCTGCCAAGTGTACTGCCTACCATCATCACTCCTTTCATCTGCTAGCACAAAGGAGATCCCAGCTCTAGCAATTCTGCCTCAGGACAGCCTTCTCTCACTTTCAGGTATGTCAGGGCCCTTTAAGTTTGGCTTCGTAGCATTTACCACAGCAGGTGGTTATATATTGGTGACTAATTGATTTCCACTTGTCTCCACAGTAATCTAAGTGACACAAGGGCAAGAATGATGGGCATTTCACTCACCATACAGTCTATCCAGTGCTGCAGCTGAGCCCTGCACAAGTAGGTGATCAATAAATATCTTCATTTATTGTGTACTCACTTCTTACGTATTGGACACCTGCCAGAAACCAAGTGAGGAGCTGTGGAAATGAGAGTTGAATATTGCTGGATTCTGAGCAAACTCTTTCCTTTGGGACTTACATGAAAATCAGAACACATAGTTAGTTACCTGGTCCTTCTAAGAAAGCCCTGACTTGATTTAAGATTTGATCATATGTACTAGGCATCTTACAGGAGACAATATAAGAAGTGTCCATTAGAATATTATTTTCGTAACTTTTGCAAAACCCTAGTTAAAAGTCTATTGTCTACAGGTAAGGACCATGGAGGAAATCTCTCCTATATGGAAAGAAAATAAGGTTTGTTCTTCAGATGAATTTATATGCTTACCACTTGAATAAGATCTATGTAAGTCCCAAAGTTTTCACTTTTTCTTGGCTACCAAGAAGTTGGACCAGTTGAGTTCCTTATAATAATAATTAGTGAATACTTGGTACTTTCTCATCTGTTTCTGTGATCCTCTGAATCAATTTTTCATGTTACATTGGTTCTGCATATTTTAATACTGTAATAAACTTAAAATCTATTCTTTAAATAGGTGATATTGGAAACAATAAGTAAATATTAGATTATTATTTTTCAGTGTTAAGTGGTTTAGTCATTTAAGGAGGTTTATGCCTTTTGAAACTCAATTTCTCAAAACACCTGAGTTATTAAATATTTTTTACCAAAACCTTTGAGTATTTTATCTGGCCTCAATTATGATATATGTATAGACTCATACTACAGGTGAGATTACATATAAAGAATAGCATTCAGCATATTAGTATTGCTGTGTAACAATTGACTCCAACTTGACAGTTTACAAAAACAATAACCTTCCTTGCTCGAAATTCAGAGGGTTGGCAGTTTGGGCTAGGTTTGGCTGGATAGTTCTTCTGCTGGATTCACTCACACAGCTGTAACCTGCTAGCTTTTCAGGTGGGGATGGATGATACAAGATGGTCTTACTCCCTTGTGTTGGTACTGACTATTTGCTCAGTTGGTCACAAGTCTCCAGCAAGTAAGCCAATGTTTGTTTATACAAATCTGAGTTCTAAAGGAAGCAAGAAGACACCCACAATGCTGAAGTGCTTTTCAAGGCTCTGTTTGCAACACTTGGCAAATATGCCATCCATTAAAGCAAATCACGAGGTCAAAGTCAGATTGAGACAATGGTATAGGAAGGCCTGATAAACTGGGAGCTATTATTGTGACAATTTACTATAGAGTATAATAAATTATTACATAATCATCCTTATCTGTTTTTAAAATACTATTGGAGTTATTGCCAAATAGTAAACAACCTCTGGACAGTGGTTGTGGTTTATTATTCTGTGTTACATTGCTTTCCCAGGATTTTGATTTAGTTTTGCCTGATGGCAAAAAAGCATTTCCTTCTTTTTCAAAATTAGGAAAAAAGGTCAGATGCAGACACTGAGGTATGTGAAAATCAATATTTTATTAAGTCAGGCAAAGTTCCAATACCAGTATAGAGAAATAAAACTGAAGGAAAAACGTGTTTGAGGAACAAGTATGAAGATAATTTCTAGAAGTCTGTATAAAAAATACAAAGAATAATAATATATACTCAACTTTTCATTCAAAGACCAGAAATACTAAAAGATCATAAAAAAGAAAAAAATATTATGATGGTAACAAGGATATTCACGATAATTATTATTTATGGTTTATAATCTGATGAAAGTCACTTGAAATAAATCATCAAATCAAATGAAATGTCTTGAGTTCAGTGAATGTTATAGGAATATGGGTCAATAAACGAGAAAAATATGACCTGATATATTGCTTTGAACAAGTTCATTAAGCATTATGTATTGTAGACACTAACATTCGTACTGACAGCCAGGCTCTAGCATACACTTGGAAGTTTGCTGTTAGAGTGTAATTGGAGGTTTCAAAAACTCCAACTTAAAGTACTTTAGTATCCTTATCTCCTGTATAAAATGAGTCTCCTGCCTTCCAAGTAGATTTCAACACTTGATTCTTTCAAATTTATGTCTCTCAATAATCATTATTTCTATGCTTCCACATCCCTTCCCCCTCTTTCAACCTGCTTCACCTTTTCTCTATCTGAAGACCCAGTGGAATGTACCTTCTCTTTCAGCCTTCCCTAGTGTCCCCACGCAGAGAGAACCCGCTCTTGGGTTCTCCCACAACACTGGATTTCTTTATATTCCCTGGCAATTGCTGTTAGCTCTTAGGCGGTTTTTCTAGGGCATGGCTGTATTCACCCAGGAAGAGCCTAGGTTAGATACCTCAAGTTCATAAGATGTCATGTCAAGCTGAACTAGAGAAAGGAGAATAAATTGTTGTGAAAAGAAGAGAGGAAAGATGGAAAATGGGAAGTTGGAGAGAAAGGGGGAAGGAAAAAGATCAGGGAGAAAGGAAGGAATTGGGGAAGGAAGATAGTCTAGAAGGAAGCAAGTCAGAGGGAAGAGGGAGAAGTGAGGAAAAGAAACAGTTCTAGCTCTCACAGAGCTTAGATTTGTCTACCTCTAGGTTTTTATAAAGACAACACACTTTTTTCTAAATGTTTTCAATAATCTTAAAAGGTAAAAGCTGTTCCTACTTTGTGGATGAAGAAACTGAGGCATAGAGATGAGCGTCTCATTCACAATCTCAGCTGCAAAGAGAAAGGGTAAGAGAAGCAAGCCTCAAGCGAGAGCACGAGCCGTTAAGCCTTTCTGCCTGGTAATGCTCCATCCTTCAACCATGGAAGACTAAGTAACTCCATTTCCTTGCCTGGAACAGTCTGCTGATCAATTTTATCAGATTGAAATTAATCAATTTTATCAAATAAGTTTATTTGTGAAGGATAGCCCATCTACTAATCTAGACAGACTAGATTTTAAATCTCAACAAGGGAAAAAATTACTAAGTATTTGACTTATTCATTCTCAACTTGTAACAGAAACGTTTTCCCTGAATTCCTCCACTCTGACACTTACAGCTTAATTTTTAGATGTGTTCTAAGCAAGAGACTTATGGAACCTAAGACTGTATTTCTGGCTTCCTGCAAAGGCCCTTGGTCCCTGCTAGAGAAGGCAGGGAGCTTTGCTCAGAGGATATAGAACTATCCACAAAGAGAGTCTCTGCATTCATTCAAGTCCTGCCTTTCACTATTACTCAGTATGTGGCATGTAAAGTTTATTGGATTTTTCTAAACCTCGGTTTTGTCATCAATAACATGATGTTCTTGTTCACAGAGTCGAAGACTGCATGAGAGAATGCTAGAATAAAGCAGTACACAATAAACGCCATCACACCGCATCCCCCAATACAAAAGTTCCACGCACCTTCTCTCAGCACAGACTTTGTGTCTTCTAAAGTGTTAATGTACTTTCATTTTAAGGACACCAAGTTTCTCTTTTAGTTTTGGGTACTACTAAGTTCAGAAATAAAATTTCCCCTCAACCTTAGCAGCTTTGTGGAATTCCATTGCTTGCTCATCTCTAGTCTAACATTGCTTTCCACTCTATCTGATTATTCAACCATATTATTTTTGTATTGGTATACACATTATTGGAAACTGCTTCAAATATTTGTGAGGTAAAGCAAAAATAATAAATAAATAGATAAAATTGCTTGTTTCTATCTATCCTCAACCACCAAGAAAGACTTTTTCTCTAAATTGAGGAATATGTTGTTTCAGTACAAAATTGAGTTCGATGATTTGCATGAAACATGTTTTTGGAAAATGTTTACTTCACTTCTGGGCATATACCCAAAGTAATATAGTCAGAATACAATAGAGAAACTTGTACACCAATGTTTATTGCAGTACTGTACACAATAGCCACACTAAAGAAACAATCTAGATGCCCTACAACTAATGAATGGATTAAGAAACTGTGGTATATATTCAGTGGAGTTTTATTCAGCCTTATGAAAGAATGAAACTACATGGTTTGAATGTAAATGGGTGGAACTGGAAAACAAAAGCCACACATGTTTTCTCTCATATGTGGAAGACAGATCCAGAAGAAAAATATATAGACAAAAACCAAACAAGATCGTATACACATCTATAGGTAGAATATGTTAGCAATAAGTGGAACTACACCATGGAACACAGCGGGTGAGGGGAAGGAAAAGAGAATGATAGAGAGTCAACAATATCAAAATACTTCACATCTGCGCAGGTAGATGACATAACAATATGTACTGAAAGCTGCCGAATAATGGGGGGAGGAACGGTAAAGAAGAGTAACAAAGGGGGTTGAACTGACCAAAGTAAAGCATATTTCCAGCTGGGATACATTGAGAAATCCCTTTGAATGTTGACTTTGGAATTAATAATGAAAGACAAGACTATAAAACAAGTACAGTGGGGAGGGGGGAACTTGTGGGAAGTGGGGTGGGGTGAATGAAGGAGATGAAATGAAGCCATAGGGCTTATGGGCTTCTTATACATAAAGGAAATAGAACAATGAAACCTCTTGCAATTGTTTTAAGTGAGATGGGGAGGGTTGGTGGTGGGCAGGTGGGGGGAAGACAGAGGGGGTGACCTAACCAATGTACAATGGAAGGCTATTCAGAATTGTTACAACCAATTCCCTGCTCTACAATGAATACACACTAATAAAAATGAAAAGGAAAATGTTTACTGAATTAATACATAAATATTAAATTATAGAGAATATAAAAATCCTATTGAAAATGTAAAATTCTAGTTTTAGGTAATAGTCATGTAAATTTAAATGTTTTTAAATTACTTCAAATTTATTTTTCATTAGGAAGTATTTTTTCTACATTTTCTTGGACATCTTTCACAATAACTTCAATTAATATAACTTTCTCATTCTCCTAGGAGAAGAGCTTGAGTTGCACCTAGTAGTAACTCACTGTGATTACATACCAAGATGTATCTATAAAGTCCTCCACTAGAACAATACATGTTTTTGGATCTGGATGAGCATATAGAGAGCATCGAAACAAGCTGTGTTACCTTTTTATTAGGAAACAAGGTCCAGATAGTTTTTATAGCATAAAGATAGTGGCAGAGCTGCTGAACAAGAACATAGTTTCCTCCATGCTCATCTGAGACCTTCTGGCTACACTTTCCTGAAACTTTCTTCATTTTTATTTTTATTATTGCTGTGCTGGGGTTACACTGTGACATTTACAAAGTTATTACAATATTTCGTAATTGAATTCATCTCCTCCATCATTCTCCTTTATTTCACCTCCCTGCTCCTGTAACTTTCTAAACTAACAAGTTTACAGAGTCTAAGCTACCAAGTTTAGTGACTGTGTTAGTCACATTTCCATCACTGTGACAAAATAGCTGAGTTACATTATAGGGAGAAAATTCTATTTGGCTCACAGTTTTAGAGGTTTCAGTTGGCCACTTGACCCTGTTGCTTTGGGCCTATGATGGTATCATGATGGGAGGTGGTGACTGAAGAGAACATCAGTTCCCTGTAGCAGCTGGAAAGCAAAGACAGATGAAAAGGAGGGACCAGGTTCCTGGCTTCTTTTCAAGGGTACACCCGCAATGGCCTGACTTCCTCCTGCTAGGTCCTACCTCTTAAAGGTTTGACCACCTCTCAATAGCATGACAGGCTGGTGACCAAGCATATGAACCATTTAGAGGTCATTCAAGATCCCAACTATAGCAGTGGCAGAACAATGAATTAATTGCATATACAGAGAAAGAATTACCCATTCACTCAGTTTAAACTTCCTTTCTAAATGCCTTATTATAAACAAAGTATTTGAATAGAAATTTGGTGGAACTGGTTCTTTTGGTTTGGCAGGGTTGTTGAAGGTTTTAGAAGGTCTGCTAACAAAGAAATAGTCTTCTTAATTACCACAACTATCACACAACAAATGTCACCTCCTCAGAGAGACCTTCTCTGACAGCCCCACTCTAGTGCTGTCTTTCCTGATGCCCTCACCCACTAACTGTTCCCATCACATCACTCTTTGGATTCCTCATTACAATGTATTATTATCTTTCTATTTTGCTCACATATTTTTTGGACTGTCACTGTCTCTAGAGTATGCAAAGTAGACCTTGCCCATTAGCTGAGTAGGCAATTTGTAACTAGTTACAATATGTCTAGACAAGCCCATCATCAGTTGTTTTCAATTAGATTTGTTTGATGCATTGAATATATCAGTCTCCATTTATGTCTACTTCTCAAAATGTCTATATATTTTACATATATGCATATAAGTTATTTATAAAGCTGTCAGTGTGATCATAAAGTTTATATTTTCAAAATATTTAGAACTTGTATGAAATGTTTAAATTTTTTCTTTCAAATAATTAGTTTAAGTAAATTAAGACATATAACTATGATTTAGTTTATGCAACAAAGAGTTAGACCTTCATAGTAATGTTCAAAATATAAATGCCAAGAATAGAAAAAATAAATATGAATGCTAATTGCCAGAAACATTTACTGCTCAAAACAAAGCAAACAGATCTTAGTGATACTATCCTTAATGTCCTTGTAATCTAAAAGGCTTTGTGAGATTATACCTAATAGGAGGAAACATGAGGATGGAGATTTACAGATATTTGCATGCTTTTCTTTCCGACAAATGCAAATTTTTAAGGAAATAAAAAGATCTAAAAATTGCTGCCTGTCAAATGAAAATGAGTGCAGGTGAGAGAAAGATTTCCCTGTTGCAGTATCTTTGCCTTTCACTTGAAGAACAAGAGAGCTTCTTTTTATATTGTCGTCCTTTTTTTTTTTAATTATCTTAGCCAAAAGAATGTTTAAAAGGAGTCTCAGAGTCATCATTACTCTATCAACCTTTAATTAACATTTAAAAGTTAATTTTCAAAAGATAGATTGAGCCTGATGATAGATTAGAAGAATTCTTACTACTCATAAAAGGTTAGTTTCTAGACCAAAGGTTTCTATTTTTAGCTTCTTATCCAGGAATTCAAGAAATCTACTGAACTGCACATCCAAATAAGCTGTTTCCTCTTGGATAACATTAAATGGTATTAGCCCCGTGTCTCACTAAACTGCGAGCTCTATAAAAGTGAAAATTGTCACCAATTTTGTCTTATTATCTAGGACATAGTCTGACATAGGCAGCTTAATAAATGACTGAATAATAAGAGAATGACAATCAACTTTCATATGTATAAGCTCTGCTTTTAAAAAGAGGGTCCAAGCCAGGTGTTCACACCCATAATCCTAGCTACTTGGGAGATGGAGATTGGGAAGATCATGGTTTGAGGCCAACCTCAAGATTGCAAGACTCCACTCAACCAATAAAAGTTCATCCCAGACAGTTATAAAGTCTAAATAGAAGGATCCCCTCGCCAAATGCATGACCTTATTGGAAAAATAACAAACACTAAAAGGACTGGAGTAGGACTCAAGTAGTAGAGCACTTGCCTAGTGGGCACAAGGCCCTGAGTTCAAACCCCAGTACCACCAAAAAAAAAAGAAAAAAAAAACTCCAAAGAAAAAAATTTTAAATCTTTAAATTTAAATGTCTAAAGAGACCTTTACATTCAACCTTTCAAGCTCTTTTTCAATGTTGGGATCTCCTCATAGAAAGCTAAATCCATTTTCCCTCTAGTCTGACCCTCTGCCTTCCTCTGTGCTCCCAGATGCAGCCTTGATTTGGATTTGCAGAAAAAATATCTCATTTCTAGAGAATTATGAATAGGCTTTTGCCTTCAGAAGATAATTATTCATCATCTTCTTAAAATTTTTTATTTGCAAATATGTGATTTTTGCCATCTATTTTGACTCCCATCTGTTTTCCAAAGTGCCTGCTATCATTCATGTGCTTATGTGCATTCTGGAAATTTGCCCTACAACGATAAAGTTATTCTAGGCTAATTAGTAACAGGAAAAAGTGGACAGTATTGCTTGTTATTATTATTATTTTTATTATTATTATTTCTCTATACTGCTGAGCAAACCTTGACAGAACAAAAGAATTTTTCATCAAACAAGATATTATTCTATGTAGTAACTTTAAAAAAGACAGTATTTTAAAGACTTGAAATTTTTCAAAGGGTTATTATCTGTGACAATAAACCTTTGGGCTATTATTTTGCTTTAGGAACTATTTAATGAAAATGTTCTACAGAGGAGCATGCATCCCTTCTAGGATCTGCAGTTCCAGAACGAAGCTGCTTTCTAACACAGGAGGCATGAGACCACGCCAAGGGACCTGGTATCTCTATCCTCCTCCAGAATATCATCTACACCACTTCCCATTAGGATAGATCATTTACCCTTGTATTTCTCTTTCCTAAAAGCCTTAAAAACAGGATTATTTTCATTAGACTTCTTTTCACTTCAACTTACTCAGGTTTGTTAACTAAGATACATAAGTTTTGACATCTTAGTAAAACCTCATTAGTTTGCTTCCCAAAAATTTGGAATTCATTTTCAGAAAGTTAACCGTTGCTTTTGTTATGGACTTTTAAAAGGATATAACTAAGCAAATACAAAGTATACAATGATTGCAATGGGAATATGCTGGTTACTCAAGAGAACAGTCTGTTTTGAAAGGACTTTAGACAATACTAATTATCTAAGTCTGCAAAGTAAATCAAGAAAATTTGTCCTACCGGATAACACCACCAGAGTCTAGCCCTCGTGCACGTAGTTGGGAGCTTTCAGATCCTGGCTCAATTTAAGATCACTGCTGTAACAACCTGAGAGTTTGGCCTAGCTTTTGAAAGCAAAGACCAAGAAGTCTTCATTGTGCTTAAGCCTTTTAGCCATCTAATACCTAGAGGTCAATAAATGTCTTCAGTTCCCTGGATCTGGTAACCACTGCTGTTATCCTCGTTGCCTTACTGGTTTCTCTCTTTTTCTTTTCTCATTCCTCCTTTTTCTCTTTCTCCTTTCTTTCCATTTTTCTTTTCTTTCTTTCATTTTTAGTTTGCCAGTGCTAGCTTTCATACAGGAATGGAACTTTTACTTTTGTTTAGACCAGAATTTTTACTAGGGCAGTTCTAAAACCTATGTTAGGCAGCAAGATACTGACTAAAATGCTTTGCTTTAGAAAAATTATTGATAAAGACTGAAATAAAAGTGACCTGAATAAATAATTAAATATTTACTTGTAGCTAATGTCTCTTTTAACCATAATGACCATGGTCACTTATTGCACACATCATGTGATTTTTCTAATTTGCCAAGTCTCCAGTTAAAAGAATCATGGCTTATCATGCATCTCCATTGTTACTACTAATTTGAACTGCCTGCCAAGAAATGAAGCTAACAGGAAGCATAATAAATTTTTACAATAGAAACTGAGTTTATAATTAGGATTCAAAAACATAAGATTTCTACAAAAGGATTAACTCCCCAGCAGGCTTAGAAATTTCATTCCTATGTCATATTTCCCTGAACACCTATGTAATTTAAGTCTTCAGTTCCCAGAAAACTGAAAATTATAATTGTCTTTTCCATTATTATGGCCACTGTGGATAAAGAAAGAAAATAAATACAGTATAAGCAGCGACTGTGGATCCAGAGGTAGTCAGGAAAAGTTAACCTTTAAATTAAACCTCCATTTAATGCAAAAATACCCTTAAAAGCCTGTTTTCAAATCAAATTTTAGAGTCAATTTGTATAGAACCAATGGCAATGAAAATAACTCACTGGCCTCTGACCAATGATTGCCATGGTCCTATTACTTTGGCCCCAGTGTAGATAGCATGAAACCTTGATCATCCAGTAACACAAAATAATATTTAAAAGAAATAAGGAGAGAGACTGGGAATAAAGCTCTTTCCAAGCAATAAAGAGAGAGAGAGAAAGAGAGAGCAAGAGGAGCAATGGTATTGTGAGAGATAGTAACTGTACAGCTAAAGTCATTTAGAAACTCATGTAAGTGAAGAAAAAGCTACTATTTTAAGTGTGATGATAGACATAGAAGAGAAATATAAGCTATCAGCATCAGTGTGCAAATAGAAGATACTATTCTCCCTAATGACAAGAAAATCAAACTTCTAAAAAGAAAGACCAAGGGCCAATGGCCAAAATGTAACAAAAATATGGGTTTCTAAGAAGCATTCTCTTTTCCCCTGCCAAGGATGATTACCACATGTCATAGGCAACCCCTTCCTCCACAGGATATCCACCCACCATGACACTGTGTCTCATCCCTAGCAGAAGAACCCAAAGGAAAGGGATGCAGCACAGTTTCTCCTTACTGATTTTCCAAGGGAAATAGACTCCATCCTTACCAATAGGACCATAGGTTTTAACAAAAACTTTTCCCTATTCTACAGGCCCCAAATTGGCCCAATGCTGTACAGACAACACTTTTGGTAAAAAGTTATTCCACACACAGAAGTAAAATTTCTAGAAAATTGAGACAACTCCTCAAGTAACAAAAGGAGTGCCTTTACATGTTCTAATGGATCTTAAAGAAAATTTTATAAAATATGGTATTCCCCTTGTTTGTTCTAGACATGCAAGCTAATGATAATTTCAACTTTTGCTAACAGCTAGAATGTTATAAGCATCTTTATTTTGTTAGTTAATGCTCCAGCAGTATCTCTGCTTTCTAAGTGCTTACTATTTTCTCTTGATATTACACTATAACTTCTGCCAGCCTCCAGCAGAAAAACCTTCTTTATAAATTGCTGGTTCTGATCATTTTGGAAAGACAATTAAATTTTATGCTATAGTATCCTAAGTAAGAATCAATGAACCATATGTAAACTTGAAGTTTAGCAGAGAGGTTTTTCATTCATGGTCTTATCCAGGTGCTTTTATATTAAAACAAAGACATAAAACTAATAATAACAAAAACAGAAACCCAACTTATGAATAAATTGAATATCTTTCTACCATGAAATGTGGTTATTGTATCATTTTCTCATAACACAAAGTTATCACAAATAAAATTACTTAGTATTTCTCCTAGAAAAAGTAAAAATAATCCTCAAGTTCAACTGAACTTCTATTTTATGTGTCTAACAGCTGTAATACTGAAAAATAATAGCATGTGATGGGAAAAAGATATACATTTAAACATAATATTACTACATGAAAGTTACTATCATATGGTGGCTTCTAAGATGGCATAATTTTAGAGTACGGGCAAAGAAAAGGACTTAGTTAAAAACACGCCAACATAGTACTGTACTGACATGAGCTTGGATTCTATGCCTGCATCTCCAAGTGCAACCTATTTACTCCCTTAGCTGCCTTACCCTGACTTGCCTATTAGGGTTACAAGGTCCTACTATTTGCCATGTGTTTAAACTGTTAAGAAACATCCTTCTGGTCCAGTGGTTTCTTAACTTGATAATTCCTGTGTGATTCATCCTTTGGTTCAATGCCTCCCTCAGCATGTATGCATGCAGACACATACATACACACCACACATGCACACATACATACATGTACACATGCTCACACTCGCACACACACACACACTACTGCCTAGCAACATCCTCATACCTCCCTCTGGAGACAGCCAACAGTTATAAATGCCAACACTTTACTGCTTTACTGATGAATATTCTAGGTTATAGCCAAAGATAATTCATTGCCATTTATCTTTCCTTTACAATGAGCAGTATGGGATAAAAACTTTGGATTATAAGTGCAATTAGAACCAGTTTTTAAAATTTAAAATAATTTAATATGGTCAAAATAGTAACTAAAAAAAGTTGAACAAAAGCCTAAAAATCCTGCTCTTCACCACCACAGCATCAGTGGGAATTCAGAAATAAGAGATAAAATGATTTGGATTTTTTTCCTAATTTAAATCTAATCAATATGCCAGGATCATTCCAGATTCTACTCCACTATTTTTGCATCTTCAAAGTAGGCATGCAATGGAAATAAGCTTGGGAAAGAAGACTTAGACACATTAAACTCAACACTATAACCCAAGAAATGCTTTCTGTGTCTAGGGGATAATATCACTCTTGTATCCTGAGCCCTAACTATTCAGCTATTTTTTTCAGTTCATCAAAGGATACGTAGATAATATCCAGGATAGTTCTCCTAGCTAGAAACTAGGAAATGTTGACAGTTATGGGGGAAAATTACCTCTAGAAACCAGGTAAATTTGGACCCAAAGACTAAGCCTAAACCTATTTAGTTTCATTAATGAATATTACTATTAAACTCTGTCCCTTTGTTTTGTTCTTTTACCAAATATTCCTGCAGGGTAGAGTAACAGAGGAAAAATAACTTTCAACTTTATTCTTTATTTATGTGTGTGTGTGTGTGTGTAGTTTGCCAAAGGGAAAACAACCACATAAGTAACCAAATATGGGAAGAAATGTCATCACATGTCTTTTGGTTAGTTGGCTCAGTTGCCCAAAATACCTACTAAGGATAACAAAGACAAGAACCTGGTTCCAGATAGGCTTTCCTTTCGAGATAAAATATACCCTGTCCTATTCCTGACTAGTCATTTCATAGAGGGGTATGGGTACAGAGTAGGGATATGGGAATGTGGTCTTATAAATCCATCATTTCCTTTGAGAGGGGAAAAAGAAAGCAAAAGCCACCTTCCCTAACCAAAAATATCCCATAACATTAAATATAAATTATATATATATATATATATACACACACATATACATATGTGTGAGTATAGATAGACAGATATTATATAATATATACACCCAAACTGAATCTTTCCAATTCAACTAACAGGCTCATCAAGCCAAATGCACAATGGACTGTGCCCAGGACAGCAGCTCAGATCTGCATGCCCTTGGATCTTCATGTAATGACAAGGGTGGACAAAGGAATGAGAGAAAATGCTCCCAAACATTAAAGTTTCATGGAAGTTTGAAGAACTCAGTGTAATGGCAACAGATAAACTACATTTAAAGTAAAGAAGAATATGCTCTTAAGCCTGTTTCGTGGTGCTCTCTCTGAAGAGTGATCAAGAGGTAGTGAGCCAGAATGTTTTCCCATAAGAGGAAGTGAGATCTCCTTTGCCAGGAATGTCTGCTAGATTGTGAAGCCTCATTAGGAGCAGCCTTTGTTTTTAAGATTTTTTTCCTCTTTCCAAAGAGAATGAGTAATTGGAGTCCTTTAAGTTATCTCTACTCATCTTTCTAAAATCAAAGCACTTAACTATCCTTCTAAAAACAATTCAGGAACTATATTTATCTCTCTTCTCTGAAAAACATGCCCCCAAACAAATATTTAATGGTTTGTAATGATGAAAGATTTGTTCCTTCTTGATAAAATACATTTACCATTTTATCCATTTATAATCTGACATCCTGCAATGATACTGCACATAGAACCCTTTAAGTTGGAGGTCATTGTGATGCTGTTGTTTTCCTGTATCAGTCATGTGTCTGTGCTCATCTTGTCATGCTATCACTCAGCCAGGAACAGAGGTGTGAGACATTGTGTCCTCCCTCAGTGCTGAACTCAGTGCCTGCTTAGGACTTTGTTATTTCATACTTACAGAAAGCCCACAGGGTTTAGGGTAACACAATCAAAAGTACAGCATGCTCATCCAGCACTATGAAATGCTATGTCAACATAAACTTTAGGCCTAGGAATCATTCTCTATCTCTGAACATATTTCTCCTAGGTGTTGACTCCCTTAATACTGTTTTCCTCCTTTGTGAAATAAAGACATAGAATGGCATGAATGATAAAGCCCAATTCAGCTTCAAAATTCTAATAGCAACATAATGAACAAAAGAGCTGCCATGACATTTATGTACTAATTAAAAATAGTTTAGCTCAAATAAATTAACTTCCTCAGCATGAAATTATATAGAATCCTAGCTAAAACAAAACAAACAAACAAAAAACATAACAAAACCCAAGGGACTGTGTACAATTATGGAGCACAACTCATTTAATCTTATAACCAAAATTTTGTGGCATTTGCCCCACATTCCAACATGGACTGATCTTTTAAATGACTGAAAGCTAATGAAAATTAGCACAACGAGAATATCATAAAAGTTAATTTTATGATGTGCCTTTCATAATGAAGTTAAATACCAGAATAGTTTTTTAATGAAAAGTTTGACAATGGTAGATAAATTTTGTCTTTCTCATGAGTTTTCAGAATGAACTTTGATGGGTGTGCTACATAGAGAAGTTTTCTTGGCAATGCATAAAAATGGTAAAAGTGTGAGTACTAGAAGTTGTATGGCTTATTGGGAAGATCACAATTCAGGTATTATGCTGGGCAGCTATGTTTTGTAAGCAGAAAGTATAAGTCTATACAGTTTTATAATGAATAGGAACAGGGACAAAATAGATGGCATTGCAAATTTTGAAACCCCAATAATTATTAGTCAAATCAAAATTTTCTTCACACCTTTGTTTTACAGAAAAGTATTAGTGATTTAGAGCTCTGCTCAGCTCACACAGTTTATATAACAAAATGATTCAAAGACTAAGAAAGGGTTGCATTACTAGAGAACAAAGACACAGGAAGGAGATGTTGAGCTGAAGTTTAAGGTATACTGTAGAGGTATACGTTATAACAAGGAAAACAGGAAGCAGTGGGCATAGCACTGCTGGGCACCCTCTTATATTCTAAGAAAGGTCTTGGGAAATATTGTTGGATTCCTGTGTACCTAATCTCGCTAGTAGAAAACTCCTCCAAATGTACATTAAACATTTACAACCTGATTATTTTGCTTTCTAATACCTAATTTAAAAAAAAGAGAGAAAACCCTAAGGTAAAAACTGTTATTTTTTGCATCCTGGCACTTATACCTTAAAAATGTTTAGTAAAAAAGACAGAAAGCCTACTGATCTCATATTCTAAGGTAGAAATTAAAAACAAAGTATCTAGAATCCCTTAAATTGCTCAGAACTCAAAGCTGTTTAAAGAAACTTAAATTGCACAATGGTTGTGGAAGGAGGCAGAATTCCAACATAGCCTCAAGATTTCTGACCCTGTGCTTATACCCTTTCCTTTGAGTGTAGGAGGCACCTGTGAGTATGACAGGGTAGTCATTCCCTTGTTTAAGTTCCATGGAATGACAAGTGATGAGACAGTCCCTTGATGACACTATATTACATTCACAGTGGAGAAGGTTTTGTTTTTTTCTGCTAGTGTCGAAGATATAAGTTGTCATGTTATGTGCTAACCACATGGTTAGGACCTGGGATGCTCCCCAGGAGCTGAGAGCAAGAAAATGGGACCTCCGTACTGTAATCAGTTAGACTGAATTCTGCCAGTGTCCTGAGTTGGCTTGGAAGGGAATATAAGTTTCATATCAGAAACATGGTGGTTTGATTACAGCCTCCTGAAATTCTGAGCAAATGACCTTGAAAATAGAAGACCTGGCTCCAGACCACTGAAAACTGAGCTAATGCATTTCTGTGTTTTTAAGTTGTTGAATTGGTGGTAATTTGTTATATAGCAAGAGAAGACTACACACCTGCTCTGCATGATCCATTTCAGGGCCAACAAACACTTATCTTAGGCTCATTTTATAGTTCACTATGAACTACCAAGTGAATTGAATATAATGCCCAACGACTTTTAAAGCCCCTTCTGTGGGATTTAACTGAACTACATATGCATTACACACTAGTAAGAATAAGTTTCACTTTAAACAATAATCTTTGTTGTCTATCTAATGCAAACCAGTGTAGTTCAAAATCATAATATTCCTAGCATACTATAGTCTACAGTATTCTTTAAAATTCTCATTTTCTTTCTTAACAGCTACCATAATAATGGTTCCAAAGATAGAAAATTGAATTAAATAGTTCATTAAGAATGTACTGCTAATTAGGTTCCAATGTAAGAAATTTGAGCTTATATCAAAATCTGTACATTACAGATTTACAAATGTTTTTGTCTTTTCCTGTAATTAACTATAAATATTTATATAAAACATGGAAGTGTTTACATCTATGCTACTGGTCAACTAACACTAAAAATCAACATTAAAACTTAAATAAAATTAGTACACTGATTTGACAGGAAAATATTATTTTGCCAATGTCTGATAGACTGTAAAATATCTCCTATCCCTACAGCACCTAGAACAAATTATACATGTCCCTATTAAAAGAAAACTCTTAATTAAATGAATGAATGAATGAATGAATGAATGAATAAATGGAACTGGTATTAGGGGAGCATAACAAAAATGTTATGCAACTTTCACCCCTTTTCTGTACTTTCACTTTCAACAGTTTCAGTAACCCAGAGTAAGACACAGTCTGAACATGTTGAATGGAACACTCTGGAAATAAATAGCTCGTAAGTTTTAAATCATGCATCATTCTTCACAGAGTAACAAAATCTCACACCATTTGTCCCCAGATGCCTGCATCATGAATCATCCCTTTGTCCAGTGTATCCACACTATATATGCTACCTGCCTCTCAGTCTCTTAGATGCTGTCTAGATTATCAGATCCACTGTCATAGTACCACAGTTTTAAGTTCAAGAAACCCTTATTTCACTCAGTAACAATCCAAAAATGTAAGAGTACTGACGCTGGAAATTTGGATATACCAAAAAGAAGCCATAAAGGATTTCCTTGAAGTGAAAAGGTAGAATGCTTCTTATTTACAAAGGAAAGAAAAAAAATCATCTGATAAGATTGCTAAGATCTAGGATAAGAATGAATCATCTATTCATGAAATTGTAAGGAAAGAAAAAGAAATTTATGCTAGTTTTACTGTCAAACCTCAAACTGAAAAAAGTTAAGGCCACAGTGTATAAAAGTGCATAGTTATAAAGCAACAGCCATCAAATTTGTGTATGGATGTATAAGAAAAAACACAGCATAGGCAGGGGGTTCTATATTATGTACAGTTTCAGGCAACAATGGGGGGGGTCCTGGAACATACCCCTGAAGATAATGGGGGCTACTTACTATATATTAAGTCTGGTACTTGATTCCATAAATACAGACTTATATAATATGAATTGTGACAACTTGCTCTTTTTTAAACATTTTTAAAATGGTAAACATGTGCCACTGGTATTTTTCATAATTACACATTATTCTTTTATTGCAAATCTCTTCTTGAGATCTTAGCCATAAAACATTTTAATAGATGTCACTTTTCTATAGGCTTTTGTGTAATGTAGCATTGTAGAAGTTATGCAACTATGTTCATAGGTTAAAATTAGAGCCTGGCTGACATGGAAAATAGGATGAAAATGGAAATTTTTAAAAGTCTTTGACAAGTTTTTAGACCATAGAACATGTTTTTACAAAAATCAGTAACCTAGAGTATTTTGATAAGTGATATGGAATAGGGAGGTAGAAAGGGAATAACAGTAACACAA
Source organism: Castor canadensis (assembly GCF_047511655.1). NCBI lineage: Eukaryota > Metazoa > Chordata > Mammalia > Rodentia > Castoridae > Castor > Castor canadensis. The sequence continues at coordinate 98,267,921 of NC_133391.1, read as the reverse complement.
AGAAGCTGGGAACACATACAGCACCATATCTGGGTACTTTTTGTCAAATATCCAGCTCCACCATAGTGAATTACAGTTGAGGCTACTTCTTGATACAGTGATGAATGGTCCCTGGCAGTGACCCAACAGGGGCTTTCCCAACTCTAGAGGTTAGCTAGAGGCCTCATTTACATGCATTATAGTTGCAGTTTCATGCATATGCCTGCTCTCAAATTGCCATCGTGGCTCTGAGGACACTTTATTAGGTAAGCCACTTCCCCTTCTCTGGTTCTTGAAAATGCTGTCCAACCATTTCTTGGAAAACTCCACAATTATGTATTTAACATAATCATTAATATCATTATTAACTCCTATTCACAAAAGTGCATAAGACTGGGAGCTCGATGTGGTTGGTTGCTTGGTCAAGCTGCCTGCCCTTAGTTTCCTTTGGCAGTGTATCACTATGATAAATTCTTCTTTAATAAAGTCTAGATTTTGCTCAGATAAATCTGCTCTGTCAAAGACTCTTCTGTGTGTGTCTGCTCCTGAATTCTTTCATGGGACAGACCAAGGACTTGTCATCCATCACCCCAACAGGACAACACTATTAAGGATTCAGAAAAAAATTAACACCCCAGAATATCAAGCCTATTTCCAGGATTTCCTAAAGGTACTTAATTCAGTTAAAAAGCACAGCAATTTAAAATAAATGGCTAAACTCAAAAGCAAATTTAATCAGCACAACTTACTTTTCTTCTCAAATCCATGAGCCTATGAGCTCAATCAGTCCTCTGTCTTCAAACTTCTAAGTAGCTGTAAGTACAGGCATGCACCACCAAGCCAGGACTTTCTTTTTTTCCTTTTGGCAGTACTGGGGTTTGAACTCAGGGCCTCACACTTGCTAGGAAGGCACTCTACTACTTGAGCAACACTCCCCAGACCTTTTTTTAGTTATTTTTTCAGCTAGGGTCTCACATTTTAGCCCAGAGCCAGCCACAATCCTATTTATGCCTCCTGCATAACTGAGATTACAGGTGCTTGCCATCGTGCTCAACATATTTGTTGGAATGGGGTCTTACTAACTTTTTCCCAGGCTGGCCTTCTACCACTGTCCTCCCAATCTCTATCTTCTGAATAGCTGGGATTATAGATGTGTGCCACAACATCCAGCTATTTCTTTCATTATGATGCAGAAATTTTGAGTTTCTATTAAGCAGTGATCCATAAACTTGAAAAGATTTTTTTTTTAAATTGATGTAGTATAAGCAATGTTTCTAGCCTATAACCATGTAAAAGTAAAATGGCACCATGTCTTGGTAAGAATTCAAGTGAAAGAACTTGACTTTTATAAAGGCTGTCAACTCTATAAAAGCTTGTCTGCTCATCTAGTATAAAGAATCAAACCACAATATCAGCTCTCCAAATACACCTTCAGAAAGAACAGCCATCGACTTCAAATCCCAGTTACTTAAAACTCAGAAAACATATATGACATTTGCAATATTTGACCCAAGATACTACGTTTAAGTTTGTCTGTGTTCCCTAAGCGCTTCAACCATTCATCAATATATCCAAACATCACACACTTGCCAGCTGTTCTATCACCATGGATATACTTTACCAGAAGCAGGATGCCATATTGTGTTTCCAACAAGATTTGTAAAATGTCCACAACATATTCGAAGGAAAAAGAGGCGTCTGGAACAGCACATGGTTCTAAAGCATGGGTGTGCATCAGATACTTCTTTGATAATATCAACACACAGAAGCTTATGCTTTACCTAGACCCAAAGCATTAGAACAAATTTCTAGTCCCACTGGAAATTCTCTACTACATTAAAGTTTAAGAGTCATTTTTCTGGCAGATTACCATAAGTAAAATGTGAATACAAAGAAGTCACAACGTTCCACCTGGAGCCATTAAAGAGTTTTTCTCTGAAGAGGTAGTCTTGACCATGAGCCTTAAGAAATAAAAAATTCACAAAGTAGATAAGCAGGCAGAGACGATCCATGTGGCAACAAAAAAGGGCATGAGACCAACATGGAATATTTGGGGAATTGCAAATAACTAATTATGAATGGTGGACATACACATGGAAACCCTGGGAGAGGCTGCAAAAGTGGGCAGAAGCCAGACACTAAGGGGCCTGTATGTGCTGCTAGAAATTTGATGCTATCTTGTCTGTCAAAAGCAGTTACTAAAGTTTTGTGGTCAAGGAAGCAATATGACTAGATAAATTGCAAATAGGGAGAATCACATGGTGGCAGGGAAATATTTTACCCTGGGTGAGAAATTATGAGAACCTGAATTAAAATACTAGATTGAGGGGAGCAAGAAAGGGAAAGGATAGATCTTCAGAAAATAGAGAAGTTCCGTGCAGATAAAATAAATATAAAGGTAGAAGGAGAATTACTAGTTCCTAATTTGAAGACTGATCAGATTATTCACCTGCTGGAAACTATAATAATATTTATAAAACACTTGCCATGTTCTAGGCACTGTTCTAAGAGCTTTATTTATTCAAACTTCACTAGACACTGAGAGATAGGCATTATACCTACTTTATAGATCAGGAAATTGAGGCACAGAAAGGTTAAATAAACTCGCCCAAGGTCATAAACTAGAAATTCACAAAGCCAGGATTTGAACCAACAGTATGGTTTTATAGCCTGAGCTCTTAAATCACTTTTCTATCCTCCAATAAGAGAGAAATATGGAGAGGAACAGGAGCATTTCAGAATGAGTGTCAGATTTTGGTTCTTTTAGAAGATACTAACTTTGAGACATGCTTTGTAATGCTAAGTGGACAGTTGAAAATGTGGTCCTGGAGGTCAGTAGTCTGCTGCAGGAATTGAGGATTGGAAGTCATTGGTGTACAGGAGATATCTTGTAATAATGTGTGCAGTGAGAACAGAAGTACTCTAAAGTAATACTAATGATATTTTAGAGGGAGATAAACCCATGATGTTTAAAATGCAATACTATATTTAGATGTATGTAAATTGTTCCTTTGTCTATATACCTGTATCTATCTCATCACAAACAGAAATTCATTTCTTTGGGAAGGAGGATGTCTCTTCATGAATCTGAAGATAATAAAAACAATATTTGGAAAAGAAATAAACCAATTACTCAACAGGAATTTTCAGCACTTCTTTGTTGGAAACACATAGGGGGAAAGAGACTATTAAAGCAAATGCAATGTAACTTCCTCTTTCAGATTATTTATGGGCTATGAAGCAGTCAAGCTACTTCACATGTACCTACATTATTGTACTATCTCAACAAGATTTGATCAAACTGGGTTTTTTTCGGTTTTGTTGTTGTTATTGTTTCTGTGGCATTGGGAATTGAACTCAGGACCTTGAGCTTACTAGACAAGTGCTCTACAGTTGGGCCACATCTCCAGTACTTTTGCTTTTAGTTTATTTTTCAGATAGGGTCTCACACTCTTGCCCAGGCTGGTGTCAAATTGATCCTTCTGTATCCACCTCCCAAACAGCTGGGATTACAGCTATGTGCAACCATGCCCAACTTTAATATATTTTTAATATACTTAAAAATATATTATTCCAAAAAGACTCATTATATTGCTATGAGACATTTCAACCAAAATCTTCATGGAATGTCATGATCCAAAGTGAAACAGTGAAAGCTGCACACATATCGTTTTGGTAGCAAGAAAATTTGGGGATTACTTTTAGTCCTCCCATCTTCAATAATAACCTATTTTGTTCTGCAACAATGAGATTCCATGTCACGAACACTGTTAATCTGTCAGGTATGACCATTACTTGACTTTGTGCTTTCCTCTGAAGAGTTACCTATAAGCCTGACAGCATCATTTGGCGTAATTTTCTGGCTTTGCTCAGCAAAGGCACAATGTTGGCAGGAACTAGGATTAAACACTACATTTCACTTAAAAGATAGACTAAACTGGAAAGAAAAATTACAAATATCATTCTTACTCTTTGAACATGTCATGTCATTCAGATCTTCAGATTCTTAGTTTTGTTGACTGCTAAAAATATTTAAGACTTTAAAAAATTACACATCAAATTTGTTTCCTTTGTATATGAATCCATCTAAAATACCTGCCTCTAATTACTATTTTACCTTAGACTTCTTAATTTTGCATTTGTTTGCAAAATCTTTAATTTTGCAAGATTTAATACAGTGAAGTAAAGAAAATCAGAAAAGCCAAAGTTCGTATCGAGGTCTGGCACATCACCTGCCACCCAGTAAGGGATCGATGACTGTTGAATGAGCAAGGTCTTAGTTGCCAAGGTGAGTGACCTTTTGGGTTAGACAGTAATGTTTGTTAAATGTGCTATAGTCTCAACGAAAGAACTGCTTCGTATGGATGTTTCTTTTTCGGCATTAGTTTGACATTAAAACTCCAACCTTTATTGTGAAAGCATCCCAGATGCTCTTTGGTTCACTCTTGCTGATAAAATCTTTTAGTTTCAAATGAGAGCAGAAAAAAGCACATTAGTATGTAAGGCTCATTATACAGTATTGCTGCTTAACCGCCACTGAGCAGTAGTGCATATTCAGTGGTATATAAACCACTTCAGTCTCTTGACATTCTTATGGTTTGACTCTTACCAGAGAGATATGTCATATCACTGGGCAGTTCTACTCTTTTCTTCAAAGCACCTAAAAATAGATCTTGTTCATTTAATGATGAAACAGAATTTTGACTTTTAGTTCCTCAGCGTACATCCATTACAGGAATTTCACTGTAGGAGAAAGAGATGAACATAAGAAAAATCAAATGAGTGGGATTTGTAGTGCTAATCTGCTGTGTGGTTTGGGGATATATTCATAACTTTGGGGGCCTTAATTCTTAATCCCATGTAAAAAGAAGGGATATTTAATAAAATTATTTTCTCTTAATTTAAATCTGGCATGTTGTCACAACTTTTATTTTAGAAAGGTTTGTCTCTTATAGATGTAGTTTATGTCATGGAATTTTAATTGAAATGATGCAATGTGATTTATTACTTGGGCACTTGAGTTCATATATTGTGTTTTCCATGACTTAATAGCTAGGCAGAGAAGAAATCAGCCCTGGTGTATAGTGATGGTGTTCCAAGCTCTGCATAATTTTCCTTGTCAATATATCCAGCTTTCTTTGCTTTATCTCCATAAAGAGTATAAAATTAACATGGCAGAATTACTTGACTTTGTTTTAAAAATGAGCCATTTATGTAGAACATTTGATTCATTTTAATTCCTTTTGTAAAAAGCACTCTCCTTTTGTATTCATCTTCAAGAGAGGTTTATGAGTGGTGCCTTAGCAAATTCTCACTTTAGAGAGTCTGCAGCAATCAATGTCTTTGGAGTTTTATACTCTGCAATTCACCATAGTACAGGATTTAAAAGAAAACATTTGGTCAGAAACAAATTTCTTCCTAAATAAAATGCTTTGTATAACAAATTAGTGATCTAAACACAATTATGTCACCAATTCTTTAATTCATTTATTCAGAATTCTAATTATCATATAAAAATACAGTTTGCCCAGTTAAATTTGGATCCCAAATAATGAATAAGTTTTAGCATAAAAGTGCATCTAATATTTGGAACAAATGTATACTAGAATCTATTCCTATACTAAATGATCAGTATGTTAAAATTAATTGCTTTGTATCTAAAATTCAGATTTCACCAGGCATCCTGTATTTTGACTTGCTAATATGTCAGCTCTTCTTAATTCCTATTTATAAAAGGGATTAGTCAGGGTGATGCAAGCCACTGTAACTGCAGTGGCCTAACACAATGGAAGCTAGTTTCTTACTTGCTAATGTGAGTGCTTTTAGTGGACAGGTGGCATTTCTCTATATGGTCATCTAACGACTCAGGATCTTCCCACGTTGCTCTGTTATCCCACAGGCTTTGTCGGGAGTTCTGTACATCCACTGACAGACGAGGGAGGAAGAAGAATGCTATAGTTTGGAACTTGAATGTCTCCCAAAAGCCTATGTCTTAGACTTGGTTCCCAGGGTAGCACAGGGGGCAGGGGGAAGAGGGGGCGGGGCGGGGCGGACATTGATGGGGATCTTTAGGTCATTGGGGGTGCTCTTGAAGGAGGTAGTAGTACTCTGGTCCTTCTCTGTCTGTTTTACTTCCTGGCCATGAGGTAATTAGTGTTCTTGTACACATGCTTTTGCCATGATGTGCTGCTTCACCACATGTCCACAACAAAAGGGCCAACCAGCATAAAGCTCCAAAATGTGGGCCAGAGTGAGCCCTTTTTCTTTGTAAGTTATTTATCTCAGGCATTTTGTTATTGTAGAAGAAGGGGGAATAACATAAGATATAAGGCACATCTGCTTCTGAACTGCCTTGGCTCAGAAGTGATCATTTCTATCCACATATCATTGGTGGAAAATAGACACATGCCTCTACACAGATTCAACAGGGACTGAGAAATGAAATTCCTTACTAAGCAGTGACTTCCCAGAGATACTTCTACATAATAAAAAAAACAGCTGACATTTTGGTGAAAAGTTAATCATTTGTGCCTCAGCATGAAACCAAAAGAAATGAACACAAATATTCATCCTATACCATTTTAGTTTGTACTTTGGAGAGCTAAACCACTAAACTTATTTGGGTCTTTCTTTCTTTGTATGAGTAGCACTCAATCTGTGACATTTAGTGAGTCATTAAAATAAATTTGGCCACGTAAAATTGATGGTTTGTGTAGAATTATTTTTTTCCTGATACTAAAAAATTGATTATGTATTCATACCAATGTATATCAAAGACTTTCATAAGAATCAAGTTTGTGGATGTGAATTGCTTTGAGGAATTCTAATACTAGCAATACATAAAAGTTAAAAGCCACATTATATCTGGGAACTCCTCAGAAGATCTGGCTGCCTCCTGATAGAGACCTCCAGCTGTCAAATTCTCCCTTTTTTGTAGATATAACACTTAATCCTAAAGGATGCTCGACCAGAAAGATCAACCATGATCTATCCTGACCTGTCGACTTCTGTTCTTCCAAATAGGAGATTCAGTTCCTTCCTTGCTTGCTCATGCCTGATATGAATTTTGTGCATTCTGAATTTTGTCTGTCTGCTTCCTGTGTCCTTGTCTTTGGATCTCTAGTCAGTGATTCTAATCTTTCCAGTAGGTCCAGAATTTTGCATTTGCCCTATTGTTAAATCTGCTCCCTCCACAGGACTTGGGATGACCGTGTAACACCTCATTCTGGTGTAACTAGGCTCCTGACCAAGTTTTCCATAACCCTACTGTTAGCATTTTATTTGCCAATTTCAGTACCTGTAGGGACTAATATTAAATCTGTGGCCACTACTGATAAACTGAATTCCCTGAATTATCTTTATGAAATGACAAAATGTTACCTCTTACTCTCTGTACCACTAACAGTGAGCTCCAGTTCCATACTGAGGTGAAAATTGCTCTGACAGCCAGAAATCTGGCTTTCCAAACTTGTTCCCCCAAGGGGAAAATGGACTTAATGTGTTTATTTTTCTCTATGCCATTCAATTTATCTCTCATTTTTCTTCTTTCCTAAGAGCTTTAAGTGCTCCAAACAGGTGAGCCTAAGCATTTAGCTCTTTGTATAAAAACATTCCTCCCCAATAGCAAAGCAATAAAAATGAGGGCAAATATGTTTTGCATGAAAACACTTAACAGCCAGATTCCTGTAATATTCCACTGTGACTTAGCTATACTCTTGCTTTCTTATCAAATGCAGTTCATAATTCATGTTACTTTTATGATTTTAAAAGAAGAGTATTCTGTTCTACTAAACCATCAGAATTATAGACAACTTTCTCTGGACTTCTTCACTGGCACAGGTGGATGATCACATTTTTTTATATAGGACATTTACTTGGTGTTGGTATGATGTCTGGCACTATGAGAAGCAGTAAAAGAGATTTACCACAATATGAATTTTGTCTTCTTTCAGTGGTTTCAGGATAATAATATACACACAACATATATTTGCTGAATGAATATGAAGTGAATGAGAAGAACTATGGTATCTCTTCTTCTGATGTGTGCTAGTTCCTTCCATTTATTTTTCAGAATACAAAGACTCACAATGCTACTTTATTAAAAGAATGGTTAAGAAAAATCTGCCCTGAAAATACACATTGACTGACTCATGGTGGAATTAAGGAGGTCACAAATGATTTCAACATATTAAAACTCACTGAGTCCTTGAGTAGTAAAAGAATAACTAGCTCAAGTTATTACTTGGTGTTTATATTTGGAAAATAGAAAGCAAATTACCTTACAATGGATATGGCAAAAGGAAGCGATAGAATATAAACATAAAGTATAGTCTGAAAAAATATGAGAAAATTGAATAAAGACAAGAAATTTGCATCCTAGGACTAAAGGCAGTGACTACAAGGACTTGCCTCAGTCATAACTGTCATCTAGATTCTCAGTGTTTACAGAAAAAAGTTTTAACAGCTAACCTTGATGCAGAAGGAATGCTATGCCCTGAACTTAACAATACGTCTAGTATCAATTCCGTTCTCTCTTCCTTTTTCCCTGCTGGCTACATAATTGGATTTTACTAGACCACAAACTCAAACATACAGAGTGTCTAATCAGCATTTTAGTGCTTAATTCAAATATGAACACAGACATAAGAATCATCAAATATTTACAGAAAACCACCCATATAAAAGGGACCCAAATAAACCAAAAGAGGAACTCGGGGAAAGAGAGATTGTGTAGAGAACATATAACATTTTTAAACAACATTTTTTCAAACAGGGATAAAAAGCAAAAAACAGGATGCCGTTAAAAGGGAATAACCAGAAAGCAAGAAAGAGTAATTGCAAATTAGTAAAAGAATGAAAAAATTTTAAAAAGTTACAGAATTGGAAGATCAAACCATGAATATCTTTCAGAAAATAGAATAAAGTAGTTGAAAGAATGAACTACAGGAAAAACAAATTAAGAAAAATAAAGGCTCAATCAAGGCAGTCCAATATCTGACTATTTGGTTCCATGCGAATCATGTTTTGTTCATTGCTAGCACAGAATAATGCTCAGCAGAGAGGAAGAGCATTACTATTTGCTGAATGAGTAAGTGCTCCAAAAATGGAACAGGGATCATAATGGGACTAAAAGAAGAAAACATTCCCAAAAATAAAACTATGTGTCATGTGAAATAGCCTACCTAGTGTCTAGCACAATTTAAAAAAAAATCAATGCTATTTATTATGAAATTTCAAAATCAAGGATAAAGAAAAGATCCTAAACCTAAGAGCAAAAACTGGCCATATCTAAAGATATAGAAATCAAAATGATTGAATTTCTCAAATAAATCTTAGAAGTTATAGGTTAAAAGAGCAAGACTTCAAAATTTAAAATAAATTATTTCTCAGCCTACAGCTATTAATAAATTGGTAGGGTATTTTAGAGACATTTTCATATGTGAAAGGTAAGAGAACATTTCTGTCTCATACATCTTTTCTCAAAAAAACTACTGGAGGAAATGTTCCACCAAAACAGAGAAAAAAACCAAGAGATTGACCTGGACTCTGGAGTAAAGGCTCTAACATAAGACAGAAGTCACAGGATTTCCCAGGATGACAGTAGTTCCTGGATGGTAATGGTTCATCAAGCCTAAAGAACAATTAGTCCAGATGGAAGGAACCCAGAGAATGGAAGTCTCCAAAAGGAGTATCTGCAAGAAGAAAAAAAAAGTGTAAACAATAGATTTGATAAGTTTGACACTGTGATAAATTAAAGAGCTATTGCCAAGTATGGAAAGACCTAGCAATGATGCAAAGGAAACTAAGCAAATGAAAAAAAAAGTTCAGGACAAACAAGTTACATGTAAGAGGAAATTAACTTTGGCTCAATTGTGAAATACATATACACAGTCATAAAACCAAAAACACTGGAGACCATTCAATGAAAATTTACCTAGGTATACTGAAGAGAATGACGTGTTTCCTTATTGAGAGAAAATGTATTGAGGGAAAAAAGATCTGAAGGAAAGAAGATATAGTTTAGGCTAGAAAGTAAAAAGAAATTTACAGATTTCTGCTTTAAGCCATCTATTATTATTTGACCTTTTAATCTCATACATGGATCATTTTGGTCATAATGTTTAAAGCTGATAAATACATTTTAAAACTGCTATATTATAATTAACAGACTGGCAACTAATTTTTAAAGCCATATTTATTTAGCCATCAAATTTGGTATACATTGGATTTAAAAAATTAGAAGTTTCATTATAAATTTAGCCAGAAATTGTTTAGCACCAATTTCAAAATAATTGCTTATTTCCATATATTGCCGCCAGAAAAAAGTACCAATGTGATAAACAAACACAAGAATCTTGTCAATGTTTGTCACAGCATGAGATCAACAATATTCAATCTCGAGCATACTACCTACCTGTGTGATTCTCGATTGTACTCCTTACTAGCAGGGTGACCTCAGGTAAGTTACTGTAGCTCTCTTGCCCCTTAGAGCTCATATGTAACATGGGACCTGTTCTGGTACTTACTTCAAAGTTTATCATGCTGACTCTGTGAATCATTTCATAGAATCTACTAAGAGTGGAGTCTAACTCCTTCTTTCAATAAATTGTTAATTACTAACTTGAAGTATGCTAAAATAAAAAGAAATCTTCAGAATATTTATTAGTTTCTTGTATGTATTTCATTTGTTTATTAGAAAACCGTTTGTGAGCCATACTTTATAATTTTCCACTTTGTCTCCCTGTCTTCCTTACTTCAACATTTAATACATTATTGGAACAACTACTTAGGTTTTGGTAAGTGAGGAGAGAATGAAGTAAAATGTAGGCTTAGGCAAATAACTTTAGTACCACCACGGAAAAAGAGTACAGGAAAACAGCTGTTCTTTATACACAATGGGGAAAAAGTGACAGGAAACTCTTATAGTTTAAAACCAATTTTTAAAGTTAAAAATTACAAATGAAAATTCTTCTGTGAGACTGCAATTCATTCATAGACTTGGCTATGTCTCCAGCTCTTAATGCCTTTCTGGACTGACATGTTTCATTATTGTCAGGCAGGCTTTAATCGAATAGGGATAGCTTTGAACACTTGCTGCCCTTTTGTAGAGCAAACACACAGGAAATGGCCCAAGAAACTTTAAACCAACCTCATGCTCTTATACTTTTGTTTGTTTTTCATTCACTGTGGCTGATTAGCATCTGCTTCAACAAATACTGGTACCCTTCAACCCCACTCCTTCCTGAAGCTAGCTTTTCGCTTTTCAACAGAGGAGAAAACTGAAAGACATTTAGAATTCAGGCACATGGACAGAACTAGAAGAATCCCAGAATAAATCTGCCTCCTAGCAGGAAAAACAACAAAACCTGAGTCCTGTACCATCGGAAATCCACTTTCAAATTCAATCTAAAGTACAGCTTTGGTAAAGACGGCTTGAAATAGCTTCTGGCCAGGTCCAGGTTCTCAGTACAATTGCATTTTGAGTGTAAAGGGAAATGCCTTTCTGCAGCCACATTTCCTCTACAGAATAAGCAAGAGATCCTCAGAAGAGCCTTTCAAAGGCTCTACCAACCCACCCTACCTGCTGGGATGTTGTAGCCTCCAACACCCCACAAAATTAAATTCAGCCTCAGAGAAATAAAAATTGTAAAAGGTTCTCAAAACCAAAGCCAAACAAAAACAAAACCCTGACCACTCTTTTTTATTTTGCAGAGTGCTATTGAGCACATCAGGACACCATGTACAAAACACAGGCCACAAGTCAAAAAACCTAGTTCTAGTTCTAAGACCAAATATTTCTGAGTCTATATTTCTTCTCAGTAAAATAGTGGCAATTCCTATTTATGAACCTTATTGCATTCTTGAGAAAATCAGATAAACTTCTGAATTAGAAAGGACTTAAAAATTGTCTTTGTTTTCCTAATTGATAAGATTTATTTTTTCAAAAATATTCAGTATGCCAGCACTCTTCTAGGTCTGAGGTACATAACTGTGAACAATATAAAGTCTTTATCTCCAATGAGCTTACATGTAAACAACACATATGTATGTACACATGCATATACACATATAAATATATGTATTCAGATAGATAAATACATAGATAGATATATAAGATAGATAGATAGATAGAACATGGATACATAATACTTATGCGTTATGCATATTAGTCAGGGTTCTCCAGAAAAGAAGCATCAACAGGATATGTTAAGGGAATGTGCATTCATGCACACACACACACAGCACACACAGAGAGAGGGGAAGAGCGAAGGGAGGTATTTTAAGGAATTCGCTCATGCCATTGTAACAAGTTCATAGTCTGATTTGGGCCAGCAGACTGGAGACCCAGAGAAGAGCTGTAGGGAGAACTCCAAGGGCAGTCTGCTGGCTGAGTTTCTTCTTGCTCAGAGGGTTAATGTTTGTTCTATTCAAAGCTTCAACTGATTGGAGCGGCCCACTCACATCATGGAGAGTAACCTGCTTTATTCAAAATCCACTTATTCAACTATTAATCTCAATCACAAACATATTCACAGAAACATTCAGAATAGCTCTTAACCAAGTATCTGGGTACCATGGCTCAGTCAAGTTGCAAGTTTCCTAGAACTAAATACACATATACACACACACGCACACACACATATACATGAATAAAATCAATGGATCATATCAATGTCACCTTCCTGGTACTATAGTTTTGTAAGATGTCGCCACTGGAGAAAATTGAATAAAAGCTGCATAGATCTCTCCATATAATGTCTTACATTATGAACCTACAATTGTCACAAAACAAAAGTTTTACTGAAACAAAGAAAGTTGCTTATTTACAGTTATATACATTATAGCTTTGTTCATAACAGTCCCACACTGGGAATATTCAAATGTCCATCAACAAGCAAATGGAGAAACAACTACAGCACTCTGCTCAGAAATAAAAGTGACAAATTGTTTATAAAATGACAGTCTTATATTATACATTATTATTATTATTATTATTATTATAAATATTATTTTGCGTGAAAGAAGCCAGAAGTTATGATGTCATAGAACAAACAAAACTAATTTATGGTGATTAAATATTAGAGCAGTGGATACCTGAATGAAAGAGAGGAATGGGAGTGACTGAAAAGGGACTTAAGAGGCATTCTATAATCATGGAAATATTTTATTTCTTGATTAGGGTTGTGGTTATGGAACATACATTTTCCTAACTCTTCAAGGTGAAAGCCTCTTTTTTTTTCTGTTTCAGCAAGTCTCCACACCACAGGCTGTATGTAAAATGAGAACCCAAGGCCTAGACTTCTGGAGAGAGACTGTTAATGAAGACTTATAATTTGCATTTTCCCATAATTACTTAAGTAGTGTTATCATTAAGATTTAAGTAAACAAAAGAAGCTTCTCGGTTCAGGAGCACATCTAGCTCATCGTGTCTTCCCTTGACTATATACTTCTGATTACTGGGCATGTCCAGAGAATGAACAAATAGGCAAAGGAGATTAAATGACCCGGAAAATATTGATTAGTGATCTGAATGTCCATACTTGGCAGGAAAGACAAAAAAGCAAAGAGACTAAAGCACACACATTCCAGATAAAAGTAAGCTTGGAAGATGAAACTCTCAGCCTTCTATTAATGACCTTCAACTGCCTCAACCCTGCTGTGTTATGAAGCAACAGAATTCATTTCTAACAACAACAACAACAAAAACTCCAGCAGCATGCTGAAAGAGGAACCAGGTAGGGAAACAAACAGCTCTCTACCATTTATGCCTTCTGGAATTGGCACTGAATTTTTATGTCTATGCAAAGGGACCTTCCAACTAGCCTGCAGTCAGTCAATTCCAGGAAACTTCAGCAGCAGCAGCAGCAGCATCTTAATTTTGAGAAAGAAGAGAAAGAAGGAAGGAAGGAGGGAAGGAAGAAAGGAAGGAAGGATGAGAGGGAGGGAGGAAGGAAGAAAGGAAGGAAAGAAAGAAAGAGAAGAAAGAGCAAGATCCCTGAGAGATTGGATTAAATGACAGCATTTGTTTTCAGGGTCTGTTACTAATTTAAAGAGTCAATTCTTCTCTATCAAAAACAATATGCTTGTCTCTTTAGCTATGTTGTTTTACTGAGTTCTTATTAAACACTTATATTTCCAGAGCTATTGATTTTTGAGTCTCCTCCCAAGCAAACTTGGGAACAAATCCATTAAGTGTTCATTTCCAATGTAGACCCAGGAAAGAGCTAAGCAATTGAAACCAGTTTTCCATGTCAGTTAATGGCTGCCTGCCTCACAGTTTTCTCAAGGCAAAAAATATTTTCTTCCCTATCTTTTTTTTTTAATTTTTATTGATTTATTCACATGTGCATACATTGTTTGGGCCATTTCTCCCTCTTGCCCCTGCCACCTCTCACCCTCACCCGCCCTCACTTCCAGGCAGAGCCTGTTCTGACCTTTTCTCCAATTTTGTTGAAGAGAAGACATAAGCAATAATAAGAAAGACAAAGCGTTTTTGCTAGTTGAGATAAGGATAGCTACACAGAGAGATTCTTAGCTTGCTTCCATGCACAAGTGTGTTATAACCCAAGTTAATTCACCTCTACCTGACCTCTTTACTACTTCCTGATCCCCTTTCCCATATTGAGCTCTGTTGCTTTAAGGTTTCTGTATTAGTTCCCCTGGAGTGGGGACATCAAACGCTTTCATGTTTTGGGTTTTCTACCTATTCCTATATCTCCCGTATGTGCTCTCCCCTTGTCATGTGATCCAAGTCCAACCACATTGCTGCATTTGCTCTAGATCTAAAGTTTGATACAAGAGAGTACATGTGATTTTTGGTTTTCTGGGGCCTGCTAACCTCACTCAGAATGATTTTCTCGAGTTCCATCCATTTACTTGAGAATAATAAGATTTCATTCTTCTTCATGGCTGAGTAAAACTCCATTGTGTATAAATACCACATTTTCTTAATCCATTCGTCTATAGTGGGGCATCTTGGCTGTTCCCATAACTTGGCTATTGTGAATAGCACTGCAATAAACATGGGTGTGCACGTGCCTCTGGAGTAACCTGTGTTGCATTCCTTTGGGTATATCCCCAGGAGTGGGATTGCTGGATTATATGGCAGATCTATGTTTAGATTTTTAAGAAGCCTCCAAATTTTTTTTCAGATTGGTTGCATTAGTTTGCATTCCCACCAGCAGTGTACAAGCATTCCTTTTTCCCCACATCCTCACCAACACCTGCTGTTGGTGGTGTTTTTGATGATGGCTATTCTAACAGGGGTGAGGTGGAATCTTAGTGTGGTTTTGATTAGCATTTCCTTTATTGCTAGAGATAGTGAGCATTTTTTCATGTGTTTTTTGGCCATTTGAATTTCTTCTTTTGAAAAATTTCTGTTGAGTTCAATTGCCCATTTCTTTATTGGTTCATTGGTTTTGGGAGAGTTTAGTTTTTTGAGCTCCCTATATATTCTGGTTATCAGTCCTTTGTCTGATGCATAGCTGGCAAGTATTTTCTCCCACTCTTTAGTTTAGAGACCGTTTCTTTTGTTGTGCAGAAGCTTTTTAATTTTAATGAAGTCCCATTTGTCCATCCTTTGTCTTAGTTGCTGAGCTGGTGGGGTTCTATTGAGCAAGTCCTTGCCTATACACATTACTTCCAAAGTATTCTCTGCTCTTTCCTGTACTAACTTCAGAGTTTTAGGTCTGATATTAAGGTTTTTGATCCATTTTGAGTTGATCCTAGTATAGGGTGGTAAACATGGATCTAGTTTCAGGTTTTTGCAGATAGATAACCATTTTTCCCAGCAACACTTGTTGAAGAGACTGTCTTCTCTCCATCATATATTTTTGGTGACTTTGTCAAAAAATAAGGTGAGCATAGCTGTGTGGATTCATATCCAGGTCCTTTATTCTTTTCCACTGGTCTTCATGTCTGTTTTTGTGCCAGTACCATGCTGTTTTTATTGCTATGGCTTTGTATTATAGTTTGAGGTTGGGTATTGTGATACCTCCAGCATTGCTCTTTTTGCTGAGTATTTCCTTGGCTATTTGCTGTCTCTTGTGTTTCCAAATGAACTTTAGGGTAGATTTTCCAATCTCTGTAATGAATGTCATTGGGATTTTGATGGGAATTGCATTAAACATGTAGATTGCTTTTGGTAGTATAGCTATTTTTACTATGTTGATTCTACCAATCCATGAGCACGGGAGATCTTTCCATCTTCTGTAGTCTTCCTCGATCTCTTTCTTCAGGGATTTGTAGTTCTCCTAGTAGAAATCATTCGTATCCTTTGTTAAGTTTACTCCCAGGTATTTGATATTTTTTTTGATGTTATTGTAAATGGAATTGTTTCCATATATTCTTTCTCAGTTTGTTCGTTATTGGTGTATAGAAAAGCTAATGATTTCCATAAGTTGATTTTGTATCCTTCCACCTTGCTGTAGCTGTTTATGGTGTCTAGGAGTTTTTGAGTAGAGTTTTTGGGTCTTTGAGGTATAGGATCATATCATCTGCAAATAGGGATATTTTGACAGTTTCTTTACCTATTTGTATTTCTTTTATTTCTTCTTCTTGCCTAATTTCTGGCTAGGAATTCCAGTACTATGTTGAATTGAAGTGGGGATAGTGGGCATCCTTGTATCGTTCCTGATTTTAGGGGAAATTGTATATATATATATATATATATATATATATACAAGGCTATTGAGAAGATCAAATAAGTGAATGAATACACCTAGAGCATACAGCATGCTTTATACATCATATAAATGCAATTTGATATATATTTGAGAAGAGACTTAATATAGATGCATTATGTGGATACTTGATAAAGTTTGAGAATTAACTTTTGTTTTAGCAAAATGACCCATGAAAAATTAATAAAATTATTCTATTGAGCTAAAATCTGAAATCTTTGAAATTCCAATAAGGCTTAAAATTAACCTTTATATTCAGTTTTATGCACTATGATAATGAAATGAAACTAGAAACAACCAAACACAAAGGAGGTATTTAAAAACAAAATAACTAAGCTAGCCTGCTAATTCTCATAACCTTTCTGTTATTTGAGACTGAAGATCAAAACACATAAGAGACAAAAACAAATATAAATTGTTAACTAAATGTTCCTTTTCCTCCCATTTTAATAATGAAAACATAAAATGTAGCTAAAATGACATTAAAACAAGCCAGAAACTCTATTCAAGTATCTGTACAAAGGGCTTACATTAAAAATATCTGTGTTTAGATTAAAAATTAATTAAAGCAGGAAAGAAACTTCTTAAAAATGCTCATAGACTTCTGTGGAGAGGGGAGTATGGGAAGCCTATGAGAACTTGACATAAACACATCCATGTCTGCAGGCTGGGTTTGGCACAGCCCCCAATTGCAGAAGGAGGCAAGGGCAAAATTCAGCACAGCTGCTTTTCGTAAGATGTTTACATGAGAGTAGCAATCGCAGGTTCCCCCTGTTCCCAATAAGTACAATGTCATGCCCCCAAGAACTGTTGCTCTACTTCCTTGTTTGCCACTGCATATAATAAACTGGCTGGAGGTGGTGGAGGCTGTTATGTGTCTCCACCAGAGTGTCAAGCCCACCTGATCCCAACTTTTTTGCGTGTTTTGTCTTTTGTATTTTTGTTATCTCCCATCGCTCCCAGTTAGGTTCCTAGGAGGCGCTCGTGCATGCCACAAGAGGTGGTGCCTGAAAAGGGACCTAACTATAGGGGAATTGAAGCCCTAGACGAGGAGACACTCTCCAAGAAGTGCATGTGTAATAAAAACAAGTAAGGTGAGGGGGAGAGTGCACTAAATACAGTCAGGTGTAAAAACATGGGAGAGTACAAGTCTAAGGATCGAGAACTCTATATACAGACTTTAAATGCCATGCTAAAGATTAGAGGAAGCAGGGTCAAGTCACTTCAGCTTACACATTTTTTAAATTTTGTACAGGATACTTGCCCTTGGTTCCCTGAGGAGGGTATTGTAAATTTAGAAACATGGAACAGTAGGAGACAGGCTGTGGACATGATATTCAGCTGACGAGCTGGAATGTATGCCCATTTTTACTTTTGGTTTGTGGTTCATGATTAGAGATTGTTTGGATCCTACTCCCTCACATACACAAAGATTTTCCTCCTCAGTATCTGAGCTGGGATGTGGGACTCACCCCTTGCAACCAGTCATACAGGAGTGTGAGAGGCAGCATTCCTTGAAGGAACAGGATGCTGCAGGTGGTGGAGCAGCTGAGATGTCAGCCCCACATTAAGACATTAAGTTTTCACAGAAAACCAAAATTCAGTCCAAAGATGATTCTGATTTTGATTCAGTGTCAGATGAGGATTATGAGGACACTCTGGCACATCAAGTACTGGGAATAATGCATTGGGAGTTACCTCCACAGGCTAAGAGACTTCCTGCTCTTGTTAGGAGTCCTCTACAGGCTTCCTTACAGGCAGCTCACAGTCAAGGAGAACATACAGCTGGTTTTAGGGTTCACTCTGTGCTTGAGAGACTGGACCCTAACAACCCTAGCAGGCAACAGAGGTTTCATGAAAATATTCCATTTAAAACTTTACAGGAAGCAAAATGAGCCTCTGCCATGTATGGCTCTACAGCCCCATTTACACTGGAGCTATTACAAAGTGTGGTAAGAGACTGCTATGCCTCCAGATGACTGGACAGGGCTGGCTAAAGCATGTCTCTCTCTCCAGGTGATTACTTGATGTGGAAAACAGGTTTTACAGAGATATGTCAGGAGCAGGCAAACCATAATTTGGCCCATGGAGTGCATATCACTGCAGATATGCTCATGGGAAGAGGACTTTTTGAAGGCATAGATAATCAATTACAGTGTCCCCTTCAGGCTTATTAACAGATTGCTATCACAAGCACAAGGGCATGGCAAGAACTACGCATGAAAGGGGAAAAGACTTTTGAATTAACTAGCATTCTCCAAGGTCCTGATGAGCCATATCAAGAGTTTGTGGCATGCCTGCTGCAAAATGTAGGCAGGACAGTGGCAGATACTGAAGCCAGAAACATACTGGTAAAACAGCTGGCTTTCAGAATGCTAACAAGGCCTGTAAGACAGCCCTTCAGCCACACAGAAAAAAGAGTTACTCTGCAGGAAATGATTAGAATTTGTGCAGATATCAGGCCAAGTCACATCCAGGGTATAGCCTTAGCTGCTGCCTTAAAGGAAGTATTCCACCCTGGGGCGGGATGTTTTTCCTGTGGAAAAGAGGAACATTTTGCTAGGGAGTGTTGGAATAAATCCTGACTACAGCTAGGTATCTTGGGGCCCATCACCAGGCCACCCACTGGTGCCAATGGGCCCAGGGCTCAACTCCCTGGGATATGCCCTTGATGTCAGAGGGGAAAACATTGGGCAAATGAATGTCTCTCCAAAACATATAGCTAGGCAACCTCTTATAGGACAGGGAACTTCCAATGGGGCCTGCCCCAGCCCTGTCAAACAGTGGGGGCAATCACCATGTAGTCTCCTCACCAATACCCACCACTGAAAACCTCTTTTGTGCCACCCTTGCAAGTGCAGAATTGGACCTTAATCCCACCTCCCGATATGTTTTAACACCTGATTTGGGAGTACAAGTTATCCTTATGGGGGTCTATGGCCCTCTACCCCAGGGCACAGTGGGGTTAATATTAGGGAGAAGCAGTACTACCATAAGGGGATTACAGGCTTATCCAGGTGTGATCCATGAAGACTATACTAGGGAAATTAAGACACCAGGTGCCTTTGTAATGGTATCCCCGGAGGCAAAAATAGCTCAGCTGGTTATTCTCCCAAATGTGAAGAAAGGCAAGGTATTAGCTCACACCCCATGGAAAGATGGAGAACTGGTTCCTCTGATCATGCCTACTGGGTACAACAAGTAACAAAAGATAGGCTGGAAATGACTTTGTTCTTAAATGAAAAATGGCTTTGGGGACTTTTGAATACTGGTGCTGAGGTCTCTGTAATTGCTGCTAGACATTGGCCAAAAAATTGGCCTTGCCAACCCTCTTCTGCCAATCTGCAGTGGGTAGGAGCTGCTCATGGCCCCCTCCAGAGTGCTCAGCAGATCTGTTGGAGGGATGAAGATGGACACTCAGGGCATTTTACTCCTTATGTCTTAATCTTCCAGTCAATCTGTGGGGAAGAGATGTATTAGAGGGAATGGGAGCTATACTCTGCAGTCTTAATAGCGTGGTCTCTCACCAAATGTTTCAATGAGGCTATAATCCCCTTACAGGATTGGGAAGATATCAACAAGGTAGATTACATCCTGTACAACCTTTGGGGAAATTAGGAAGGATGGAGCTAGGATATCAGGCCACACAGCATTTTCAGTAGAAGCCCTGGTCCAACAAACTACTCCCCTTTCAAACATGCAGCCCTGATCACTTGGCTCTCAGCAGATCCAGTCTGGGTGGACCAGTGGCCCTTGACAGGGGAGAAATTGGCTGCAGCCACAGCTCTGGTGGAGGAACAATTAAAGGCGGGGAGTATTGAGCCTACCCCCTTGGAATAGTCCAATTTTTATGAATAGAAAAAAGTCAGGAAAATGGAGGCTTTTACAGGATTTAAGAGCTGTCAACAGAGTAATGCAGCCAGTGGGAGCGCTCCAGCCTGGCCTTCCTCACCCACAGCTATTCCATTAGATTTTTGTCTCTGCATTCTTGATCTTAAAGATGCCTTTTTTTTTTTTGCCATCCCTCTCCCTCCAAAAGACAGAGAAAATTTTGCTTTCACTTTATCATCACCAAATCATCAGGCCCCTGGGTGCCAATTTCACTGGACAGTGCTGCTCCAAGGTGTGGCTAACAGTCCCACTATGTGTCAGGAATTTGTTGCTGCGGCAATAGAACTTTGGACACGCCGTAAGTGTCCAAAAGCTTATTTCCTTCATTACATGGATGATATTTTGATAAGTCATCCCAGTGAGTCTGTACTTCTACTAATCTTGGCCTTGAGGCCTGGGGATTGTGCATTGCCCCAGAAAAGGTACAAAAAATGCCTCCTTTTCAATATTTAGGGCAAGTTATTGATGGACACTTGATCCATCCTCAAAAAGTAGAGCTCAGGAAAGAAAATTTAAAACCCTTAAATGATTTGCAAAAACTGCTGGGAGATATCAATTGGCTCAGACCCTCTCTAAAACTTACCACTGACACCTTACCTCCTCTTTTTCAACTCCTCAAGGGTGATTTTAATCCTTCCTCACTTCAAGAACTTACAGAGGATGCCTGACAGGAATTGGTTAAGATAGAGAGAGCAATTGCTACAGCCCAGCTTCAGTGTTGGGATCCACAGCAGCCTGTTCAATTACTGATTTTACACTCTCCATCAATGCCAATGGGAGCACTCTGGCAATTGCAGGGGTGTTGGAATGGTTACACTTAGGTTACTCTCCTGCTAAGGTTCCCACACCACATCATGAGCTGGTAGCTAGGCTGATTGCTAAGAGATGCACTCACTGTTGTGAATTGTTGGGGCATGAGCCCAGTAACATTGCCGTCCCATTTTCAAAAGATCAGCAGCATTGGTTATGGCAGTGTTCAGACTTACAGCAGTCTGCACTGGTTAATTTTCTGGGACAGGTCAGGGAACATCTCCCACATTCAAAACTTCTACAGTTTGCCTCTCTTCACATGTTTGTCTTTCCAAAAATTATCCTCTCCTCTGTAGGAGGCTGTCACAATTTTCACTGATGCTTCGGGGTGTGGTACTGCTGTCTATCAAACCAAAGATTGCTACAAGATTGAACATACTGTCTTTGCTGCCGCTCAGAAGGTGGAGCTTTATGCTGTTGTCATGGTCCTCAGGGACTTTGCACAGCAACCTATCCATCTGTACAGTGATAGTCACTATGTGGTAGGTGTTTTATGCCACATTCAAACTGCTTATATCAGCCATACCAGTAGTGAGAATTATTTAATCTTTTCTTTCAGTTGGGTAGTCTGGTGCCTCTACCCCTGTTTTATGAGCCATTTGTGCTCACATTCTATCTCCCTGGCCCACTCACTGATGGTAATGCCCGGGCAGATAACCTAGTCTCTGGGCTTGCTGTGGACTTGCCCATGCAAACTGCCACACCCATAGAAGCTGCCTGACTAAGTCATACTGTGTACCATTAAAATGCTTCCGCCTTGTGTAGGCAATTTCACCTTACCAGAGAAGAGGCTCAACAAATCATGACATCATATCACCAGTGTGTAACGTGTTTGCCACAGCACCTGTGGGTGTTAACCCCCAGGGCCTTCAGCCTGGAATCTTGTGGCAGATGAATGTCACCCACATTCCCTCCTTTGGCTGGCAGTGCTATGTTCATGTGTCAGTGGACACTTATTCAGGTTATATCTATGCCTCCACACATGCTAGTGAGGCTGCTAAGTAATGTCATCACTCATTGTTTGGCTGCCTTCGCCTCCATGGGTAAACCCCAACAGCTCAAGACCCACAGTGGCCCTGCATATACTTCAGTTGCTTTTCAGTGGTTCTGTGAGGCCTATCAGATACGTCACACCACTGGCATTCCTTATAATCCTCAAGGGCAGGCCGTAGTGGAATGTGCACAAGGCACTCACAAAATGCAATTAAAAAGGGGAGATGAGATGCATCCCCCAGCTAGCTAATTCCATAAAGCTTTATACACCCTTAATTTTTTGAATTGCCCAGGACAGGGTTTAACACTCACTGAAAGGCACTGGCAACCACAGGAGCCAACTGTCAGGCTTCAGGTTCTTTAGAAAGATGTGTTGACTGGCAAATGGCACGGTCCTAGTCCTGTCCTGATGTGAGGTCGAAGGCATGTTTGTGTTTTTCCTGAAGGTGTAGAACACTCAGTGTTGGTACCATCATGGTTTCTCAAGCCTCACGGACCCCCTGGTCCCAAAGATGAGGAGGCTGAGACTGGAAGACTCGCCCCGGGACAGGGAACCACTGAGGCTGACTCCTCCAACAACCAGAGGGCAGCAAGCCACCCACCTGGGGTCAAATCAAGGAACTAATGGAGATGACGATGATGGTAACTGGTAACCTGGGGATGGCTGGGAATCCCACAGCCACATTGCTGGCAATGCTGGTCATAATCACAATACAGGTGGGTGATGCATACTGGACTTTCATGCCCAACCTGCCAATGGTGCATCCTATCACTTGGCAGAATGACCCTGTAGCTCTCTTTACTAATGATAGGGTGTACACAGGAGGTCATTCCTCAGGACATTTGGTGCCTCAATATAGTGACTATAACTTTACAGGAATGTCTAGTTCTTACCCATATGTATGTCTTTTAATGGACTTAATGCCACAGAGCCCTATAATGCCATCTATATGCCTCCCTCACCATGGTGCTTTGTTCATGAGGTAACCTGGAAGTCTGGGGTGGCACCTTGGAGAGAGTGTCTTTTTCATAATATTTTTATGTTCAAACTATCAGGAAATGAAGTAATTTGTTGGTCTAAAAATGGTAGTGAGGAGTCCAATAACACCAGGTTCTGGCACTCCTCAGAAGGGATATATGGAAATTGGCAGCTGCTATCAGCCTGCTCAATCACATGAGTTGGTCATTGGCTGATCTGGGTAGTGGAGGGCTGAGAAGATTGGCCTACAGGCCTGCGTCCAACACCCCTATGCTTTGGTGATTGGTAATGCCAAGGTTGCTAAGGGAGAAGGGTTATATAGTATTACTTGTCAAGGATGCAACCTTACCACCCGCATCTCCAGTCATAAAAGGACAAAGATATCCTGATCATGGCCCAACCTCCTTATGTCCTGGTGCCCACCATTTTAGAAGAATGGTATGCTGACGGAGGCCTATGAGTAGTTAAGGAAATAAAAGGGTTTTTGCTTAAAGAAAAGAGGATGGTGGGGCTAATTATAGTGCGCATTATGGCTCTTGTTACCATGATAGCCACTGCTGCCACAGCCACAGTGGCACTGACCCAGGCTGCACAAAATGCTAACTATGTTAACAATTTAACTAAAAATGTTACTTTGTGCAGATTGATGACAAGATGGATGTTTAGCCTCAACATATTTGAGGCTGTGGTTATCACACTAGGCAATGAATTGGATGCCATAAAATATCAACAAGGGTTGTTATGCTGACTTCCACCATGTTTGTGTCATGGCCACATAGTACAATGAATCAGAATTTTGCTGGGAAAAAAATAAAAGCTCATCTTACAGATGCATGGGAACAAGGCAACAATACTGTAGACTTATGGCAATTAAGGCAACAAATATTTGCCATGCAAAAGGTTTATGATAATATTGTTTCTCCAGCTAATATTGCAAAAACTATCCCGGATGAACTTCAGGGTTTCAATCCATTCAACTTGCTAAAGCACTCCTTCTGGTTTTTGGCAGGAATAAGTGTGTTATTATTCATCTGTTTTCTTGTTCTTTCAGTTGGATGCTGTGCGGTGCAAAGACAGCTCATTAGAATAAGGGTCGGGCTTCATCAGGAGCATTTAAGAAATAAAAAAGGGGGAGATGTGGACAGCAGAGTATAAAAAGCCTATGAGAACTTGACATAAGCACATCCATGTCTGCAGACTGGGTTTGGCACAACCCCCAGCTCCAGAAGGGAGCAAGCACAGCTATGTCAAATGATCTGCAGGCTGAGTTTGGCATAGCCCCCAGCTGCAGAAGGGAGTGAGGGCAAAATGCAGCACAGCTGTTTTTCATAAGATGTTTACATGCAGAGAATAGCAATCACAGGTTCCCCCTGTTCCTGATAACTACAATGTCCCACCCCCTGAGAACTGCTGCTCTACTTCCTTCTTTGCTGCTGTATATAATAAACTTACTAGAAGTGGTGGAGGCTGTTGTGTGTCTCCACCAGAGTGCCCAGCCCACCTGATCTCAGTTTTTTTTCAAGTTTGTCTTTTGTCTTTTCTCAATCTCCCACTGCTCCCAGTTAGGTTCCTAGGATGAGCTCTTGCAGGCCACAAGAGACTTCAAATAAAGGCTTTCATAATGCTAAGAGAGGTACAACAGTGTATTATAACCAATGTTTACATTATCTTCTATCACACATGAATATGAAAAGGTTGCTATTGAGTTAAGAGACCATCTGCCAGAGTCTTCATGATTTCACACAAAGAAGCCATTTGTTTTATTTTCTACCACTACCTTCTTATCCGTCTCATGAATCTCATGTATGAGTCCCAATGAGTCACTTTCCTGTTTCATTTTTATCAAACATTTCTAGGAAGGTAAAAATAAGCACATTCGTTTGTTTAAAAATATTATCTCTATTATTCTTTCTCAAGTAATCTATTCTTTCTCAAATAATCCATTTCTCTTCCCCTGTTTCTACATAAAAATATTTTCCTAGTCTAAGACTTTAAAGAAGTTAGAGCTTTGGGAATCAAATTCCATGTAGAGATATTAAAGATATAGGTCTTCATTCTCTAGAAAAATTTCAACTTATTTTTGAAACAAGCTTATTTTTGTTCAGCCTCACATCCCAATTGTGGAGAGAGAGTTAGAATCCTAACTCTACAACCAGTATTTTAAAAATTAGATGTCCCTACAATTTTCAATATTTTCTATATGGAAAAAATTCCTTATCATTCATCCCCTAATACTACTCAAAATTGTGATTATAGAGATAATATGCCCAAGGTATAAAAGCTTTTACATTAAACTAAGCAAAATTATTAAAATGTAAGTTAAGTCAAATAGAATATGCTTTGGGTAGGTGAATTTTCCAATGTGTAGTAAATAAGTATGATCCTCACAATACGGGAAAGAATTTGACATTTTTTTAAATTCCTTTCTGATACTGAGAATCCATAATCTGGCCTGTTTTCATTTTTTCCCTCTAGATTTCAGGAAGTTTGAGAATCAAATAAGTCAGCTTATTTGATTTACATAATTTACATAATTTACATAATTTACATAATTAAATTAGCCTTTTTTGAAGGAAATTAGGCTTTTTCTCCAAGTTGCAAGGTATTGTCTAATAATAATTCTTTAGTTTTATTGTGCATGTATTACACATTGTAACCTTTTCAAACTCCCTTAAAGAACACATAAGCTGTAATAAAATCACATACATAGTTAAGATGTTGGGGGAGTTTTGATTTTAGTACAAATTATCAGAAGTTCACAAATTCTTTTGCATGCCTTATAAAAGCATTTTAAAATTACATTCCATGAAATAAAAATAGATTTTAATTTATCTAACATATTTGCAACTTTCAGGCATCCTGAGAGGCTTTAATTTAAGCATTACCAGAGGATCTAAGCACATACTTAACTGTATCAATATTATAGCCAAGATTCATAAACACCTATTATGATTCCGGTGACATACATCTTGAGGGAATGGCTGCTATTTGTTGATGAGATCTACTAGGAAAGGTAGGCTATGTCGGGTGCCAGGTGAGAAACTACAAAATGATGTGTTATCATAAGTAAAGCATGTAACATTTCACCTGTCCTATAAATGGGTTTAGCATGAGTGGGCACAGCTTTTCCTCAAAACCATACAAAGTTATACCCTGATACATGTTATTAAGCAACAAATTTTACTCCACTAAATGCACATATTTTTAAATCATTTTGAAGCACAAGTGACATTTAATAAAAATCTAAAGAGATGCAAAAGCAAATAAAAGTCATCATCATTGATCAACAAATTAGAGGCAAACGTCCCATGCACTTTAAATCTTCAAGATTTTCCTACTGAAAATAATGCACTACCATTGTGACTCCATAAGGCTACTTATCATTAATATACTGTATGTTTGCTTAACACTTTCTTGTTTACAAAGGATTTCCTTTTTTTTACTTATTTATTTTTTGGTGATACTAGGGTTTGAACCCAGGGCCTTGAGTTTGCCAGGCAGGCACCCTACTATTTAAGCCATGGCCCTGGCACTTACAAAGGAATTTCACCTGATTATCTCACTCAAGCCTCACTCGTCATTCTAGGAAAACAGAATATATTTACATAAAAAGCATGGGATGAAATCCACAAATAGACCAAATATATAGACCAGGCTGACTAAGAATACAGAATTTAAATATTCTAAAGACTTTGAAAACTGAAGACAACATTGTTTATTATCAAACTCAAAACTTTTTATTAGGTAACAGTTTTCTAGAATACATAAATCAATCATGTAGATAACATATAAGGAGCACACAGGTAAAGAAGAACAACATGCCTAATGTATCTAATAGTAATACCAGTTGAAGCCCAGATGTACAGAAGTGATGGTAGGTAAATGGAATTTATGACTTGTTTTCTTCCTGATTTCAACATAATAACAAGATGGATTTTAACTTACAAGAACGCTACGAAACAGGTACCTATCTTTACATCCATTTGATGCACTGGGAAACTAAGCAACAAAGATTAAGAAATGTCACTCAAGATTTCACATGTAAAAAATGACCAAAGTGATATTGCAAGTCCGGGCAGTCTGGTTTCCTACCCCTGCCTGGGGAAGTCGTGTGCCACAAAGAAGAGAAACTTGAAGCTGTGTACAGGAATGAGGAGGGCAGGACTTATCTTATGATCTGGTGGTATCTACCAAGCATGATTTGATATAAGAACAAGATACTTTTAAAAATATTGACATCACTGACTTTCCACAATTAGAAGTTTCCTTTTTAGAATGTACTTTAAAAATTCCCCTATTAGATGAAGGTATGCAGAGATGTGTACAGCCACTATTAACACCTTCATTTTCAACAAATTTCATGGGGGTAACAATGACACTTATGACATCCACAAGAAAGAAAGTAGGACTGGAGGCATACCTCAAGTGCTAGAGTGCTTGCCTTGCGTGCACAAGGACCTCAGTTCAGACTGAACCCACCTGAGAGGAAAAGGCAACCCAACAAGCCTGCTTCAAACTTGGGCTGAGGTCTACAGCAGGAAGTAGATGGCATGGTGTGGCACCTTCCAGACATGTAGAATAGCACCCACAAAACCAGATATGACCACTGGAGGAGCATTGATCATGAGAAGCCAGAGAAATGGAAGGAAAAAGAATGCCTTGAAGGCTCTGAGATTGGTATGGAAACAATGGTAATAAGAAACCACTGGAAAGCTTTGAGAGAAAGATCAAAATAGAAAGGCAGGTTGGTTGAATTGGGGATGGCAGGCAACCAAAATGCAGATGGTGATACCAGAGCATCCTTTCCCACAGTACACCCTAGAGCACAAGACAGGGAGTGAAAATGATCAATGACAGGGAATGGGTAACTGCTTATTATGTTTCCAGGAATGACAAGGGCACAGCAGTCTCACTGAATCTGGTTTTGGCCCAGAGGCAACCTGACCGGGGTTGACAATTTTGATACATAATATCTGCTTTGCACTTATTGTCACCTACAAAGGCTCAGAGGGGATGTGAAAATAAAAACTTCCTTCTCAAAAAGAGTGAAGTAATGCTTCATAACTAAGACGAAAGAGAGACAGTCAGACAAACAGACATTACTGTGACAAAAGAGAGATATATGTTCAGTGATGGTGGGTTGCATAGGAAAAGGAGCTACTAGGCTGCATTATCATAGGAAGGCTGTCTGTGACTTGTATTTTTCCAGAAGGAACAAAGGAATCAAAGGATGTACATAAAATTAAAGAAGAAAAGGAGGTAGCAGAAGGGTTTCAGGAGCAGACAATATACTGCATATCAATCTGACGGCCAGATGCTATAAAAGGTATGATTTGGATCCAAATGCCCAGTAAATACAGCAGTGAGGCAGCTTAGAATCTGTGAAATAAACTTTGTAGAAAGGCAGCATGAAATTACTAAGATGGGAGTTAAGTAATGAGACTGAGATTTTGCCAGTAGCATGGTACCTCTTGCTGAGAAAAATATTTTATAGGAATAGAAGAATATCTACTAATTCCCAAAAGAGGAGTAAAGAACTTTCTCTAATCCATTATCAATATTTAACTATTCTCCAAAACTTGTCTTGTTGAACACAAATTCTTAGGAAAAGGATAAAGCTAGCCATGATACTGTATTCTGAAAATGTTCAATTATTTCCTTATATGTGGTCTCCTACCTTCTTGAAATCTCTATACTAGACCAAATAGGAGACCACTGAGCTCAGTGTGCCAGCTCATTCCTGGATTTTTCATCACTACTAAGAGCAAATTCTGTGCCCTCTGCCAAGTTTTAAGTGCCTGAGCAGACAAATATCTTGGAAACATAACTATATTTTGCAGTGAGCTCCCTAAATCTATGCAGAACGAATGCAGAGAGCTACAGCTAGATGAAATGAAAGGTAAGTTATATATTCCCTACATTGGAAAATGGAAGATTTGGAATGTTTGGGTTACATTTTTATAACATATAACTGTCTTTCACTTATCCTTAAGAGTTCTTCCTCTTACATTATATTTCAACAATGGCAATATGATTAATAACAGTTGTCATCATTTAACAGTTTATACTGTGCCAAACACATAGATTTTAGAATTAATTCTCCCAAAACAATCCTTTAAGAGATGTAGCCCTCATTTACAAAAGAGGAGACACAGGAATCTTAAGCACTTTCCCCAAGAATACACAGCAGGAAAGTGACAGAAGTGAAGTTTGAACATAGATCTGCCTGAGATCTTCATTCTTAACCACTAGGCTCCTAAGCATAGTGCAACATGTTCAAGGAGTCCACATGGATAGCGAAGCGGGAGAGAAAGGAAAAAAACAGATATCCATAATAGTAGTACAGAACTGCATAAGAACACACAGATTTAGCAAACTAATAGCCTGGATATGCACAGTGAGAGTGGGTACATTTGCACAGGGGTTTAGTGTGAGAGTAGTCTGGTAGGTGAAGAGGGCTGCAGAGAACTGGGGATGGGAAGTACTGAGCCATGGGAAGAACCACTCACTGGCTGACTGCATCTATTCTAAGCATCACTGGACTGAACCATTGGATGGCATCACCAATGAGGAAGATTCTAGATTTAAAGGTCACTTTTCAAAATAAAGCCAGGGCTCTCATTATTCCTCAACTTACTTGGGTTTTGATAAGACTGCTTTGTAATCTATTCCACAGGTGATTTTTTTTTTAATTAAGAGTGTCAAAAAAGCCAGATGTGGTGTTGCACAACAGTAGACCCAGCACACAGAAGGCTAAGCAAGGATGGCTTGAGCCAAGGAGTTCAAGACCAGCCTAGACCACATAGTGAGAGTCTATCTTGAAAAAAAAAAATTAAACCAAAAGAGCTTTTATAAAGACACCCAAGTTTATATTAAATTATTGATTACTGGCTTTTGTGTTAGGCATCCTAACTAATCGAGCATTGGATCCTTGTATATTTCAAAGCAGTTCTCCCAAGTTCGTTAATAAGATTCTTATGGAATTCAAATCCAAAACCTCACTTTTATTCCCCCCCCCCCCCATCTAGAGGGATACATTTTGTCACAGAGGAAATTAAACTGAGCAGGAACAAGTTGTTTTTCTCAACACCTATTTGGTAAGATTTAGTGGTTTATAATATTAATAATATTATATCTATTCAAACACATTAATTTAGAAGTATTTAACAAAACATCATAGGTATATAACTCCTGATACAGCAATGGACTACTACGTTTTTAACCTATTGAAGTCCCCACATAGGTGGGCTTGATGAAGCATATATAAGGCTGTTCAGTGCTGCATTTCTTTAAGAGCAAAAGCTGGAAGCAATACAAAGGACCATCATTTGGGCAGTATTTAAATTAGGATCTTGTAGAGCACATAAAAATAAATGAAGTCAATCTATGTGTCAAGCATGTAAAGAAAAAAAATCAAGTTGCTGAAAATGTATTCTTGAGACACTGTAATGATTAATCTTGATTGCGACCTTGATCAGATTGAGAAACACCTAGCACACTTCTGGATGTGTCTATCTATGAGTGTGTTCCCAGAGAAGACTGACTAGGTGGAGAGCACCAGCCCTGAATGAGGGCAACACAATCTAATAAGCTGGGGACAGCATGTAATAAAAGTGGAAGAAGGATGAATTCACTAGCACAGGCATTCTCTCTCTCTCTCCCTCTCTCTCTCTCTCTTTCTCTCTCTCTCTCTCTGCTTCCTGGCTACCATGAGGTAAGCAACTTTTGCTCTTCTATGTCCTCCCGCCATGATGTTCTGCCTCACCATGGCCCAGAACAACAGAACCAGCCATCCAAGCATGGCCTGAAATCTCTGAAATCATAAGCCAAAACAAATCCTTCCTCCTTTTATATTGTTTCCTTTAAGTATTTGTCACAACAATGAATAGGTCTGACTAACACAGATACCAGTTATACAGAAACATCACACACTCACACCCAATTACATATACATACATATATATATATATATGTATATATATATGGTTCTCCTTCTCTATTCACATATATATGTCTAGACAAACATCCATATACTGATATACATACACATGCATATCTAAGTGCATTGAGACTGGGATTGAGGATAGTGTTCAGGGGAGACTTTACCTGTACCCACTTTTTACTTTATTGCTGCAAATGAATTTGTATATTATTAATATAACTACAAATAAAGTTTTAAAAATTTAGAACAGCACAATATACCACCAACTCATCAGAAATTAATGTACCACATTCCATTTGTAACCAATCATTAGTTTACTAGCCTGCACTTTTTAGAGACTTTTTATTCCTTTAGAAAGAAAGCTGAAACTTTTGCATTCTGATGTAAATTCAATGCTATGAGGTTGTAAGCATGGCTGAGAACTCAGTGGAAGCAGGAAGCATTTTCCTCCTTTAGGGAAGAATCACATAGTGGTGCCTACAAAATATTTTGAAACAAAGAAATGAACCAACCAATGAATAAATGACAACCTCAAAATATCATACTCATGTTTCCCAGCGTTGACCAAGACTTATAACCTGGTCATTGGCAGGGAGCCATTTGAGAATATTCACCAAAAAAATTAAGATTTCTTTTATATTGATTTATTAAAGGTGCTAAGCATTGAATCCCCAAAAGCATACTTAAGGTTTGCATCTTAAGATTCTCCTTTCTAGCCCTGGACATTGTTTTCTGCTAAGATTTTTGAACACAGCAGTGTTGATATAGTTAACATAAGGTGACATGTTAGGGACAACTTCCTAAACCTTCATTAGCCAATAAATTAAAAATAATTAATCCAGCCACTGTTTTAATATAATTCTTTTGATTACTAAAGTTTTTATTTTAAAAACTTTAAAATAAAAATTCCCATCAATTTGGTATCTGCCATCCTGACTTTAATGAAATTAAAAAATTCTACATTTCTCAAAAAAGTCAATGAATTAACAGGTAAGCATAGGTGAAACAACATCCCCCCAGAATATTTTTGCAAACCATACATCTGATAAGAGGTAAATATCTAAAATATGTAAGAAACTCAAACAAGTTGAAGTGCACAAAGGGGAAGGAAACAGTAATATAGACAGGGTAAATTTGATCACAGTACATTATATGCGCATATGGAAATATCACAGTGAAACCCCTCTGTGCAATTAATATATGCTAATAAAAAGACATTCAAACAGGTCAACAGCAAGAAAACAAATATCAACCATTGAAAAATGGGCAAAGGGTCTGAAAAGACACTTTTTTCAGAAAAGACACACAAATAGCCAAGTGGCATTAAAAAAGTCTCAGCATCACTAATCCTCCGAGAAATACCAATTAAAGCCACCACGAGAGCACCTCACACCTGGTTATTATTTTTAGAAAGTCCAAAGATAATAAACTTGGGTAGGAATGTGGGGAAAAGGGAGTTCTTATTCACTGTCAGTGGGAAGGTAAATTAGTATAGCCATTTTGGAAAACACTACTAAAAAGAGTACTACCATGTGGTCCAGAAACTTTTCTAATGGCTCTGTATTCAAAGGAAATTAAATCAATACATCAAAGATATATCTGCATTCCCATCTTCATTGCAACACTCTTCATAATTGCTAGAATACAGAATAATTCTAAGTATTCATGTCAACAGATGAATGGATAAAGAAAATGTTGTATATAAACAAATGGGATAATATTTGTCGTAAGAAGAAAATCCTGTTATGTCAAGCTAAAGGACATTGTATTAAGTGAAATAAGCCAGGCACAGAAAGACAAATACCACATGATCTCACCTATATTTAAAATCTGAAAAAGTTGAACTCAGAAATGGAGGGTAGAATGGCGGCTACTAGAAGACGAAGGAGGACACTGTAGATTAGGTCAATGCTGGGCAAAGGGTATGAAATTTCAGTTAGACAGGAAGAATAAGTTCAAGAGAGCTACTGTACAGCATAGTGACCATAGTTAATGACAATTAACTGATTGAAATTACTTAGACAGTAGATTTTAAAAATTGTTACATGTGTAACAATTCACATGTATTAATTAAATATACTTTATCATCAGAGAAATGCAAGTTAAAAACACAATGAGGGCTGGAGGTGGTGGTAATCCTAGCTACTTGGAAGGTGGAGATTGGGAGGTCAGTTCAAGACCAGCCTGGGCAAGATGTCGTGAGAAGTCTTAACCAATAAAAAGACGAGCATGGTGGCATGTGTCTATCATCCCAGTCATGCTGGGCGGGAAGCATAAACAGGATTTTCCCTCAGAG
Source organism: Castor canadensis (assembly GCF_047511655.1). Taxonomy (NCBI): domain Eukaryota; kingdom Metazoa; phylum Chordata; class Mammalia; order Rodentia; family Castoridae; genus Castor; species Castor canadensis. Next base: position 98,234,349 of record NC_133391.1, on the reverse strand, counting down.
TTTCCAGAATGAGCCAATAGTGCTGACAGTCTGAAATCATACTTTCAGCACCTAGAACTGTAAAATAATAAAATTATGTGGTTTTAAACCTCCAGGTTTGTGGTCATTTGTATGGCAGCCCTAGGAAATTACTAGTTTCCTTGACTTTATCTTTCAGACTCTATTTTCTGATTTAGCAAATTTAAAACATTTTTGCAGTAACAATATATTTAACTTCCAGAGTATATTCTTGATTTATTTTATTATATCCTATGGATCCTATGGAGGGATCAACTTTATAATCTCTTAGAAGATACTAATTTGCAAATGTAATCTCTGTTTTAGTCTCTAAATTATATTGGTATGAAGTAATTTCTGTTGGTTTCATGTTATTGGTCTTTTTCAAGTAGATGGCAGTATTTTGTGTCCACTTTTGTTTTTGAATCACAGACTATACCGGTTGGTATAAATAGCAGGCTCAATTTCTTCTGTGGATAAGTAGTCTGTGTTCTCTACTTGCTTCTCTTTTATGCATCTGTGCATGTCCACATTTGTTTGTGTATGTTGGGGCAAAGAGAAGCTGATCCATGTATTCAACCTGCCATCCTGAACTAGAAGTCAATATCTACTACTTTGCATTATATTATTTAAATTTCTCCAAAACATTATAAACTCCTACAGAATAGGCATTTCTTTTTTCATGTATACATCCTATATAAATTAACAACAAATACACAACTTAAAATCAATCCAATAAATGAACTGATGAGTTAGGAAGGGAATGAGCAGGTAAAAGAAAAATGAGTAAAATTAAATTAAAAACCAAGCTTCCCAAGTAAAGAAAAAACTTCACAGTTTCATTATTTGACAAGAAAATGGTAGAAGTGAATTATAATTTAATAAAGATATCAGTAAAGCTCATTAATCTTCAGCTCTCAATTAACATGTCACCTAATACAAGGTTCCTCTCACTGATCTGATAATTTACATTCTCTTCTCATTGCCAGGATATTCAATATTTACCGTTTAGATCTGGTATGCTCAGGACATGGTTTTATTACTTTTGCAAGTGCACAGGTTGCTACCTGTGCAAACAGATGTAGGCCAACTTGTGCTTTGCATATGTATTCTTGTTTGTGTAAATTCACTCAGTTTTGTGCTTGAAAATCAATATCAGGACAGATTAAATGGGAGGGTCTATGGGGGCTTTGTAATCTTAGTGTCTTGGATTCATAATTTAACACTTTCCAAATTGAAAAAAGCCTTTAAAAGGTGATTCAAAATCAACTTTTTCCATTGCTGTATGACTCATAACATGCAGGTGAGCAGCAGAAAAGAGAAGAGGGTCAGCCTTTGATGAGTACAGACATTTCATCTGGTTTTAGGGAATGAGAAAGAATTCACCATGTGAAAGACAGAAGAAAGGGCACTCCAGGCAGAGAAAGCAAAGAAACAGTCCACAAATTTGGATTGAAAGGGAAAATTCTCACCCTGATTAAGGGCATCCATGAAAAACTTACAGCAAGCATTATACGTAATGGTGAAATACTGAATAATTTCCCCTTAAGGTTAGGAGCAGGCAAGGATGTCCACTGCTTTCACTTTTATTCAACATTGCACTAGAGATTCTTGCCATGACAATAAGAAAATGAAATAAAATGTATCAAGATTGGAAAGAAAGAAATAAAAGTTAAACATAGAATTAGATTATCTAGCAATTTCAATCCTAGATATATAACCAAGAGAAATAAAAACATGTACAAATAAACACAAATAATCATATCAATATTATTTCTAAGAATCAAAAAGTAGCAATAACCCAAATGCTCATTGACTGATAAAAGAATAAGTAAATTTGGTATGTCCATACAATGGGAAATTAGTTGGAAATAAAAAATAAATGAAGTACTAATGCATTCCACAAAATGAGTGAACCTTGAAAATATTATAAGTTAAAGAAGCCAGACACACGCCAGGCATGGTATTTTTCTCCTATAATCCCAGCTACTTGGGAAGTAGAGATTGGGAGGGCTGAGGTTTGAGACCCACCTGAGCAAAAACTTAAAAATCCTCTCAGAAAAAGACTAAAAGCAAAAAGGGCTGATGGTGTAGCTCAAATTGTAGAGTGCTTGCCTAGCAAGCACAATTGAATTCAAATCCCATTACAGCAAAAAAATTCAGTTGTATTGAACCACATACAAGTTACGCAAGCTCTCTGTCACTGAGCTGCATCTTAGCCCTTCTCAGTCCTTTTTTTTTTTTTTAACTAATCCTAAAATACATGAAGAATCTGGGAGATTCCCATCAAGATCATTCCTGATAGGACACAGGAGATGGAGAACAGACAGCATGTCTCCAAGACAGGGGAAGGACATAGGTATTTCATAACCTCCAAGGTGAAATATGTATTTTGGAAAAGTTTTCTTCCCTCAAATGCTGGAAAGCACACAGGAAGTTGTGCTTACCCCAACTAATGAGAATCACTATATGGATGATATTCCAAAGTTTCTGAACTCTCTATAAGATATTAAATATCACTGCTAATTCTGATTAAATTTTTCTGATTTAGAATTAAGTTGATCTAAGGATAGTAAACTTGATATATGCTGAGCTCCAGAGTAATGAGTGTTTTCAGAACAAGAACAGTACTCAAAGTAAATTCTCATAAAATTACACTGGTAAAACCACTTAAATCAGAGGCTATAATTAGGCAAATGCCCACACCTCAAAAGAGTCCCTAGCCTACATTAAGTGCTCAGTAAATAGTTACTGCATGCATAAATAAAATATGATTGAGAAGGAAGGAGACGATGAAAAAGTAAACAAGAATAAAAGTGTAAAAAGATGAAGAATAAAATTTAACAATGAGGAGCCCTGGAGAGATCCAAGAGACAAGATTCCTGCACAAAATGACATGCAGTTTCTTTCTCACTTCCCAAATGAAGGAAAAGGAGCTCTTGTTGTTAATGAAGTAAACAGATTAATATTTTATAATTTTCTATTAAGCATTCTATCAGAAGTCAATACTTATTTTACAGTCTGTGAAATGACTGCATGTATGAGCTCATTCCCAACAATCTCTGAGGTAGATATCTTATTATTTTCATTTACCAAAAGAAGAAACTTAAATGCTGAGTGTATAAGTAGCATGAGCAAGAAGATAAAGAGTTAGCTGGGCACTGGTTACTCTCACTATGTGGGAGGCTGAGACGTGGAGGATCTCAGTTCAAGGCTAGTCTGGGCAAATAGTTCATGAGATCCCATCTCCAAAATAACCAAAGTAAAAAAATGGACTGGAGATGTGGCTCAAACAGTAGAGCGCTTGCCTTGCAACTGTGAAGCTCTGAATTCAAACCCCAATCCCACCAAGAAAAAGAACAAGAGTTAGAATTTCAGCCAATCCTGGATTCATGTCATAGAGGTCAGGGGTAAAGACGCACAGAATGGGACACAGAAGAGGTACCAAACCTATTCATCTTGAACCCTTCCTGAAAAAAAGAAAAAGGAAAAGACTCTGAAACATACTTTTTGTCCCTAATTTTGATGTTATCTAAATGGAATATTCCATTTGCCTAGCCCCTCCTCCTTCCTTCTCTTGCTTTTTCTTTCTGACCTACCTCCTCAGAGAATCCCCACCGAGTCCCTGCAATGTCTACATTTTAATCATATTAGACTATCACATACCTACACCTGGAATATCCCCATCCCTTTTCTAATTAGCTCTCAAGTTCCTGTTGAAACATTACTCCCTCTTCCAAACTCTTAATACCACCTCTATTTCATCACCTCAGCCAAAATTCATGTTATCTTTCCTAAAAGGTTGTGTTTATTTTTACTTTCACCCACTCTTATCCTGTAGTCTCTCTATATAGGTATCTCCCCCAAAAGATTACAGTCTCTCATTTTTTTATTCCACACAGCTCTTAGTATATACATTTGACATAAATGTTTATTGTAAAGTTTGTCATCACCTACCAAAAATCTCTTAAATTAAAAAATTTTTTAAAACTCATACTGACAGGTAGTATATGACATTATGCAACATTCAATTAGCTTCTGGCAAAACAAAAGTATACTTTTAATCTTTATTGCTAGATAATGGGCCTAGTATAGAAGTTATAAGGAAGTAAACATATCTTAATAGAAATGTTGAAGGTTAAATTATAGCAGCAGAAAAAACAATAAAATTGTTCTATTTAATATTTTATTACAGTACCAAAAAAAAGCAGTCTTATTTATTCTACTTATAGGTCCTCATATAATCAGAATGAGACAAGCACTGTAGGACAAACGAAAATTTGAGGGGTTAAAAAAAAGACCCTGAGATACTGTTTCTGCATGAACTTTCCAGTTTTGACCTTCAGATACACTCATTCTTATGAGCTAGAAATCTGATTACCTCAGCTCAATTTCCTTAACGGACCTATAACTTCTCACCTGCATGGCAAGGGTTATTTTTGAGACCTGCCACAGACGTTATAAATGTGAAATTCAAATCTATTTTTCCCACTTTGATGGTGCCAAAAAGTAAAGACTTTTAAAAGAATTAAACAAGGTCAGAAAAAAAAGTTTTCTAAGTTAACTTCTTCCTTTGCCAAAAGTGCAGAAGAAAGTATCTTAGCAATGGATGGAAATGAAAGACCACAGCATATTACACACAAAAGTCCTGCCCTTTAATGCTCGGTTTCCAACTCTAATACATTTAGTTTATGGTTGTTTGAAGGGAGGAAAGACTAATTACAAACACTAATTTCTCTTATTTGAGGCCATTTGGAAAACCAAAAACCCTCTGCTAATCAAATGCTGTCATTATAAAAAGCGAAAAACTCTCTTGGAGCGTGTTAATTTTATCAAGAAATGTAGAATGGAGGTGTGACTCAAGAGGTAGAATGCCTGCTTTGCAAGTACAAAGCTCTGAGTTCAAACGCTAGTCTCACCAAAAGAAAAGAATTATAAGTATATATGGTATTAATATTCACAAATGTAAACTTACAAATCTCCAAGACATCACCATTACAAATTCTATAAATTTCCTTTGAATCGATGGCCATTTTAATTCTCTCTACAAATAGCTCACAACCAGAGGAAAAGCTTGCTTTCTAGTGAAACAACTCTTTCAAGATTATCTACTATAAGTTTCACAGCAAATTCCCTTTGAATTATATGGAGTTCATGGTTTGGTGTTACCTTTAGTTTTAGAATTTTTAACACAGAAGTAATGTTATTCATGTACTTTTCTACTTTCCAAATATCATAAGATCCATAGAATAACAAACCATGTTGCTAAATAATAATTTTCTATGTATAATTTCTAAGTTTTCATGTAGAAAACTAATTTCATTTACTTATTCAAAACATCCAAATATACCTAACCTTATCATTCATAAATTTATCTCAGGGCTAATTAGATAACTAGAACTAGAACATCTGTTATCTAATACAAAAATAGATTTTTCTTGGGTGCTTAGTTAATTCTCTCAAGAAAGCACATGACTTTTTCATGATTATTTTAGAACATTAATTGAAACTAAAGAAAATAAAAACCGTAAGACATAAGGATAAATAACAGACTAACACTGGAAATATTTCATACATTACACTTTATGATATAATTATCACACAATGATTTGAGCTTAGTAAATTACAATAAATTTTAATTTTAATAAAAACTCTGAAATGCTCCAAGAAAATTCTTTCAAGTTGTAAAAGCATATCAAAATACAAATTGGGGCTGGTGGAGTGGCTTAAGTGGTAAGAGTGCCTCCCTAGCAAATACAAGGCCCTGAGTTCAAACCTTTGTGCTGCCAAAAACAAACAAAAAACAAATTGTGTACTATGGTATAACATATGTCCCTCTGAGAAAATGCCTTGTATGCTAGAGAGGTGATGCTGATCCCTTCAATGAGATGGTAACATTTCCCTCTTCTCAAAGCAAACATCTGAGCCGCTCAATTCCGTAATCAAATACCCATGTGTACTACATGCAAAGGAATGCCACACGTCCTGGTGAAATGTTAGCATCAAACTAATTATCAGCATTCAACACTCTGATGCAGAAAACAAATTGGATTCATGTAGAACCTACAGGAACTGTAGCCAGAGAACCCCTTGTAATATAAAATTGATGTTCTTGTAAAGCGCCCAAGTCTGATGCTTATAGTGTTCATTAGTGTATTCATTCTTCAAATAATAAGGTTTTCAGAAATGCATTCTGTCTCTGCCTCTCTTTTGAAAAACTAGTTGGAAAATAAAAAATTAAATTCAGTGTAAGTTATCAAAAATAAATGCTCCAGGCACAGCAAATGACAACTTCTCTGTATGCTATTTCTAAGTTCTAATGGATATTCCTTTTCTGATTCCATACTCACCAGGGTTAATTCTCACTGACATGTTGGGAGTTCACATTGATCCACTGAGGACCATTTTGCCTGGCAGAGTCAGATAATCCACTGAGGACCATTGGGTGGATTGATCAGAAGTTGGACATGGAGAGCCTGGGTTGTAACTGGCATGTAATACCCAATAATTCTTTAGTAAAATGGAAGGAGAGAATGAAGGAGTTATGGGGGAAAGGAGAGTTCTAGTCCCTTGGATTCCCATCTCCTCCATACAACTCATGTTCCTATACATTCCCCATCTTGCTGAGCTGTGACCACCAGATGTCCAGTCCAAGGGTAGCCCTTGAGCCTTTCATCAGCCCGCCCCACTCCTTTTTTCTCCCAAAAATAAAGCCCCACTAAAGTGCTAAGGGATAAAACACTAGAGGTTTATATCCAATCACTCTATTTATCTCTCACCTTTCCAAAAGTCTATGACTCAGATATGTGTTAGCACAGACAGTATTCACATCCACTAATGGAGGATGTCCTCAAATATCCAGAATTCAAGCAAGTCCTTTTTTCCAAACTTCTTTATTCCTATTACAGAGAGAGGTTTCATAAGACAAAACAAAATTATATGCCCTTGATGTTTCTTTTGACACTTGCTAGTCTCCTTACCTTCATTTGTGTGTGTGTGTGTGTATGGTAATGAAGTATGAACTCAGAGCCTACACCTTGAGCCACCCCACCAGCCCTTTTTTGTGATTTTTTTTTCCTAAATAGGGTCTCCCAAACTATTTGCCAGGGACCAGCCTCCAACTGGGATCCTCATGATCGCTGCCTAACGAGTAGCTAGGACTACTGGCATGGACCACCAGTGCCAGCCTTACCTTAATTCTTTATCTCAGGCAGTTGATTAAGCTGAGCTAAGGTGGCAATATCTTCTCTTATAATCCATGCTTATTTTATAGCAACCCCAGACACAGCATCCCTAAGCCTGGCTCGGTAGGTGACTCTCACCTAACAGATCAAGGAAGTGATTGTGGTATCTGTGACAAAACCAAAAGTCTCACAAGAATAGAGAAGGTACCACATAACCATAGTGCTGTGGCCTTTTTACTAAACAGCCCCTAAAGAACATTATGGAACTCCCAGCAAAAAATGTAAGAAATCCACTTACAGTCTTCCCATTCTTTGTTACATGATTGAGTAAGCTGTGATCATTAATAGGAATAATAAGTAAATAACAGTACATTAAGACAGCCTACACTAACTTTAGAGGTTATATGGACTTCCATTTTTTAGAAATACTTCACTATCAATCCTATGATTTTTTTCTATTTTCAAACATGTCTACCAAGGCAAAATAAGACATTTAGGATGTGGCTATGCTTGTTTTATATCATCTCCCTTATTATTTAATATAATTTCATTCCTCCTGTAGGAAATTAAAAGAATATCATTTAATAATATTTCTGTTTTTGCTAGATTTTTCCCAAGAGTGTTTGCAAATAGGGGAAATTGAATGTAATCTGATCTGTAAAAACCTATGTATTTCCCCATGTTCTAGCAAGCAGTAGATATAAACAACCTAAAACCCCAGAAAATTAGAACAGCCTCAAATGAGATGTTTAATAGAAAGGGAGACAAAGTTGAGTAGCCAACAGTTGTCTTCCTCCATTTTATTTTTCAAAGAAATAGTTGTAAGTCTGTCCCAAACATCTAAATTCACACAAGTCTTACCTCCTGTTTCTTCACCCACAACCATAACCACTCATATGGGTAATGACAATGCTCACCTTGGGGATTTAGTCTTGCTTGCTTTTTGCTCAGAATTTCTATACTGCTTTCTTCTCCAAAATATAGCTAAATATGAAAATCCATTCTTAAATCTAATCTCCTCAGTCAAGACCCTGTCTGATCAATTCAATTAACTGATACCTTCTCAATTGTTTAACATGATATAAAAGGAAACAGAAAAAGATGAATAGGTTGGAGAATTATTTAAAAGGTAACATCAATGATAGATTTCTGTGATAGGTGAATTTCCTACCTTCACTATCTTCCTTTCTGAGAGAATAATATTCTCATCTAGAAAATAATAATCAGCTTCTCACAGAAAGGAGAGGCTAAGAAGTATAGTTCCAGCCAATGATATTAAGTGGATTAAACAGTTACTCAAAAAAAGGAGACGACTCCTTTCTCTTTTTGAGAGAAAGAAGAAAGAGCCCTTTTGCTTTTTTCCCTCTTTTTTTCTGTGTAGAATATTAATGTGATGTTGGAGATTAAGCATCTATCTTGTAACCATAAGATCACAAAGGAAAGGGGAGCAGAAATGTAGGGCCTAAACTCTGAAATCCTTTAGCCAGCAATCACCTTTTCCCAAAACTTCTAGTTGGTAAGAAAAATAAAACATTTAAGCCACTAGTTTCAGTTAAGAACACAATTCTTAACCAAATTGTGGCTCCTCTTTTTCATATCCCTGTTGGAACAGAGCAGGCCTAAATCAACACAAACTATTCAGGTCTTCTTCTGAATTAGTGACACTATTTCAAAAGCTCTGCCTCTTTATTTTCAAAGTTATTGTATTAGAGAGTTGAAAAAGGAAACTCAGATGCAAGTTAGTTCTCCACCATCTTACCTTCAGATTTGCTCTTAAATAGGACTTCTTCTTTGGAATTCATCATTGCCCAGGAGTTGTTTCATTTGCCCTTCCAAGATTATAAGACATTATGAAGAAAAATGGAAAGCATGGCTCCCAGCCTTGTGGGATGGAATCAAGTCTGGCTGGTAATAAACTTGCTTTAGATTTCACTTATTTATCTCATTTATCATCCAATCCTTTCACAAATGATTTTTCAAGGATAACTGAAAGCTACTTTGAAAATGTTTAAGAGCATGCTTCCTAAAGTAAAATCTTGGATAGACACTGGAGACACACCTTGCAGGAAAAAACCACCAAGAAGAGGTAAAACTCCAACACCACACCCCCAGTCTGCACATCGCATCTCCACTCCACATTAAATGGAGATCCCGCACCGCCAGATGCCAGATCCCAGACCACTTGGGAAGATGTAGATCACCATGTCAGCTAAGTGGCATGTGGTACTCCCACAAACAACCCTGGGCCAGATCGGCATAGCCCCCTGGACAGACCAACCCCCACCCAAAGAAAAAAATTAAAAAACAAACTGAATAATAAACAACAATAAAAAAGACATGTAGCAAAGAGGGTGGGGTGCCCTAAGCACTGAAGGGGGGGAGGGGCAATCCCTCATGGAGCTGTAAATAAACAAGCTGGGCTGGAGAAGGCAGGAGCAGCAGCACCTGCCCAGCAACCAGGAGCAGGAAAGCTTCTAAAAGTGGCAGTGGGAGGAAAACTCCACAGGAGAGGGGGAAGTGTCACTTCCCACGTGAACTGTAAATAAACACGCTGGCCAGAGGATGTGGGTGTAGCACCACCTCCCCCAGTGTGCTTGGAAAGGAGAAAGCTTGTAACAGTGGTGGTTGTGCCAGGAGAACTCTAAGTAAATAAAGCCTGCGGGACTAGGTGAGTGTTAAGCTCACTCCTGCCATCTGCAATCAATAAAGCCTGCAGCAACGGCAAGCTGACAGCAGCAGGCAGGTGAGCCACAGCCTCAAATAGCCATTCACAGAACCATCTCCAGACTATTTTTTTTTCTTTTCCTTTGATGAGACAACAACTGAAGTACACCTGCATGCTGAAAAACTTACTGAAACTTAATTGCATCTGAACTTGGGACACTTTGTTGTGTTTTGGTATTTTTTGCTTTCTTGTGTTTTGTGTTTTTTTGCTTTTTTGGTTTTTTCCTTTTCATGAGACAATGGCAGAACTACTTCTGAGACACGATCACCAGGATTGGAGGCAGAGGGACTAACACCAAAATTATTAAGACTCAAACTTTATTGTATTTGAACTTGTAGATTTTTTTATTATATTTTTTATTTTTATTTTATTTATTTATTTATTTATTTTTATCCTCTCTCTGTCTCTCCAATGGCCGTTTAGCTTACTGTTGATTAGTACACTATTTCTCCCTGTTTAATCTTTGACACGGTGTTTTTTGTTTGGTTGGTTTGGTTTTTTTACTTGTTTACTTGTTTTTCCCATTTTCTTTACCTTCTTTGCTTTCCCTCTCCTCTCACCCTTCCATTCTAAATATCACTGTTGTTATTATTACAAGCTAGAAAAGACTTAATTCATACAGTCAAGGACAGTAACAATACCAAGGGCAATGATGGGAAGACAGAAAAAAACAGGAAAACCAGTTTCCCCACAGTAAAAAATTAGTGCAGGAACCAGAGGGAAATGAAGAAAACAGATACTCAGATCCAGACTCCAACAAAGTGAAGATAAACTATGCCAAAGAGCCCAATGAAGCCCACAAGAATAATCTGAAAGATGAAATCCTCAAAGTAATCAATGAGAATTTTATAGAGATGATACTAGATATGGTCAACCAAAATGTACAGGAGACACTCAAGAAATTCCAAGACAACAAAAATAGAGAATTTGACAAAGTACAAGAAGAAATAAAAGAAACCATAGAAGCACTGTATAAACACCAAAGTGAAACAAAGAACATGATTAATACAGAGATAAATAAACTCAGGGCAAAAATAGACAACATTAAAGAGGAAGTGATTCAGGATATGGAAAACCTCAGAAAAAAAGAACGAAACAGAAATACAAAACAAAATGGAAGACCAATCCAGCAGAATAGAACAAGCAGAAGACAGAATCTCAGAACTTGAAGATGAAATAGTAATTAAAGGAAAAATTAAAGAACTATTAGTTAAACAACTCAAGACCTGTGAAAAGAAAATGCAAGAACTCACTGACTCCATCAAAAGACTAAACCTGAGAATCATAGGCATTAAAGAAGGAGAAGAGATGCAAGCAAAGGGAATGCATAATATATTCAACAACATAATTACAGAAAATTTCCCAAATCTAGAAAAATCTATGCCCATACAGATGCAATAGGCCTCCAGAACACCAAACAGACCAGACCAAAATAGAACTACCCCACAGCATATTATCAAAACCAACAAATACAGAGACTCGAGAAAGAATATTGAAGGCTGTAAGAGAGAAAAAACAAATAACATACAAATGTAAATCCATCAAAATCACAGCAGACTTCTCAACAGAAACATTAAAGGCAAGAAGAGCATGGGGTGAGATCTTCCGGGCACTGAATGAAAATAACTTCAACCCCAGGATACTCTACCCAGCAAAGCTATCATTCAAAATAGATGAAGCAATAAAAGTCTTCCATGATAAGCAGAAGCTAAAACAATATGTGACCACAAAGCCACCATTACAAAAGATTCTGCAAGGGATTCTGCACACAGAAAGTGACACCCAACTTAACCATGAAAAGGCAGGCAGCACCAAACCACAGGAAAAGAAAAGGCAAGACAGTAGAGAGTAACATCAAGTTAGGTACACACAATCAAACCTTCAAACAACTAAGACAACTAAATGGCAGGAATCACCACATACCTATCAGTACTAATGCTTAATGTTAATGGACTTAATTCACCCATCAAAAGACACCATTTGACAAAATGGATTAAAAAAGAAGATCCAACAATTTGTTGCTTACAGGAGACTCATCTCACCGACAGAAATAAGCATATGCTTAGGATGAAAGGCTGGAAGAAGATTTACCAAGCCAATGGCCCCCGAAAACAGGCAGGAGTAGCAATACTTATCTCTGACAAAGTAGACTTCAAACCTACATTGATCAAACGAGACAAAGAAGGACATTCCATGCTAATAAAAGGGGAAATAGACCAAAAAGAAATAATAATCATCAATCTGTATGCACCCAATGTCAACGCACCCAATTTCATCAAACATACCCTGAAAGACCTAAAAGCATATATAAACGCCAACGCAGTGGTTGTGGGAGACTTTAACACCCCATTATCATCAATAGATAGGTCATCCAAACAAAAAATCAATAAAGAAATCCAAGATCTAAAATATGCAATAGCTCAAATGGACCTAGTAGATGTCTACAGAACATTTCATCCTGCTTCTACACTATATACATTCTTCTCAGCAGCCCATGGAACCTTCTCCAAAATAGATCATATCCTAGGGCACAAAGCAAGCCTCAGCAAATATAAGAAAATAGAAATAATACCGTGCATACTATCTGACCACAATGCAGTAAAAGTAGAACTCAACAACAAAAGTAAAGACAAAAAACATGCAAACAGTTGGAAACTGAAAAACTCATTGCTGAATGAACAATGGGTCATTAATGAAATAAAAGAGGAAATTAAAAAGTTCCTGGAACTCAATGAAAATGAAAAAACAATCTACCGGAACCTATGGGACACAGCTAAGGCAGTCCTGAGAGGAAAGCTTATAGCCATGATTGCATATATTAAAAAGACTGAAAGATCCCAAATCAATGACCTAATGCTACATCTCAAACTCCTAGAAAAACATGAACAAGCAAATCCCAAAACAAATAGAAGGAGAGAAATAATAAAAATAAGAGCTGAAATCAACGAAATGGAAACCAAAAAAACCATACAAAGAATTAATGAAACAAAAAGTTGGTTCTTAGAAAAAATAAATAAGATAGACTCCTGCAAACCTGACTAAAAGAAGGAGAGAAAAAACCCAAATTAGTAGAATCAGGAATGCAAAAGGGGAGATAACAACAAACACCATGGAAGTCCAGGAAATCATCAGAGACTACTTTGAGAACCTATATTCAAATAAATTTGAAAATCTTAAAGAAATGGACAGATTTATAGATACATATGATCATCCAAAGCTGAACCAAGAGGATATTAATAACCTGAATAGATCTATAACACAAAATGAAATTGAAGCAGCAATCAAGAGTCTCCCTAAAAAGAAAAGTCCAGGACCTGTTAAATTTTCTGCTGAATTCTATCAGACTTTTAAAGAAGAACTGATACCAACCCTCCTTAAACTGTTCCACAAAATAGAAAGGGAAGGAAAACTGCCTAACACATTTTATGAAACTAATATTACACTTATCCCAAAACCTGGCAAAGATACCTCCAAAAAGGAGAACTATAGGCCAATCTCCTTAATGAACATTGACGCAAAAATCCTCAACAAAATAATGGCAAACCGAATTCAACAACACATCAAAAAGATTATTCACCACGACCAAGTAGGCTTCATCCCAGGGATGCAGGGGTGGTTCAACATACGAAAATCAATAAACATAATAAACCACATTAACAGACGCAAAGACAAAAACCACATGATCAGCTCAATAGATGCAGAAAAAGCCTTTGATAAGATCCAACATCATTTCATGATAAAAGCTCTAAGAAAACTAGGAATAGAAGGAAAGTATCTCAACATCATAAAAGCTATATATGACAAACCTACAGCCAGCATTATACTTAAGAGAGAAAAACTGAAACCATTCCCTCTAAAATCAGGAACTAGACAAGGATGCCCACTATCTCCACTCCTATTCAACATAGTACTGGAATTCCTAGCCAGAGCAATTAGGCAAGAAGAAGGAATAAAAGGAATACAAATAGGTAAAGAAACTGTCAAAATATCCCTATTAGCAGACAATATCATCCTATACCTTAAAGACCCAAAAAACTCTACTCAGAAGCTCCTAGACACCATCAACAGTTATAGCAAGGTAGCAGGATATAAAATCAACATAGAAAAATCATTAGCATTTGTATACACTAATAATGAACAAACTGAGAAAGAATATATGAAAACAATTCCATTTACAATAGCCTCAAAAAAAATCAAATACCTAGCTGCAAACTTAACAAAGGATGTGAACAACCTCTACAAGGAAAACTATAAACTTCTGAAGAAAATAATTGAGGAAGACTATAGAAAGTGGAGAGATCTCCCATGCTCATGGATTGGTAGAATCAACATAGTATAAATGTTTATAATCTCAACAGTAATCTACATGTTTAATACAATTCCCATAAAATCCCAATGGCATTCAAAAGAGATTGAAAAAATCTACCATTAAATTTATGTGGAAACACAAGAGGCCATGAATAGCCAAGGCAATACTCAGTAAAAAGAACAATGCTGGAGGTGTCATGATACCTGACTTCAAACTATATTACAAAGCAATAACAATAAAAACAGCATGGTACTGGCACAAAAACAGACATGAAGAACAGAGGAACAGAATAGAGGACCCAGATATGAAGCCACACAACTATAACCAACTTGTCTTTGACAAAGGAGCTAAAAATATACGATGGAGAAAAGACAGCCTCTTCAACAAAAACTGCTGGGAAAACTGGTTAGCAGTCTGCAAAAAACTGAAACTACATCCATGTTTATCACCTTATACCAGTATTAACTCAAAATGGATCAAGGACCTTAATATCAGACCCCAAACTCTTAAGTTGATACAAGAAAGAGTAGGAAATACTCTGGAGTTAGTAAGTATAGGCAAGAACTTTCTCAATGGAACCCCAGCAGCTCAGCAACTAAGAGATAGCATAGATAAATGGGACTTTATAAAACTAAAAAACTTCTGCTCAACAAAAGAAATGGTCTCTAAACTGAAGAGAACACCCACAGAGTGGAAGAATATATTTGCCAGCTACATATCAGACAAAGGACTGATAACCAGAATATATAGGGAACTTAAAAAACTAAATTTCCCAAAATTAATGAACCAATAAAGAAATGGACAAAGCATTATACTTAACAGAGAAAAACTGAAACCATTCCCTCTAAAATCAGGAACCAGACATGGATGCCCACTATCTCCACTCATATTCAACATAGTACTGGAATTCCTAGCCAGAGCAATTAGGCAAGAAGAAGGAATAAAAGGAATACAAATAGGTAAAGAAACTGTCAAAATATCCCTATTTGCAGACGACATGATCCTATACCTTAAAGACCCAAAAAACTCTACTCAGAAGCTTCTAGACATCATCAATAGCTATAGCAAGGTAACAGGATATAAAATCAACATAGAAAAATCATTAGCATTTCTATACACTAACAATGAGCAAACTGAAAAAGAATGTATAAAAACATTCCATTTAAAATAGCCTCAAAAAAATCAAATACCTAGGTGTAAACCTAACAAAAGATGTGAATGACCTCTACGAGGAAAACTATACACTTCTGAAGAAAGAGATTGAGGAAGACTATAGAAAGTGGAGAGATCTCCCATGCTCATGGATTGGTAGACTCAACGTCGTAAAAATGTCAATACTCCCAAAAGTAATGTACATGTTTAATGCAATTCCCATCAAAATTCCAATGACATTCATTAAAGAGATCGAAAAATCTACAGTGAAATTTGTATGGAAACACAAGCAGCCACGAATAGCCAAGGCAATACTCAGTCAAAAGAACAATGCAGGAGGTATCACAACACCTGACTTCAAACTATATTACAAAGCAATAACAATAAAAACAGCATGGTACTGGCACAAAAACAGACATGAAGACCAGTGAAACAGAATAGAGGACCCAGATATGAAGCCACACAACTATAACCAACTTGTCTTTGACAAAGGAGCTAAAAATATACAATGGAGAAATAGCAGCCTCTTCAACAAAAACTGCTGGGAAAACTGGTTAGCAGTCTGCAAAAAACTGAAACTACATCCATGTATATCACCCTATAGCAATATCAACTCAAAATGGATCAAGGACCTTAATATCAGACCCCAAACTCTAAAGTTGATACAGGAAAGAGTAGGAAATACTCTGGAGTTAGTAGGTATAGGCAAGAACTTTCTCAATGAAACCCCAGCAGCACAGCAACTAAGAGATAGCATAGATAAATGGGACCTCATAAAACTAAAAAGCTTCTGATCAACAAAAGAAATGGTCTCTAAACTGAAGAGAACACTCACAGAGTCGGAGAAAATATTTGCCAACTATACATCAGACAAAGGACTGATAACCAGAATATATAGGGAACTTAAAAAACTAAATTCTCCCAAAACTAATGAACCAATAAAGAAATGGGCAAGTGAACTGAACAGAACTTTCTCAAAAGCAGAAATTCAAATGGCCAAAAAACACATGAAAAAGTGCTCATCATCTCTAGCAATAAAGGAAATGCAAATTAAAGCCACACTAAGATTCTATCTCACCTCTGTTAGAATAGCCATCATTAGCAACACCACCAACAACAGGTGTTGGCGAGGATGCGGGGAAAAAGGAACCCTCTTACATTGTTGGTGGGAATGTAAACTAGTACAACCACTCTGGAAAAAAATTTGGAGGCTACTTAAAAAGCTAGACATTGATCTACCATTTGATCCAGCAATACCACTCTTGGGGATATACCCAAAAGACTGTGACACAGGTTACTCCAGAGGCACCTGCACACCCATGTTTATTGCGGCACTATTCACAATAGCCAAGTTATGGAAACAGCCAAGATGCCCCACTACCAACGAATGGATTAAGAAAATGTGGTATCTATACACAATGGAATTTTATGCAGCCATGAAGAATGAAATGGTATCATTCACTGATAAATGGATGGAATTGGAAAACATCATTCTGAGTGAGGTTAGCCTGGCCCAAAAGACCCAAAATCGTATGTTCTCCCTCATATGTGGACATTAGATCAAGGGCAAACACAACAATGGGATTGGACTTTGAGTACATGATAAAAGCGAGAGCACACAAGGGAGGGGTGAGGATAGGTAAGACACCCAAAAAACTAGATAGCATTTGTTGCCCTCAACGCAGAGAAACTAAAGCAGATACTTTAAAGCAACTGAGGCCAATAGGAAAAGGGGAACAGGAACTAGAGAAAAGGTTAGTTCAAGAAGAATTAACCTAGAAGGTAACACACATGCATAGGAAATTAATATGAGTCAACTCCCTGCATAGCTATCCTTATCTCAACTAGCGAAAACACTTGTTCTTTCCTATTATTGCTTATACTCTCTCTACAACAAAATTAGAAATAAGGGCAGAATAGTTTCTTCCTGGTATTGAGGGGTAAGGGGGGGTAAGAGAGGTAGCGTGGTGGGGGTGTAAGGGAGGAGGTGGGGGGGAAGGGGACAGAAATGACCCAAACAGTGTATGCACTTATGAATAAAACAAAAATTATTTAAAAAAAAAAAAGAAAGAAAATGTTTAACACAAGAAACAGAGAAATTTGTGGTAAGACCTCTTCAAAAGTCTAAAGTATTTTCGGGGTGAGCCCTAACTGCATTCAATCAACTATGATGTTAAAAACCCAAAAGAACTTGCTCATTAAATTTGTTTTCAAATAAGGAGAATGTTATACACTTAGATTTCATCAACATTTTAACTAACATTGCCTTGTATCTTTTTAATACCTAAAGAATTTTCTTAAAATCACAAATCACTTTTATACAACTTAAATGGAAAACATTTTGAAACAATTCAATATTTATTTGCTTAATATGTATGAACACAAATTAATACATTTCTTGATTTGATAAACGCAAAGGTTACTTTCTCTGGTTAACTGAAACAACATCACAAATAAATTAACTGTTGGATCTCATGGCATTTATTGTAAACATTTTTTCATGGTAGTGTAAGATAGCCTATGATATATAGGCCTTTCTTCTGTGAAAATAAAAAATATATACACAAAAAGTTGCCTTATAAAGTTATGACTTTGTAAATGCCTTTGGGTCAATGTCCTTCCCATTCAGAGATGACTCTGTGTGTTGGCATAATTGCAGACACTGCTAGTATTGCCAGGAACCCTTGCTATGAAATATCCATAGGAAGCCTGGGCTTTGATCCATGGAACTAGAGCCAGAAAAGTGATCCCCTGCCTTTTCCAGAGAACAACTAAGAAACTATTCCATCCTTAGGTTGTCCTTTTCCCAGTGCTATGCATAATGAGACTATCTCTTGCCATTACTCGTTAGATTCTTGTGCTACTGCCAGTTTTCCAGCTCAGAACTCCCAAACCTGACAGGTCCCTGCTAAAAGGACCCCACTGGTATATCTACATGAGTTTCTCCTCCTTTTTCAGAGGAAATTCCACTGGATGTCAACAGTATCCAGTACTCCAACACTCTCAGAAGCAGCCACATGCAAGAGACAAAAGGTCACACACATGTGAGAAGGCAGAATTATAAATCCTTGCTGTACATGTGCTGTCACAGTACAGTGAGAAATTACAGAGGTGCATTATGCTGATGGCTCATCTGGCAGCAAACATATACTTATTGTGTTTTCAATCTCAACTATACAAATTCTCCTTCTGACTTGCATGCCAAGCTCTTCAAAGTCTTCATCTCCAAAATTACTATCATTAGTAAATACAGGAGGGCAGCCAGTGCTTTCTCTCCTAAGGCTGTCTCTGGAAGAAGAAGAAGAAGAAAAAAAAACTAAATAAAAAGAGGGTTTCAACTCTTTTCAGTTAGCATTTCTATTGGCTACCCAAAGGGCACAGGACTCTAGCAGATGCATAAGGTACACACAGCCGTGATGGAATCCACAGCTGAAGACACGTACAATAAATATTTCAGAAGGCAACAAGATAGATTCATTCCTAAGTGAGCTCACAGATGTACAATCACTGATAATATCTGCAGACTTTTAAAATGCTTATTAATCACGCTCGCTAGCACATTCATATTTCCTACTATTGTTTTCAAATATTCCTAGCATATATATAAATAGCTCTTTCCTAGAATTTAACTTTGTCATTACTTTAAAATTTGTTCATGGCTTTTCTTTCATCAGAGTTTTTAAGATTTTTCTTCCCCTAAAGGATGTCAAAATTCATCATTTCTAAATTTAGAAGGGTAATGAAAGAGGTAAAACTCCTTGTTAAAGCGCTTTAAGCGCTTTATATAATTTAACTGAGGCTCAGTAGTAGTTCCACATCTAACTACAGATAATTCTTTATATTTATTCTAAAAAAAATAAAAAGGTTGTGGGGGCTAGCTTTGGCCCCCAATTGCTTTCCCTCTGACTATGGAACGTGAAGCTATAGTCTCTGCTACTAAATTCCCATGACACCTATGTTGTGACTAATTACTGTGAAAATGGGGATAATGGGTTGTAATGCAGCTTGGTTGTATACTTAAGATTCCAGAGAGCATTTTGGGATTAAAATCAAACTTGTCACTAAATAGTAGCACAAAGGAAAAATAACCAGGACAATGGGCTACCTGTGTTAGATATGATCCCTGGCTCTCCAGCCGCTCTTACACTTCAGATATTTCAGGAAATGTATGAGAAATTTAGCATATTATTCAAACTTACTAGAGATCTGGTGAATGTGGGCAAGAGCCCACCATCTAACTAAAACTGTATTTCATCCTATTTATTTTCATAGTTACTATCTATTATAGGAAAGGACAGTGATTTTTTTTTCTAATCAGTCCTAAACAAAATCTTTTAAAGTTATTGAAATGAGTATTTACTTAAGTCATTAGTTTATTTAAAATAAAAATATTTGATAAATAATAAGGCCACAGGTATATATAGCAAAAATCAGATGGTAATACTGAAATGAATTGAATTTAGGAGGCTCTTTTCTAATCACCATGGACCCTCTGTGGTCTTTAGGTGTCATTACTGTTCAGTGGAGAGAGCAGAGACCCGCTGCAGCTGCCAGCCTTGGCTGGACTTTGCAGAGCCCTGTCTCAGCGCACTGGACACATTACAGGTCCAGAGGCCATAGCTTCGCCCACAGACACAACAATCTGAGGCGATAGTCAACTAAACAAATCCAAACCCAGTAAGCAACTTAAACACAAATGCAAAAACTACATTTTCCAAAATCTGCCATAAGTTTTATATTCTGATTGAGAGAAATGCCTAGCACTATCCATTTATTCACTTGATTTTCCTCTATTGAGCTACGTTAGAAATAAATACTAAATTGCAAAGATAACAAATTGTGTCTAAGAAGTAAGAGAAATTACAAATTTAGAAGTCAGAAATCATCTAGAAATCCTTTAGGTTATATACCACAAGTTCTTTTTGATGGCCATTATTTTCATTCCAAAACAAGCAACTGATAGATCTCAGACTAAACTCATCACAGTCTGCATGACAAGCCAGGTGCCAGTGGCTCACACCTATAATCCTAGCTTCTCAGGAGGCAGAGATAAGGAAGATTGCTGTTCAAAGCCAACCCTGGCAAATAGTTCATGAGACCCTATCTTGAAATTACCTAACACAATAAGAGCTGGTGGAGTAGCTCAAGGTGTGGGCCCTGAGTTCAAGTCCCAGTACTGGGAAAAACAAACAAACAAAAAGCAGTCTGCATGCATGATGGAAAGCAGGAGCCCAAACTTCAAGAACTTGCAAAGGAGGAATGATCTGCTAATAGATGACATTTAATTGCAGACTTTCAAAACTAGGAGTAAAAAAAGGCCTTAGAAAGATCCAAAGTTCCTCATACAATTGATAATGGCATATATCATCAAACAATCAGTAAACACACTGATTAACTACAGAAGAAATCGATTTTCTTCTGGTTAGCAAAGCACAATCTAATCATCACAGTATAGCATCATTTAAAAAATAAATGAAAATAAAAATCTACACATTCTGTGATAAGAACGGACTCATTTAATCCTTCCTGTTTTTACAAAGGATTGCTCAGTCTGCAGGCATCTAAAAGCATGCACAGACACTGAGGAAGCCATAATTTAATAGGAAGACACCATGGTGAATTTATCATCCCTAATAATTCACTTCCCCTGATTTTTTTGTTTCTTCTTCTTCCTCTAATGTCTTACCACTTTACAATAATTAAGACTGATATTTATTGGCGTTTAAGCATTTCTTAACAATTAACACCTCCGGGGAGAAATGACCCAAGCCTT
Source organism: Castor canadensis (assembly GCF_047511655.1). NCBI lineage: Eukaryota > Metazoa > Chordata > Mammalia > Rodentia > Castoridae > Castor > Castor canadensis. The sequence continues at coordinate 98,213,209 of NC_133391.1, read as the reverse complement.
GTATGCACATATGAATAATAAAACAAAAATTAACACCTCTGTCTTGAGGCTGAGAGGGAATTAGAAAGAAGTAAAATCATTCATCAATCTAATCCACTCATTCCCACTTCTTATACCCTTATGCCACCACGGGAAGCCAGTGCAACAACTTCCTTAATGCTTAGAGCAGCCAAGACACCTGGTACCACACATGGCTAAACTCTAGTATCAATGGAGTACGTTTCTATTTAAAATAAGTCACACTAATGTTTAAATGCTATCCAACTAGAAAATCATTTGCTCCACATGAGTGCCATTGTTTAATACAATAGCTCCTACAAATATACTTTCAGCCTCCTGGAAAAGTGACACATAAATAAAGCATTATTGCCATAACATCTCCCTTAATGATCTAGAAAGGCAATAAATAGCTAGCTGATGGACTCATAGATGGCACTAACTTGAGAAGTGTTGCAAATATCACTAAAGGCAAGAAAAACTATGGAGAAAAGACCTAGGATGCTTAAAATAAGATCGAAATATTTTCAATTTTGTGGGGGAAAGAAAATGACATTTTTTTTAAATGCCAAGATATGCTGTCCAGCATAAATGCTACAACCAGCATATAAAAATATGTGAATCAGAATAATTTTCAATGCTTTAAAAATCAACTAACATGCCAACATACTTTGAAGGTAGACTGACAATCACATACATATGAAACCTGTAATAAAAAGGAAAAAAAAACCACTAACATAATCTCACTCAAAAGTCCCAATGAATGAATGCAAGTTTGTATGTTCAGAACTTTGAAGGAATACAAAGTTCCAGTTTGGAAGCTTATTCTAAGTAAACCTGCTTCATCTTAACTAGGCAGTTTTATAAGCCTAAATTTGTCTCCCTTTTGGGCAAAACCATCTGTCTGCTCAATTTTGCATATGGACCAAAGCAGAAACAATGCCTTATGGAGCTCATGCTTAGGATTCTAGGTGCCTTTGAGTTTATCCTCTACTTCCTGGGATGGCTAGCGGGACATATGTGAGACGTGGTAGAAACACAGTCTGTAACAGTGTGACAGAATAAAGCAGATAATGATATCACCATCAGCATGCTTCTATCTTCTATTTTCTAACCTGTACCCTTTGGGAATTTAGACCCATTTTTAATGTCAAAAATATTGTTTTGGCTTCTACTATACCTGTTGGTTGTTTCATTTGTTCAGATGACAGGCAATAGTTGCTGAGTCTTGATAAACACTTCATTGTTACTTCCTTTTTCATACACTGGGCTCATTCATCTGGTCTTACCCAATCAATTTCTCTTGTCACTGAATTCTGACATACAAGGTCTTATTGTCAAACAGACTCCCATGTGGTTGTTAATCAGAGAAGGTGCCAATGAATTTTATTACTCCAAGGAATTTATTTGCACAAGAATTTGTTTTTACCATGATCTAAAAGAAAAATTCTTTGATATATGTTCCAGGGTTAATGTCAATAACCCAGACCCTAAAATTGGGCCTAAATCCAGTAAGTGAAAATAAACTGATTAAAAACAATCATTTATTTTTCCCGCTCAAAAAAAGAAACAGACTGGAAGTCCTTAGCCCAGGTCTGGCCTGGCATCCTCCTATGTAGCTCTGTGGCCCAAGATGACTGCTTCCATTCTTTCTGACCACACTGCAGTTCATTGGCCAGGACTTGGTCACGTGCTCATGCCTAGATGCAAGCAGACTGGAAAACAAAGCCTTGGTATCCATATGCCCTGGTAAAAATGAAGGGTTCTACTGTGTCTATTACTGAATAAGAAAGGAGAAAATAAATTGTAGAGGACAACTAGTAGTCTCTAGTTGTCAATTAAGAATCATATTTTAATATTCAAACGTGTTAATTTTAACAATCCTTTTAGCATTAATCCTTGCTTAATAAAATAAGCATTGATTCTCAATTCTCCATTCAACAGTTTCTTTGAATTTGGTATCTCAATAAAATTTCCTACTTTTTCTCAGCTTTTAAAGAATGCTACTTAATGCTTTTAGTTCATTTACTGCAGTGATTTCTTTATTTATTCTATCACAAAATGCAAAGTGTTTATGAAATTATAAAAAAGTAAACATTAAGGCTCTCCCTTTTTCTATTAAGTCTAAATTTTAGGATCCAATTTAAATGATCACTTTAGTGAGGAATATATTAAGTTTTTAGGTACATTAAACACTTTATGTATATCGCTTCACATTTTAAAAGCATGTAACTAATATATACATAAATTGTGCTTTCGTACCACTGTATATGAATGATGTTTCATTTCACATCTTGCACTAGTCAAGTTTCTTCAGAGACACAGAACCAACACTGTTCTTGACCTCTGATAAGGCTACATTCCAATAAGCACACCACTAAATTGAAAATACTGCAAATCAAAAATGCATTTAATATACCTGTCCTGCCGAACATCATAGCTTAGCAAAACTGTACAGCATCTGTTGTTTACCGTCAAGACAGTATGGCTGCCTGGGAGCTGCAACTCACTGCTGCCATTTAGCATCATAAGAAAGTATCATAACTGTGCATCACTAGTTGGGGAAAAGATCAAAAAAAATTTTTTTTTTTAACATACAAGGTCAACTGAAATTTATTCAGATTTACAAACAGTGAGCTACTAAGTTAGGTGTTCTTGAAGTCTGGTTTTAAATTCAGTTTAAAAACACGAAATGCAGGTTTCTCTGCAAGGATCAAAATTGAAAGTTAGGTGTCTACTGAATATGTATCATTTTTGTAACATCTTAAAGCTGACAAATCCTAAATTGAACTATCTGAATATTCACATGCGTACATACATATAAGGAGATTTATCATAAGGACCTGGATCACTCAATTTTAGAGGCCAGCAAGTCCAAGCCCATAGTGTAGACGTGTAGGCTGGACACCCAGGAGAGCCAATGGTGCTAAGAAATTTCAAAAGAAGTCCTCTGGAGAGCTCCTTCCTGCTCAGACAGGCCAGGCTTTTCATTCAATTCATACCTTCTACTGTTAGGATGAAGCCCACCCACATATGAAGGGCAATCTACTTCCTCAAAGTTCACTAATTCAAATGTTAATGTCACCCAAAAACATCCTCCAAGTTGATATATGTTAATCAACACATCTTCTTCAAGGGGGAGTGCACCAGATACATTTGCTTAACAAGTAACTCATTGTTGGTTATAATTGTTAACTAGGGCCTTTAGTAACTGTTAGCCATTATTTAGTTTTTAACAATAATGCCACAAGTCCCTTCTGCATAATTCCAGAAACTGGAAAAGTTACTGAAATAACCAAAAGTCTAAATTCTGAAAATCTTAACTAAATAGGAGACATAGCAGAAAGAGTAGCAATCATGGCCACACTCAGAGGGGTTTTCTTTGGGTGTGACTGAGGATTACAGTTCCCTCTGCAAAGTTAACTTGAGTCTTTATTTAAAAGTTGCTTCTATTTATTTGTGAGTTTCTTATACTACTTAGCCATAACAAACATTTATGATTAGGTTGAATAAAAAACTTTTCTGTTTTTCTCAGTTATTTTCATAGTAAACAACAAGGCCATTTGGAAAATATTTCTAAGACAGACAAGTACCTAAATAACAGGAAACCCCATGCCAACCTTGGGGAAAAGTACAAATAGGGAAAACTCGGTTCCTTAGCAACACGGGAAGTGCAATGGCTCTGGCAAGGAAGTGGCAGTTACCACGAAGAGCACACCATGGAATCTCACTCTATAGTCATAGTGGGCCCAGAATAACAGGGCTGCACAGGCTTGTTCGATCTGAGCCATCACTGCCCAGAAAGAGTTTCTGTGTTGAACAGCAGTTCCTTATGTCCCCACCCCACAGAGATGGGAATTAGTATCCTATATATCTTCCTCTGCCGGGCCTGAGAAAACCAAAAGAACGTCTTGCCTGGTCACTATGGGGATATTCATACCCAACAATGAGAAAATAATGCATATTCTAGGCAGCTAAAGAATCCATCCACAGTTCAATTTGTTTGCATTTAAATAACTGTCATAAAAGTAACCAAGGGAGTCTATGACCCCCAAGTCAATAAAATTTTAGATGCATGCAGATAGTCTATTTGTTAGAAGATGCACATCTTGCTCTGCTTCTGAGAAAGAATGAGATTCAGGCTTTGCTTCCTTAGTTTTTTACCCAGAGTTACACCAAAAAGTAACAATTGTATGTTTATTTGCAATTAGCAAAAAGACAACTTCCAAACAATGATACAACTTATTATTGTGGTTTTCAGTGCTCCAAGCAACAAATTTATTAACTACTATCAGTATACCAAGTCTGTTTCTTTTACACACACACTCCCTAACTCTCTCAGTTCAGAAATATTAAAAGCCATAATGGTTCAAAGACAGAAAATTCTGTGTCTGCAGATACCAACCCAAATCCAGAATATAAAATGTTTCCTTGATTTCTGTGTAAAGGGAACTAATAGAACAGAACTTTGATTTTAATTTTAATTCCAGCTCTCTGTGATTTTGGGCAAATAACCCCTTACCATTAAAATTAGGATAATTCCTATTCACATGCACATGGTGAGGATCAAATAAAATATTGTCACTAGCCTAGCACACCACATCTAGCACATAATATGACTCAACTCATGATGGGTTTCTTTCTACCCTTTACTGGGCAGCAAGGTTCTTGGTACCATCAAAAACTCTAGGCTGAACATTGCTGCATACATTAGGGAGAACAAAGAGAGTGTTTAAGTTAAACTACTAAAGGCATCACGTGCTCCATATTTTCTGTCAAAGTACATTTTAAAAGCAAACCCTACAGGCATTTGAGAAGTGACCAGCACTCAGAATAAAATGAAAGCAGTCAACTCACTTATTATGCATACAGAAACCTCAATAACAGTAACTCACAAAAAATTCTTCCTGTTGATGCCCCATTACAGAAATAAAAGTGCCTGGGAATTCATGCCTTTCAAGGGCAGTCCTTAAACAATGCCCACATGATAGAAGAGAATGATCATACCAGCTACCCTTCCCTGATCTGGAGACCTATGTTGTCTCCAGGGCCCTGTGCAAGACTGAGCTGGTAAGTCCCAGTGACTTTACTGGACATCACATCCCTATTGGGATGTCTTTCTTTCTTGTCCTGCTTTCCTAATCTCCTACCAACTTTCCTGATCAAATCTGCTAATAACCCATGTTCACAGGAATGAATCCTCTTCTGAAGCCAATCTAAAATACTTATCCATCCTGGTTCCCATTCATTCAAGGGTGTGGGAAGAATAATTCAGAGGCAGATATGAACAACCTCTATATTGTGAAGTTGGCTGTCCTCACTCACCTGTCATCATAACTGAGCCACACTGGTGCCAGGCATTATTAACCCATTCAGTCCCTATGACAACTTTCAGAGAGGTGGAACTTCCTGAGATATTAATATTATTCTCTCTCTCTCTCCTCTCTCTCTCTCTCTCTCTCTCTCTCTCTCTCTCCTTCCCAAAGAGCTAAAGTGACTTGTCCAAGTTCAAAGTGGCAGGCAAGAGATTCAAACCCAGACCTTTCTTTCTCCAGAATTAACTTCCTAGCTTCCATAGGTAGATAACAGTTGGCATGAATATGGAAAACAGAAACTTTTAATACTTTGCCACAGAATCTGTAGTATTTCAAAAGCCAAACCCTTATTAGCAATAAATTTAATCTATAATCTTAACTTTCTTTTATTGTGAAACCATGATAAAGTTATACCCAAAAACTTCATCTGAGTAATTACCCAACTATGACTTCCTTTTTCTTTAATTGTATGACTCTAATTTTCCAATCAACTTTTTATTTTTATTTTAAAATAACAGCTGGGTGCCGGTGGCTCATACCTGTAATCCTAGCTACTCAGGAATAAGAAATCAGGAAGATCACGGTTCAAAGCCAGACCAGGTGAGTAGTTCAAGAGACCCTATCTCTAAAAAAACCCATCACAAAAAAGGCCTGGTAGCATGGCTCAAGGTGTATGAGTGAGTTCAAGCTCCAGTACTGCAAATAAATAATAATAATAACAATAATAATAATATATCCTACCAGAGTAAATGAAAATGCTACTGAATCTTTATTTCTGAATTAGTGTTGAAAGTGTAAATATAGAATTTAATTTTCCAATAAAATATTATAACATCATTGTATTAAGGACAGTATTTGACATTTTGGGTCAAAAGATTTCATTTCATTGACTCTCAGATGATATTGCTTCACATAAACATATCTTTGAGAAGTTTTATATTCTATTTACCAGTGACATAGCAAGGGAACGACTTCTTTGAAGAATGTATTAGTAAAAATGCTATGAAGTAATATATCCAACTACACCACAAATACCCCCTGACACCCTTACAAACAATTGAATTACCAGCATTTCACATCACTTTGGAAGAAATTGACAGTGTCATGATGCAAAGATGCATGAGTTATGTATATGTGGCATACCAACTGTGTTTATCCCATGTAAGTCATCTCTGGTCCAAAGTCCTCTGGCTAAAGTCACAATGAAAAGTAGTAACCTAATGGAAAATTAATCATTATGAAAAAGGGATATTTTTGGCAGAATTTTTTGAAAACCGATATTTTATTTTAAAAATCTTAAATTCCGAAAAGAGTCCTACAAACAGCAATTTCTAGGAACAGAACCAGGAAACTGGATGGCATCTTAGTGGTGTCATCCAGGGGCATCTGCCTAGTGCTTGAATTGCCTCTTTAACACTCCAGTCATATGTCCTTTTCCTGAACACCTCCTCAATTCAAATGTTGAAAAAGAAAAGCACACAGGTCTTGAACTTCTCAATTTGAGAAAGCATGACATTGCTTCCTTCAACTTCTGTGCCCTGTGGAAGTGACAACATACATCAGAACATGTTCTTGAATGGTAGAGAAGAACTGATTTAAAGTTTTTTTGCTGGAAATAGAATAGAAACTAAACCTGAAAATTGGACCAGTCTATTACAGGATTTTTTTTAGCTTACAAGAAGAAATGTTTCTTCATTTCTCAGATTAGTATGCAAAAATAGCTCATAGGTGCCTCATACCAGTAGAATAATGAGCTCTTACATGGTAATACTTCCTCTGCATTCTCTATGGACTCAGCATACTATTAATAACACTTGACAGCCTATTTATTGGCTATTATTTTAAACGTTTCTTCTAAAAACATGGCAGCTGATTATTCATTACCTGATACAGGTGTCAGCAGTACAGGTGGAATGTCGGAATAACTCAGCTGATATCCCTCCAAACAAAAATTTTCATATCATGTTGGACATCTCCCAACTCCAAACAAGGTAGTTACGGTTTTTGATCCAGGACATGAGAACAACCAAAGAATTTTAAGATACCAGCTCCAAAGGGATTCGTTGCTAACAGATATGTATAACCTTCTATAAGGGGCAGATAAATAAATACGAATGCTTAAACACAAAGAACATACATTTCAAATTGCTCTGTCCTATTATCACTTAACCTTCCAAAAGTGGAAAATGCTTAAGGTCAGGGGAGAAAGAAAGACTTCTCCTTCCACTTCCATGTTTGATTCAATGGAAAGTTTATAGAGCCTCCTGCTGCCTTCCTTCCTGGAGGCTTCATCTCTCTCTTCTAAATCTCCTCCCTCTGTTCCTAGTTGTTGTTGTTTTCTTCTTTGTGTCTATGGGAATTTCCCTCTCCATCTTCTTCATCCCAGTCTCTGCCCCTAGCTCAGTCTCTCCATCTCCATTCCTCCCTTCTCCTTTCCCCAACCTCTTTAACCTGGCCATCATCTAGACCTAAGGTATATGTATTGTTTGTGTGCTTGCTCTTTTTATTTTTTTTATTGTTTTTATATTTATTTACATGTGTGTGCATTGTTTACTACCTCTCCCTTCTGCTTCTGGGCAGAACCTGTTCCGTCCTCCTCTCCTCTCATTTTGTTGAAGAGAAAACATAAGCAATAATAAGAAAGACACAGCATTTTAGCTAGTTTGAGATAAAGATAGCTATACAAAGAGATTCTTAGTGTTGCTTCCATGCACATGTGTATTACAACCCACATTGGTTCATGTCTACCCGACCTCTTCACTACTTCCTGGTCCCCTTCCTAATAGTGGCCTCTAAAAGTTTAAGATTACTATATTTGCTCCTCTACAGTGGGTACATCAACCACATTCAAGTTTTAGGTTTCCTTGCCTTTCCCTATTTCTCCCATGCGCATCCTCCCTTTAGTGTATGACCCAGGTCCAACTATATTACTGCATTTATTTTAGGTCTACAATCCACATATGAGGGAGAACATGCGATTTTTGGTCTTCTGAACCTAGCTAACTTCGCTTAAGATGATGTTCTTCAGTTCCATCCATTTACTTGCAAATGATAAAATTTCATTCTTCTTTGTGGCTGAATAAAATTCCATTGTGTATAAATACCACATTTTCTTAATCCATTCGTTGGTAGTCAGACATCTTGACTATTTCCATAGCTTGGCTATTGTGAATAGTGCTGCAATAAACATGGGTGTGCAGGTGACTTTGCAATAACCTGAGTCGCATTCCTTCAGGTATATCCCTAGGAGTGGTATTACTGGATCATATGGCAGATCTATGGTTAGTTTTTTAAGAAGCCTCCATATTGTTTTCCAAAGTGGTTGTACTAGCTTCCATTCCCACCATCAGTGTATGAGGTTTCCTTTTTCCTCACATCCTTGCAAACATTTGTTGTTTGTGGTATTTTTGATGATGGCTATTCTAACAGGGTGAAGTGGAATCTTAGTGTGGTTTTGATTTGCATTTCCTTTATGGCCAAGCATGGTGAACATTTTTTATGTGTTTTTTTAGCCATCTGGATTTCTTCCTTAGAGAAAGTTCTGTTTAGTTCAGTTGCCCACTTCTTTATTGGTTCTTTGATTTTGGGAGAGTTTAGCTTTTTGAGTTCCCTGAATATGCTGGCTATCAGTACTTTGATGTATTGTTTTTAGTAAAGAGTTTTATATTTTGTTTCAAATAGAGTACCGTGGCCATGTCATTTAAAAAGTTATTTAAATGAAGGAGAACCAGTCAGCTGACCTCCTTTGAGTTGCCTCCCCCTTGCCATGGACATGCATTGCAGCCCACCGAAGCAGCACGAAAGAATATTTTGTAGACTGTCATATTAGCAAATGAGCATGAAGAATCTCTGTGTGATTTGTAGACTTTTTCTTTCCTGGAGTGAATTTCAGCCACAGTAAATGCTTCCGCAATTTTTTCCTTGTTAACTAATACCCCTGTTACCATTTATCACTCCCTTGAAATGCCTTCTTTTCTTTTTAACTTGACAACTTTCTTTTCTCTATTGTTCATAAGAGGATTTTATTAAGTTTTATGGATTTTTGAAGATACTTACTACTAAGTAAAAATGCAAGTTTTCAAAAAAATTCCAAATGCCCACCAAAACCTAATAACCTGCTTAAAATAGCATTCCCAATTTAAACTATTTTGATATCAAGATGAAATTGCAGCAAAGAAAAAATTAATTTGGGATCATTTTCAACATGATGTTAAGAAAGAACATTTCATTTTTTGAGGCAATTGACAAAACAGCTATGAAAGTTCAGACAAAAGGCCGACTATAAAATACAATGGAATTTTAGGCCACTCAAAACAGAAGAGGTTAGATAAAAGTAGGAGAGGGAATGCTCTGTACTAACAGATCTCTAAGACCCCTGGTCAGACTGCCTCCTAGACAAATAGACTCAAACCCATGTCTTAGAGACAAAGCAAAATTTAATTCATTGATTTAATTTTAGGGAAAAATAAGAACCTAACACCTCAAACCCTAGTATACTGATAGGTACAAGCTCTGAAGATTTACTTCCGCCCATGTTTCATGTAGAAGTTCTATTTTAATGGGAACAAGTAGATTTTCTTTTGTCAGCCCTTTTCTGTCTGTTTTACCTGTCTCCCAAAGGTAAAGCAGAGGAGAGACAGTGACTTATTAAACATAAAAATACCTAGAAGTTATACCATGAAGGATAATTAATATTATCAAAAGAAAAGCTTGTTGTGTGGGTAGATGTTCTACTCTTGAATAAGTAGAATGCCTAAAGGATTTTTTTATTAAACACTGAGAGAACCATTCATCACCCCTCTCTAGCAAACTTACCCTTCACTTTCTATGTGATGGGCTTTGTTCACCTGAACATGTGTATGTTTAAAATTATCTAAAAGGGTAAATCTCACTAGTAAGCCATTTCACAGATGAGGGAAGGATATTGAAATAATGGAAAGTTAAGTGATTTACATAAGGTTTGTGTTTCAGGGCTGGGAAAAAAAGCAGGCATTCTTATCCCATGTTGTGCTGCACCTTTACTTCCATCCAGATTCTGTTCCTTCAGGCCTAGCTACCTGAGAGCCCTAAGTGTGAGACAGAGAGTGACTAGAAGGACACAATATGGGTATTCTCAAGTTCCCTGGCCATAAGTATACCAAATCTCACTATATTAATCATTAGACACACAATCCATTTTCTGAAAAGACACAATTTTAATGAAGAAGCGAATTTGATATGACACAGACAACTATACGAACATTCCCACACACCTTGTTTTTAACCGAAATCCTATATTTAGTCTTCATAATTTCTCATTAGCATATGATGAAAAAGCTCACCATAATTTAGATTTAATCTTATCTGGAAATGTTGTTCTTAATAGAAGAAAAATTTCAAAATATTTGGGGAGAATAGAAATCAGGGTGAAGAATGGAAAATGACTCTTAACACTGTTACTAGAGAAGTTTCACCAAAACCAAGAGATAATGTTAACTTCGGTAACCTCACAATAGCTCTCTGCCGACAGTAGGTACTTAAGCATTAGCTAAACATCACTTAAAGATTGAACAAATTTAAATACCTAGAACCATTCAGGTCATAAAAGCTCCATATACTTAAATATTATATATCATTTTCACGTATTTATCATAAAGATAATTTTAACCATCATGATAAGTCACCAATAGCAACTGGAAACCTAATCTACTCACAAAAAAGAAAAGAAACCCTCATATACAGGAATGCATTAAAACATATTTACATGGGCACCTTCTTCTGGACAAGTTGGGTCAAGAACAGACAAGCAGTCAGATTTACCCTCTTGTTTGAAACAAGGACAGCTATAAAAAATAATAAAATAAAACAGACCAAAACTAAGTTTGAAACAATGATTTTTAAGACCAAAAGGTTAGGCCACAAAAGCTAATAATCCTTGAAAGACAATAAATCTAAGAAGTCCCTACAATTGCCCCAGCTTACTGTCTTGAGAAAGATTCCAGGCTACAGCACAGGGAGGAAAAGCTATGACAGAGCAAGATGGCAACAGAAATATGGATCTATGTAAAGAGATTAGGTAGGGAGTTAAGAAACTTGATGACTAAGAACAATAGCTTGGTTGTTGATCAATAAAAACAAAAAGAAAAACTAAACACCATGGCCTGCTGGGATCTACTTGTGACTTTATTGGGTCTTCTTGGCCCACAATCCCTGGAGCCCATGAAAAATGGAAAGTCCTGGTCTGACCAAAAACTCCCCTGCCTAACATGTAGGAGGTGTTAATGATGCATAACCCAGTTGCCAAACATTTCCTATTTTCTAGGAATGACTATCCAATGTCATAATTTCAATAAAACTTCAAAATCTTAAGACCCTCAGGACTGCAATTCATTCTCAAGCCTGCATGCTCTCCTGTCTTAAGAATATACTTTTGCTTTCTTTTGCAGTAGACCAGCTCCCATTAAGTCTCCTACATGACCATCCTTCAATTCTTTTGCTGATGATATTAAAAAAAAAAATCTTCTAGCCTTTGAACTAGTGATATCTCAATTCTGTCCATTAAATCCCCACAGCATTTCCCCAGATGTGATAATCAAAAATGCCTTTAGACCTGCCTAAATGTGAGGAAAAAAACCCCTCCCAGACAATAACTACTGTATCAGTATTACTACTAAAATAACAAAAATCATAACTAATAAAGAAGACAAAAGTTAATAATGTAATATAATGTAATAATGTAATGTAATGTAATGTTCAGGGGAAGGGAGGAAAAAGAGGATGTTGGAATGAATTAAAGACCCTCCAGTGCTGAAAACAGACACATGAGAAACAGAGAATCTTGACAAGGCAATTTCTTTTGATCAAAGGGTGCAGGCATGTACTCACTCCAGCTGAGCAGACCCGCGAGCACAAAATGGCCAACCGTGGCTCCTCCTTATATCCCTGACGTAGTAGTACCTGTCCCTCACCTGGGATTTGTCCAGGTCAAAGGTTTGCAATCTTTCCCAATTGGCTAAAAGGCTTAGGGGGTGGGTTAGGGCATGTAATTTGGCAGGCAATTTTCACAGGCAATGGGACTGTACAAGAATCCAGAAGAAACAGGAAACCCTTTAAACAATGCAAGTCACCTAAGATGGCAACCTGAGGAATTTTAAGTAATCTAAGAGGGTGACATATACTTTGATGGAAAAGATCATTTTTCTTACAGAGGACAAGGAATAAATAAAACAAAGAGCATGATTATGATGACAGACCAAAATCTAATCATATCAATAATCACATTAAATGTAAACTGTCCAAGTTAAAAGATAGAGATTGTTAGATTAGATAAAAATCAGAAGACTCAACTATATGCTTCCTCTAAGAAATTACATTTAAATTTAAAGGCACAATAGATTAAAATAAAATTACAGAAAAAGATATATGATGCTCACATCAATCCAAAGAACTCTGGGATGGCTAAACTAATGTCAGAACACAGAATATTATGAGGTAGGATAATATCAATTCCAAAATAGTTAAGTGGTCAGTTTACCAAGAGGATATAACAATCCTAAATATTTATGAACCTAATAATAGCTTCAAAACACATGAAGAAAATGCTGATAAGATAGCAAGAAAAAATAGGCAAGCCACAATTAGAGTAAGAGATATGAACAACCCTTTCTAATAACTGATAGAATAAATAGAAACTCAGCAAAAATATGGAAGTACTGAGCAACACAACTTGACCTGATTGACATTTGTTAAACATTATATCAACAACTGCAAGACACACATTCTTCTCAAGTGCATGTAGAATATTTACCAAGACAGATAATATTCTGAGCCAAAAATAAGTCTCATTATCTAAAAGGCTGTAAGTCATACAGTGAATATTCTCTAATCATGATGGGAACTAAATTAAAATTTAGGAACAGAAAGATCTCTAGAAAACCCTAAATATTTGCAAAATAAATAGCACATTGCTAAATAATACCTGAGTCAAGGAATGAATTAGGAAGAATTTTGAACTGAATGAAATGGAAATATAACATGAAAATTTGTGGATGCCACTAGAGTAGTGTTTAGAAGAGTTTATAGCAGCAAAAGTCTACAAGAAGCACATACCTATAATCCTAGCACTTGGGAGGCTGAGGCAGGAGGATCACAAGTTCAAGGCCATCCTGGAGTATAGAGTAAGAATGTCTCAAAAAACAAAACTAAGGCCAGCACAGTGATTCATGCCTATAATCCCTGCTACTTGGATAGCTGAGATTTGGAGGATCAGGGTTTGAGGCCAACCCAGACAAACAGTCAGTGGCACCCCCACATCAACCAAAAACCCAGGTGTGGCGGTATGTGGCTGTCATTCCAACTATGCATTCAGAAGGCATAAATAGAACTGTGGTCCAGGCCAGTCCAGTCAAAAACTTCAGATCCCAGTCAAGAAATAAGTGAGGTGACTCAAATAAGGCCCTGAGTTTAACCCCAGTACTGCCAAAAAGAAAAAGTAAAAAAAAAAAAAAGAAAAAAGAAACAAAGGTCTATAATAGAAAAGAAAAAAAGGTTCAATAAATTAGGTATGATCAAGGAAGAATGAGGCCATGGGTTCAATCCCCTGTAATGAAAAAAGAGATAAAGAGAGAGAGAGAGAGAGAAAATTAAGCCCAAAATAAAGTATAATAAATAAAACAATAAATATAAGGTGAGAAATTAATAAAATAAAAAATAAAAAAGGAGATAAATCCATGAAACCCAGTAAGTTTTGAGAATATCAATAAAACTGATAAACCTGCAGCCAGACCAGACTGATAAGGAAAAAGAAGAGACAGCACATATATTTCTAATTTAAGAATAAGAGAGGTAACTTCTGGGGAGTGATTTTTCTTTTCTGTACACTTAGGGCTTTCCAGACAAATAAACTTGAAACTTGGGTCAATAGACAAGTCTTGAAAACTAAAGACAAGCAGTGAGAGCCCATCCACAAAGATTTGCCTCTCCAGAGGTATGTGTCTGCATTTCAAAGAGAGTAGACTATGAGTTTCAGAGACTTTTCACAGGTTTTTAAGTTAAATGTCTTCCTGAACATATTTATTTCTATTCCAAAGGATAGTAACCAAGGAATCTTTTCTCTCTTCCCAAGTGAAATGTGTTTGCATTAAGAAAGTTTTCCCTACCTTTTCAGGAGGAGAGAGGTCAACATTAATGTAAGTTTCCAGATTCAAACACTTACAGTTCCTCATCTCTAGGTCAGACCTCAGTGTACGCTGGGTGATTTCTGGCTCTCATCCTCCAAGAAGAAAGAAAGGTTAAGGAAAGTCGAACCAGTGCAGTTATTGCCATAAAAAATAACAATCTGTCCTGGAGCCAGTAACCTCATGTGTCCTTTCAGGATAATATATATAAACATAGATATTTAAAACTTTTCAGTGACATTAGTATATATTCTATAAACATTAAAAGAATAATGACAGAATCTTCTGAATAACAATCCCAATCAAAATAGACAACTGAGAAGAAATGGACAAACTCCATGAAAGATACTGATAGAACAATAATGTCGCCATTTTGTGAATCAGCCAAAATGGCAGCCTCGCCCTTAAACAAATTCCCATGCTCTAAGACAGCCCCACCCCTACCAGAGACTACTACACCTGCACTAACTTCCTTACCCTCCCCCTTCTATAAAAGCCACTGCTCGCCCAGGCTCGGGGCTGTGCCATCTTTTCCCCAGCCAGTCTGGCAGTTTGGGCCTGCCATTAAACTTTACTCTATGGACGTGAGACTTTTCTCGTGAGCTTTCTTTGAGAGCGGTGTTTTTCCTAACATTTGGTGCCAAAACCCGGGATTGGGTTGAGCTCCGGGCACTGATCTTGCTCTCCCGGCTTTCCTCCAAGATCTGAGCTGCTTTACCGGGACCTTTGATCCTAGAAAGTGCCACTCTCTCACAGCTCACAGGGAAGTTCCTCCACACCAGCGCACCTCCAACCACCATCCACCACCGGCCAATCTTCCCTTAAGATCCTCTCTCCCTCAGTGAGTCCTCGCACGCTGAGCCGTGGTCTCTCTCTCATTTCCTCGAAAACCCTAGTGCTAGGTCGCAGCTCGCTCTCATCCCGGGAACTGGGTTCCTCACTTGGGACTGTGGACCCCCCCACACACCGTAGTGAAGACGTTCCTTCTGGGTGTTGTTTTCCGCATTTCTCTCTCTCTCCTGAGGACCTGATATTTTGGGGATGCCCACCATATCTCTCCTCAGGTCAGGCCTTCACCATGGGAGTTGGACCTTCCAAATTCCTTCAAATTCCCCAATGGGATGTCTCCTGCCAGCCTTGGGCCCCTCTACCTAATGCCTGATCTTAAGCCATGAAAGCTCATTTTTCTCTGTAATCAGGCCTGGCCCCAATACCCATTAGACAATGCCTCCAAATGGCCACTTAATGGCACTTTCAATCCCAATATTTTAAGGGATCTATGCAATCTCTGTGAGCGTGCTGGTAAATGGAAGGAACTTTCCTACATCCAATCCTTTCCCTATCTCTGACTTCAAACCCTCCCTCTGTACTTTCTATTCCCCTGTGCAGATTCTATCAGCCTGTAAACCAGTTTCTAAATCAGCCAATTCCTCTCCAAACCTCCTCCTTCCCCATGTAAGCAGACTTCTTGCACTGCTTACCATACCTATCTCCTGCTAGCTTCCTGAAAAACTTTCCCTGTCATGGAGTTAAGCATGCCACTCCTTGCCAATTCTGGCCTCAAGGCGGTTCCAGCTCTGGGAGAGCTCATGCTTTATTCGGTGACCAGAGAGTGGAGGTTTCGTTTTGCTGAAAGCCTCCCAGTACCAGTCAATGGGAGCAACTTAGAGGCACAGGTGATGGCTAATCCCTTAAACGTGTGTCATGCCTCCAGGCTCTGCCTTCCCCTCCCTTACCTAAGATGTCAGGACACCTTTCTGCCTCCTCCATGGTCCCACCACGTGTCCTTTGTCTCTGTCTGCCTTCCCCTCCCTGGGCTTACTAGGACCCTGCCTCCCATGAAAAACTTGTAGCATGGTACCTTATGACTTAAGTTATTGCAACTAGTTTGCCAGGCCTCTTGGTCTAACGTAACTTTAAATCAGCCGTTTTACAAAAGCGCTTACAAAAACCTGCAGCTGCCATGCTTACGCTGTAACTCTGCCCCCACAAGGGGAGGAGGGGAAGCAAACAGGCTCACCTGTGCACAGGATGCCAGCTTCTGGACACAGCAAAAATGCCTGCCATAGCTAAGAAAATCCATAGAGAGGACCCAGTATATCCTGGGCCGCCAGCCACACGTGGCGATGGCTGCAGCCCACCGTCACTTCCCCTAGAATAAACGCACGCAGAGTACACAGGAAGGGGCGACGGGCCACAGGATCAGGCCTAGGCAGTCAGGGTCATTTGTCCCAGCTGTGTGTGGAGGGAGTGGCACCTTGCACAAGTCCTGCTCCTAGCCCCACCTCACACCTCAGGGCATCAGACCCAGCCCTTGTAAGCCAATTGTTAGCTCAAGGTTATAGTTCCAGAAATAACAAAATAGACATTACTGTGGTCTCTAAACTTCTCATTTAGAATTTTCTATACCTTTGGCCTCAGCATAAATTTTCCCTCCAAATATTAACACTAGTTGCCCCATATGGTACTGTTATTGGCCTGAAATGCCCTCTGAATGCCCTTCTCTAACTTTACAAATGATTTCTTTGTTAAAAAGGTAGCCTTTATTAAAGAGGCTGCCTGCTGTTAGCTAAAAGACTGGATCCTAACTTTTTGTTCTTTCTAGATGGGATCTGCATCTTCCAGTCTTTGGCTGGTAGATGTTGGAAGCTTTGTACTGAGGTTGGCCTCAGTATGCCTTGGGTGACCAAGAGAAGTGGCCTTCACAGGGTTCCTTAAATTACAATACCATACTCCAATTAGACCTTTTCTATAAAAGTAAAAATGTAAACTGAGGTCTCCTATACAAATTTCTACCTTCTAAGCCACCCCAGTACTCAGAACCTCTTAATGAGTGCTTCCCTTTCCAACAGGCAATGGTAGGAAGAGGACAAATCGTATGTCCCCTTCCAGTTATCAGATCTAAGGGAAATTTAAAAACATCTAAACAGCTGTACTGATGCCCAAATATATCCAAGTCTTTATCTCTGTGACTAGACCAGACTCTTATCTCATTAGAAAAGCAATGAGTTTGGGCCCAGGCCACTCAGGTTGGAAATGATTATATGGCTCAAGCAGTAGAGTGCCACTTTACAAGCAGAAAGTCCTGAGTTCAAGTCCAGTACAGCCAAAGTAAGAATAATAATAATAATAATATTTGGGGCTGAGGAAGTAGCTCAGAGGGACAATGTCTGCCCAGCATGTGCAAAGCCCTGGGTTCAATTCCCCAGCATTGCTAAAATAATAAAAAATGGTAAAGAAGATAAGTGGCATTAATGTCACTTCAGCCATCTCATAGTAGAAAAACGTAGTTTAACCTAGACCAGATCCCTCATTCTTCAAGCGAGGAAACTGAGGCCCAGAACAGTTCAGAGACCTGCTCTCCAGAGTGTCAGGTGTCAATGTAAAATAACAACTTTACTTTACAGCAACAACCTATCAGAAAGCATACCACGGTGGACTCAGAGTCACAGGTGAGAGAGGTTCTCCTCAAAGATAAATTTCTAACAGTCAGCCCCAGATATTTGTAAAAACTCAGACTGTGCCTGAAGGGAAAAGTCATTGAACCAAGTAACACAGCAGCCATGTCTGTATTTACGGCTATGTCTGTATGTCCGGGACCTTACTAACAGGAGAGAAAAAGATAAGAGACACCATGGCCCATTGCTGTGCTCAGAGAGGGCCCCACTCGACTGGGGCCTGTATCCTGAACTTGCTACCATGGTGGACAGGAGGGGCACTTCTGCAGAGAATGCTTACGGCGGGGGGGGGGGGGGGACAGCCCGGGAGACAGCCCCATCCCCAGCCGGGACCCTGCCCTCTGCAAGGGTAACCACTGGAGGTCTAAGTGCCCCTATCTCCAGATGGAAGGCGAGGTGCCACCTTCCTATGGATTGAGGGGTCCAAGCCTCCTGTCCACACTCCACTTCTTGGCATCAATGTTGAGAAGCCATAATGGCAGAAAAACAAAAGGTCATTTTCCTCCTAGACAGTGGAGCCTGTTTCTCTGTTTTACCTTTTTCTCCTGGTCCCTGGTCCAATGACAAAAGTTATCATTTGGGGCAAATCTGGCCAGCCCCTAGAGTGCTAGTTTACCTGGCCTCTGGCCTGCTTTTGGGGAGACCTCCTCTTCTGTCACTTTTTCCCCATAGTACCAGTGTTCCTGCTGGGACAGGATTTACTACCTCAATTAAAGGCTCAAATTCTCCTCCCCCCAGGCAGCTATCTCTGCTGCCCCCTCCT
Source organism: Castor canadensis (assembly GCF_047511655.1). Taxonomy (NCBI): domain Eukaryota; kingdom Metazoa; phylum Chordata; class Mammalia; order Rodentia; family Castoridae; genus Castor; species Castor canadensis. The sequence continues at coordinate 98,194,521 of NC_133391.1, read as the reverse complement.
TCAGGAACAAAGAGATTCCACAGTGTGGATGTGATGAGATGAGTGTAGGGTGAGCCAGGATGGCCCTCCCTATTCAAATAAAACTCAAAAATCCCTCACAGTTTCCACACCCAAAACAATATCCCCTCAAGCCTGAGGGATGATAAGTCCTTATGCCTATCATAAATTCCTTAAAACAACAAGGACTACTAAGTTGCTCCAGCCCCTATAATAAATTTTTAAAAAATAAATGTTTTTGGATAAGAAAGGAATTTGTAAAAAAGAGTTTATCCTAAGGATTGTTTCAAATAGGAAGGATAAAAACAAGCCATCAAAGGGTTTAGTATGTTATATAAAGGTCTAAGTAAGTTTTAAAAGTTCATAATAAAAAGCTTCGGTGTGTGATAAAGTTAAAGTTGACTAACTTGTGATTTTAGTTTGACATGACCCTAAAAATCAAATCCTCTATGTCTATGAAATAACAAGGTTATCTTAATATTGTTCTGCTCTGAGTAACATCTACAAAAAACCATTACAGAGAAAGATTTTTATCAAAGAAATTATTTGTGTTTTCAGCTGATCTTGTCAAGCTTTTAAGTACTACTAAATCAGAGTTCATTTACATATTTCCTTATGTGTCTTAAATGACCACCTTGTAACAGTGTTTTGTTATACTTTATCTCAATATGGTACAAACATTTTAAAAGTTAAAAGTGTCAATTTATATAAAATAATGAGCTAAAGCTCTCTTTTATCTAAGAGTGTTACATTTAAATCCTGACAGCCCCTGCCTCCCACAGGTCACCTACCTAGCTGTGGCCTTAAAGGGACAGACTCACTCCCTGAGTCATAAATGCATCAGCCTAATCTTCCATTTCCCAACTCCCATACCATAAGACAGCTTACAGTTTTCCTGGCAGTTAAAGGATTTTGCAGAATTTAGATCCCTAGGTATGTAGTCCCTGAACGGACACCTTTTTTTGCTCCTCCTAATATTCCTATTTGGGTCTTAGATAATGTATGGCCACCCATTTCTCTCTCTGTAATTGGAGGACTCTTGAAATTGTCTAGGGAACAACATTTCACAGTGGTTCTCCTGGCCAATGCCCATCCTGATGCCTGTGTTCTTGCTCTCCTATTCTTAAGCTTCCTCCCTTGTGTCATACTACATGTCTGCTCTTGCTAATCAAAAATTTAACCAGCTGTACCTCCAGGGATACCAACCTCTCCAAAACCGTCCAGGGGACTGTTCTGAGGGCCCCCACCAGAACACAGGAGCCTGAGGATCTTGCCTCATACAACACCCCCTGCCAGCAGGAAGCAGCTAAAGAGACCAGTGCTTCGCCCCAATTCCTGATCCTCAGCCCCTACCTTCATCATTATTAAAGAAAAAATGATAGAACAATCAGCCCCCTTCTATAAAAGCCACTGCTCGCCCAGGCTCGGGGCTGTGCCATCTTTTCCCCAGCCAGCCTGGCAGTTTGGGCCTGCCGTTCAACTTTGCTCTATGGACGTGAGACTTTTCTCATGAGCTTTCTTTGAGAGCGGTGTTTTTCCTAACAGATACAAAATTCCCAAATTAACTCACGAAGAAACAGATAGCCTGGGTATCCCTGGAGGTATAAATTTGAATTTGCCAAAAACCTTCCTACAAAGAAAACTTAAGATCAAGATAGCTACATTAGTGAATTGTATATGACACATACATTATACAAAAATTAACAAGAAATGGGTCATAAGCCTATATTGTTAAGCCTAAAACTATAAAGCTTCTAAAAGACAATATAGAAGAAATATTTGTAAACTTTGGTCAGGCAAATGCTTCTTAGAGATACAACAATAAAGATAGGATACATAAAAGTTTTTAAACTGATTAACTTCATAGTAATCTAGGCCCTTTTGCCACAGGCCCATGCCATGATAACTTCTTATTTTGGAAGTCCTATGCTATTGGAATCAATGTGAGTTGTTGGGTGTTTTTTAAAAATAGTAATCTTTCTTCCTATTTCAACTATCTTAAGAAATCAAGATCAACCACCAATTCTTCCCATTTTGAGAAACTAGAAACCAAAGATGTCTTCTTCAGAGATCTGTGCTATTTATTCTGGATTTGAGTACAGTCTCTACCAATTAGGATATTTTTATTGGTTGTAATAGAATGGCTACCTCAAAATGACTTACACAATTAGTGGATTTGTTATTTTGCATAAGGCCAGAGGTAGCATAGTCACAATTGGTTGATTCAATAGTTCAATCAGACTCTTTGCATCATGTTTACATTACTATGTAGTCTATAGTACATAGTTTTGTCCCTCATGATTGCAAGTACATTGTTGTCACATTCATCTGTGACAACACCTAACACCCCATTCAAACACATGCATTATCAATGGAAGACATTTTCTAGAAACTCTTCAACCATCTTCTCTTATCTCATTGAGAGAAAAGAAGGGAGGGAGGAGAATGAGATGAAAGAAAAGTTTTTAGCATCCAAGAAGGGGAAAAACATGTATAAAGTAAAAACCTAGGATGTCTACTACAAATTCAAACATTTTTACCACATATCTTGCATTTACTTTATTCTTTTGCCAAATAAGCTTATCAGTTTTCTAACAGCCCTGGGACCAAACGAAGGAGGAGGAGAAGGAAGAGGAAAAAGAACAACATTGACAACAGAATGTGATTCCTCATAGCTGTACAGCTAACACCAAGGTAAAGACAGAGATAGCTCTTACAACTTGACTAACCTATTTCTACACTCTCCAGACTCAGGAAATGCAACTGATCATTTACTACTTATAGTGCAGCAGCAATTGCATTCAACACTGGAACATTTACATTTCTTAGCCTCCCTCTCTAATGTGAAGAGGTTCTATTTAATCCACAGGATTGTTATGCAATGATTCAGTGGGAGCCCTGTACTGCATTTGATTCTTAGAAGAGTTTTTTTAAATATGGATCCTACTCCAGACACATGATGGTAGAAAGAATTCTAAGATGCACCCCACTCTGTGATATCCACCCCATCCTCCCACATTTTTCACATATAATTAAGGTTATAATTATAACTTGGCTTTCAGATACATTATCTGGGTAGATACAAATTAATCCCATGGGCTCTTCAAAAGCAAAGAGTTTTTCATGCTCGTTGCAGCAAGGGAAGTCAGAGGGATGGACCCAAGAGAGATTTCATGTGAAGGAGGTTCTCTGCTGCTTAGATGACCTAAGTGGCACCTAAGTGGCAAGAACCTGAGAGAGGCCAAAGGCTGAGAGAGGTCCTTAGTTAACAGGCAGCAAGGCATGGATCGTAGCCTCACAACCACAAGGCAGTGAATTCTACCAACATCAGAATGAAGTGAGCTTAGAAATAGATTATTACCAGAGCCTTCACATAAAAGCCCAGCACAGATGATACCTTGATTTCAGCCCAGCAACACCTAACATAGAGAGACTAGGATTCTCAGCTAGAGAGCTCAACTGAACTACTTCTAATGACAGAACTGTGAAATAACAAATAGATATTGTTTTATATTACTAAATTTGCTCATTTGTTATACAGCAACAGAAATACACCTACCAAATCAATGTCTCTGAAAAGAGGTGTTCAAGTGGTATATTTAGCAAGCTCCCAATTAATTTTTATACAGAATAAAGTTTAAGACTAACAACCAGAAGATTGCAATCACAAAAACGGAATAGACTGCATTTTTGAACCTTTAAGTCTCCAAAGCTTGAGAGGCTATGCCTTTTATGACAATTTGAATGAAGTTGTTAGCTAATTCCATGCTAATGGCATTTGCCCTTATCCACAAGAGGAAGGAAACTCCTAAGGCTATTTAGCACACTTTCTAGTCTTGGAGAGAGGCTGATTTATGTTCCAGTCAATATCTATTCATTCTATTTTCAGATTTTTATGGACCGCATAGGTGTAATCTTAATAATATGATCCAGTGTACAATACCACTATCTTGTCTGCATGTCTAAAAGCCATTCTAAATTCTCTTTAATGTACTTTAGCTGCTTTTCTATTTCCAAATCTTGGAAAAAATAGTTAAGAGCTAGCCATCTTCCTTTGTGCTTTATCCCTTCTTTTCTGTGAGGACAGCTAGGCAGCAATGTTCCTGTCCCCAGGAGGTCCACTGTGATTGGCCTACACAGAGAATTTTACATAGCATTCTTGATAACTAGGTAAAAGGAGGACATGCAACTCAGTTCAAACCAAAAAGACCTAACCTAACATCCTCATAGGAATCATTTTTCTTCCTTGGTAAAAACAGATACACAAAAAGATATCCATCATTTGTCTTTTTCCTAAAAAATCACACTCACAAAGATTTTATGCAGATGCCAAATCAAGGAGGCACTCATGTCAGAATTCCTTTGCTCACTTCCTGCTCCAGCATAAGTCTCTGAGAGGCTGGACCACTGGAACATGAAACACATCCAGGAACATAGGGTAATTGGAGCAGCTGAGTCCACCTGGGACCACAGGAGGAGACTTTGTTGACATCCTGATGATGGCAGAAGAGAAATATAAAGAGACTTAGGTCCCTGAAGACTGTCAGGCAGCCAAACTGATCCTGGTACAATGCCTATTTCAAAATTCCTTACTAACTGAGTTTTTCAATGGCCTTCTTTTTAAAGTCATTTTTACTTGGGCATTTTGATACTTCTTTATAATCTTTATAGTCTAAGCCATTTTTTTTATTAGTTAACAGTCACAGGAATGCTCTTGTGTAGCAGTTTGTACCTCTTTTCTGCCTGTCCCTTGAGCCAGAATCTCCAAAGATCCTCTAAGGATTGGCAAAGCAGTATTCTACCAGGCCAAATATAGGCGTTCCAGAGATATCCATGACATAAACAGTCTGGAGGAAGTAGTGTCTGACACTTCTTAGTCCCTTAACATTCCCCAGAACCAGCAGGCACAATGACTAAGTTTAGACTGAAGTTCCCCAGAAACATCTGGTGAGGAAGGGAATGGGAGCTACAAAATAGGCCCTTAGAGATAATAGGATGAATTGGAGTAACCCTGGAATCCACTCAAAAGAGAATAACTCTGCTAGGATGAACCCTAAACCTATGAGTAAGGAACTGTTCCAATTCTTCCAGTCATAACTGAGAGAGGGAACCCCATGAGTAGACTTCTTGCTGTTCTTTGCCTCCCTGGGAAGCTTTTGCTAAACAGAGGCCATAACTGCTTTTTGACAGCAAGAAAAACAGCTTCAAAAGAGAAAAAATTCTCTATTTTCTTAGCAAATTGCCGTGGAAAAGAAGAGGAAAATATTGTGTTAAGAACATAGCAAATGCTCACTAACTTATTTGATTCATTAATAAAATATAATGAGAAATTTTATAATTATAATAGTTGGCCCCAGCCTCTCTTTCTGATTACTCTGGAAAATAGTGGGATCTGCAGAAATTGGAAGGTGAACAATGAGAGGCATCACAAGAACAGCCTGACTGGCAGAGACTGCAAGTCACCTAAGAAAGGAGTACTTACCTGGGAAATTCAACAGGGTCCAGAGCCTTGTTTACAACCACTGGCTCAGAGGCTGATGCCTTCAGCATGCCACACTTGCAGATGCTGAGCGGATCTGAAAACAGTAGGTGACATATGGCTCTGATATGATTGGCTCATTCTCTGCAATAGCAAATCGAAGGAAAGATTTTCATATACTAAATGTAGTCCTAGTAAGTCACAATAAGGGAAAGTCATTGGTGATTCAAACTTTTAGAGGCAAGAGGCATCCACCATGATATGAGGGAGTCATAAGAATTCATACCATCTTCTCGAGCAGTTGTCAGCCAGGCCCCTCCAAAGTTTCTTTCTTAGGCCCTCCCCTACCTCCATGTGGGTTTGAGTCTGAGCAATCACCTCCCTTTTGATTGAAATTTTATTTATCATCAAATAAATTAATCTTTCTGTTAGTATACAGTTAAATAACATGAAATCATAAGCCAAATGAATCAGAATTTGGTTTCTGCTACATTTTGGGACCCATTTTGATAGTTCTGTCTCTCTACTTTATACTGGTTTTATACTTTCACTTGGTAGCCAACATTGTTTCCCAGTTTTTGCATAACACTTCATTATTGCCGTAGGGTACTTCCTAAACAGAACAAAATTTTATGTAGATACCAAGTCAGTGTGTCACTTACATCAGAATTTCTTTACTTTGTCCATGCTCCAGTACCAGCCTCTGAGAAGCTGGCCCATTAGCTCATATGACACCTCCAAAAAACACGTGTCAGCAATCCCAGAACTATCTGTGCACACTGGTTGCCTCACACCCACCCTATGTCCTTTTCATTAGTACTTATTCTCATCTTTGGTAGTCAATTTTCCATCACTAAAACAAAATGTCCACAGTAATTAACTTAAAAAGAGAAAAAAGTTAATTGTGGCACACAGTTTTATAGCTTACAGTCCATGACTAATCAGCAGTGTTGCTTTGGGTCTGTGTCAAGGCAGTATATCATAGTGGAGAGTATGAAGAGCAAAACCACTCACATCATAAGCTAGGGAGTAAAGAGAGAGAGGAAAGGAAGAAGCTGGACTCCCACGATCTCTTTTAAAATTCCACAAAGACCTAAAGACTTCTCCTATGCTCCACCTCAGAAAGGTTCCACCACCTCCAATAATACTAACCTGAGGCCAAACCTTCAACACATGGGCCCTGGGGGGATATTCAACATCCACCCTACAGGACCATCCCAATACATTAATCGATTCCTCTGCAGACCTCTAAACCCTCTTATTCCACCGCTCCTCCCCACTGCTACCAGAATACACACACAAGCACACCACAGAGGCCCGTGCACACCCCTAGAAAAGCTGTGCTCAGTAGAATCTCAATGCCCTTGTATTCTCTGGGAGAGATACCAGTGCATCCTATTTGATTTCAGTTTACCTTCAGCGATGATGAGATTTTGCATCTTTGAAAGGATTTACAGAATACTTTTTGGTTGTAGCGATCCAACCCACTTGGACATTTGCCATACCGTCAAAATATGTTTTTGTCTCAGAGTCTATGCCTGCTATACAAGCATAGTATTAGATCTCCTGAAAGAAGCATTAAAAAGGCCACTGAGCCCTCCAGTGGTAAAATTATGAAAATGTTATGATGCACATTCAAGCCCCTTAGCGAACTCTCTTGACAGGTAGAAATAGAATAGACAAAAAAAAACAGTTCAGTTTAGTGTTTGGGATTTTTTATACATTCACTTAACCCAATATATGATAGTGACCATTGCCTAAGCATTTCATTTTCTAGAAAAGTCTCTTTCCCAAGAATGCGTACAATAGAAAAGTTTTCTCAAATGTATTTACTGTTCCTTAAGGTTCATTTCTTTTCACATGTGTAGATTTCATTAAAGAGTTTAATTAAAGGTATTACCCTAAGACACTGATGATGATTATAGTTCTAGGGGAAATTATAAACCCTGTGAAAATAAAACACAAAATGTAAACAACAGTCATTCCTAGAGGTCTGCAATCAAAGACTGATGTTCTCATTTAAAGACTAAAGACTCTGTGGGTTAACAATGTTCAATGAACTTACTGATTATTTTCTCTTCATATAAGCATATTCCTGAATTGACTTATATAGACCACTGGGCATATGTTTGGGTTTTTTTGTTTGTTTTTCATTTTGGCTGTATTGCGGTTGGAACTCAGGGCCTGGAGCTTACAAGGCAGGTTTTACAACTCTAATCACACAATCCACCCCCGCCCAGCCCTATTTGGATTTTTTTTTTAATAGGGTTTCACATTTTTTGCCTGGGCCAGCCAGTACTGCAATTATTGGTTGAAATGGGATCTTGCTAACTTTTTGTCTAGGCTGGCCTCAAACCATGGTCTTTCTGACCTCCATCTCCCAAGTAGCTAGGATTACAAGCATGGGCCACCACACCCACTGTTGGTAACATGTTACAACTCTATTCTTTTCTAATTTCTAAAGGACTAAAGGACTGGAGAGGGGCTGGGCATGGGGCTTGCTTTTGATGGCCAGTTAGGACCGATGACCTCTCCTATGAAGTTCTGACATTTGATTTTACCTCCCTTCTCACTGCCATTACCAATAAGGAATTCAGTTATTGAATACTTCAGTTACAGGCTTAGGTTTTCTTTCAACCTCATTATTTCATCCATTCTATCACACTTTTACTCACCCACAACTCATTCAGCAAGTATTTACTGGGGGCATAAGTTTCTGTCCCCATGGACCTTCATGGAAGGCAGATCCACTTACACATAGTAAGAGGGAAAATATTAGGAACTTTGAGAATTCATAATAGTGAGAAGCTAAGACTGAGAGACAGACAGGAAACACCTCTCTTTCTTTTTTTTTTTTTTTTTTTTTTTGAGAAAGTCATGTTTATGAGAGATTTTAAAGAGCAGGAGTTAGCTAGGCAAAGGCAAATGGCAAAGAGAAGCACAATTCTTAAAGAAGATAATGTGCTGGGCCCTGAAGTGAGGGGGAGGTACATATGCCATGAACCCAGGACCAGCAGGAGATAAAGCTGGGAGTTATTGCTGGATGGCTGCCATGGTTTCCTTCTGGTCTATTTGCTTACACTTTTGTGCCATTCCCAGTCTGTTCCTAACACAGCCGCCATTAAAATCTTAGTCAGGTTATGTCATTACTTTGCTCAAAATCCTCCAACGTTTCACATTTCACAGGAAAAGACAGAGGTCCTCACGAAGCCTGATGAAGACCTGCATGCTCTGGTTCAGCATTATCTCTCTGGCCTCCCCTCTCCAGCCCTCCCCTCTTACTCTCCCATCCAAGGCACTCTGGCCTCATTCATGGTCCTGGCACATCCCAGACATGCTGCCAGGTCAAAGTCTTTGTTCTGGATGCTCTCCTGCCTGCAGTGCTCTTCTCCAGACATCTCATGGCTGACTCCCTCACATCCTTCAAGACTTTGCTTCTCAATGAAGTTGAGTGACCAAATGAAAGAAAAAAATTCCTACCCTAAACCCCATCATTCTTTTCCTGTCTTACCATGTTCTATTTTTTATTTCATGGCACTTAAAACCTTTAACTCTCTGCTGCCTTCTTGAGTGATTTTACCTGTTCCTCTCATTTCATCTGCCTGATCAAACCCTAAGGTGTGATTCATCTCTAGGGTGGGTATCCACATGCCTGCTAGCATAGTCACTTTGTGCCAGAGCTCAACATCTTACCTCCCGTTACCATAACCTATCCTCCTCCAACACTCATGTTTCTAACTGCATCACAGTCCAGTTGGTTCCTCCACCAGGAAAGCTTGAGTAGCTTTTTAGATCTCCCTCTCTCTTCAAATCCAATCGTCCCTGATCTTACTGACTGTTTTCTGAAATATGCCTCAACTTTACCAATGCTTCAGTCTGGTTCTCCTTCTCTTGCTCCTTCACTATTCCTGTAGCTCCCTACATAGCTTTATTTCTGTAATATACAACATCTAACTGTTATCACTCAACCTACTGCTGCTTAATGGTGCAAAGGTGAACAAGTCACACTTCCTAAAACTCTTCAGAAGCAAAAGAATCCACACCTTTGGCAATTCCAGACTCATTCTCTATGCTACAGCAATTCTACACCACCTGTGATCCAAGCCATTCATCTGTACTAACCACATACTCTCCTTACCTTGTGAATACCCATTCACCTTTTGACACAAATCAGGAAAACTTTTATGAGCCCAGAGTTAAAGACTCTTCTTTTATATGTACCAAGTACTCTATGTTCACCTCCATCTAGGGGAGGCTAAATTCCTAAAATCCACATATAACCAAAGCTGGGACTTAAGTTGATTTTACCATAACAGAATGAATTTATGGACTGAAAGATATCTATGAAGTGTTTTATTTAAAAATTATTTCCAATGCCTTTTCTCAGCCTTGTCGGTCACTAAATTTCTCCTGTGGCATTTGTGCTACACATCTCCTTCCTAAATGCATGACCAACTTGACTGAGATCAGTTGATACTTTGGAGTACCTTACTTTTTCTAACACTTTCTTCTTCATACTTTGTATGTTGTTTATTTATTATTTATAATTAAAGAAGACTTTGCACAGGTATTGGTATGTATTATTGTGCAATTTTTCCTCCTCGTGAAATTTTGAGCCATTCTCTACAGTTAAGAATTCTACAAAGATTAGAAATACAATATGATCTCATCTGTATTCTTCAGGTATTGGCATTTAAATTTTCATAATGTATATATTCATTTGTAGATAAATTTTATAATGTTTGAAACATTTTTATTGAAAACATACAATAAAGTTATCTTCATAAAGTTATCAATTGAAAGTGGTATCTCTTAGCATTTGTACTATTTATCCAACTATTCCTCTATGATTTAATTTTTTGAAATTCAACATTCAAGATGAAAAGAACTTAAGGATATTTTCATTTCAGGTTGTATCTCTAATGCTTACCTACATTTAAAAGTTAACATACAAGCCTGGTGATGTAGCTCAGGAGTAGAACTTTTACCTAGCATGCACATGACCCTGAGTTCATCCCCCCAGCATTGTTAACCTTACATTTGAATGTCATGCCTGGCATATATAAAAAAAAGTGGTTGTACAGATTAGATATGATGCCATGCCAGAAACAGAGTTAAGATGGGGAACCTATTCTTGACCCTGCAAGGTTGGAACCTGACATCAAGTTTGGGCTGAATAGTGAGGCCAAATCTAGAATATAATTTTTGGTCTGCTTCTTTTTTTCCTCTTCTACATTATGGACATTTTGAAGGCAGATACTCTAATGTTATTTGCCTAGTGTTTGAAAAATATTCAGCAAAACTTTTAAATAACTTAAAACACTGATCTATTGTATTAGTGCAGGTTTAGTTTTGTGAGCTCTTTGTTATTGTATTACCTAGACAGATTCAAACTTAGTCATGATCACAGAAGTCTTGGCAGAGCACTATTTGGGGTTTATTGAAATCAACCCTTTATCTTTTGAATCTCTTATCATACTTTTATCATCTTTTCTCTTCATACTTATAGTTTGTATTCTCATCAGCTAAATCCTTATATCCTTCCTTGTTGTCTACAACCATACACACACACACACACACACACACACACACACACATCCCTTTTGTCATTTTAGTTGAGCAAGACTACACAGAAAACAACAGTTAGAATATTTTACACAGTGAACATTATTCATCATATTTTATTCCAAACTAACCAGATGTTCCTATCGTTTCCTTCTTTTTCTTCTTTAGTACTTTGCTCTTAACTACATATTCTTAATCAGGTTTCACAAATCCAAGGAAGTTCTATAATATAATGTTGCATATTATAACAATGATCAAAGTAATGAAAATGTGAAAGTTTTTTAAAAAGTCAAGGTGGCTATATTTTTGTATGGATTGAAAAGTGTAAAACATGGATAGCTTTACATCTCAAAAGAGAATTTTAACTCTAACAGCACTCATTTTTAATTATGAAACTTCGTTTACTTCTTATGAATATAAGGTGATGCTGCAGGTACTGCTGGGATGACTGGAATGACTTAAATAGTAAAAGGAAATTTTAGCTAGCCAGATGCCTTCTACACATTATCAGTCTTTATATTTAATGGGCCCTATTCCTGTGGGAATGGTGCCTTAAAACACTGGAATCAGACTCCACCCAAGTAAAAATCATTCCTAGACCTCATCATGACAGCTGCTTTGTAGAACAATGTATTCACAACTCAAATTCTCATGGTCTCCAAAATGAGGATAATGCCATTATTTTTGGAACATGAACAAGTCTGCAGAGGCAGATAACTGGACCGCACACTTCCTTGTTGCTTCATAGCACAGCAGTCTGAACAACACACAAACATGAAGAGTTTTGTGACTTGACAACACTCAGAATCTTAAAAATTTGTCTAGGTGATCCCATATAGCAGTCTTACACTACACCTGGGCTATCATTCTGCTTAAGTTTATATTGGCTTGGCAGCCTCCAGCCAATATTTTAGGGAAAGCATCTCAAAGAACACATCATTCTTACATCAGGCTATGGGTAGATTCCTAACATTTATACAACATTTCAATTTGCCCAAAGTTCTCCTCAGAACCCAGAGACTTTGCCAACTCCTCAAGTGATTTTCCTTTAATTTAAATTCCAAGGAAAATTAAAATCCTTCAGATTTTAGTAGCTCTAAAGTTCCATTTACATGGCATCACAGTCTATTTCTACCTGGCAGCAGCATTCATCACACACCTACATGCTACTGTATAGAAATGACTCACTTCCCCTTCTGGGGAGATTTAAAGCACAGCTCTGCCAAGCAAATAGTCTGAGAAAGCTAGAAAGCAACATGCTTACCAAAAAAGGAAACATCAACTCACAGTCTCTCACTGAGTGAAAATAGGCAGAGAAAATAAAAATATAAACTTAGTATAAGATGTACGGAACATCAACACCTTTATGAATCAAAACGCCTATGCAAAGGCTTAGAGAGAGAACAGTCCTGAGAGAAGGGCTTATAATCATTTCATTTAAATGCAGAGCCTCTCCACATTTAAATTCACAAACCTGAGGCAAATTTCATTTAAGAAATGAATAGATTCATCTTCTAACTAACAAAAGATAGATTTTTCTAATTTGTTATATTATTCTTCATCTTTTTTGCCTTTTTTATTTCCTACTTATTTCTGTTAGGCATTACTGAACAAAGAGAAAGGAAGAACAAAGAGAAGTACTCAGCAAACTCAGCTGCTTGGAGATTTAATTGTAATTCTGGAAATATTCTAAAGATTGGCATCTTTTAAAAGCCAGCTGTTCAACAAAAGTCTCCAAGTGACTAAGTTGGGAGAAGCAATAAGAGAATATTCTACTGGAAGAACTAACGTTTTACATTCCTGGCCCCATTTGTAATAGCACAAAAGTAGAAATAACCCAGTAGCCATGAACAGGTGAGTGGATGAACAAAGCGAAAAATATCTGCACAACAGAATACTACTCACCAATACAAAGAAATGAGCTATTATTTCATGAATTAATCTCAAATTCATTTTATTGACAGAAAAAAAAATCCAGACTCCCAATAAATATATATATTTATTTATTTATTTAATGACATCATATATATAAAATGCTAGAAAACTAACACTTAATCTATGACATAAATCAGTACTAGCCTAGGAAAGGATTAAAGAAGAACACAAGAAAACCTTCTGAAGCCTTTAAAAAGTTTGTTGTCATGACGTGATGATGATTTTGTAGGGATGTCTGACTTGCAAAACTCATCAACCTGTGCTTCTGTGTGACAATTATATTGCAAGAACTGTGTTTTTTAAAACCTATCTGCTCATAAAGTGCCACCTCCAAGAAGAAGTCATTAAAGTTCCTGTCAAGATTAGAACTTCCACTATGAAGTACTGTGAATAAAGAAATAATAGGAACCCAAGAACTAGGAAGGACACATAGATATGGCTTGGGGACCTTGACCTCTCCTGATGATTGTGAGTACAAGGGAAATTTGGCTTTGTTAGATAATATGGTAATGAAAGATTATAAAAGTAATGGATACATCAACTTCATAGAAAACTCCCAATGATGAGAAATTATGAGACTGTTTTAAAACAAAATTTTTCTCTGCGGCACAAATTCACGGAGCACGGCAGCACCTACCTGAGCCATTCCTCATTGCCCTACAGGACTCAGAGATGGAAGGAGCTGATGTGAAGGTAAACCTCATGCTGCTATATCATACATCATAAAGTCTTTTGTCTCTGATTGGGGATCTTGTGTTGCCATCAGTACCCATGAAACTGTGGTGGCCAACCTGTTAGCTTGCAGATCTATGCCACAAAATCTCAGACCCTTTGCAGCTCTTCCCAGAAGAGAGAAGAGGGTTTTCGATTTTAGTGTAATGTAAAGAAAATAAAATTTGGATTCATCCTTGCTAGTATTTAATTTCTGGATTTCTTTTTATTCTCTATAAAAATTAATACAATAATGCACAAATTGTTCTTGAGTACAATTTAAATTGAGTAAGTTAAGTGACATTCCTACCACGATGCTTAGTACACAGGGTTCTTCTTTTCTTGTTATTTTCTTTTCCTACTTTTTCCTTATAGCTCTACAATTTAATGATTATGTCTTCAAAGGTCTTCTATATATATGTCTTAACATAACATCACTAGTAGAAGGTGAAGCCTGAGTGGGCAATGCTGAGTCCCCTCACTAGCATATGGGTCACTCGACCAATATCTGGTAAATCGGGACTTGTTAATGAGGATAGTTCATTATATTCATTCACTAACTCATGCAGTACTTACTGAGACATTACTGTAACCCAGGCACTGAACTAGGAAGCAGGTGCCAGGTGTGTTTGATAAAACATGAATTTCAGATCATGACAAGTGTTATAAAACATGGCAGGAATGTGAGAGACCACATGGGAGACTCATGAAGAGGGGTTCTTGCTTACTTTATCTGCCACCTGAAGGAAGCAAGAGTCAACAATGCAAAACTCTGAGGAAAGTGCCTTCCAAGCAGAGCTGAAGGGAATGCAAAGGCCCTGCATGAAAAACAACCATGGCTCTCGGAGGAACCTGAGGAATGTCAGCATGACTTCCTTCTAAATAAGTAAGAGGATAATGGTGGGAGACTCAGGATAAGGACGAAGGCAAAAGTTAGTTTATATATGCCTCATCAACTATGGTACAGATGTGGCTTTTATGAGCCATTATGAAATAACAGAAGAAGTTACTCACTGGAAGAATATTGTTTTACATATTTCTCAATTTAGGGAAAGCATTTAACTCCATCATTTTCAAATAGACAGTGGAGTTTGAGCTGAGATTCTATATTTTGCTGGTGGAGTCCCTATTTTAAGCATCTTTACATTTGCTCTTGAAATTCTTCTGGGAGTACAGACAATGGTGGTGGAGGAGGAACCAGAATTTAAAACAGTCAAAAATTCCCTTTGATAATAGTATCAGTAAGAACTTAAAATTCCTACTTATAGTAATAATATTACTAGGTAACATGGTACCTACACTACAGTGTGGCTCTGTTCAAAGTATTTTACCTATGTTTGGTCATTTAATTTTCACAATAATCCCAGAAACAATGGTAGTAATAAATACCACTATTATCCCCAATTAACAGACAAGGAAAGAAAAGTACAAAGAGATTCAGAGACTTGCCCCAGATTACATATTTAGTAGGAGGTAAGGAGACATAATTAAAAACAAAATCTCCTAACCCCCAAAACATCTCCACAGAGGAGAAAAAGAAAACAATGAGTTATTGAGTAAGTATGAAAGAGGAATAGGAGGCAAGTCATAGGCAATCTGCTAAGCAACTGCAAAGACAGAAAACAATCTTGCTCTTTTATTTAGCAAGCAGATGCAACTCATTGCATCACACCCTCCAGATAAGCAAGAAGCAGTCCTCAGGTAAAGGACTTGGTGGCACCAATTGTGTCATGGCTCATTGTAGCTTCTTCCAGTAATTGTAGTGACTGTCAGTGCTAGCCAGTTAGCTTTACCCAAAGGAAAATTAACTAACTCATATCTAATCGGCAGGGGTAATTTTAGAGCTACAAAGTTGGGTTCCTACCCTCCCAAGGGACTGGAAACAGAAGACTGTCAAGTGATGCATTTCAGAGATAGTTCTCAGGCCACTGAGAAAGGCATTTCTGGACCATTAGAACTGGCAGGAGCCATATTTAGCTTTAAAAAATACTTATGTACATTTCAAAGAAACAAAACTTACATGTTTTCTAAAGTAATGCCCTAAGAAAAAGCACTGAGTCTCTTTACCACTTTTTAATTTGCATTTCCCCTACCTAAATAGTGGAACTGCCATCTCAACACACAGACTGGGTCCAGAATCCACCATTAAATTTTTATGTTTTCATTTTTTTAGGAACTCCATTCCTATTTTCCCCACATATATGATTATATTCCTAAGTCTCACTTTTTCCCTTTATTTTGACAAATAAATAAATAGGGATAATTAAGCTAAAGTCAAAAATATAGGACCCCATATTGCCAATGGGGCTAATTTAATTCCCAACTGTTAAGCACTATAGCAAATATTGCTCAATTCTATTGGTATCTTGGCAACCTGCTCATTTAGTGGCCATCTTGGTGGAACATACAAATAGGGTCATTTTATGTACATTCCAAGTAGTGGTTTCTTAGAATAGTCTGTGGCCATGTACCAATCCTGACGAACATAGAAATCAATCCAGGAAAGTATACTTGGCCTGTTTAAAACATGAAATCAACAGCTATGATACAGTAAGTACAGCAGGTTTCAAAATAACTAGCAGGATATATAAGAAACTAAGATTCTTAATTTCATATGTATGAAAATTACCAAAATTTATTTCTAACATATCCCTTTTTTATCCATATACTGATTAACAATTTTTATCCACATAACTTTATGACAGCATGAACAAGGATAGGGTTGACTACCTGCCTTGTATAACTTGAAGAGTTTCCTTTGATGACAATAAATTTAATAACCCACTCAAAACATTGAAAGGGAGAGAGTATGACATGTCCAAGTTTAAACTGAACAAAAAATTAACCAAGATGCAACTAAGCAAGTTACTGACAACATAAGTGTTGCATTATATGTTCTTAATATATTAACCTTCACATTGAATTTCTTTTTTTTTTTTGTGGTACTGGGGTTTCAACTCAGGGCCTCATCATGCTTGCTAGACAGGCACTCTATAATTCAAGTCAGACAATTATACTGCTCCTGTTAAAAATGCAGTCAATAAAAATGTCAATAACTTAGTGCTCCAAAGCACAAACTAATAAACTAACAGAGCATTTCATTCTTAATAAACTAACAGAGCTTCAAATACTTCCCCTCCTTATCCATCAATATCATATTCAATATCCTAAATTTTCCATTGATATTTCTCTGTAAACTACCTATAAAATAAACCAGAAATGATGATGGTATTGATAGGGATAATTATAGTAGTTCATATCTATTAAGGACTTATTCTGTATCAACTACTGTTCTAAGTGCTTTATATGCATTTAATCCTCAAACTAACCCTATGAGATAATTGCTATCATTATCTCAATTTCCAAGTGAGAAAACACTGGTTCAGAGTGATTAAATACCCTACCTAAGGTCACCCAGCAGGTCAGTAGTAGAGCCAGAATTCAGCCCAGGCCAACTGGCTCAAGAACCTACACCCTACCTAGAGGTTTAATAGATAACAAAGCATTTGTCTTTTCTGATCATCTACAAATTATTCCTTTGAGGACTTAATCTCAAATAAAAATAACATTGACTCTCTTCTACTTAAGTCATTATGTTGAACCATGTGAGGCTATTATGAAATGTAGACATAGATACTATATCAAGATGCTCAAAATGAAAGAAAAGACAAAGCAATAGTCAAAAATTTTAGTAAGAGATCAAGACAAGAAAAAATACATTTCAAAAACCACTGCACAGCCAGGTGCCGGTGGCTCATGTCTGTAATCCTAGCAATGCAGGAGGCAAAGATCAGGAGGATAGCAGTTCAAGGCCAGCCTGGGCAACTAGCTCTCAAGACCTATCTCAAAAATACCCAACACAAGAAAGGGCTGGTGAAATGGCTCAAGTGGTAGAGCACCTGCCTAGCAAGCATGAGTTCAAGCCTCAATACTGCCAAAAAAAAAAAAAAATACTGCATGTAATAATTGTGGACTTGTTCTAATCCTTCCACTCATCAGCCCTGTGATTCAGCTGAGTCTATTAGCTTCTTGGAGTACAGCAGAACTAATTTGTATTAGAATTACAAATTCTGTTGATACCAGCTTTTATCAAGTTGTGGGTTATAATCCATTAGTGAGTCATGAAATCAATAAATGGGCCAAAACCTGCAACAGTGAAACTATGGAATTGAAAATATCAGAGGTTATTTTAGTAAGTTTCTTGAAAGTTTTAGGGGTTTCTTTGTTGTTTTGGATGGTACAAGGGTTTGAACTCAGGGCTTCATGCTTGCTAGGTAGGCGCTTTGCCACTTGAGTCACTCCCCCTAGTCCTTTTGCTTCTAGTTTGATTTTCAGATGGGACCTCAGACTACAGTCCTCCTACCTTCTGTATAGCTACCTTCTGTATAGCTAGGGTTACAGGAATGCACCACCATGACGGGCCTTTCAGGGTCCTTATTTTCTTTTTAAGTATGTGTATATGTGACTGTGGATACAGATTCTGACATAAAATGTCCTTCCTAATATAAGCATGGTGGTAAGTTTGAAAGCCACATTTTATTCCAAACTGAAAGGCATTGTGGGAGATTATGTGATTCAGAAGCTCTCGTTACTATAAAGATCTTCCCAAAGGTGAACAAACAGCTTTCTCTACACTGTAAATTCCTTAAGAGCAATGCCCACACTTTCCTAATGCTTTTATCCTTCACTAGCCCAATGCCTGAGATCAAACTGATCTTCAGTAAGTGATAGAGTGGTGAAGGGCTAAATGGAAATAGCTACAGAACTTCAAAGAAATTAGAATTTACTTCAATTTTAAAGAAGTAATAGGATTTGGAGAATTTAAAGAAAGAATAGTGAGCATTCTTAGAATTTATTCTTCAATTTCCTGACCATGTAGCAGAGCTGGAAAAAAAAAACCCACAGAACCAAAAGCTTTTACTACTCAAATTAACTGAGTAGCATCACAAAGCCAGGGTGGTCCCCCAGTGCCCTGGTCCTACTGCCTCTCGGTGACTATGAGAAGGTTCTAGGTCCTAGAGTCTGAGGCTGGAAAGGTACTCTGAGAAAAACCAAGATAGACTGATGTTACTCTTTTCTTAAAAATATAAAATTAGAGGGTTGTGACTCATGTATTCCATTTTAAACAGGAGTACAAAGAAGAAAGATGAAATATTACTTAAAAAGCAGAGGGTCAGAGAACCAGGAATTAAAGACCTAAGCTAATTCCCAGTCAAGCATCTAACTCTGTCCTGCCTATAAGAATTGACTCCAGAACACCTCACAGATTCTTCCAGAGACATCAAGTCACTGCTGCTGATCCAAGCATGCCACACTGAACCAGGCAGACATTCAGTACTAACCCAGCACAAGGGAAGATGATTCACCTACTCAGAAACATAGGATGCTTTTAAGTAAATGGCCAGGTGTCATCCTTTGTGGAGCCCATTGGTAAAAACCTACAACAAGTTCTGTCATGTGGCAGTTAAATGGAGAGAATGCTAGTTTGAATTTTATTTTTACATAGTTCCTTCTTTGATTTCTCCCTAGATTTATTCTTTTACATATCTTAGAAAAGAAAGGAGAGAAAAATGGTAAGGAAGAAGGAAAGAAGAGAGAAGAAAGAAAGAAAAAGGGGGGGGGCGGGAACAAATGATGGTTTCTTTTCTGTAAGGTTTTAAGAAAGTACCCAGAACAGATACTGGAAGGAAGCAAGATTCCCTCTACACACATACACACACCCCTAGCCCTAGGGTGTGCCACAGTGTCTGTGCTGGTCCCAAGTTTATCTCAAAATCCTCCCAACATTTTTCTAGCACATATTAATTGTAGATATTAATGGGATCCACCACCCTTCTTCCATAATCACTTCCTTCCTCTACCCCAGGAACATTTCCCAGTTTCTAGTAATCACTAGTAATATAATAAATAACTTCTTAAAAACAGTCTTTTTCAACTTTCTTTCACTCCTCAAATCACAAAAAAAACCAGTGTGACCATGGCAGTATACAAAAGTATTTGGAGAACAAAGCTACTCTTTCTGATTTAACAATTATGCTTATATTTAATATGATAAAACGGCAACTGTGTCAGATTACAGGTGTTTTATGGGAACCATAGTTCACTGAATTTGGGAAATAACTTGAATGGCATTATTGAAGAGAAGCTTAAGGCTTAAAGAGTTCTGTCCCTTAAGTGATTCAGAGGGAAGGGGAGAAAGAAAGGAATATTGGCTTTTGTTCCTTATCCCTCATTATTGCTTAGTCAAATTCAACTGGGCCTGAAGGGAAACAGAAACAGTGTAGAGATTTTTTTTAAAATACATATTATTACTCCAAGGACTGATTAAAATTCACTAATTTTCAATGGCATAATGCTTGGGAGTATTATAGTCATTTATTCATTCATTCCAGTGTATAATGAGTCCCCATTACAGACCAGGCACTATCCTACATGCTGGAAATGAGTCAAAATCCACATCCTTGTGGAGGAAGAGCCATCAGAGAAATGGATAATCAAATAATGTCATTACTGTAACATGCCAATAGGGAACACTGCAACAAAGTAGAGGTACTGCATGAGAGAACTGTAACCGGGGATTTGACCAAGTCAGCCAGCCTGGGAACAGCCTCACGGAGGGTGGACTGAGAGCTAGAAAATGAGCAGACATTAACTAAATGTTCCCAATAGAAAAAAATTAAACAATAGGAGGGAAAAAATAATGTGGCTTAGTTGGAGAGAAAAAAAATAAAGCAAGGTGAGGTGGTAATGTAGGGTCCAAAACCATACAGGACTTTAAAAGCCATATTTATATGTTGACTTTACATGAGGGCAACCTTTACTTAATTTTTTAACCTTAGTAATGTTTTGTGCCACTGTATTTTATTTTTACTTTGTATTCATTACATAGGATTTTTACTCAGGTTAGTGATAGCTTTTCTGAAATATGTAATTAAATTATTTGAAAATCAAAATAGAGAAAACTATGAATGGCTAACATTTGGGAAACTCTGTCATAAGAAATGTTCTAGAATAAATTCAATACAGATGGCCCTAACTTAATGATGGTTCAATTCACAATCTGCCCATTTTTTGACAGTGTGAAAGAAATATCATAATATTGCTTATATTCTAATCATAATATTCTAATATTCAATAGAAACCATACTTTGAATTCTGAATTTTGACCTTTTCCTGGCCTAGTGATATGTGGTATGATGCCAGGCAGTGACAATGAGCCACAGCTCCCAGTTTGACCACATGATCAAAAGGGGAACACAGTTGATATTCCAGCTGTGCTGCCAAGTTAGGAAGTTAAGTAACTTAGGTATATTAAATGCATTTTCAACTTGTGATATTTTCAACTTATGTATGACACATTTATCAGCACATAACCTCACTAAGTGTTGAGGAACATCTGTACTGGTAAAGGTATTTAACAATACCGTTGCTTTCTTGGAGATTTCCATCTTTCATTGCAGCCCTCAAACTCTCCTTAAAACAGGTGACAACAGATAAGTTCTCTTGAACTGGAAGTGTGGGTCAAGAGGTAGAGTGCCTGCTTCGCAGGTTCATAAGCCTTGGGTTCAAAACCCCAGTACCACCCAAAAAAAAGAAACTGAGGATAAGTTTTCTGACTCAATTCCTTGTGAATATGGTGAGAGCTCATAGGACACAGGAACCTAATGATTGCCAAAAATACAGCCTGAGGATATGAGTAGAATTAACAAGATCAGTCTCATTTTACATTTTAAAAATAATTAATATGCTTAAAAAACACTGCTGCTTCTTTTTTCTAATTATAATGTATTTAACTTATAATCCAGACCTTGGAAAAAACAAAAATATGAAAATCCCAAACCTCAAAATACTTTAATAAGTGAATTTTATAGATTATACATATATACAATACATATCACAGTTTATGCAATTTTGTGGTTTTTGTTTGTTTTTGGTGGGACTAGGGTTTGAACTCAGGGCTTCATGCTTGCAAAGCAGGCACTCTACTGTTTGAACCATACACCCAGTACATTTTGCTCTGGTTATTTTGGAGATAGGGGCATCTCACAAACTATTTGCTGAAGTTGTCTTCAAACCATAGTCCTCCTGCTCTGAGCCTCCCAATAGCTGGATTGCAGGTATAAGCCATGGGCATCCAGTTGTGTTGTTTTTTTTTAAATTCAGATTATATGGAACATTGTTCTGTGCCATTAAAAATGTTTCCCAATAGTACTGAACACACCTAGTGCCCAGGTCTTTGTTTCTAATTCTATTCCAATAAAAGAATTCAGAGATTCTTAGAGGAATGGCTTTTCCTAGAGATAGGACAAGAAATATATAAAATGAGCCTGGACCATCTTAGATAAGAAACACACATACACACACACAATGCTGGGAGTATATCAGAGGAACACAGGCCAAATGAGAGCATTGTCCATGGTCAAAACTGCAACAATCTGAACAAATGAATACATATGATGTTATTGAGTTATAACTCAAGTATAAAATAACCATGAATATATACTAATGTTAATACATGTGATTGAATAAATAAATATGGAGAATAAACTAGTCTGCTGAATTCCAAACAACATAGATTAAATACCCTCAAGGAGATGGAGCGTACCTTCTCACTCCTGAAGAGTAAGCTGCACATAGTGATGTCCTTCCAAAGAGAGCAGCACAGGAAAAGCAGTAGACTAGGGATGGTGTTTGTGTTGAGTAACTTTATAGAGGAGAAAAAGTGACAAACAGTACCTCAGGCAAAAGACCAAGGTAACATTTACAGTGATAAGTCATGTTGACAGTTCTTACTTGCTATAGTTTGGATGTTGAATGTCCCCCCAAAGGCTTGTGTATAAAAGGCTTGGTCCCCAGAGAGGCACTGTTAGGTACTATGGACCTTTAGGAGACAGGGCCATTAGGGGACATGCCCTTGAAGGGGATACTGGGCCATTGTCCCTTTCTGTCTCTTACTATTGTTTTGAGGCTCATGAAGTGAGCCACGTCTGCCATGCACTTCTAATGATGTGCCACCCTGTCAAAGGACCAAAGTTATAGGGTCACCCAATCTTGGACTGGAACCTCAGAACCTTGAGCACTTTTCTCTTTATAAGTTAATTTTCTCAAAAATTTTGTTACAGCAATGCAAAGCTAACTCATATGATGAGTTATGAAACATGAGACATGTTATAAAAATGGCACTTTATCTTTATGGTTTTCTTCCTTAAAATCCAAAGCCCCAGCATAGTTATAAGAAAAAAATATGATGTTATTTTTAAGTGAAAACACCAAATCTCTTGAAAACATTTTAAATGACAAAGTAATAACCTTGGGAATGTATTTACTGTAATTATTTAAGCATTTCCCATTGTTGGAAATTTGAGCAATTTCCAATTTTTCCATTGAAAATAACAGTGATGAACAATTCTACAAATATTTTGGCTCATACCTTTGATTAAGTCCTTCTAAAACGTTTCTAGAAGTCCTTTCTAGTTTTTAAAAAGTTAAAACACATTTGCATACAACAACTAACCCAAAACAGCTGAAGTTCCATCATACTAGGAAAATTTTTCTGAAGTAAATTCCATTAATAAGAAAAACATACAGTAAGAAAAAGTTCCAGAAAAAATATTCCAAAAGAAGATAATAAGGAAAATACTCAGCACTTTCATTCAGCCCCAACCTTATCCATTGGTTCATGCATTCATTCAATAAATAACTGAGAAGATGCTAGGCACCAGGAAAATGTGTGGTTAAGGAAGTCTTTACCTTTCTAAATAGGACTCCAATAGCTCAGGAAATAATAGAAAGAACTGACAACTGGGCTTACATCAAATTAAAAAGCTCCTGAAGAGCAAAGGAAACAGTTACCAGAGTGAAGACAGCCAACAAAATGGGAGAAAATCTTTGCCAGCTATTGCTCTATCAGGGCATTAATATCCAAAATTTATAAAGACCTCAAAAAATTAAAGATCAAAAGAACAAATAATCTAATCAATAAATAGGCAAATGAACTGGACAGTTCTTAAAATAAGTACAATGGCCAATAAACACATGGAGAAATGTTCAATATCCTTAGCCTAAAGAAAAAGCAGGTCAGAACAACATTGAGATTCCACCTTATTCCAATCAGAATGACTATTATCAAGAAAACAAACAATAACTGCTGGCGAGGATGGAGGAGGAGGAACCCTATACACTATTAGTGGAGTGAAAATTAGTGCAGCCACCATGGAAATCAATATGGAGGGTCCTCAAAAAACTAAACCTAGAACAAACTTATGACCATTTATACCACTCCTGGATATATTCCCACAGGAATCAAAGTCAGCATACAATACAGGCACCTGCACACCCATTTTTATCACAGCACTATTAACAGCAGCCAAGTTCTGGAATCAGCCTAATTAACCATCATTGGATGAATGAATAAAGAAAGTACGATCTACATTCACAATGAAGTATTATTCAGTCATAAAGCAGAATGAAATTATGTCACTCAGAAGAAAATGTATGAAACTAGAGATCATGTTATCCAAGTTAAGTTAAACTCAGAAAGACAAACATTGCATTTTTTTCTTTTACATGTGGAATCTAGCTATTTTTAAAAGACATGAAAAAAAGAGGGACTATTTGGAAAGAGAAAGGGGATGGGGGAATAGTGGGGGAAGCCAATAAGATCAAAGTCTATCATATATATGTATAAAAATGTCATAACGAATCCCATTGTTTTGTACAACATATATTAAAAAGTGGAAAAAAACAAGGGCTCAGTTAAAAGAAAGAAAGAAAAGAAAGTCATTTAACTACATGAAAACCTTACTTTAATCCATAATAAAGGAATTTCCTCAATTCACAGAAATCTTACATGTGATAGCTAAAGACCATTTCCTGCTCTTTGCAGTGAGGAAGTATATGAATAGTGTTAGGTGTTTTTATATTAATTTTCTGCACACTTAAATTTCCAAGCCATGATGTGATTTCATAGCTGAAAATGATTCTCCCCACATTAGTGCTTGGTGATATTTCTTTTTTAAAAAAGCTTATATTAAAACTTAAATCTTTTCTATAATAAATGACTTTTTGTTGTACTTGCAATCTCTATTTAACTTCACTGTCCTCTGGTGCCACCTAACGCTCGGCTTCCCTGTCACATCTGTATTTCTTTATCCTCCATTGGTGGAGGATAGTCCTGGGTATAACCATACCAGTAAAACCTCCTCATCAACTAGACACTGACCCCGAAGGACGCAGTTTTGTTGGGGCTGTTTCCTGAAGTGAAGGGCAGGTAGTTTCTGTGGTCAAGGGCAATGTCACCTTCATCTGGGCCCCAGCAGTCAGGGAATGAGAGGAGAGTGCCCCGAGACAAGAGGCTATGTGTAGAACATGAAGTTTCCACTATGGTCAGTCCTCGCCAAGTCTTTGCCTTCTCATTTGCCTTCACAAGTTCATCTTAAATGAAGGGAATCTAGTTCTTGAAAATAATCTACAATCCAATCTTCTAGGAGCACATAGCTTATTTCAGGTGTCAAATGGTTAAAGAAAGTAGAGAACTCTTATTACAGCTCCAACTGCCTCCAAAAGGGTGGACATTCCGTAAATAACTTTAAAAGAATCATTATTTTTTAGCATTACATCTATTTTAGAAGGTGAAAGGAAATGTGACACAAACAAAAAAAAGAATAAATAATACTAAAAAAACCTACAATTGGATAAAGACTCCTAATTCAATCCTCAGCACTAAAACCTGAAGGTGGACTGTGTGGATGGCTGTGTACATGAAAAGGTCAGGAATCAAATGAGAATATCTATATTTGAGAAGCTCATTGTCTCTGCCTATTTAACCTTGAAAAATAAAGTCCCTGTAAATGTACTTGTCACAATGGGGGGAATTCTCAGAAGGACAAAAAGAAGCTTAACTCAAAAACCTTTATACACAAAGATTATGGATATTCTTTTAATGAGATTAAATAGTAAAAGTGTTTGGTAAACATAAAAAATTAAATATGAAGGTAATATATGTCATACTATATCATCTATTCCTATTTATACCTAGTAGTGTAAAAATTTTAAACTTTTCTTCAATTAAGAGAAAAATCATATTATTTAATTTGATTTCACATAAGGTATTTGCCATATCCAAAGAATATATGAAGCAAAAGAAGTAACTACAAGTGACTCTCTTTTAGGCCTTCCACTTAAAGATGTGACATAAATTCTGCAAGTCTAGGAAAACTAAACCTTATGAGAATATTATCTATGAAGTACAGGCAGTCCTTGGTTTCCTGAACTGGTGAGTTTGCAGAAGCTCATCAGAAAGCTATCTGTTTAGTGGCTTCATCTTCCCAGAGAAGCAATGTCACATATAAGAGCTACTAGGGGCACAATGTAGAAAGAGTCTATCCGAGAGAGAAGATGCCCACAGCCAACTCTGAGAGAATGAAGGAAAAAAACGTGGTGGTTGAGCGACAGGGAAAAATGCAGGGAGGAAGGGAGGGAGGGAGGGAAGAAGGGGAAGGGAGGGACAGAGAGAGACAAAGACAGAGACTTGATGACATTGTGGGGGCCATGGATACAGCTATCCTGGGTCTTTTCAGGTGTGAGCCAGAAAGCTCTCCTTCAAGGATCCCATTATTTGCAAGATAAAAACCTGAATAAGACATTCCTGATGCCTGAGTTCCATTCCATCCATCTCATAAGACATCTGCATTCATACTCATTTCTCCTCAAATACCCCCATTATCATGTTGGGAAGTATCGTATGTCTCCTTAGCTCCTAAGCCTGTCTGTACTGACAGGGCCTGTGCTGCCAACCCTAACAGAAGGCCAGACTGTTTCTGGCACACCAAGCATCCATTCTCCAGCAGGTGTTCATATTCCACCCCACTCTACCCAGTTCCTTTCTCCTAGGCTCCCGAAGCAGAGAATCAGGCTTCCAGCAAGGCGCTTGGGGATAGACCTGTGCTTAGTTTGCATGTCAAGGCCCAGAGCACACAAACACAGACCATAGCCACTGAATCACCCACTTCTCAGGTTTGAGAACTGTCTTCTAACTTTAACAAAGCTCCACAGTCTGTGAGTATCTATATTTCTTAGCACATTTATTTCTAAGATGACTACAAAATTGTTGAATGGAAACAGAGAAAGCTAAGAGGACAAAGGTCTACTCACTACTACTAGTGCCAACCAGACCAACTGAACAATTGACTAAAAAACTTCAACAAATGGTAATTAAGCCTCTGTCTTTATCTCCTGAGAAAGGATGTCTATGGTGTGATGTGGTGATGCTTATTCTTTAGACATGAAAGATAAACATATATATCATATACACCATCTCCTCAAAGAGGAAAAAATCTCTAGAGGACAGGAGCTGTGTCTCTAGAATCTAGAACTGATTTTAGATTTCCTGTGTGTATAGCTGATAAACAGTAGATGTTGACCACAGAGGTCAACTCTCACTAGTGAGAGCTTCTACTAGATATCACATCCTCTGACAATGGAATCTTGCTTCTCAGTGGTTCAGACCCAAGGAACAGTCTATATATAAAAATACATAGGAAAGAAACAGAAATCACCTTCTAGAAAACAGCTTCAGGGGATATACCCAAAAGAATGAGACACAGGTTACTCCAGAGGTACCTGCACACCCATGTTTATTGCAGCACTATTCACAATAGCCAAGTTATGGAAACAGCCAAGATGCCCCACTACTGACGAATGGATTAAGAAAATGTGGTATTTATACACAATGGAATTTTATGCAGCCATGAAGAAGAATGAAATGTTATCATTCACAGGTAAATGGATGGAATTGGAGAACATCATTCTGAGTGAGGTTAGCCTGGCCCAAAAGACCCAAAATCGTATGTTCTCCCTCATATTCGGACATTAGATCAAGGGCAAACACAACAAGGGGATTGGACTTTGATCACACGATAAAGCGAGAGCACACAAGGAAGGTATGAGGATAGATAAGACACCCAAAAAACTAGATAGCATTTGTTGCCCTCAACACAGAGAAACTAAAGCAGATACTTTAAAGCAACTGAGGCCAATAGGAGAAGGGGACCAGGAACTAGAGAAAAGGTTAGCTCGAGAAGAACTAACTTAGAAGGTAACACACATGTACAGGAAATCAATGCATGTCAACTCCCTGTATAGCTATCCTTATCTCAACTAGCAAAACCCCTTGATCCTTGCTATTACTGTTTATACTCTCTCTTCAACAAAATTAGAGATAAGGGAAGAATAGTTTCTGCCTGGTAGCAGGGGGGTGGGGGGTAAGGGAGGGAGTAAGGGGGTAAGGGAGGGGGCAGAGGAAAGGGGGGAAAAATGACCCAAACAATGTATGCACATATGAATAAAAATTTTTTAAAAATTAAAAATAAAGAGAAAAAAAAACAGCTCCATAGTAACAAGACATTCAAATTGAGATCAAATTAGAGTCCCACTTGTATCCTACAGTCTGACTTGTATCCTAGTCTTTCCAATAAATGCCACAGGCCATGGCTACCTGCTTATTTCTAGACCCATTCGCATTTCTTCTTTGGAGGCCAATCTATAGATTTTTTCCTTTTAAGAATCAATCCATGTACTCTGCAAGGTCCTAGGATAAATAAATAAATAAATAAACAAGGTCATAGAAGAAAATTTAGACTTGGGTTTTGATTTTTGCAAGCTAATGAGGCAATCTTATTTTCCTGAAAATTATTACCGAGTCTTCCTTTTATCACAAGGGTACTAACAGGGGTCTGGACTCCATGGGTTGGTAGTCATGATCTTCCTTCCTTGAAGGATGATGCACAATTTTGGTACATTTGTGTTTTGTTAGGGGAAAAATGGCACAACATTTGTTGCTTTCTGAATAGGATCTAGGAATCCAAACAAAATTAAAATTACTGTCAAATCCCTTTACTGTTTGAAGAGTATGGTATTCACTTGATTATGACTATGGAAACAGCCAACATGTCCTACAACTGATGAATGGATTAAGAAAATGTGGTATTTATATACAATGAAATTTTGTTCAGACAGAAAAAGGAACAAAATGTTGTCCATAGGTAAATGGATACAACTGAAGAACATCATCTTAAGTGAAGTTAGCCAGGTTCAGAAAGACAAAGGTTACATGTTTTCTCTCATATGTGGAAAATATACCCAATACAAATACAAGCATTATCATATATACATATAAGCATATACAGAATATGCTTCCTAAAGTGGGACTCTTATAGGAGACTAAGGGAGAGGGAAAGAATGATAGAGAATGAATAATGGAATATACCACATCTGTGTAAGAACAAGACACAACAAAACCCATTGAATACTGTTGAACAATACAGGGTGGGGGAAAAGGGTGAGGAAGAATAGTAGAAGGGGTTAGACTGACTTAAGCACAATACATTTATAGGTAAAAAGAAAAAAGGCAAAAATCCCACTGAACAACAAACAGACACCTCAACAATGAAGGACAGGAATGTAAATCAGGTTATGCTAAGGGGAGAGCTCTACTAGCAGGAAGAGGAGGGTAAATGAAGAAAGTAAAGAGGATGGATATGGATGATGTGATTTCTATACAAGTGAGAATACAGAACATTGAAAACTGTTGAAGTCACCATAAAAAGGGGACTGGGGTGGAGGGAAGAACAATGGAGGGGATGAATCAATTCAAGGCATAATACATATATATAAGAAAATGTCACAATGAAACCCCTGGTATAACTATCATAAACTCACAAAATTGTCTCTTTTTTAAAAAAAAGGACAAGAAGATAAAACAGGTCCTTTCCAGGAGTGCAGAGAGGGAATAAGGAAAGGGTGAAGGAAGGTGAGCGTGGTGGAAGTATCTTGTACTCATGTATGAAAATAAAACAACAAAATTGTTTTAAAGGAGGGGTAAAGGAAATTGAAGGGGGGGCAAATCTAATTAAGATGTATTTTAAGCACTTATGTAAATGTCACAATGTCTCCCCTGTACAACAATAATATGCTAATAATTTTTTAAACTCCTTTACTATTTGAAGAGTATTGTGTTTACATGGTTATGACTCCAGTAAAATGTTACATAAAGAACCAAAACAAACAAACCAAAGGTCGCATCACAGTTTTCCATTATAGGAGATAAAGAACATGTAAGTGCAAACTTGCTGGGCATGGCTTTTGAGGTTGAGAATTTCAACTACATGCTATTTCCTACTCCAGGTGGAAGGACGCTTGGGTGCGTAAGTAGCCCATGTTGCCGGATGTTGGTCATCATTGTAGTTGACTGCACAGATTGGCAGATCTGACTTGGGCATAGCTGGTAAAATTTCTGGCATTTACACTTGCTCAAATCCATACCCTGAGTTTTCACAGAGTGGCAGGTAGGCTGGCTTATGTTACCACTTAAGGTTTGATTGTTTAGCAGACTGGTCTCCATGAGCAATTTTATGTTTCCTTTTAGTCCTCCTATAATGCAGCATAATAAATGTAATGTTGAGTTTTTATACACTTTAAGCTTTCTTTCTTGACTTTAGAGCATTGCTGTATAGCTATTTGAAAGATGTGAATATTGGCCATACGTAAAAATATGAAATAAATTTTATATCTGAAATGGGAAAATGGAAAACTTAAATCTTTTTCTCCATGCTTTAGATTTACTTAACAAGCACACTCTTCCCAATCACTCCACAATTATGCTAATAAACAACAGAGATTTTTTTCTTCTTTAGGAAATGCCTTCTCAAAATTCTTCATTCTTTCCCCTACCTTAGCTTCAGGAGAAAGGTTGGAAGTTCACAAAAAATATGTTTTCACATCTGTAACATCTGGATCACTGAGCTTTATCTAATTTCCATTTCCACCTAGACTCTGAAATGTGCCACCTGTGAGAATCTCTCCCCTGAGCACTGATAATGGGACATTAGATTGCATTTCCCTGTCTTCGTTTACGTTCTAATAGTCTCAATAAAAAAGCAAAAGGAAGAATAAAATAGTATGTTTTCCCATGTGTAGAGATATTTTCATCTATTAGCCATTTCTATAGAAGTACTCTAACTGAGAAAGGATAGCCCAGCCTTCTTCCATATTTCTTTACAAAACAGCTCTGGGAGGACAATGTAGTTCCACACAGAGCAGACCAAAAAAAAAAAAAAAAGAAAAGACTATTTTCAATACAAAGTCATGAACTTTGAAGGTGGCTCTCTTCTCTGTGACTGAGCATCTGGGCTCTCAATACTGCTTGAGTACTTGTAAAATTCCAGTATCTCCCCATGACCCACAGGTCCTATATAATCTGTTCCTGCCAACAATCACAGACTCATCCCTCAACACACACCCATCCCTCTTACTAAAGAGAGTGCTTAAAGAGTATTCTTTCTCTAACATGGTGCTGTGAATTCCTCTGCCTAGAGCTATCTGCCATATCTCTTACTTCCTCTTCTCCCCCCAAATCTGGCCATTCCTATGCATGGTCTACATTTCTTCCTAAATGTCTCTTCTTCAGGAAAAATTTCCTTGCCCCTCTTCTTCTTTCAACATTAACTTGGGACCTCTTACAATTCCTCTAGTTCTCTGCATCCTCTGAACCATTTATCTCAATTTTAATTGGCAATGATTTGTGTGTTACTTTAAAATGTAATGGAAGTTTATTCTACTAGATCATAAGCTATGAGAGCAGAAATTGCCAGATCTACCACAGGGTTGATATTTCATAAATATATGAGGAAAGGAGAGAGAAAAGCAGAGAGAATAATTGCTAAAATCATTGATACCAGATTGGAAGGAGATCTTCTAGCTATACATATACATCTGGGAGTGTTTCATTAAATTGAGCATTTTAACTGAATCTTTTTCCATTTCTAAGACATCTAGAAAATGGCTACATGACAATACTCATGAGCAGAATTACCAGTTCTTCAATGTGTGGAAACCCTTGTATAGCAGTAGACTCAGAGTTTTAAAGCCAGCCGTTTAAATACAAAACCCCAGCTTTGCTGCTTACCAACTGTATGACCTTGGGAAACTTCCACAGACCTCCTGAGCCTCTATTGATTTATCTATAAAATGAGGCTAAGAATTCCTGCTCCTTTAGAGTGGTCACAGAGATTAAATGAAATAATGTCTATGAAGTAGACGAGAGGTAATCCTGGTTCTTCTACTAACAAAAGACTAAGACTTGAATGCTATATTATTACCAAGAATTATTAGAAGCTCTGCCAAATTCAGAAGACATTATCTTATTTCCTACCTTCTCACTGGTAAAGGAATACACCCCAAAAGCCATCTTTAAAAAGTAACTAGATGCTCGTCTCCAGAGATGCTAACTCATACACTGATTACAGAATGTACGGCTTCACTTTTCAAATGAGTTTAGCAGACTGATTTGAAGTCATGATACCAATATTAAAGTCACAAGAATGATCTGCAAAATATTCACTTATGATATCTCTGAAGTGAGCTTACAAATAAACAAACCCACCCACTCCCACCCGCTAGTTACTTTCTCCAACTAATAATGGCATCTTCCACTAGTTGTCTCCAAAGCAATGCTGAGACTCAGACCCATTAGCAAGACTGGTGTTAAGGAAGAACCAGGCTCAACACTGAGCCGCAGGTTTGGGGGTTTGGGCACCAGTCACCAGCCTTGCCATGGTGCCCTGATGTGGCCTCACTGATGCTAGAGCTTGTGAGCCTCTTGGCGATGATAACCTTGGTAGAGATCAGAAGTCTATAAATACTCCAGCTCTGCCACTCCCTATGGACAGAACGAGGGCCGCGGAAAGGTTACTTAGCCCCTCTAAGAATTTCCATTGTCTAAACACAACTAACACTGCCTTTCCCAAAACTGCTGTGAGGTTTAAATGAGATGTGCATAACTTTAATGATTACTTGAGATATTTCATAAGAAATGCCTAGCAGACACGTCTGTTTCATTTCTTTTCCCTCATACTGTATCATTTTGGGGCCTTGAAAGCATTAATGAGAGAAATGAGCCTACAGAAGACAGAAAATGAGTGACCATAGGTATCTTATAATTTACAACATGTTTCTAATAATAATACCAATGACAAAAACAATGAGGATGAGCTAGCAGGGTACTTGGTGAGGAAGAATTTTTTAAAGTACAGTTGTCATTTAAAAGCTGGTAGCTACACATCTTTTTCTAGCAAGCAAAGAGCGTCTTGTGCAGCTTACCACCAGTAAGTAGTAAGTAATGGAGCCGGGATTAAATCTGACTCCAAAATCTTCTAATCTTTACGCTAAATGTATTTGAATTAAATTTACTTGGCCTACGATCATTTTTTAAAATAGAAAGCTGGGAAGAAAATGGCAGGGGCAAAGAATGGCTTTAATATCACTACAAAGATTGGCAGGAAGACAAGGCTTTGAAACTCCAATCCAAATTTGAGATTACATTTCCTAAATTTGGTAATTCAGGCACAAGGTGCTTCAGACACCCCTACTTTGTAGTGTACTGGGGCACAGATGCTGATGACAGAGATCTGGATCCAAATCTTATTGATGTGTTCCTTTGCAAGTCAGCTAATCTTCTAAAATCAGTTTCCTCATGTGGGAAATGCAAAAGACAATCAACCTAAGTGTTACAGTAAATAAATGAGTAAATGTATATAAAGCACTTGTAGTAGTACTCAATACATAGTAAGTGTGTGTGTGTGTTTAGCTATTATTATTAGATATAAAGTGTCATTTTAAAATGGTACCAGGTAAGAGGCCACATGCTGCTTGACCTCAGGCTGAAGGTGAGATGGCACAACTGAGCAGAAAGCCCAGGTGTGGGTGGGCTGGGAGGAACTCAATCAGCATTACAGACCTCACTTCACAGGGCTTTAGAGGACAGAAAGTGCATTGTGATTTAATAGCAATTAGTTCAAAGGCAGGATAGTAAAAAACAAAGCTCACCAAAATAGACACCACTGCATAGAAGTTCATACACAAGTAGGCAAAACTAGACAGTGCAAAAATTTCTAGCAACAAACAGTATTTGAATTTCACGTTAGATTCATACTCCTTAAAAGGAAATAGAGTTTAAAATATGAAACATGAATTTGTAAATATAACACTTAGGATATAATCTGGAGACAATTAAGAGGATGAATAAAGGAGCAAAATAATATAAGAAATATATTTCAAGTGGAACCATTGAGAGACGTTAACATGGCAACATTAACAGAAAATAGAACATTCTCTAAGCAGCCACCAGAAGCGAAGGCTTGGCTGTCCCAAATCATTTGAATCTCATTCAGTGATTTGCCAGCCCTTATTTTGATATATGTGAAGATGAGCTTCTGTAATTATGACGATATATCCTTATAATCCTAAAGAAATTACCTCTCCTCTAATTAGAAAAGATGAACTATATCAATAAACAGACTCTGCAAATACCTCCCCATTTTTTATCCATAAGGATTATTTGATCAGGGTAAAGCCAGGCCAGGCTTGAAAATTCTGTTGAGAGATATTCGTTACTTGACATATGAGTTTGAAAGGGTTAGAGAATAACTCAATGAACTCTCTTCTAAGGTGCTGTAAGTATGATGCATTTGGAGAAAGATCATGCTGCTGAAGAAAAGGTATTCCCTATGCATCAGTTTAAATTCAAAATAGTATTATTCATTTCCTTTGCTGGACACACCCCATAGTAAACCACAAGTGCTGGTCTTCTACTTTTCTCTTTGTCTGAACCAGTTATGCACATTTACTCAAACTAGATAAACTTAAACCAGTTGTATAGATTATACGGTCATTGAAATTTAGTACTTTCAGGTAGAAGAGGATGATTAAATATAAAAGGGAAAGAATATTGGAATTCTGGTTTTCTTGGGCTTTAGTGGAAAATGCAATGTATGGGAGAGTAGGTATATACATAAACCATGTCTGGTGAAGGCATGCTTTGTGTGTGTGTACCTATGTGTGTGCATGTACACATGTATATGTAAACTATATGCCAAAGCAACACAAAATGCCACAAACACCACAGGAACCATGATTTATACTTCACCATAAAAAAAAACTACAATAAATAAAGCATCACTTCACTGCCCTTTATTTATTTTCCCTGCTCATTCTCCAAGCAAAAAAAAAAGAAGTGAAGTAGCTGAAAGGCAAGCCAGCAAGAGCACACTAAATAATATACCACCTGCCTAGTCCTGTGACAGACATAAATAAACCAAGATTTGTCATCCAGAATACACAAAGATCCTGTGATGGCAACTTCCATATAGTTCTTCCTCATTTCTGGCAAATGCTTAGGAGGAAAAAAGTTGAAGCCACAGCAAGTAAAAAATGTCAGATAGACAGGAAAAGGTATAAGAATGCCTTACAAACCTCCATCTTGCTCTGCCCAGAGGCAAAGGTCATGGGGAAACTGTCAACTGTCAGTCCCCTTCCATCTCTGCTTGCTCCCCTATGTCTTATTCACTTATTTCCACAGAGAAAGTAAGGAAAACAGAAAAGCACCAACCTGAGTAAAGAGTAAGTGAATGCTGCCTCATAGGCCAAAGGTGACAAATTGGCTATGGGGAATGATCCAAATGGTCAAACTTCTTTTTTCTTGAAAACTGTTGAGTTGAACTGGCATGCATGCAAAGCTGGACATAGCCAGGCAAAGTTATAATCATGGCTAGACTCCTGCACTGCCCCTTACCTCTGACTTTCTTCAATTAATGAATGTATAAAGAAAATGTGAGCTGTACACATATACACCATGGAATATTAATTTATCATAAATAAGAAGAAAAGTCTGTCATTTGGATGAGCCTGTAGGATATTACATTAAGTAAACAACCCAGGCACAGGAGGCAAGTGCTACATGATATTAGTTATGGAAGCTAAAAAAGTTGATCTCATAGAAGTTGAGAGTAAAACAATGGTTCCCAAAGACCTGGAACAATAAAGGAGAAGTGGGGATAGAGAGAAGTCATTTAACAGGTGCAAAATTACAATTAGATATAAGGAATAAGTTCTAGTGCTCTCTAACAAACAGGATGACTGACTATAGTTAACATGAATTTCTTATGTATTTCAAAATTTTTGGAAGAGAGTACTTCAAATGTTCCCAATACAGAAATGACCAATGCTAATTATCCTGATTTAGTCATTACACATTGTGTCAAATTATAACACTGAAGCTCATAAATCTATACAACTATATCTATTAAAATTTAACAATAAGAAAAAATTGTTATGATGAAAGTGAAACAAATGAAAGTAGAAAGAAACAAAGAAGGGATAAAGGGATAAAGAAGCAGCCCGTGTCTGCTCTCAGCCAGAGACAGCACGGCCCCTGCTGATTCAGGGACTTTCATCCCTCAAGGACGCATGAGGCTTGGCAACAGCTCTGTGGTGACACAGAACTTGTCTCCAAAATCTATTCCAATCCAAAAAGATATTTTGGAAAACAGTCAGACTTCTAATTTGGTGTGGTGAAAATACTCAAAGGCAGCTATAAAAAATGCTGAATTCTTCTTTTATCAAAAGCTACTCTATATTTCAATAAAAGAACAAGAGTAAAATATGGCTTAAGGGTCCACATAGAATATTATTTCTATTTTGAGAGAGTATCTGTTGGCAATTTTCAGAAATTGGCCATGTGCTTCGCATAGATCAACCTTGTATCCGAGAGAGAATGCATATTTTAACACACTTCAAGCCTTGGTTAAGAATGAAAATTTTGAACAGAGCCCTATATTCCAGACTCTTAATTGAGATTATTTCTCCAAATACTTTAGCCATTCTGGCATCAAGTGTCAGAATCAAGCATCTTAAGAGTTCAGGTGATTAGGGGATATGTAGGAAGCTCTCTTGTTTTACCTGATCTTTTTAAAACAAACATGTTTATCCTGTCTTCATCGATACTTACCACATATCGTACCTAACATTGTAGAGAGGAGGATTATTTTATTCTGAAGAGTCCAATATAACTATCAAGAATAGCAGCCAGAAAGCCAGATGTAGAAACACATGCCTGTAATCCCAATACTTAGGAGACTGAGGCAGGAGGATCTGGAATTTAAGAATAGCTTGAGAGTGAGTTCTAGTAAGAACATAGTGAGTTCTAGGCCTCTAGGCCAGTCCAGGCAACATAGAAAGACTCTGTCTCAACAAAACAAAGTAAGCAAGCAAGCAAACTAAAAGAATAGAACTTCTCACTATAAATAAGTAACAATTTAGCACTCAGGAGTCTGGCACCCTCAACCATTCTGCATAAATGCAAACTCAAAACTCACTCCCACCAAAATAAAAGACTTTCCCATAAAAGCATTTCTAAAGAGAACCAGGAAAAATCAAAGGCATAAGTGAAGGAAAAACATACTGCAGTTAACTCTTTCCACTCTCCATTCTCCTGAAAGTCCAGACAAAATCCGTTCTCTACATTTCCATCTTTCCATCACCAATATCAAGCCACTGTCCACTCCAGGCTCCCGCAGAGACGTTGTGGCTTCCATATGGTCTTCTGTCCCACTGCAGCTTCTCTCTTAAGGCTTATCTAGACCTCATCATCCCCTGCTCAGCAACCTCCAGGGCTCCCTCGTGTGCTCTAGAACATACTGGACAGGACAGCCCCACATCTGGCCATGTTTCACTTTCACCTTTCTCTTCCTGTACTGCTCTTCTCACACCTTAGGCTTTGTGCCCATTACTAACTCCCTAGTTCTTACATAAACAGGGACTTCTTATTTTCCTCCATGCCTATAGCAATATTCTTTCCTGTTTCCAAATCCTAGTCACACTTTAAAACAAGGCAGAGGCCATCAAGTAGAACGTCCTCAGATTGCGGCCACCAAACCTATAGACCTCCCTCCATTCCCACTGCCTGCTTCCATTTGCAGTGACAGAGGGAAGTTCTCCTGGTTTAAGATTCAGGGAGGTCACCTCCTGCTGGTCTGTAGGACTAACACCAACCCATGTCCACAGGGACCTTACCCCATCAGTTATATCCCCTTTTTCTTTGTCTTCAGCCTCTGCCTCTTCATGGGTTCCATCTCATAAACCCCTGAATAATGATCTCCATTTTAAAAAACCTTCATGTCTCCCTTCCAACATTGTGTTTGTTCTCCTACTATCACTTTCTTTTAGCCCCTGTAGAGAAGCAAGTTTCTTAGCCACTCCCCCTGTTCCCACATCTCCTTTTTCTACAGTGCCTTTCTGACTTTCACCCCACTTCTCCAGAGAATTCCTAGTAAACTCAGTCCATTATTTGTAAGCCGTTTTGACACCTGCTAATGGCCCAGCTAACATATCTCTAGCCCTTGGTGTAAGGAAGAGTAGAAGGGAGAAGACAGGCATGAGCTCTCTGAGTCAGTTCAAACTAATAGATAAATTCAGCTCAGACATATGTTTTACTTGGTTTGTGATGTTTTTAAAAATATATTAATTATTTGTCTAAAATTCAAGAATCTGGGAACCTTCCATAAAAACCTAAGTTTGGGGCTTCTATTGTTCTATTAAAAAAATATAGATGCTCTGTTTACACTGCTTCTTTCTCAAGTGGCAATGATCAGCCAGAGCTGAGAAACACCTACTCCTTCAAGGAAGTGTGGGCTCCCTGGTTCACCATGGCCCCACCAAACCCTTTTCACTCATGGCCCTTACTTTGGAGTTTGGTGTTTAAAATCCCTGCTCTGAATCAGTACTGACCAATAGAAATATAAATGTGGGTCACATATGTAATTTAACATTTTCTAGTCACTCTATTTTTGAAAATTAAAAAGGACAGCAGAATAATAACTTTAATATTATATTTAGTTTAACCTAATATATCCAAAAACATTGCTGCAACATGCAACCAATATAAAAGTTTAATAATGATATATTTTATACTCCTTTCTTTACACTGTTTACAAAATTCATTGTGTGCATCATTTTATATTTATAGCACATCTCAGTTCTAACTGGCCACATTTCCAGAACTCAATAGCCAAATGAGGCTATTGGCTGCTTTGTGAGATGGCATACTACTCTGGATGCTTGGTGGTTAGTTACAAAAATAAAGTTTTTCAAACAGAGAGAAAGTGGAGGGAGGGTAGAACAATATTAAGGAGAAAGAATAAAGCAGGAAGAAAATTTAACTGCAGTTCAGTCTAATGCAATGCAGCTGACCAGCAATGCAGACTTTCTAGAGAGAAATTTTGGCATTTTATTGTGAGGCTCAGCTGTGAAAAACAACTAGCCAACTGTCTGATCTTTGCTTCATCTACTCATCACTGAAGAGGCAGCAGAATGGACCAGGATTCGTGGTCTGAACTGGGATTTTAATCTGAGTTGCGACTGAGAGGAGAGGGAACTTAAGAAACATCTCTCAAATGATGGGTATGGGATACAGAGACAAGTGTTAAATTCAAAGAGCAGGATGAGGAGATGGGTTGCAGGGGGAGGCGCAGTAAAGAAGGCAGGAAGGTATCTTGAGCTAAGGTCCAAGAAGAATTCAAGATTCAGAGCTTAACTGAGTAAGACTATGCAAGGAGGCATCAGGAATCCAGATTTGCAGGTGCAGTATCAGAGACTTGGGTACGAAAATCAGATTCCCAAATCAGAGACCAGCTCCAAAAAATACATCAAGGAGTCAGAGGTCTCAAATAGGACTATCTCCTCCATCCTCCAAGTGAGCACAAATGGTGGCCATTTATTAGGTGTCATGTCTTCCCTCCAAGCCTGAGGACAAGAACCAGTCTAGGCTGAGAAAAGCAGAGCCACCTGCTAGGGAAGGACAATGTCAAATATATCTTCCAGGCTGAAAAGGACTTGGAACCAAGAAGGCAAGAGCTCCATTTCACAACCATAAAGCAATTCTGAAGCTTTTCCAGAGACATTATCTCTGAACAGCTCCAGGTAGTCCATTCATCCCTTCATTCAGCAACCATTTATCAAGTTGTCTTCTCTGGACTGTTTTACAGCACTGATTCAAGAGGCTTGCCAAATTCTACTCTAACACGGCCAGTAAGGCAAGTGCTTAAGCTCAGCCTTAAGCAAAATATGTTCGTATTGCTGCTATTAAAGGGGACTTTCTAAATAAAACTAATGGATAAAGAGATTTAATAATCTTAAAATGTCCAGAAGTCTACTTGTCTATCATCTAATTTTCCATATTGGCCAGGGCCCATGAGAATGGTAAATAAGTCTAGTATAAAATATCTCAAAAGAGATTTCACAGGAAAAGTTGATCTGTGAAGAAGGCAGTTTGTGGGACTTTTAAATCTGATTATATTAAAAATAAAGTTTTGCATGTTACACTCAGACTAAAGTCAAATACAAATATTTGGAAACTTTATGGAAATTGTGGCCTGATACTCTGCTAGAAAAACAAGTTCCTATTGATAAGAAACTGACACATATTAGAAGAGAAAATATATTTGTATTAAATCTTGAATTGTTGAGGGAAAGATCACTTCCCACACCTGATTTTAAAAAGCAATGTGATTTAGAAGAAAAGGTTGATGGTGGCAAGGAAATTAAAATGGCACATAAAGTTAATGATGCAGAAGAATAGACAATATATTCAATGATACCAAAAAATCAAAAAACCACAAACACAGTAACGATTATTTGCCAACTAAACAAATGACATGAGAAAAGAGTTGTCACCTTTAATTCAATAACTAACTTTACAGAAATGTAAACATGCCATATATAGGTATTGTTTACTCTGATTATATGGAAATCAGCAAGCTTATACACTACAAGTTCAAGGATAAGATCTACTTATCTACATTAAACAACCCCCCCCCCAAAGTCTGTTCAAATAATGACCCTTGGTTTCAAGAAGTGGTTTCATTGAGATGCTTAGTTTGTCAGTAAGGCAAATGTGTAATTCCACAAAGTTTTTCAATAGTGAAAAAATAAAAGCCAAAACAGACTTTCTCATTTCACAAATATAATTTTTGCCTATCTAAAATAGACAAAACTGCTATGACATTATAAATAGATATGGATCACTGAAAAAATTAACATGGACCTAAATCTTCAGATATCATCAATGCTTACAAAGTTACTTAGACATACTATTTGCTCGTCATTAATTTAGGTTGACAAATGTTTTAATAATTATTAGGAGCAAAGAAACTACACTACATGTTTCCTCGGAACAGCAAAGACAAATTACTAGTCTTTAATTTGTGAAATCATCTACTTCCAAACAATGACAAAAAGAAAAAAGGGGAGGATGTTTGTTCTCTTTTTTATGACTCTATTAATTGTTTCCTTCCTCAAAGAACTTATTCTTTTCTTCCCATGACAATGCATACACACTTGCTAAAAGTTATACAAGATTTTTTTACTACCGTGAGAAGCTGTGATAGTAGCAGTACTACCTTGGTTAATCTTGGGCTACTCTTGCCACCACAGCAAGTAAAATAAATCACATCTTAAGCTAAGTGAAAAAAACTGGCACAGCTCCTGTGAACTGTTTTTTAACCATTCACTTACTTGTAACGGTGGGAGTCACAAAACTTGAGTATCCTGCTCAATAATATCCACAGCCACAATAGCAATAGCTAATACTTGACATGTTAAGCCAATATCTTACATCTGTAGCATGCTAACACTCTCGTTTGTACAAATCGGCCAGATACACAGTGTAGCAATTAAAGGTTAAAGGGGAACATTCCACTCCGAGGTAAACCTCTTACTGCTTGTTCTCTTTCTATGGAATAAATTGATGACCCCAGTCATCACATCTCACACTCCAGGTTACACTCCGCTTCAAGACACGCTAAGATCTCGTCTGCCCTCTCTTACAGTGAACTTAAAAGATGTCCTTTCTGAAGTAAGGCCAATCAATATCTGAGCTTACTTATTTTCAGAAAATTAAGTTAACTAAAATTTCTTTGGGGAACTTGACTTTAACATTATTAGACTTGCTAGTGATTTTAGACATTTAAACTAGGAATTATGTTTTTAAAATCTGTGCCCTCCCCAGGATCAGCCTTTGAAGTAATATTTAAAATGTCTGAAAAACTGGTAGCAAAAATTTACCCAAATAACACTTTGTAGCAGGTTTTTTTTTAAATATAGGTGTTCTTTAAAGTTCAAAGCAAGATTTACTTTACATATAGCCTTAATCATCAAAAATATTTTCCACTTTTTGTCCAATAACTATCTTAGTAATTTTACCCCAATGCATGGATATTCCTTTTGCTATGTTTCAAAACATTCCTACACTTATTTCTTCTCAAAAATATTTTTTCTCCTCTGTGAAAGCAATTTTGATAAAATTTACTTTAAAAAGAAAAAAAACAATAAAAGTTTAACATTCATAAACACTACATGCTTTTTAAGATACAAAAACCATAGCATTTTCATTCCTCACTCTTTTCCTCAGCATACTGACTTTCTGATTCCAGCAAAATATAATTTTAGTAACTCATCAAGACAGAATACATAAAATTGGCATATTTTTGATATGCACACAAATTGAAAAGGATCTTTCCTAACTCTGGCAGAAAATGAAATGCATCTGCTGTAACAATATGGCCCAACACGTGAACCACAAGTGGTGGGAAGAAAGGGGTTCTTTTTTCTTATTTTTCTTATTCTCAAAGCAGAACATTTTAAACAGTGTGCACACCCCAGCAGCAAGGCATGAGGAAGTCTGTAATGTGTTTCAAAGGTGTTTGGCTAAAGAAACCATCATAGCAAGAAGGTTGGCAGGGTCCCGGGAAGGAGCAGAGTTTGTTCCATCATTGGACATCTGTGACTTCCAAGACTCTTTCACCAGCAGTCCTAACTGATTTTTTGCTTTTGCTTACCATCTCTACCCAGTGTCAGAACATGGGCACATATGTTGTTGAGGCCTAATGCTGGGTTGGGGGGTGGAGAACTGGAAGAGTGTTGGGGAACATGATCGATGCTAGGATCAAGCAGAAAAATTCAAGAACTGGCAATGAGTTCACTTTTTCCTATGAATTTTCTTTCTTTCTTTGAAATAAAACTCCTGTAGAAAGGCAATCTAAAGATGTAGTAAATGTTTTTATCATTTTCTTTTACGGGTACCCCTTTGTGCTGGTAACCCATAAATAGAATAAGCCTGCATGTGCTAGGAGTATCTCCCCATCCCAGGTATCTTAGAGATGAGGTGCTGGGAGGGCAAGGAAAGCCCCTATAGAGATGCAGGAAGCTTGGACAGGCAGAGTGCCCCAAAGCTGAGCCTGCTGCTGCACCATTTAGTAAGTCCTCTTGCAGGTCCAGGTTTTCAAAAACAAGGCACCATGAGTAGCAGAGGCTGGGGACCAACACTGGTGCTTCTTCCTGGGTCTATGCCTCGCTTCAGCCAAGCCCCTCAAGGCTTTTATTCTTTCTGCCTCTGGCCCACCTTTCACCTCTTGATTTTCACCTGTACTTTAACTTATAAAAATTCCTCTTCTGTCTACGAAAGACTGGTGATTTATGAATGCTTTAATGAAAACTTTCTCTAGAATTCTGCATTGTTATTAACAGTATCATGGCAAATGTGATATGATACGCAACAATGTATCATAAATTAGAAATTAATATAGCTAATCCATTATAGAATTGGCTATATGGAGGGATGAAGGGAAAAACTTTAGAATGCATGCAAACTTGCAAGTTTCCAGAATTAATCAATCAGGACAAAGTCATCTTAAAAACGTTAAAGTTTTAAAAATTGTCAAGGGTAATTGTAATTATGGGAAGAATTCTGGAGACTGACACATACAAGCAGCTCTGTGTTACTTATTAACCAAGTAATCCTGGAAGCCTCATTTAACTTCTCTTAGGCATTGGTTTCCAAATCTACAAAATAACTGCAAGAGCTTCTATGGCACAGCAGTACAGTAAGGATTAAATTTAGTCAGGTGCAGGTGGTTCATGCCTGCAATCCTAGCTACTTAGGAGAAAGAGATCAGGAGGATTGCAGTTCAAAGCTAGCAGGGGCAAATAGTTCCTTGAGATCCTATCTGGAAAAACTCTTCAAAAAAAAAAAAATAGGACCAGTGGAATGGTTCAAGCCCCAGTACTGAAAAATAAAATCTTATAAGAGTGTAGAGTGTCCAGCATGTGGTGAAGGCACACACAACAATGTTAACTTAGATTCTTCTCCAAAATAAGTTTATATCTCTTGTATACAATGTACACATTTACATAATGTAGTAATATTTTTTAAATAAAAATTGATAGTTTCAGGAAATGTTTTGGTAAAAACATAAAGATGAATTTGGAACTCTATTTTTGTATTTAAAATATCTTAGTTCAGTGAACTGCAAAATGACTTAACATTCACAATCATATGATAACTTCCAAAATAATCCAATGATTATTTGTTACTCTAATATCCATCATAGAAAGTTATGAAAAACAAAATGTTGAAATAGTCCCCCCAACTCCAAAATTCACTTACATTAGGATTTCACACACACTCAAAACTTTTCACTTGACTTTTAAAATCAAAACCAGGTCTTATCCAACATTCAAGATGACAGGAAAGGTAAATTTATTTAGACATCTCTCTCCTTAATGTTGCTAGGACACTGTTTGCTTATTAGAAACAATCATGTTTATTAAGCAAACAAAATATACATTTTTATTTTCAGAAACCACACTAACAAAAAAACCAAATAAACTATAAAAGTATTCAACTAAAAACTCTTCTATTCCCATATCTAATCCTTTAACACATGTCTTAATTTAAGTTTTAATGCAAATATCATTCACCTAACACAATCAGAATCAAAATAATGAGAGAGTTTAAATAAACTAAGATGCATTGAGAGAAAAAAGTTATTTAGCTTTTCTCAGAGACCTAAAATTTATGGCATATTTTCTAACATTAATATGATTTGATAAACATTTATAAACACAGCACTCCCTTTTAAAAACGGAGGGAGTTTAAAGCAGTAGCTTGGTGGGACGCCTTGTGGATCCAACAAGTAAAACTTTCTATAAAAAATTTTTTATTCTTATCTGAGTAGAGGCAACACGATATGAAAGCAGCATAACCTCAAAGCAAGTGCTTCCGAGAACTATTTAAACTTAAACGGGGTCATAGGAACATAATAAGATGCTCACACAACGACCCTCAGCAGGA
Organism: Castor canadensis; assembly: GCF_047511655.1. Classification (NCBI taxonomy): domain Eukaryota; kingdom Metazoa; phylum Chordata; class Mammalia; order Rodentia; family Castoridae; genus Castor; species Castor canadensis. Next base: position 98,149,816 of record NC_133391.1, on the reverse strand, counting down.
AGTTTTTAAAAGGGAATGCGAAGGAAACAAGCAGACATTTGCGACAATATTCCCTTATCGCATGACCTTACACACACCAGTTCCTCACTTTCATTTCTATTTCCTCCGGCTAGCCATTCCCTTCCAACCGGGTCCCTTCCACATCCCCTATGCAGTTGTGATTTCTTTCCCTAAGTCTTTGAAGTTGATTTTTCCTTTTGACAAGATGAAACTCAGCTGGGCGTGTTCCGGGGGACCTCGAAAAAGTGCCCACTCTACATCTAACTTTTCATTGGCTGTTCATTACGCTACTCTCACTGCTTCTGGAGACAGGTGTCATTCCTATCAAACGTCAAGTCAGGGTGCAAGCCAGAGCTCTTTATCGTTACTTAACAGGAGAGGTATGTTTTCTTCCCGAATTCCATCTATTTGGTCACTCGCGCGCACACACACACACACACACACACACACACACGCAAACCAGTTCCCATGGCAGCGATCGCCTGCAGCCAGAGGCGTGGCCCCGCGCACCTGGTCCCCGGGCCGCGCCACCTGGCACTCACCTGGCTGCTGCGGTGCTCTTCGCTTGTCTCGGGAGCCTGGGGTTCGGCGGGGCCCGGCGCTGGCGCTGCGGGAGGAGGTGGCTGTGGCGGCGACTCCAGCAGCTGCCCCAGGCATGCGGTGCCCGGGAGAGAAGAGCTCTTCTGGTGACACAAGTGCACCCCGGGACCCCGACGCCGTGCATCAGCATCTCGGGCGCGATCACCCCTGGGGGGTGGCTGGGGAGAGGAGGACAGGGAGGATGAGGCGGAGGACGACGAGGGAGCCGAGTCTGGAGAACGTCCGCCAGGAGGCGTCAGTCCGGGTGTCCCCGCGGCGGCCGCGGACCCCTTAGCCACAGGCAGCAAATGATCGCGGATCCGGCGGCGTAGCGTAGACCCCGGCTCTGCTCTGCCGGTGCCGCCAGGCTCCAGGGGCTCCGGCGACGAGCAGCACAGGTTGGGCTGAGAGGAGGAGAAGACTCGGTCCAACACTTGCTTCCGCTTCTTAAAGCCGCTCCACCTGCTGCCGGTGCTCCCCACGCCGGCCAGCGCGTCCCGCGAGCCCCTCGGGGGCGGCGGGGAGGGCGACGGGGTGGGTGCAGTGCGCCGCTCCGGAGCCCCCGTGCGCCCGCCGCCCTTGCTCTTGCCCAGCTGCAGGTTCTTCCAGAGCCGGGCCTGGAAGGAGGACGCCGACGCCGCCGCCGGCTCCGGCTCGCCCGCCGCGGCAGCCCGGGGCTCCATCCTCCACCTCCTCCTTCCTCCTCCTCCTCCTGCTTCTCCTCCGCCCTCTTCGGCTGCGCCTCCTCCTGGAGCCCGGCGGTGGCGGTGGTGGTGGTGGCGGTGGTGGTGGCGGTGGTGGCGGCGACGGGCACAGCAGCAGAGCCGGGAGTGCCCGGCGACTTCAGGCCAGCTCGGAGGAAAGATGCCGCCGCCACCACCGGGGCTCTCTGGCCGCGGGACTCCGGCGCCGCCTCTTCCCTCCTGCACCTGCCGGGCTGGGCTGACGCTGTCACGGAGTCCCCGCCGCTGCGCCTGCAAAGTTTCTAGCTCGGAACTCCGCGGCTCCAGTCCCCGGGACCCTCCTAGGCCGCGCCCTGGTTCCCTCTCTTCGCCGGCTCCGAGATCTGGAAGCTGCGCGCACTGGGGCGTGCGCGTCCAGCTGCGCCAGGACCGCACCCGCGCCCTCCGGGCAGCACCTGTCAGCGGCGCGGGCCGCAGCCTCCTAACTCCGCGCGCACGCGGCTCACACCAACCTGCGCGTCCAGCTGAGGACGTCGGGGACCAGCAGCCCTGGCTGAGCAACCCAGCACCATCCTCTAGCTCCTGGGTGGGAGGGTAGGCAAGAGCCGAGTGGAGCTGGGTAGGGCCCAGAGCCAGCTCGCTCCTGGGGATCAGGCCACTGTTGCCCACGCAGCTAGCTCTAGGCGGACTCTGAATGAGCCGGCGATCTCTGGGTCCCACAAAGTGAGTCGAAGTAGAGTCTATGAGCCCCGGAGGGCCCCATGGGCGCCGAGCGTCCACACCGATCCGTGAGCCCCACCGAATTCTAAGGCTGAACACAGCTACCTCAGCCTCTTTGCGTCCTGGACCCAGGACAAGTTTGATTTCTTCTGTCTTAACTTTATCCCCATCCACCCCTCTATGCTCTTTGTGTGCATGTGCAAGGGTAACTTCCCTTATGATCAGGGTCGCACTTTCCAGAACCTAACACTAAAGCCAGCCCTTAAAGTTACACGGATTTTACCATGGAGGAAGAGGAAAGGGAAGTGCGCTGCCTCTGACCCCATTCAGTATGCAGATAATGTTGCTCTTTCATTCAAGTGTATTTTTTCTCATTTGATTCGTTGCAAACCAAATCAAAAAGGCTTTTTAGTTCATTCAGACTTTGCTTCCCCCCAGTCTGCACATCTAGGGTCTTAGGATTCTACTAGGAGTCTTCTGACGGGCAGGCCACGCGGTGCCTCTTCCGTCCTCCACTGTACCCCTAAATGTAGAAATCATGAAAGAGCTTCCTAAGTATTAAGAAACTTAGAGTATTCCTAAACATATAGCGTTTGAAAACTTCGGGTGGGCCGTCTCTCTTCTGGCTAGCAATATGCCAAGGAGGTATTACCAACTTCTCTCAGCTTTTTGTTTTTCTTACCCTTACCCTTATAACAAATATTTATTGAGCATCTATGTGTCAGGCACTATTATTGTGAAGATGCAGTTGTGAACAAGACAGCTGGATTTTGCCCACATGGAACTTAATTGAGTTGGGTGGGGGAGAGTCAGATAATAAACAGAATTTCTAACAGTGAAAAATTCCAGGGAAACAATAAGAGAAGGCATTAAAACAGACAGGCTACCTACCATAGAGAAAGGTTTGTCAGGTAAAATGGAGGACACCCAATTCAAGTAGAATTTCAGATAAATAACAATTTTGAGTATATGTATGTCCCAAATATTGCATGGAACATACTAAAAGATTACTGTATTTAATGTTTATCCAAAATCCGGTTTTACTGGGTGTCTTATATTTGTTGGATCTGGCAACTCCATATGAAGGTTTTATGGGAATATTTTTAATTATGTATGCAAAAGAGACAAAGAAAACAAGGAGCTGGCCATTAAAATATCTGACTACAGTGTTCCATCCAGAAGGAACAACAGGTGCAAAGATCCTGAGGCAGCTTGACAAGGAGCTTGTGGTGGTGCAGATATAATGGAATGTAAGAAAGGTCCTTTTGTCATGTGTCCTCATTGTGGTAGTGGTTACACGAATCTTTACTGTAGATGGGATAAAACTACATAGAACTACATGTGTGCACACATACACACAAGCAAGTGCGCACAAAGTTGGTGAAATCTGAATAAGAATCAGTGAGTCACACTAATCCAGTGGCAATTTCCTGGTTTTGATATTGTCCTGTAGTTATGTGTGCTGGGGTGAAATTGGGTGAAGTGTACAAGGGAACTCTACATAGTATTTTTGCAACTTCCTGTGTCTCTTTCAAAACATAAAGTATAAGTAAGAAGCAGAACAATGGTAATAAAATATGTTTTTAAGTTAAAGGCTGATGAAAGTTTGCCTTTGGAACTTTAATTGCTAGAGAATGAAACAATCTGTGTACTGTTCTTCCCCCAGCTCTGATCTCACCAACCCCACCTAATCTCAAGTCAGTCAGGAGCCCCTGGGGAGAAAATGAGGGGAAAGTCCCAGGTTGCTGAGGCAGAGTCCCCATCAGGGCAGGATCCTAACTGTGATGTTAGCACACAGGTGTTGAAGTTCTCTCTCCACAAAGTGAGAAGAAACCTTAGACCATCAGAGAGCATCTTGCCCCTGTGAAGGAGAAAGGGTGGCATTTTCCATCACACTCTCCCTCCTCTTCACTCCCATCTCTTTCTTTGTTTTCTGTTTCCTTGAGTCACAACCCTTGTTTCAAAGTTTCAGTTAAACTTAAGACTTTTCCATTGAATTCTGAATTTTGTAGTTAAACTTTGAAAGCTGGTGATAGCTTTCAATGTTTTCTCTCTGGAGTATTGGTTATCTAAGGGGGACTTTATACAATTGAAACTGTTTAAATCAAAAGAAATTTTGAAGGACTTGGTTATTGGGGTCTTGTTAGTCTTCAAGGGAGCTGCACACACACCAGCATTAGAATTTTTCCCTCTAAATCTGCCTCCATCACTTATTAAAACAATATGAAGACGTTTTCAAAAGCCCAAGGCAAACTGTCTGTTCCATACCAGACAATGGAGCTGAAAGTACCAACACCACAAAAAATTACCTTAATATAAAGCTACTCTGAAAACCCCAAAAGACACTGCAACATAAAATACTTTGCAGCTAGTTTCTCTATGATGTAGTAAAACAGAAGCACATAGAAGATAAGCAAAGAAATACGGAATGGTGATAGAGAATTGAGAAGAAATAACTATTTACCAGATTCTTCATAAATATGCCAAGTTTGTTATAGTTGTAGCCTCGGGAGAACTCTGTACAACCTTACCATTCATGGTCTTTGGCGGTAGTGAGGTTCACTCAGGTTCTTGTGCTTGCTAGGCAGGTACTTTATCATTTGAGCCACATTCCCAGTCCTTTTTTTTTTTTTTTTTTTTTTTTTTGCTTTTTAGTTATTTTTTAGATAGTGTCTCATATTTTGGGGCAGGGCCAGTCTCAGACTGCAGTCCTCTACCTATAGCTGGGATTATAGATTTAAACCATCATGCCCAGCATTGTTTGTTGAGATGGGCATTGCAAACATTTTTGTCCAGGAGACTGGTCTGGAACCATGATCCTCCCAGTCTCCATCTCCTACATAGGTAGGATTACAGGCATGAGCCACTATACCCAGTCCTACATTCATGGCCTTTTAATGATGCATTTAATTGACTTTTTATAATTAAATGTTTATATTTTTCTCTACTACCTAATTTTGTCTTTAAAATACTCTGAAATTTTAAGTTCTGAAATTCATGATCCCAACTGACACTTACTCATCAATGTGAATTCATTTACACAACTTAAAAAAGCATGTGTAACTTTTCCTAAACATCTAAAGTGGATTACAAAATAAGAGACTGTACTGCTGATTGTACATCATACAAAGCTGCACTAGATACAGGCCTGCTTTCAAATACCATATTACATGTAAGAGATGATATAACAAAAACTCTACAGCTCAGGTGAAAAGTGAATGCTACAAACCGATCGCCAAGAGAATACAGAGGAGTTCAGAGTCACCTCTGGCTTGACTAGTCAAGATGATTTGGAGACATCATCTGAGCTAAGATCTGTTGCAGGTGACAGGATGCACCAAAAAAATGGATTATCACTGGGAAGAGGCAGTAAAACTCATGCCACTCAGCAAGACTTTAATGAGTGTCGGCTATTGTTGTTTATTATTAATATTACAACTCACAAATGATCTTAAATATTGATAGGCATCTATCACTTAGGTTAATATCAGTATTAATATATGCATCAGACCTTTATATATGTATAGAAGGTTGGGATGTAACAAAAAAGAATATTTGAATGGAAACCTAACAGAAGCGAGAGAGCAGCACAAGTAGTGAGCCTAAAGGAAAATTTTCCCAGGAAGAGGGAGCATTAGAGTGTGAAGAGGCTAAGGCAGAAACATGCTCAGCTTGAGGAATTGCAAGGAGGGCAAAGGATCTAGAAGAGAGAAAGCAAGAGGGGGGTGGGAGAGAAGATATTACAGAGATGGCTCAGGACTGACCATATGGGATTGTAGGCAACAATAAGGACTTTAAACCTGGCTGAGATGAGAAGCCCTCAGAGGACTTTGACTAGAGTTTCTCTCTAATTCAATTGCAATGAAAAGACTCACTCTGGCTTCTGTGCTGACAGTAGAGTTGAGGAAGGGTGGAATGGGAACAGAGTTTAGACAGGAGCCATCACTACAGTACATAAGGGACAATGGTGGCCTTCTTTGAAGTGGTAAGCAAGAAGTAGTGACCATGATTATATTCTAGAATCATAATATGTTATTTTAAAGATAAAACTGATAGGATTTGCCATAGTTTGAACATGGAGTACTCAAGAACAATGTTAAATTATTTTTCATTTACCATTCACATTTCTCACAATAACCCTGTTTTATAGATGAAGAAATCAAGTCTAAGTCACATTATGTAACATGCAAGCTTATTCACTAAGTATCAGCAGATCCAGCAATAGAACCTAGGTCCACTGGATTCTGAAGTCATGTGGTTCTTTAACTTTAAAATGCATTCATAGGTGAAGAGAACAAATAACTGAAAGAAGCTTCAAAAGATAAACTGATCCGTGCCCTTCCCAGTGAGCAAGAAGACCATCTTGGAAAAAATCACCACTTCCACTCAATGAGACCAAGAACATAAATGCAAGCACAAAAACAACATTTCTCAAACTACTTGAGTTTAAGACCAACTTAAGTGCTACTTAAGGAGTCATCTTGTCAGAGGAGCCCTGGCTGCTGTCCCAGCTTCCATCACTGGACCAGATGCCTTTGGCCCTCATTTCATCTCTCAGTGTCAGAAATGGGGATAATAATATCACTCTACCTGACCTACCTGCCGAGGACCCAATTCAAAGACAAATGTAAGCAGCTTTCTTGATGAGCAAAGCCCCTCTAAAAGAGAACCATCATCACTTTGTAACCCAAACCATGAAAGTTTTTTCAGAAGAGTTCTCAAATACAGTTTAATGTTTTAAGTACCTTCAGTGGAGCCATTTCTGTTGGTTCTCTTTAATCTAAGCCATTGCACATTTTCTTCTTAATCGAAGTGGTAAAATAAAAATATTCCAGAGTCTTAGACTAAGGGAAGTGCTAGAATGTCTATGTAGAAGGAGCATAGAAGTGCCATGTGGCCAGAAGTAGAAAGGGAGGATTTCAAGGTGTTTTTGCATACTTTAAAGAATATAAACAAAGAAGAGATGAAGGGGCTAACTGGAAATTAACCCATCCCTACTCCTTTACTCCATGTCAGAAGACATGGGCATTTGCCTTGGTCTTGCAAGCAAGTGTTGTGTAACTATAGGCAGCTCTTGGGGCCTCAGTTTTTCATTCATCAATGAAGAAAAAGAACTGGCTACCCTCTAAGAACCCTTCCAGCTTAAAAATTGTGTAAGCCTCTGAAACACTTTTCCAAGATAGGATATAACCCATATACTCATTCCTAGTCTGACTTTCTACTTTCAATGGTATTCAAAAAGGCACTCTTTCTAGCCAGTTGCTCCACTGTGCATGACTACCATTCCCATACTAATCGCATACTCCACTATCATCAGTGAAACTCCAGCCATGACTTTCACTTTCCAGCCAGACATAATAAATGAAAGAGAAGTGAAAAAGAATTGCCCCTTCTTTAAAGTCACTCCTCAACTCTTCTTACATCCCAGGAGTTTTAAGTCAAGAACATATTCCTCATTTCAAAATCAATTCAAACAAAATCTCTGTTCTAGGAAGTCATGAGTACAGCCAAGAATTTGGGTTTTAACTTTGAGGAAGAAGGGAAAGGTGGATAATAATGAAAAAGAAGCAACTTACACACAAGAGAACTCATTTGATGAGTGTCTTTCACTCGTGAACAAGAGCCAAAAATTATTTCTTTTCTTTATCTATATATTTTGATATTTGATGCAATGCCAAGAACTGCTAAAGTCATCTTTTGTATAAGCCTGAGAATGAAGCAGACACCAAGGGTGACAGTAGAGAGAAGAAAACAATCTTAGATCTTAATGACAGAATCAATCAACCTGGAGATTTTCCTTAACTCTGATCCTGTTATTATGTAGTTACCTATTTATTAATTATAAATTAAAATTAACTTACCTAGATTTTTAACCAGATTTACTTGAGTTTTATATTAGATTCTATGGCTGTCATAACAAATTACTATTAACTTAGCTGCTTAAAACAAAACCCAGGTCACTAAAGATACTCTGCTTCATACTTCAATGATAGATACATGTCATTCTGCATTTGTCCAAATCAATAAAATCTACAACCACAAGAGTGAACCTTAAAATCGCTAACTCTGAGTGATAATGTTGTATCAGTGTAAGTTCATCAATTATAGCAAATGTATCACGACAGTGGAGAACGCTATGCATGCACAGGGTGGGGGGGCGGGGCAGGAAGAGATACAGAAAGTCTCTGTACCTTCCACTCAAGTTTTCTGTGAACCTAAAACTATCTGATTTTAAAACACACACACTTGTTGTCTCAGAGTGTCTGTGGGTCGGAAGTCTGGGTACCATGTGACTCAGCTCATTCTTCAGCTTCAGTTCCCAGAAGACTGGACTGAAAGTGTTGGCAGGCTGTACTTTCCAAGGACTCTAAAAAGGAATCAGCTTCCAAGCTCATGGAGATTTCTGGCTGAATTAAATTCTGTGCCCTTGTAGGCTCAAGCTCTCTATCTCCTTGCTCCATTCTTAGCTTCTAAAGACTGTCTCTATTCCTTGGCTCATGGTGTCCCTCCTTCCTTTACCTTATCCAAGGATAAGGTAAACTGAATCCTCCTCATGCTTCCAATATCTCAAACCTCCCCTTTTTGCTCATCTCTCTTACTGACTTTTCTCCTTTCTCAAGATTTAAGGGGTGAAATGGGCCCACCTGGATAATCCAGGATAATGTCAATAATTGAGGTCAATTGATTAGAAAACTTAATTGCATCCACAAAATCTCTTCACACCTGTACCTATGCTGCATTTAACTGAATAAGTAGAAGACAGGAATCTTGGGGGACATCTTTAGAATTCTGCATACAAGTTTCTTAGGGCCCAAAGCATCCTGATTGAAGCATCCTGGCTGAGACCTGGAGAAAGGATATATCTCCCTAACTTGCTTCTTTCACAGCAGGGATTGAACCCAGTGGAACAGACACAGTGCTACAAAGTTACTGAATTAAGAAAGATGCATAGTAATTAATGATAAGGATACTAAGAGACTGGCCTGAACAACAGTGCAGACCTTTCTTTGCTGTTATTTTAAATCTGACAATTTTTCTGCTTAGAATCATACTGCTCCCCATTTTCTGCTAACGTGATGCTTTTTAAAGGTAAATAATAAAAATAAGTTTTTTGTTTATTTCACACACCATTCCCAAAATTATACATTTTTCTAAGGGGATAAAAGTATATATATAAGCCCTGTTTTAAAAGTACCTGCTTAGGAAATACACATGCAAGAATTAATTGGAAGTAACTCCTGTAGAGTTTTGTTAATTTTGTTCTGATACAGCCTTCTCAAGGTCCAATAGGAGAAGTAGGAAAATGGAAGTCAAGATGGAGTAGTGAAATGTGTATAAACATACTTAGGAAAATAAAATCAAGTACAAGTGTCTTTTATGCAGAAAATTACCTTCAATAAGACCATATTGGCTGAAATACATTACTTAGGCCTGATTAGCCTATAAATTCTTCTTCCAGGTTTGTTTTCCGTCTCCATTTCCACCTTCAACTACAGTGTAACCTCCAAATTCTGAGCATAGAGAGATGCAGGCAGTTCAGGTTTTGCTTTCCATCTTTGACAGATAGAGCAACTGAAACATGACAGATATGAGGGACTTGGCCCAGGTATCATGTAAGTCAGTGGGATGATTACAGGCAGCAACATCTTTTAGGGGAACCTTTGGTTTAAGTCATTCTCCCCACTATTACCAGTGTTTGTGAATCTGTTTCTCATTCAAGTCTACAATTCAGCAGACTGAATCCAACAACAATCCAATCACACCAAGATCAAGAATTGTTTATCTCTGTGGTGCTACATGGGACAATAGTCTGTACTCTACGAGATTAGGTCTGGAATTGCATATCCCTGGCCCAGACTGCACAATGGCCCAGGGCACTCAGCACTTTTCCCCTAGTATTGGGTTAAGAAAACAATTTAAGACAGTAAACTTACCACTTATTGGAACTGTCATATATAAAGAATACCCCTGAACATTAATGAGATTGGATAAATGGCAAGAGGGCTGGGGACCTCTAAGGACAGTTTCACATTACAAATAGAAGTATTGGGGTCAAAAATTAGTCCTATTAATTTTTGTGCACATGTGCAGAAAAATTTAACTCCTTTATGTTTTCTATAACTAACCTGGTTTTCTTTTAAAATAACTCCACCTAACCTAATTAGGTGGGGAAAAAATTATAACAAAATATCCAACCCAATTTTAACAATCACTAAGATTTAATCATTTAGACAGTCTCTTTAGGAAATACTTAGTATCTTCTTGGGACAAAATGTTTGTCCCTGAGATAGCTTTCTCCTCCCTTGGTTCTTTGTCTAAGAAGGTAACGGGATATATTGGGAATGGATGTGACTTTCAGTCCTCTTGGAAGCAGGACAAAGTCAGGACAGGGTCTGAGAGCAGTGTCATCTGCCTCTGCAGGTCTAGGGGAGATGTTCCTGTTTACATTGTGTTCCTGTTTACATTGTTTTCCTGACAACATTCACAAGCAAATCTGCACTTAACATGATCTGGAAAAAGGACTATCAATGAGTACCTCTCATTATTTGTGAAAATCAAATAAGTTAACATGCATAAAATCACCAAGCCAGTACTCAGGGTTTAAGAAGAACTCAGTAAATAGTTCCTGAGTGTGAACTATGTGCACTCACAGTTGACTTTTTTTTCACTAGCCTGTGTTTTTGGCAAAACTAGAAAGACAAAAAAGTACCTTTGGTTGGAAAATCAATGATAGCTAGATACCCGTACTGATATACTCATTGCTCCCTTCTATGAGTCAGTTAAGAAGGAAATATTACTTTGAGTGACTTTGTCAGTGATCTTGTGAACAAAAGATAGTTTTATATCATCACCCAAAGAGAGCTCTTGAGATATGTGTGGTATTCACTCATTATTTCCAGACTCACATTCTAGAATTTCCAGCTTGAATCTTCAAATACAAGGTGTTGATCAAATACTTTTGAAGCAACTATTTTTCATTGATTTGCTCAACTAAATTGATAGTGAAAGAGATGGAATCAATACGGAGATAAGTGAGACTATCTAATACACTGAAACCATTGAGAACAGGAAAGATAATTCTTTCCTATCAATATAATTCTTAAATCTAGAGATTGGATAGACATTTGAGTTTAGAAATTGATTGGTCAGCATGAATTAGAGGTCAACCTGCTGTTTTACTGGTAGATACAGTAAAGAAGGATTGCATTTATTTCAGTAAGTTATAGCCTTAGTGTTTTTGTATTATTCTTGTGATTCATTCTTTCTGGTAGTAAATGAGCAACCAAGAAGATCAAGTGACAAGAGTAACTATTAAGTCAGTAACTTCAATTTTAAAGCCAAAAATGCAATAAAGGGAACTAATAATTCAATTCAGTGTACATTCTCTGAGCACTTCCAAAATTTAGGGAACTGTCATAGGTGCTAAGAGGACACAAAAATGAGTCATGCCTGACCTTGCTTTCACAGAGCAGATAGTCTAGAAAGGGAGCTATGACACATGCATAAATAATCAAAGAATGGCAAAATAAAGAATAATATGTTGACTAATAAAGGATGATACATGTTTCTTGAGAAAAATAGTAGTGCTGACAGAGGGGCCCAAGTAGTAGAGTGCCTGCCTAGCAAGCATGAGGCCCTTAGTCCAGACTTCAGTACCACCAAAAACAGAAAAGAAAAATAATAGATGCTTTAGTGATGTGGAGAGGGAAATTGTTGCTTCAGATTGAACATGGCCATATATGATCTTCTTACCTGCATCAAACTTGTTTTGTATACAACCTTCCCACAGAAAGACAAGTACCACACAATCTCAACTATATGTGAAATACAAAGAAGTTGATCTCATAGAGTCAAATAGTGGTTACCAGAGGCTGTGAGACAGAAGGGATTGGGAAGATCTTGGCCAAAGGATGCAAAATTTTGGTGAGTTAAGAGGACTAAGTCCAAGAGACCTATTGTACAACACAACAATGTTTTAGGAATATTCTTAAAATTTTTAAATGTTCTCACCACAAAAAATGATAAGTATTTGAGGTTAATCACATGTTAAATAACTGAAGTTAGCCATTTCACAATATCTATAAATTTCAAAACATAGTGTTGTACATTATATACATATATATATTTCTTATTTGTCAATTTAAAAATAAATTAGAAGTAAAGTCCATAAGGATAGTAACTTTCTTTAATTCACTGATGTATCTCCAAGTCCTCAGAACATTCCTGGCACACAGTAAGCATACAATAAATGCTTGTTGAACAAATGCAATGCTTAACAAACTGTTAAACATTTTATTTTTAAAATATTTAAAAGAGTATTGTGTGGGGAAGGAGAGGGAGAAGGTAGGGGGAAGGAGGGGCGGGGAGATGGCCCAGACATTATATGCACATATGAATTAAAGAAATAAAAAAGAAAAGAAATAAGAAAAAAACACTAATAAAAAAAGAGTATTGTGTTGAAGATTCTGAGTTGATGTGGAGCTCAGGGGGGAAAGGTTTAAAATACATTGGAGAGCCATCAGAATGATCATAATTGCTGAAATTGTGGATGTCTAAGTGTGATGGGAGGAGATCCATGAAGTTGAAAGGCAGCAATGACGATGGAACTTGAGTGTAGAAAGAAAACGAGAAGCCAGCAAAGGATCGGAAAGAAGAAAGAAAGAGGCGCTCAACAGTGTGAGATGCTCAATGATGAGAGGACCAGAGAGTCTGAGCAATGGTAATGGATTGGGTGACCATGATTCAAAAGTTACTATGAGCTCCATGAGAATTGTTACTAAAGTAATTATCTCACAAAAATTTTATGATGCCCAGTTATAAAAATTGTAAAATGGACTCAGGAAAAGATTTTTTATACCTAGTGAGAAAGTCAAACATAAATAAGAAAGATTTTATGATATCAGTAATATTTATTAAATATTAAGCAATCAAAAAATCTTTAAATATATATATACTCCATTACAATTTTATTTGTTTGTTTGTCACCTGAGTAGCAATACAAACTAAACAGCAAGGCAGCACCTGTTACTTGGAAAAGCCTGGGTTTGAGTACAGAATCTGCCACAGCTTCAGGCCACTTCCCTTTCTCCCAGGCCCTTGCACCTCACTCCTAACCCTTACCAGGAACAGATGGTCTTTTCTTCCAAACAGTTAAGAAAGTTGTTTTTCTAACAGCAAGAATTTGGTCAGAAAGCGGGTAACTAACACTACTGATCAATTTACAAGCTTAAAGAATAGGTATTTGAACATTGATGAACAAATTAATATGATGTGAGTGTTTTATACTAAAATATATGCCTCGCCCATCCTTGATGTCAATATTACTAATCATGCAAACAAATGATCAATATGAGAAATAAGCACATAATCCCTTCCTCGTAGCCATAAAGTGATCCTCTTGCTGTATCTTGGCATTTTGATTTAGAGGATGGCAGTCACCTCAGTTCAAAAGGACATAGCCATCTTCATTTTTCACTGACTGACTTTCTTCCACAGCTGAGGACTGACTTGACAATGATTGCTGTTTTCATCCACAAAGATCTCTTTGTGCCCTGAAGTAAAACATTTTTAATGTGCATAATAGTATTTTTCCTATAAATTAATCTAGAATTGTATTATAGTTCTACACAGTAACACATAGACAATGTTCATGGATGTTGACAAAAATAGTTAATGAAACCAACTGATATGAAGTTAGAAAGTAGATCTAAATTTCTTGGCACCAAAGCATTTTTCAGTGGTAAAAATTTCCAAATAATTTTCATCTCTTCTGAAATCTTTCTTCCCTCTGACATGGATCATCAAAGAATTTCAAATGCTAAGATTAATTTTTAAAAGACTAATTAGCTATTTTGCTCTCCCAAGAGAACGTAAATTTGACAGACTTTCACTTTAAGAACTTCAAGATCCCCAGTTCAATTTTACAATGGTTTCCCCTTCCTTGAGAAATAATCCCAAAACCTTCATTGTGTTTTTGTCCTTCACTTCTTTTTGTCAGCGGCACTGTGTCCACATGGACACCACTCATGCCCATGTTTTGTAATGTGAAATGATACTTTCCTGTTTAAAGGCACACATGTAACCCTGTTTCTCATGCTGAAGATTAACATGCACTGTTCTATTGTTGGGGAGGGGCATCATGGAAAAGTGTTGAAGTACAAAATTCAAAATAAAACATAACACACGTTATTATTAATGGTGATGGTTATCATTCTTGTTACCAAACCTGTGTACCATGCTGTATTTTAACATGAGATGGAGGAAGATAGACAAATAATGATATGTCAAGTAGTGAAATATAGTATTTTCATTAAAATTAAAAAATATAAACTATGTCAATATTTTGTACATGGAAATATGTATTTAAAATGGTGTCCATAGGCAAGCTTAACCAATCAATGTTCAATGAAAGGCTATTCAGAAATGTCACAATGAATCCCCCCTGTACAATTAATGTATGCTAATAAAAATGAAAAAAATAAAACTATGTTCATTTTTAAAGAAACTATAAAATACAATGTACATGCCATTGAAATCATCAGCTAATATATTTAAACTCTTTCTTCAAAAAATGGCCACTTAGAAGCGTATATAGCATAACAAGATTATATAATTTAGAAGATGTTTTTAACAAAAGAAAGTACAGCCATATAAAACATTTATATCTAAGTTGGTCAGAAGGTCAGATGCTAATTTAGTAAAATATGGTTTTGTGTTCCATTGGCTCTTTATTCTATAAAGTGTGTGTGTGTGTAAAGATAATTCCACCCATAGTTCACGAAAATCGCTGCCCAAAATAGCTTCACAAAGGAATTCATCTCTCTGAGGCTGAAGGTGTACTGGAAGCTTGAAAGAATAGTGTTTCTGGAGTATATTATTTGGACATCAGAGGGCTGGGGGCACTGATGCAGGCATATAATTCTTTGGATTGTGGTCCCTCCTTTTGGAATGTAAACTGCATCAACCTAAATCAACAAAATAAGAACCCATTGTATAGAAGACACTATTCCCATCTCCCTCCTAATCAAAATTCCCCTTCATGATTAGTGCCTGCTTCACACTTTGAGGATAATTATTCTCTCTCTGCTCTTCATGACAAAGCACAGCACATTTAGAGAAGTAAATTACAATTACCAGAGCAAATAGCATTAAGTGCTAAATTTACCTGAATATCTAAAACAACTAATGGAAAATAAGCATTTTTGCTCTTAAGAGCTAGGATTCTCAATAGCTCAGCAGAGTATTTTAATGCAATGAAAAGGATCCACAGAAATGAGACTAAACTATATGCCACCATAGTCTTGGCATTTATTCCATACTAATGGCATTTTAGCCAAATTAAGTTGAGAGGAAAGTAACTCAAAATTTCTAATATATTCCCCTGTCTACAAGTTCACTAAAGCATCTTGGGTTTGTTTCCTGCCTGTAATAAATTAGCACCATTTTCCTTTTAAAAAGTTATTTTGGCTTCTGGGAGGCCTGAGGAGAGGACTAAGCTTATGAGACAATTCAGGATTTCCCAAATGAGTCCTTTGGACACCAGGGAGACAACTCAAGAAGGAACGCTCCAGTGGCTGCAAGGGTGAAAATGAGGACCTCAGAGGAGGACCCAAGAGGATCTAGAACCCTACTACCTAGGGCCCAGTGTGGCCAAAGGTGATCTGACCTCACTCAAGGTAGTCAGATCTGACTGACAATACAGTCCCCAGCCAGCAGCCCTCTCTGAGCTTCACATCAGAGTAGAATTACTCCACTGATACTAACTTTAGGCGTTTCCATGTACACTAACATCCTGACCATTTGTGTCTGCTGGGTTTCCCTGACTTTTTAAATGATAGATTACGGATTTTTTTCTGTGTCTTTTGAGTGAGTATGCTTTTTCTCCATTATCAGGATTCATTCATCTCTTTACATCAAATATGAGGCTCTGTTACATTTAATATGACAAATGCCTCTGAGAGAGCCATGGTTTAATTTCAAGCCTCTGTCTTAAAGGGTAAGCCTAACTAAATTTTTTTTCTGTAATGCTTACAGTTAAATAGAGTCATATCAGACTTTAAGCTCCAAAAGGGCAGAGAACAAGTGTGTTTGTGTGTGTGTGTGTGTGTGTGTGTGTGTGTGTGTGTGTGGTGTTTCACCACTGTGTAGTAATCACATAGCACAGTGTTGATATAATGATGGCTTACCATTTAGATGCAGGAGTCAGGCTGCTTGGTTCAGACACTGTTTACTACTATAAATCATGTAATCTATGGACAAGTTAAGGAAGTCTATGGGGTTTATTGTCCTCATTAGAAAAATGATTATAAGGATAATAGTATCTACATAAATAACTCTTTTTATACCATACATTGCTTTTCTTTTCTTGTTTATTTATTCATATGTGCACATATTGTTTGGGCCATCTCTTCCACGAGTCCCCTGCCTCTTCCCATGACTCACCTCCCCCCTTGCTTCCAGGCAGAATCTGTTCTGCCCTCTTCTCCAATTTTGTTGAAGAATAGACATAAGCAATAATAAGAAAGACATAGCATTTTTGCTAGTTGAGGTAAGGACAGCTATACAGAGAGATTCCTAGCATTGCTTCCATGCACAAATGTGTTACAACCTGAATTGATTCATCTCTACCAGACCTCTTCACTACTTCCCAGTCACCTTCCCATAGTGACCTCTGCCATTCTAAGGTTACTGTATTAGCTCCTCTGCAGTGGGTACATCAAACGCTTTCAAGTTTTGGGCTTCCTACCCATTCCTCCTGCATGTGCTCTCCCCTTGTCATGTGACCCAAGTCCAACAACACTACTGCATTTGCCCTAACTCTAAAGTCTACATATAAGGGAGAACATTCAATTTTTGGTCTTCTGACCCTGGTTAACCTCACTCAAGATGATATTCTCCACTTTCATCCATTTACTTGCAAATGATAAGATTTCATTCTTCTTCACAGTGGAGTAAAATTTCATTGTGTATAAATACCACATTTTCTTAATCCATTCATCCATAGCGAGGCATCTTCGCTGTTACCATAACTTGGAACATGGAAGCAAAATTTATAGTGCTGCAAAAAACATGGATGTGCAGGTGCCTATGGAGTAACCTGAGTCGCATTTCTTTGGGTATATCCCCAGGAGTGGTATTGCTAGATCATATGGCAGATCTATGTTTAGCTTTTTTTAAAGAAGCCTCCACATTGTTTTCCAAAGTGGTTGTACTAGTTTACATTCCCACTAACAGTGTATGAGGGTTCCTCATACACTGATGATGGCTATTCTAACAAGGGTGAGGTAGAATCTTAGTGTGGTTTTGATTTGCGTTTCCTTTAGGGCCAGAGATGGTGAGCACTTTTTCTTGTGGTTTTTTTTTTTTTTTTTTTTTTAACACTTGGATTTCTTCCTTTGAAAAAGTTCGGTTTAGTTCAGTTGCCCATTTCTTTATTGGTTCATTGACTTTGGGAGAGTTTAGTTTTTTGAGCTCCCTGTATATTCTGGTTATCAGTCCTTTGTCTGATGTGTAGCTGACAAATATTTTCTCCCACTCTGTGGGTGGTCTCTTCAGTTTCGCGACCATTTCCTTTGTTTTGCAGAAGCTTTTTAATTTTTTATAGTCCCATTTGTCCATCCTTTGTCTTTGTTGCTGAGCTGCTGGGATTCTATTGAGGAAGTCCTTGCCTATATTTATTGCTTCCAGAGTATTCCCTGCTCTTTTCTGTACTAGCTTCAGAGTTTCGGGGCTGGTATTAAGGTTCTTAATCCACTTTGAGTTGATACTTGTACAGGGTGATAAACATGGATCTAGTTTCAGTTTTCTACAGGCAGATAACCACTTTTCCCAGCAACATTTGTTGAATAGGTTGTCTATCCTCCATTAAATGTTTTTGGTATCTTTGTCAAAAATAAGGTGGTCATAGCTATGTGGATTCATATCCAGGTCCTCTATTCTGTTCCACTGGTCTTCATATCTGTTTTTGCACCATTATGCTGTTTTTATTGTTATTGCTCTGTAATATAGTTTGAAGTCAGGTATTGTGATAGCTCCAGCATTGCTCTTTTTGCTCAGTATTGCCTTGGCTACTCGTGGTCTCTTGTGTTTCCAAATGAACTTTAGGGTAGATTTTTCAATCTCTGTGATGAATGTCATTGGGATTTTGGTGGGAATTGCATTGAACATGTAGATTGCTTTTGGTAGTATGGCCATTTTTTACTATGTTGATTCTACCAATCCATAAGCAAGAAAGATCTTTCTACTTTCTGTAGTCTTCCTCAATCTCTTTTGTCAGGGGTTTGTAGTTCTCCTTGTAGAGATCATTCATATCCTTTGTTAAGTTTACTCCTAAGTATTTGGGGGTTTTTTGAGGCTATTGTAAATGGAATTGTTTCCATATATTCTTTCTCAATTTGTTCATTGTTGGTGTATAGAAAAGCTAATGCTTTTTGTAAGTCGATTTTGTATCCTGCCACCTTGCTGTAGTTGTTTATGGTGTCTAGGAGTTTTTGGGTAGAGTTTTTGGGTCTTTGAGATATAGGATCATGGTCTGCAAATAGGGATATTTTGACAGTTTCTTTACCTATTTGTATTCATTTTATTCCTTCTTCTTGCCTTGTTGCTCTGGCTAGGAATTCCAGGACTATGTTAAATAGAAGTGGGGAGAGTGGGCACCTTGCCTTGTTCCTGATTTTAGAGGAAATGGTTTCAGTTTTTCTCCATTAAGTATGATGTTGGCTATAGGTTTGCTGTATATTCTTTATAATGTTGAGGTACATTCCTTATATTCCAAGTTTTTCTTAGAGCTTTTACCATGAAGTGGTGTTGAATCTTATCAAAGGCTTTTTCTGCATCTGTTGAGATGATCAAGTGGTTTTTGTCTTTGCTCCTATTAATGTGCTATATTACATTTATAGATTTGCATATGTTGAACCAACCCTGTATCCCTGGGATGAAGCCAACTTGGTCGTGGTAAATGATTTTTCTGATATGTTGTTGGATTTGGTTTGCCATTATTTTACTGAGGATTTTTGCATCAATGTTCATTAAGGAGACTGGCTTATCGTTCTCCTTTTTGGATGTGTCTTTGTCTTATTTTGGGATGAGTGTAATACTGGCTGCACAGAATCAGTTATGCAGTATTCCTTCCCTTCTATTTCATGGAAAAGTTTAAGGAGAGTTAGTATTAGCTCTTCTTTAAAGGTGATAGAATTCAGCAGAGAATCCACCAGGTCCTGGACTTTTCTTTTTTGGGAGACTTTTTATTGCTGCTTCAACTTCATTTCATGTTATAGATCTATTTAGGTGGTTAATATCTTGGTTCAACTTTGGATGGTCTAAAGTTTCTTCAAGATTTTCAAATTTATTGGAATATAGGTTCTCAAAGTAGTCTCTGATTCCCTGGATTTCTGTGATGTTTGTTGTTATCTCCCCTTTTGCATTTCTGCATTTGTTTGTTTCTGTCAATGACATGGGTCTCCTGCAAACAACAGATTGTTGGATCTTCCTTTTTAATCCAGTTTGCCAAATGGTGTCTGAATGGGAGAGTTGAGTTCATTGACATTCAGTGTTAATATTGATAAATATATAGTGATTCCTGCCATTTAGCTGTTTTTGTTGTTTAAGGGTTTAATTGTAAGCAGCTGAATCAATGTTACTCTCTGATTCCTTGTCTTTTCTTCTCCTGTGGTTTGATACTGCTTGACCTCTTGTGGTTTTGTTTGCTTTCATTTTCTGTGTGCAGAATTCCTTGGAGAATCTTTTGTAGTGGTGGCTTAGCGGTCACATATTGTTTTAGTTTCTGCTTATTGTGGAAGATTGTCATTGCCTCATCTATTTTGAATGATAGTTTTGCTGGGTAGAGTATCCTAGGATTGAAGTTATTTTCATTCAGTGCCCGGAAGACCTCACTCCATGCTCTTCTTGCTTTTAAAGTTTCCATTGAGAAATCTGCTGTGATTTTGATGGGTTTGCCTTTATATGTTATTGCTTTTTCTCTCTTACAGCCTTCAGTATTCTTTCTCTGTTTTCTGTGTCTTGAGGAAGTTCTATTTGGTCAAGTCTGTTTGGTGCCCTGGAGGCTTCCTGTATCTGAATGGGCATAACTTTCTCTAGATTTGGAAAATTTTCTGTTATTATTTTATTGACCTTTTGCTTGGACCTCTTCTTCTTCAATGCCCATGATTCTCAGGTTTGGTCTTTTGATGGAGTTGGTGAGTTCTTGCATGTTCCTTTCACAGGGCTTGAGTTGTTTGGCTAATAGCTCTTCAATTTTTCCTTTCATTTCCATTTCATCTTCAAGTTTTGAGATTCTGTCTTCTGCTTGTTCTAGTCTGCTGGAGTGGCCTTCCTCTGTGTTTTGTGTTCCTGTTTCATTCTTTTTTCGGAAGTTTTCCATATCATGGGTTACTTCCTCTTTAATGTTGTCTATTTTCATCTTTAATTCAGTTATCTCTCTATTTATAGCATTTTATGTTTTACTTTGGTGTTTATTGAGGGTTCCTGTGAGTTCATTTATTTGTTTCTGTGTCTTCTCGTATTCTTTATTTTGATGTCTTGATATTTCTTGAGTGCCTCTTGTATATTTTGGTTAACTATGTCTAGTATCATGTCCATGAAATTCTCAGTGATTACTTGCAGGATGTCTTCTTTGAGAGTTTTCTTGTAGACATTGTTGGGTTCCTTAGTGTCATATATCTTTATTTTGTCGGAGTCCAGAACTGGGTATCCATTTTCTTCATTTCTCTCTGAATCCTGTATTAAATTATTTTGTGGGGGAGAGTGGTTTCCATCCCTTTTTCTTCTTCCCATTCCTCCACTTGGTACTGTGCAACACTGTTCTTGACAGGCTAGTTGGTGGTCTTAGTCACCTGTTTTCTTTCCCTTGATTTAATTTTTATTTTGTGGCTGTCTTGGGTTTTTAGCTAGGTTGGTGTGCTATTTCTGTCCCTGGTGTGGAATAATTTAGTAATAACTAATTCACAGGTTCAATATCTGACCAGTAGTTTATGTTATATAGAAGACCCCTTGGTGGTAATATCTATAAGCAGTGGGAGTTGGGGGGGTTATTGTTTGTAAGGGTAGCTATAGAAATTTGGGAAGTTGGATGTGGTGTCACTAAAGGGGGAGGCAGGAAGTGGGGTGGGTGAGTGGGGGAAGTAGGGCAGCGGCTTCTGAGTTTTGTGGTCCTTGTGTGTGTTTGGGTGTATTTCTGCTGTTGTAGTGGAGGGTGCTTGCAGGGGTTTGGGGTTGTGTAAAGTTGGTATAGTAGGTTGGTCAGTGGGTGATGAGTGTGTAGGAGAGAAGGGTAATCTGGTGACAGGTTGAGGGAGAATGGGAGGGGAACGTGAGGGCAAGGGGAGAGAGTGAGTGAGAAGGGGCGGAATGAGTTATTAGGGAGGAGAGCAATGGATTTTAGCACAGGAGAAGGAGGGAGACTAAAGGGGATTAGAGTAGGGATGAGAAGATGACGATGGTAAAGTTGGTAGTGTAGAAGGAAAAAAGATAATGAAAATAGAAATAAAAATAGAAAATCCACAATAACAAAACAAAAAACAAAAAAGTCAGTGGGAAAAAATGAAAAAACAAACAAAAAGAAAAAGAAAAACACCACATTCAGGAAAAATAGAATTTCAGTCTTAGTTTAAGTTCTGAAGATAATTCCTCAGCCATCCAGTCCTATATTGTCATATAAGCAGAAGCTTTAATGTGGTCTCACCAGGTGATTGGCTTGTGAGTAGAGTTTTGCTCTTCTGTCCACCAGTTAAATTGAAATTGTGAGGTGAGGTAGCTTTACCAGATCATGCAGGGTGGTCAGAGCTATTGATTTCCTCAGCTAATGGCTGTGTTACCCTTCATTTGCAGCTGCTTGGTCAGCTCCTCCCCAGTGAGGTGGGGCAGTTCAAGTTTGAATGCTGTCCTCGGGTTCAGCAGATCATCTCTGTAGTCCACTAGTTGCCCTGCTTTGGAGGTGGCTTTTCACTGTGCTCGTTTACTGGGATTACCATGCTGGGAATTTATTCCTTTGCCACACCCCCTTTCTCTGGGACAGGTGCAGTATTCCATCAGCCCCCTCTGCTGTCAGTGTGTTATGAAGGTTCACTGTTGTTTTTCAGTTTTGCTGAGAAGTTTGGCTTTGGGTGCTGCTCACTGGCTCAGGAGATGAGCTCTGTGATCCACTACCTGCCCTGCTTTGGGGAGTGGTTTATCGCCGCCTGCTCTACACCTTCCTGCCTTTCCAGTGTTCATTTACTGATAGTTCTCACTGAGATTAGCTCTTTGCTTCTCCCCCTTTCTCTGGTGCACTTTCAGAGTTCTCACCCCCTCTGCTGTTGTGTTAGATTGCAGTTTGCTGTTTGTTATTCAGGGGTTTTCTTTGGTGGGGGGGTCAGTCTGCCCAGGGGCTGTGCAGGTTTATCCCGGGGGTAGCTGGGGGAATTCCATGTGATGCATGGTGTTAACCTGTTTGTTCTGTCTAATGTCTCGCAGGCAGGTTTGAAGCCAGCAGCAGTGGTGGTGGCAGCCCTGCCTTGCTGGCTGTGCAGCAGTCACAGCTGTGAGGTGCAATTAAAGGCTGATTTGTGGGTCAATCTTTGAATTTTTTCCTGCACCTAGTGTAATGGTGGTTATTAGTTTGGTTAGAGGCAGTCAGAGTTACCCAGGTGTGGCTCCAACATCTCGGGGGGGTTTTCCAGTCAAGGAGATTAGGCTTTCTGCTTCCATACCCTAGTCACCATCTTGGATCTCCCCCTCAAATAACTACTGAATGACATAATCCAGATGAAAATTTATCACAATGCCTATGATAAATATGTAATAAATGCTGAATACATCTGGTAAATACTCAATACACATTAGCTATTGAATACATATTTTAATGGGTTTTAAACCAGATCAAGAGTGAGCTTCTCTACATATAAACTAGGCTGATATTGCAGGTATTCCTCAAAAGATACTAATTGATTTACTATATTTCCAAGTCTTCTTTAGATTGGTTTTTGGTACATGTAGTTCAATTCTGTTTTTAATTTACCTTCATCAAATTGAAGAGTACAAAGCCTTGATATGAGCTACTCTGCCTGGTATGGTTTTGCAACTTTTTTGGGGTTTCATAAAACATCCTATATCAGCAAGATGAAGTTTATATGCATGACACTAATTCTTGAGTACTTATCTTTACCTTGAGTAATTTTCTATTTCTGTGGAACTATTTTAAATAATGCCTTTGTTAAAGACTGACTTTCTCCTCTTGAATAAAATTGAATTCACATTTTAGAGTACCTTAAGCCATAAACATTACATTTTAGAGTTTTTTCCATTTCCTTTTTATAAATTTTTTAGTTCACTTTGATGAGACTGTCCATCTTCAAGTAAGTGCTTGAAGGAGTAGTTTCTCACCCTTGGACTTTTTCCTTACCAGATCTGACCAATTCTGGCCTGGTTTCCTTGTCTTCATGCTTGCACCATCTGCACTACCTCCCCGCCCCCTTTTTAATTATTCATTTGTTCACATGTGCATACATTGTTTGGGTCATTTCTCCCCCTCCCCTTCCCCTACCCTCTCCTCCCCTCCCCCCCTCACTTCCAGGCTGAACCTGTTCTGCCCTTATCTCTAATTTTGTTGAAGAAAAGACATAAGCATAATAAGGAAGACAAAGCATTTTTGCTAGTTGAGTTAAGGATAGCTATACAGAGAGATTCCTAGCATTGCTTTTACGTACAAATGTGTTACAACACAGGTTGATTCATCTCTAACTGATCTTTATTATTCCTGATTTTAAAAAATGTTTTCTGAGTTACCTTAACATATATAGGTACAAGAAATAAATATATTTCCCCACATCTGATAATGCTGGAGGACTTTCCTGAGAGAAATGGTAAACCTGCTTATATTGCTGACACTAAACTAGATCCTGAGGAATTCACTATTCACTCTTTCCTATTGTTATTACTGTTTTTAAATATATGCTTTTCTCTATATTTTAAAATTGGAACTTAGAGAATCTGGGATCAAGTTTCAATAAATTTCTTATTTTTAGTCTTTTGGAAATAAAAATAATAAGAACAAAAGGGACTCTAACAATTCAGCATAAGAACAAAAATCCATTAATGCCTAGTTTGGGCACCACAAACCTAGGATGCATTCCAACCCTCTCCTGATCTCACCAACACAGGGCATGCAAATCTCAACCCTCTGGGGCCTTGGTATTTGTTTTATTGTGTTTTGTTTCCTGCAAGAAGATGGTGAATAAATGAGCTCTAAGTTTTCTTACCAATGCAAATTTTATCTTCTGAGCATATGCTTAAAACTAACCATTGATATCACTGAGGCACTTCTAAGAAAAAAAATTTTAAAGCATAGAATAAAACAACAGAATATACTTTAACCAGTGATCTTTTTGTTGAGAAAAAGTTAGTTGAGAAATGTACTTCTTTGATGGAAACATTCTTCTCACTTAAGATTAGATAACTGTTTAAATCTACTTTATTAGTTGCTGTTCTTTAAAAAATAATGAAATATTAGCACCTCAATAATAACACTTCTTATCTGTTAAATGAGGATGAAAATTTTATAATACATTAAATTTTAACCTGATACCCACATTTTCTCATAAAACAAACTAGCAAATTTTGCTATGCAAAACCCTTAAACATGTTTTGTCCTTGCTAGAACTGCTCCTGATTCTTGTTTATACAGAATGACACCCTTGCCCCAGCCAGGACTACGCATGGAGAATAGAGCTGCCAAAAGCAACAGCTCTTGAGGGGCAGCCACCCCACCTCTAGGACTCAGGAGCAGGAGGAGGGAACTGAGAAACACAGCTCTCTAGCACCCCAGTTGTTACAGTTGTTAACTCCAAACTGTCCTGAACTCTCAGTCACTCCTTGGGAGCACTGACTGTGAAATGGGCAGCCTCCCACTTCGCCTGATGTGTAGGAAGTTGCTCATTCATTTGGAAAAAATTGACTAAAATAGGATGGCTGTTATTATAAAGGGGATGTAAAATATGCATAAATAAACATACATTGTTTTACTTGAACATGAAAGTTGGACTACAGAGTGTATCCTGTTAAAATGGTAAAAGAGATTTTTCAACTAAAAACAAGATATTATATTATGGTGTTTCCATTCTCATCACCCTGTTGAGACCTCAGAAACGTAACCTCACATCTTCATCATAAAGGCAGTCCCACAGTCCCTATTTTCAGCATTTTTTTTCCCATTTCAAGTTCTAAACCAGAAAGGAGGTAACCATGAAATTGTTGCCCCCAACCCACAGGAATCTAAACAAAAGCCAAAAGAGAAGATCTGTGTCGGGAAACCTGAGGTTTTTTCTTAGTTCTTACAACAACCATCTCTGTGACCATGGGAGCATCACTTAAGCTCTCTGTGCACAGTTTCAACTCTACAAAATGAAAGAATTGGACTTGATCTTCTCTAACAACCACCACTTGAGCTATAAAAGAAAAATTCATCCTGATAAAATAATGATCTTGCAGCCAATTCAGTGAAACAGCCCCATTTACAGATTCAATCAGCTCAATCTATCATTTTGACATAAGGAAGAATTTATCTCATCAGGTTGAGGAAAGGGGCAGGAGACTGAAGACCTAATACAAAAAGAGTTTAGTGCGGATATTCACTTGTCTGAAAGTACAATCCTAAGACCCAAAATTAATAGAGATGGGCAAGATGAGTTGGTTATCAGCACTTCTCCCTTGCTAACACTAGGTTTGAATACTGAAACTATTATGGTAGTCTCTAACTTCTGTTCAGCAAAGGATAAGAATAGTCTAAAAGAATTCTTATTTATCCAAAGAATGGTGATTATAATAAAACAGATGGTAGGGACCCCACTTTCCTTAACTGGGACAGGACTTAAGCATTGTGAGAGCACTGTTAAATACTTTTAAAGCAGTGCTAATGTTAGTGATAAGCCTTTGTTCTAAGCACCTTTTTGAATATTTATTTTCCACCTAAGTGTGCTGAATATTGGTGGCCCAGGGCAATTTGACTTCCTAATTGACAGCTTTGGGGCCCTGACTGCCTTGAGCAAAGTGCAATCAGCCAAGAAGTCTTTTGGATATCCTCACACTTTGAGCATTCCATGGACACCTTGAAGAAGCTAACACCAAAGCACAACTCCAGCTCCTAAAGGTACTGTCCCAAGAAACAGATCCCACAGATCTTTTGCCATTGCAAACTCAGCAAATGCTAGATGACTCTGCAATCATTTCCACCCAGCCAAAGGGAGAGGAGAAGTCCTATGATTCGTGTAAACATAGTGCTTCATTTACATGAGGGACTGCCATGACTAGTGACTTGAGGGACTGCTGTGATTGGCACAAACAGAATCCCCATGAGGGGACTGCCATGATTGGTACAAACACTCTTGTCACACCCCCCCTTTTTGGCTATATAAGTAGGTAGTTTGGCTTATTTAGTGAGTCAACTGGAGATGCCCTCCTGTGCTGCCCCTAATATTGCAACATTAGGTTCAAGAAAGTCTTCTCTCAAGTAGTTTTTCTTGTCTACTTTTGATTTTCATCATTTCTAGAGTGACTGAGGTGGTAACACAAAGAAGAGGTGGTGGAGGTGGTAGCAGCACTGGCTATACTGAAACTGACATGGGCAGAGCCAATTAAAGTTGGCAGCACTTGCTACCAACATTGTTAGGTGCTGTAGTTCCTGGTCCCCAGGTGCAAGAGAACTGTAACACTTCCCACCAAGCGTCCTGAACCGTAGGCACAGAGAACTGTAACACTTCCAGCCACAGATCCCAACCCGTAAGGTGTGGGAGCGGCAGCACAGGTGCTTCCGCCACTCCAGGCCCTCTAGTACCACCCAATCCTGGCACAGTCAGCAGAGGCCCCCACCTGCTGCTGCCTGCTGTCATCTGCTGCCATTGCTCACTGGGAATTACAAACCATCCACCAAGTGCACAGAATACCTAGGGGAGCTTCTCCTCACCTACCATGATTTCTATCCACCCAGCCAGCTGGTTTGCAACAGTAACTCTGAGCAAGGACCGTATGCAGAAGCTCAAATCCATTATGTCATTACCAATGTATAAGGAATGGGAATTTAACCAGTAACTCAAGCCTCTCCTTTCAATTCCAATACATCTCATGACAATTTTATAATCTTTCTAAAACCTACTAAGTAGAGTGACCATATAATTTATCAACCAAATGGTACATTTCAAGAATAAAAAGAAATGTTATTTATAATTGTCAGGGTAATACATATAAACCAGACTGTCTCAGGAAAATAAGATTTATGGTCACCCAACAGGAATTCCCTGTGTGTTCTTGAACAGGAAATTCCATATAGAGTAGTTTTTCCACTATGACTCAATTCATAAACATTTATTTCATTTTACTAAAATGCAGGGATACTCCCCCTCCAGCTCTATAACACTACACCAGTGAACCTCACACTGTAGTGGGCATCAGAATCACGCAGAAGTCCTATTACAATAGACTATGAACCACAACCTCAGAATTTCTGATTTAAATGAACCAATTTAAATATATATATATATATAAGAATATATATATATATAAGAATATATATATATATAAGAATATATATATATATATATATGAATATATTCTTGGAAATGTCACAAGGAAACTCCCTGGGTAGCTATCTTAAACAAACAAAAATGTCAGGTTTTATTTCTTTTACAATATCCAAGAACAGAAGGGCAAAACAGGTCCTGTCTGGGGGGATTGGTACCAGTGTGTGGGAGGAAGAGGTGGGGAAAGGTTGAGGGGTGGTGAATATAGTGCAAATACTGTTTACACATGTATGTAAATGGAAAAATGATACCTGTTCAAACTATTCCAGGAATTGCGGGAAGAGGGATAAAGGTGATTAATGGAGAGGGGTGAATTCAAGTATGATATATTTGAAATATTGTAAGAACTTTTGTAAATGCTACAATATACCCCCCACCCAGCACAGCAATAAAAAAAAAAGAATTTCTGATTTAGTAGGCCTGGGATGGAGGGTATTTATATTTTTGAATTCCCAAGTGGGCCGTGATCCTGCTGGTCCAGGGACCACACTTTGAAGAACACTGCACTATACTTAGTGGTGATCTCAGAAAGCAGTGCCTTTCTTCATTCTTGTTCCTAGCATGAGGCTTTAAGCTGTCCTTTCTCCCCTTAGCCGCTGGCAGTTATCAGTACATTTGTCTGTATCTAACAATCTCACTCTACTCGCTTCTTTAATTCCTTCTAAAATGTTTATTCTAAGTTTCTTTTGTACAGGAAAAATTAATTTATTAGAATTCCCTTAGAAATATATAGGCATTGGGGCTAGGCATGGTGGTGCATATAATCCCAGCTACTCAGGAGGCAGAAATAGGAGGATTGAAGTTCAATACAAGCCCAGGCGAAAAATTAGGGAGAACCTATCTCAAATACAGAGTGGGTATGGTGGCATATGCCTGTAATCTCATCTATTCAGGATGTAGATGTGGGAGGATCATGGTCAGAGGCCAGCCTGGGCAAAAGTATGAGGCCCTAACTGAAAAATATACTAAAGCAATAAGAGCTAGTAGTGTGGCTCAAATGGTAGAACACTTTCCTAGCAAGCAACTAGGCCCTGAGTTCAAATGCCAAAACTGAGAAAAATAGGCTTATTCATTCATTAATTTGTTCATTCGACCAACATGTATTAAAATTTTCCCTTGGGCTGTCACTTAAAGGCTTATATCTAGAATAAAAGCTGTATCTATTTTAGCTTCTCAGTCACCTTGTTTTATTTTCTGTAATCCAGCTGGGTTCCAAAATGGTATTATTTGCACATAAATGTGGACTAAGTGAGCGATTACTGTAATAGTCGCTGGGAGAACATGTCATTTAAAATATATCTATGGAATTAAAGACAAGGCTGGGGTGATATTGCCAAGAGAACTGGACATAAGAGCTATTTCTTTACTAGAAGAATGAAGATAGTGACATTAATTCATATTGGCCAACCATATAGGCATCAACCTTACTTTTATGAAATTATTTGCTGTCCACACAATATTCCCATCTATCAAGTCATCTCCACCCTCTTGATCCACACACTTCATAGTCAACTGAGATAGAGGGTTTGGGATAACTGTAAGGTAGCCCTGTCTCACAGATAATAAATCTGCCATTAGCTAATAAACTACTCTCAGTTAATCTGTAAACTGTGTGGTTATTAAGCTATGACTCTGTTTCATCAATTTTTCCTTGCTCTCTGATACAAATTCCTTTGACACCAGGAAGTTGCTCTGACGAAAGCAGATATGGGAGCTGTGTATGGAAGAGCAGGGACTCTCACAGGTGAGGGGGAGAAGATAGTTCCCAGGTTGAGAACACTCTGCCTGGAACATCAACACAGAGGGTCTGAGATTAGCCCAATGGAGCCACCTGCATGTCAGCACACTCCCTCCCAATATTTCTGAGTATTTATGAGCAATGTACCTCTTTGCTCTACCTTCTTGTTCCCAGACTGACCCTCCCACCCCCACTTACAACTTCTCTCTAATTAACTGTTGCCCTTTCTCTTGCTCACTTTACCCCATGGGCCAGAACCACAGTGCTGCTGATTTTGACTACACCTGAGGGTAACTCAACCTGGTGTAATAAACAGCCCTCTACCATAAGTCATTTCTTCCTCAGGCTCTGACTTCCACCAGGTGGCCATCCTTTAGCCTCCTGAGGACTTTCCATTCTATCCTTTCTGTTTTCCAGAAATCCTATCTTCCTCTTAAGTTACAAGTAAACGAGACAAAAATCACTGTGATTTTATTATGCAAAGTAGTTTCTCAAATTTGTCCTAGAATAGTTGTTGGTTCCTTTACATAACCCAACACAGACTCCATTCCCACCCTGAAATTGACTATATTGCTGTTTAGAATGTTAAAGCAGTGACTGTAGTCATCCTTTTGAATAACATTCAATCCTTTCCATGAATAGCCATGTGAATGTGTGAAGCCTTTTCATCTGAGCCTTGGTTTCCTCACCCACTTCATTGGTCATTTTAAAGATTAAATGTAAAAACCAGCAAAACACTTGCCAAATGGTAGCTGCTGATATTATTAACCAGGGAAAATTCCCAGAGTAAAGGAAATTAATGAGGGCACCTGAGTAATGCTAGCCAATATCCACAGTCAGGAGCTGACACACCAGGCTGAAGTGAGGGTACCACTCTGGCACCAAGCACTGCATTTCTTGATTCTGCTGAGTGCCACATATTCTAGCAAATACATCCTAGAAATATTAGGCAAATCCTCACATTCCAGAACTGGAAATATCCTTCCCATCCCCTCTCTACCCTGCCACTGACAGTAACGGATGGTGTTCTTTCTCACTTATGTTGTTTACTTCTTTCTCACAGAGAGGAGAACAGAGCTGGACAGAAGCCCAGCTATGTGCTACATGCTTTTGCAATTCATTGCCTGCCATCATATATCTGCTCTGAGAATAAACTACACAGTCATTTTACAAGGATCTTAATTTCCCAGCGAAACAAAGGCTAGTCTACAGATAATCTGAAAATCACTTCAGCTGAAAGAAGAGAATGTCAATGAAAAATTTTCTCTTAAGGGCCAGCTATAAGGCAAATACTAGGGCATAAACTTAAATCAGATCCCATTAGCCTACTTGTTCCCAGGTTATCCTCACATCAAAGTGACACTAGGATTTTTCTGGACCAAGACCTCTTTCCCATTTCCCTCCTTCCTCCCCTCTCCTTTCCTATCCCTCTTCTCCTTTCCTCTGTCTTTTTCTCTTCTCTGTCCTTCTTAGATGTTCTAAGACCATTCCTACTCTTGCAGACCCTTCCCTGAGCCATAACCAATCACTCACCTAAAAACAAGGTGCCTTAAGTGTTTTGGCCTTGTACTCTATACCAACTATGTGCAAAGCCATTTGATAAGTGCTTTCCATGTATAATGTCAATTACTCTCCCAATAATACAATGAGATATCTTATCCATTTTATTTTTTTAAACTTCTTTATTATTGTTCTGGTGTACATTGTGGCATTTACAAAAGTTCTTACAATATATCAAATATATCATACTTGAATTCACTCCCTCTACCATTCTCCTTTATCCCCCTCTTCCACCATTCCTGCAATAGTTTCAACAGGTATCATTTTTCCATTTACATACATGTGTACACAGTATTTGCACCATATTCACCCTCCTACACCCTTTCTCCATTTCTTCCCCCCTTCTACTGGTAATACCTCCCTCCCCAAGGCAGGACCTATTTTGCCCACCTGTTCTCTGATTTTGTAAAAGAAAAAAAACTGACATTTTTGTTTGTTTAAGATAGCTACACAGGGAGTTTCCTCGTGACATTTCCATGTGTATATGTGTTATAACTCCAATTGGTTCACCTCTATTTTCCTTCTTTCTACTTTAGTCCCTTTTTTATGGTGATTTCAACAGGTTTAAAAATTCTATATTCATTCTTGTATAGAGAGTGTATCAACCATACTAACATTCTTAGCTTCTTTCTTTTACCCTCTCCCTCTTGTATGTGACTTCCCCTTAGCGTGACCTGTTTTTCGTAATATTGCCATATTTGTATTAGGTCTATAATCCACATATGAGAGAAAACATGTGGCTTTTGGCTTTCTGAACCTGGCTAACTTCACTTAAGATGATGTTCTCCAGTTCCATCCATTTATCGGCAAAGGACAAAATTTCATTCTTTATGGCTGAATAAATTCCATTGTATATAAATACCACATTTTCTCAATCCATTCATCAGTAGTGGGGCATCTTGTCTGTTTCCATAGCTGTTGCAAATAGTGCTGAAATAAACATGGGCATGAAGGTGACTTTATTGTAACTTGACTTACATTCCTTCTGGTATATCCCCAGGAGTGGTATTACTGGATCATATGGCAGTTCTATTTTTAGTTTTTTGAGGAAACTCCATACTGTTTTCCATAGTGGTTATATGAATTTACATTCCCACCAGCAGTGTATGAGGTTTCCTTTTTCCCCACATCTTTGCCAACATTTGTTTTTGTTTGTGTTCTTGATGATAGCTATTCTAACAGGAGTGAGATAGAATCTTAATGAAATTCAAATCCAGTTCAGTCCCACATCAAACCTTATGTTTTTGGCCACAAAATACATTTTCCTGCATAAGACCATCAGTTTAAAGGTCATCTTATTTAGCCATTTCTTGAGTGTGGAAATGCAAAGTCTAGATGTTTTTCAACTAAACTTGGGACAATGTGATCCCCCTCTTGAACACAGTAATGGTCAACATTTTCAAGTAATTTTAAAACTTACATGATGACTAAGTGGTAACATGTAGGCAATTAAATATTCCCAACTTCCATTACAGAATTTCTTTCCTTGAAAACTCTACCTTCCATACTCGGATATGTCAATGTCTCTGTTTAACATTCAAGACCCTGGACAACTTGGCCTCAGTGCAATGTCTCTGGTTCATCCAACATTGGACCCTCACACCTAGACCGGCCTCCAGCAAGTGAAACCACATAAAGTGCCCCTCATTTCCCTTTGAATGCCCTAGTTCAGGTGGAGGATGACAGCAAATTTCTGTGCAATAAAAAGGAACAGAAATTAATGACAACATGAGAATTCTTCACACCTACTAGGAGATCTATAATTTTAAAAAGTGGAAAATAACACATTTTGATAAGGATTAGAGGAACTGGAAACTTTGGGCTTTATTGGTATAAGTGTAAAATGGTGAAGCCACTGAGAAAAACAGTTTGATGGTTTCTCAAAGGTTAAAGATAGAACTGCTGTATGATTCCTAGCTATTCCTCTTCTAGGTATATACTCAAAAGAATTGAAAACAGAAACTCAAACAGACATTTGTAGATTCATGTTCATTATTTGCAATAAACAAAAGATGGAAACAAAAATGTCCATCAACAGATGAATGAGTAAACAAAATGTGATATACACATACAATGGATTATTTATCCAGCTATAAAAAGAATCTCATTTTGATGCATGATGCAACATGGATGACTCTTCAAAACATATTTAGTGGAATAAGTCAGATCAGACACAGAAGGACAAATACCTTATGATATGATTCCACTTACATGAGGTACCTAGAATTAGGGAAATTCAAATAGAAAGTAGAATAGAGATTACCAGGGACTAAAAGGAGTGGGAAGAGTGAGTTTTGCTTAATGAATGCAGAGGTCTTGTTGGGGATGATGAAAACTTTTAGGGATAGGTAGAAGTGTGGTTATACAGTATTATAAGTGTGCTTAATGGCACTGAATTGTGTGTTTAAAATAGTTAACATTATGTGTTATTTTTTAATAGAAATTGTGAATCTAGTCACTAGTGACTTGAAAAGTGAGTGGATGGGTCCTGAAAGCTAGCAGGAAAAAAAAAGATTAGAGAGAACTCTCAAAAATTTGAATGCCCTACATAGCTATCCTTGGCTTCTCTCTTCAACATCAATTCTTCCCTCCACTAACATACTCCCATTAGCTTTCTTTAAGTTTCTGGAATACATCAAGTTCTTTCCCACCTCAAGGGTTTTGCACATTTCTTTCCTTTTTCCTACTATTCTCTTCCCACTTCACTCTCTCTCATTATCAAAGTCTCAGCTGAAATATACCTGTCCTGACTACTATAACTGCTCATTTTGTACTAGTCTTAATTCTTTTATAAAAATTTTCTTAGCATCAGTTCTATTTTGGAGAATATTCTACTTGCTGTTTTTCTTAGTTTTTATCTGTCTCTGCCACTACACAATATGATACACAAAGTCAGGGACTATAGCTGTGTGGCCATCTTTTGCAGTCTGACTCACAGTTAGGCAGCCAATAGCTGCTTGCCATATCTAAAGCCTGTGTCATTTCCTCTGTATGACATTGTCATAGTCTAATGGAAGAGACAGAAATGAGACAGTAATTACATAGGTCTCTATAGTATACATTGTCTTAGTCTGAACATCTATGACTTTTTAAATCTTCATTATACTCTGTACATAAATGTTGTACAGTAACTATTTTGATCATTCTGCCTTTCAAATTATTGAAGGATATGAATGTCTTTGCATAGTCTAAAAACAGAAGTATTTAGATATAGGTAGAAAACTCAAAGTTTAAACTTTTATATTTCTTTCAATGTAACATTTTATTGGACATTAAGAAAAAGATTTTTTAAAACCTCATAAATATACCAAAAGATGCTCAACATCATCTTTGTAAATCAAAACAAGTACTGATTAGAATAGCTATTTTTTTAAAGGGGCTTGGGCTGCAGCTCAGTGGTACAGCATTTACCTAGCATGTCAAGATCCTGAGCTGGGTGGCTGACACTTGTAATTCCAGCTATCAGACAGAGCTCATGAGGATCGAGGTTTGAAGCCAGACTGAGAAAAAAGTTACCAAGACCCTATCTCAGTAAGTAAGCCAGGCATGGTCCTTCATACCTGTCATCCCAGCTATACAGGGGGCAAAAGTAGGACTGTGGTCCACTGCTGGCCCAGACAAAAAGCAAAAAACCCTATCTGAAAATAATCGGAAAAGCAAAAAGCTGAAGGCATGGCTTAAATGGTAGCATGCTTGCCTAGAAAGCATGAGGTCCTGAGTTCAAACTTTAGTACATCCCTCCCCCCAAAAACCAGAAAATAATGACTTTGGGGGAGAATATGGTGAGAGTGGCACCCTCGTACATTTCTACTGGAAAAATAAAATGGTACACCTACTGTGGAAAACAGTTTTACAATTCCTTCACAATTTAAGGATAGAATTAGCATGAGACCAAGAAATTCTACCCCTACATACCCAAAAGAATGAAAAGCTACGTTTAAGCAAAAACTTAAACACATGTTTATATCAATGTTATAAATGTCAGTAGGTAGAAACAACCCAAATGTGCTTTGTCTGATGAATGGATAAGCAACATGTGTAACATTCACACGTAAGGAGAAAGCCATTCAGCCATAAAGAGGAATATGATACATCCAATGACATGGAAGAATCTTGAAAATAGCTAGATGCATCATTTACATGAAATATCCACCAGGGGCAATCCATTGAGACAGAAAACAGATTAGTAGTTGCTAAAGGCTAGGATGGGGTGGTGGGGAATAACTG
Source organism: Castor canadensis (assembly GCF_047511655.1). Lineage (NCBI taxonomy): Eukaryota > Metazoa > Chordata > Mammalia > Rodentia > Castoridae > Castor > Castor canadensis. The sequence goes on along the minus strand of NC_133391.1, from coordinate 98,114,744 downwards.
CTTAATAGGTACAAAGTTTCCTTTGGGGCAGATGAAAATGTCCTGGAGCTAGGTAGTGCTATTGGTTGCACAGCAGTAGAAATGCACTAAAAGCCATGTTTGTTTGAAGTTAGGGTATCTGTATGTAGTCTGGCTGCTCTTAAACTTGAGGTTTTCCTGCCTCAGCTGGGATTATAGGAGTCAATGCCACACTCAATGATTGAGTTGTACACTATAAAGTGATTAAAGTGATAAAAAATTATGTTGTTTATCACAATAAAATTTTTAAAGTTTATAGAAAAAATTGACTCATAAAATACTCTATTTAGGAACTCCTTTACTCAGGGATAATTTACTTAAGAAATGGATTCCAAACCTAATACAAGAAATGTTTTTTTGAACTGGTTTCCTTCTTTCCTTCCATTCTTCCTTTCTTATTCTTTCTTTCTTCCCTCTTTTCTCTTTTTATTCTTTCTTTCCTCCCTCCCTCCACCCTTTCCTTCCTTCCTTCCTTCTTTTTTTTGTTCTAGAGATTAAACCCATAGCTTTGAACTGCCAGGCAAGAGCTCTTCCATTGAGTTATACTCCAGGCTTGGAATTGATTTTTTTAAATCATCAGCCAGATGTCAAAGTGAAAGAACTAGGTCACTTTTTGTCATTAAAACATAGGCATAATGCTTGACATAGGATGTGGTTATGAATTGGTAAAAATGATATTTTGAGAAATTTATCAAATTGATGAGACTACGCTGGATTCAAGTCAATTAAAAAATAATCATGCACAAGAAATAGTCAAAATTTTTTTTAATTTTACTTATTTTCCTGAGAGGCTTTATAACACTGATCCTAGAGTCCAATCTCACCACTAATAATTGCATTTCAGACATTAATTCATTGCTACCAATTATCTATTAATATACTATCCAGTGCTGAACAATGAAAAACCTTTTTCTATCTGTGAAATCCATTGGGAGTAATATCTTTGGAAATTTTTCATTTTTCAGGAACTGAAAACCAACCATAAAAATTGTCTAGACTATCAAATTCAACACAGCAGTCAGTTTCTATAAAAATGTGTTTTCTTTCCAGACAACTTAAATGACAAATAAAATTGAAAGAAAAAATGTGCATTCCTCCTAGTATTAGGGATAATGCTCTGCATAAAATTTGCAATAATTTCAGCTGATGCCATTTATTAGGAAATATAATAGTATACTCGGAGCCAATACAGACAATTAGTAGGAACAGAGATACCAGGAAAAACACTGTACAGTTTAATGTTTGGCATTCTTCCACTTTTTTCTTATGGTTATTGCTTTTTGAACACCAGTTTTGACTACAGAATCTTTCAATTTTATTTATTCAATTTAGACCAGCCTCTGTGGAAATCAATATGGAAGCTCTTCAAAAAACCTAAAAATATAACTGCCATATGATCCATCTGTATCACTCCTGGGTAAATACCCAAAGGAATTTAAGTCACCACATAATAGTGACACCTGCAGCATTATTACAGCACTAGTCACAATAGCAAAGTTATGGAGTCAACACAGGTGCCCACTGACTGATAAATGGATAAAGAAAACATGGTGTGTATGCACAATGACAAAGTCTATGAGTCATGGGCATAAAACAAAAGTGAAAGTAAAAGGAATAAGAAACCTATCCAATAAAGTAAAAAAAAAACATAAATATTCAACCCAAGAACTATAGAATACACATTCTTCTGAACAGTTCTTGGAACTGCTTCAAAAATAGATCTTGTTTTAGGACATAAAGCAAGTGTTAAAAAATACAAGAAAATTGAAATAATTTTCTGTGTTTTTCAGACCAAAACAATAAAGCTAGATTTCAACAGCAAGAGAAATTACAGATAATATTTAAACACATGAATACTGACAATGCACTTTTGAATGATCGGTGGGTCACTGAAAAGGCAAGAAGCTAAATGAAATATTTCTAGAATCAAATGAAGGTGAAACACACAACTTACAGAATCTTTAGGACAAGGCAAAGGTAGTGCTAAAAGGAAAGTTTATACCTACAAGGGCCTACATTTTAAAAAAACTCAGAAAGAACGCAAATAATTAACCTAATAATGTAGCTCAAGTTCTTAGAAAAACAAGAGTAAGCCAAACCCAAAAGCAGTAGATGGAAAGAAATGCTAAAGATCAAGTCAGAAATTAACAAAGTGGTGAATAAAAGAACAATAAAAGGAATCAATGGAACAAGAAAAGATTAATGACCTTGACAAAACTTTAGCCAAACTAGCCAAAAGAAAGTGGGAGAAGACCCAAATTAACAAAATTAAAGGAGAAAGAAGACATACCAAAACAAATACAATGAAATTCAAAGGATCATTAGGGAATATTTCCAAACCTTATATTCTAATAAATCAGGAAATCTAGAAGAAACTCATAAATTTCAAGATGCATATGACCAACCAAAATTGAACCAAAGGGTATAAACCACCTAAACAGATCTATAACAAGCACTAAAATTGAAGCAGTAATAGTCTCCCAATGAAGAAAAGCCCAGGACTGGATGGATTCACTGCTGTATTTTACCAGACCTTTAAAGAATAAAACATCAATGCTCCCCAAACTATTTCACAAAATAGAAAGGAAATGAATGCTACCAAACTCATTGAATGAAGTCAGTATTATCCTGATACCAAAACACATAAGGTCACAACAAAAACAAAAAGAAAATTATAGACCAATTTCCTTGGTGAACATAGATGCAAAAATTCTCAATAAGATACTGACAAACTGAATTAAACTATGCTTTAAAAAGATCATACACAATGATAAAGTTGGTTTCCTTCTAGGGATGCAAAGATCATTCAACAAATGCAAATTAATACATGCAATACAGCACATAAACAGAATAAAAGGCAAAAGTCACACATAATATTTCAATAGATGCAAGAAAAAAACCTTTGACAAAATTTAACATCCCTTCGTGAGAAAAGACCTGAAAAAAACTAGGAATAAAAGGATGTACCTTAACATTATAAAGGCTATCTATGACAAACCTATAGCCAACATTGTACTAAATGGGGAAAAACTGAAACCATTTCATTTAAGATCAGGAACAAGAGAAGAGTATCCACTCTCTCCACTGTTATCCAATATAGTGCTGTAATCTTAGAGACATAAGGAATGAAAAACAAATAAAAAGTGCAAAAATAAGAAAGAATTCAAATTATCCCTATTTGTGGATGATATGATCCTATACTTAAAAAGCCCTAAAGATTCCACCAGAAAGTTTTTAGAAAGTAATAAACACTTTTGGCAAATTAGCAGAATACAAAATCAACATACAAAATTAATAGCCTTTCTATATACCAATAATGAACAAGCTGAGAAAGAAATCAGAAAATAATTCCATTAACAGAAGCCTCAAAGAAAATTAAATACCAAGGAATAAACCTAACTAAGGAGGTGAAAGTCCACTACAATGAAAACTATAAAACTTTGAATAAGTAAATTGAAGATGACAGTAGAAGATGGCAAGACTTCCCATGTTCATGGATCAACATAATTAATATGAAAGTGGCTATACTTGCTAAAGCAATCTACAGATTCAATGCAATTTGTATAAAAATTCCAATGTCACTTTTCACAGAAATAGAAAAATTAATCCTAAAATTCATATAGAAGCATAAAAGTCCCCAAGTAACCAAAGCTCTTTTGCACAAACAAAAAGAGCAATGCTAAAGTTATCACAATATCTGACTTCAAATTATACTACCAAGCCATAATAACAAAAGCAGCATGGTACAGACAGACACATTCATCAATAGAATAGAATAGATCTAGAAATAAGGCCACACAGCAACACTATCTGATTTTTCAGCAAAGATGGCAAAAACATACGTTGAGAAAAAAGACATTCTCTTCAGCAAATAACATCAGTAAAACTGGATTTCCTCACATAAAAGAATGAAACTAGATTCCTTTCTCTCACCCTGTACAAAAAATCAATTCAACAGTTAGCCAGGTTCAGAAGGCAAAAGGTCACATGTTTTCTCTCACATGTGGAATATAGACCCAACACCAAAACAAGCCATAATATGAAAAACAGGTCATGCTGAGAGGCCACTAACAAGAGAGGGAGGGTGAAAAATGAAGTTCAAAGGTAAACATAGTTGCTATTCTTTCTATACAAGAATGAATATAGAATTTTTAAGCCTGTTGAAATCACCATTAGAAGGGTTGAAGGTAGAAAGGAGAAAAATAGGATGAAAATATTTTTTCAAAAATAGAGAAAGGAAGGCAAAACAGGTCCTGTCAGGGGGCCTGGTACGAGTGGGAGGGGGGAAGATATAAGGAAAGGATGTAGGAGAGTGATATGGTAGAAATGTTTTGTACTCATGTATGTAAATGGGAAAATGAGATCTGTTTAAAACTATTCCAGGAATGGGGAGAGGGAGGATAAAGGAGAATGATGAAAGGGGGTGAGTTCAACTATGATATATTGTAAGAACTTTTGTAAATATCACAATATACCCCCAATACAACAATAATAATAATAGAAAAAGAGAGAAAGGACTTATGTAAGAAAAAAATGGATCAAAAATCTAATGAAGTCTTGAGCTGGTGGAATGGCTCAAGTGGTAGAATGCCTGTCTAGCAAGCATGAGGCTCTGAGTTTAAACTCCAGTACCACCAAAAAAAAAAAAAAAAGACTTGAAAGTATTAAAAGAAGCCTCAGAGAAAACACTTGAAAGCAGGCATAGGTAACAACTTTCTGAAGAGGACTCCAATTGTTTAAGAAATAAGAACAAGAATCGACAAATGGGATTGCATTAAGTTAAGAAGTTTCTGCACAACAAAGGAAACAAGTTCCAGAATCAAGACACAATGTACAAAATGGAAGAAAATCTTTGCCAGGTATTATCAGCTAAAGGATTAATAAAGAGTTCCAAAAACTAAACACTAAAAGAACAAATAATTCAATTAATGGGCAAATGAACAGACAGTTCTCAAAAAAAGTACAAATAACCAATAAGTACATGAAATGTTTAACATCTCTAGCTAAAGGAAATGCAAATCAAAATGACATTGTTATTGCATCTCACCTCGTCACAATGGCAACCATAAAGAAAACAAACAACAACATATGCTGGCAAGAGAAGAAACCCTTATACTGGTGTTGGTGGGAATGTAAATTAGTGTAGCCCCTATAGAAATCAGTATGGTGATTCCTCAAGAAACTGCAAGCAGAACTACTTCATGATCCTGCAACAACATCCTTGGGCATATATCTGAAGGAGTTTAAGTCAGCATGTTACAAAAACCATGTACACCCATGTTTATAGGATCACTATTCACAATAATGTGGAATCAGCCAACATGCACCCCAGCTGATGAATGGATAAAGAAAATGTGGTATCTATACACAGTGGAGTATTATATCAGCCATAAAGAAGAATGAACTTATGTCTTTTGCAGGACATTGGATGGAAGTGGAGATCATAATGTTAAGTGAAATAGACCAGACACAAAAAAGCAATTATTACATGTTCTCTCTCATATGTGCAATCTAAACCCAAAAACATGAATGGCATGAGTCTAAAACAGGGACTAGTTGCAGGGGAAGGACCAGTCTGAGGGGGAGGGTGAATGGAGAGGCTGATGGGGGCGGGGTTTTTGTTTGAAGTACTTTGAATGTATATATGAAAATAGAATAATAAAAATTGTTTATAAAAGGAGGAGGAGAGAAAAGAATGAGTAATAGAAGGGATGAATTGATCTAAGTACATTATAGTCATATATGGAAATATCACAATATCCTTTGTACGAGTAAAATATTAAACACTAATAAACTATCATCCACTTTAAAGAATTATAAGAGGCAATGTTGAAAATCACAATGATGACAATGGTGCTGATGAAGAAGGCAGCTTCATAAGTACATTCTCACAAAAATGACAGTTTCTTAGGACACTGACACCCTACTCATCCTGTACTTAACCTAGCCTGAGAAGTTTTGCTCCTCAAATAAACGAAAGGTAACTTTCTAAAGAAAATGAGGTAAAATTTAAAGTCTACTTTATAGATAATAAATAATAAAGAATTAAAACACAAAGTCTGAAATATTCACTTATTTTTTTAAAGTGTAAACTGGGAGAGTTTACTGACATAGAAAAGTATAATGGAAGAGTAGAGCCCCCAGAGTTGGGAGGGTCTCAAGAGAGGGTGCCCCTGAAATATTCATTTATGTTCCTATGCTATTCTAATTGCTGCTATCAAAACACATATCTCCCTTCTTGCAGGTAATAATAATAAATTGAAATTTCCTCTGCTATTCAGGATAATTTTAAATTATACCAACCATATAAAAAATTTACAAAAGCTGGTTGCAAATCAAAAATAAATAGGGCTAATCATGATGGTATACACTGTAATCCCAGCTACTCTGGAGGTGGAGGTAGGTGGATCATACTTTGAGGCTGGCCTGGACAAAAGTGGGAGACCCAATTGGAAAAAGAAGCTGAAAGCAAAAAGACAGGGGGCACAGCTTCAAGTGTTAGAGCACTTGTCTAGTGTGTGAGGCCCTCAGTTCAAACCCATTTAAAAATAAGTAATAATAATAAAATATAAACAGATTGTTTTTTGATGTTAATGCCCACTGACTCTCAGGATTTATACATGAGAAACTAACATATGGTACAATCTTTCTCAAGGCTGTACAACTACACAGTCTCTTCAACCCTGCCATTCTTTTTGTTTTGAAATTAATTCTAAAGGACTATTAGTGGATGTTTCAAGGATCTATCTGTTGTATAGACATGACAGAAGCTCTTGACACACAAAGCATGAAATACTATCTTGCCCTTTGTAGAAGCTTAGTCACTGTTGCTCTAGGTGGAGAGAAAAGATCACACATAAAGAACAAAGTAGCTGGGCACCAGTGGCTCACATCTGTAATCCTAGCTACTTGGAAGGCCCAGATCAGGAGGATAAGGGTTCAAGGCCAACCCAGGAAAATAGTTTGAGAGACACTATCTCCAAAATGGCCAGAGCAAAATGGACTAGAGGTGTGACTGAAGCAGTAGAGTGCCTGTTTTGCAAGCACAAAACCCTGAGTTCAAACCTCAGTTCCATCAAAAAAAACAAGAATAAAATAAAATTTTCAGGTTTCCAATATCTTAAAAAAATTCACTTCATGCAACCTATCTCAGGAAGTTACTAAGTTTTTGTTCTACCAAAAGAAGGGCGTGAACCGAAACAAAGAATGATATAAATTTATGATGTAAATTATGATTAAAGGATGATGTAAACAGAAAATTCAGCTCAAGAGGGAGGAAAAAGAGCCCAGGAAGATAGGAATGAACTAGGCATAGAGAGCAGTGCAGACTGGTAAAGGAAAAATGTCTAATGAATCTGGTCACATTAAGAGAATATTTAGAAAGTTAGGACAGTGTTTGGGTTTGAATTACTATAAAGCACATAGAACACCAAGAAAATAAGCAATATAAAAAATACTCATCATGAGAAATTAACATATGGTACAATCTTTCTCAAGGCTGTACAATTGCACAGTCTCTTCAATCCTGCCACTTCTACACAATAAACTCTGTGCTGGCATTTGAGCCATCTCCTCTCTTACCCACTCTGCACCTCTTTCATTTCTAATGCAGTATACCGCAACTGCAAATTCATATGTTGTAACGTAATCAGCTATGAATTGGTATAAGAAGGTGGGGCCTTTGGGAGGTGATTAAGACATAGGGGTAGGTGGGGTTGGTGTCCGCACAGGGAGCTAGCTAGCCCCTTCCGTCTTGTGAGGACACAATGAGGCCCTGTTCTCTGAACCAGAGAGTGAGCCCTCAGCAGGCACTGTATCTGCCAGGGCCTTGATCTTGCACTTCCCAGCCTCTAGAACCATGAGTAATAAATGTTAGTTGTTTATAAACTATTCAGCTTATTGTATTTTATTATAGTAGCCTGAAGGGACTAAGACACCAACAAAGGGGAAAAGATTGTGTAGTGGGAATCAAATAAATCCCTTTCATTGCAGCGCTAGGTAGCAGCTAAACATGAATGATGGTGGTGAGCCAAGGATGTCCTTGGCTCAATGTATAGTGCTGAGAGCAGCATTCTCTCTCTCCCATGGTCAGCTTGCTTACATACTGCAAGTTAAACTTTTCTTGACCTAGGCTTTTGGCTCTGCATTCTTGTAAAACAGCTACAAAATACAAAGGAGACCCTGATGTGACCAATAGCGAGACTTAGTGTGAACCCATAAGGACAAGGCCTGATGCCACCCAACCTCCCCAAATAAGCCTTGCTCTGGAATGCATCATCTGGGCCTCCTGAACCTGGTCCCAAATGGAAAACAAATTCCAGTCTAAACCAGTTAAGGTGGGTTACTTTGAGGCTTGCCTTTTGGTGGCTACCAGGTCATTCTAGTCTCATTGTACTTTAACTTTTCTCCCTCTCAGTGGGTTTTCTTATGTGGTAATGGGTATTCACATACACAGAGTGATTCTTGAGACATCTAATTCCTCACAGCTTTCACGTGACTCTTCCCCTAGGCTGAGCTGGGGAGGGGCTTGACACTTCAGGCCATTGAAACATCAATAAAAGTCTGGTAAATAAAAAAATAAATAAAAGGCCTGGTAAAAGTGATTGTCCTTCTTGACCTCTCTTTCTGAGATCACTCACTTTCACCTCTAAAAGTGCTATTCTATCTAATAACCTTTTTTATCCTTAGCAAACGTTGCTAGCACTTTCACTATATATTTTCCATCTTACCTGAAATCTCCTCTAGGTGGTTACAGGAATCAAGACAGCTACACTGACCTTCTAATAATAGCAGCAGTTTAGAAACTTCCTCTAAAAGTCAAATTAGAGAGAAATAGACTTAACAAATTGAAGGACAGTCTCCCAGAAATCAAGAGGAAGAGACACAAAAGATGGGCACAAAATAATTCTGGGGCAGCACAGAGCAGAGATGGTGCTTCTCCCTGGACTCACCCAGAATTTCCCCACTAACGTTTTCCCAGGAAGTATGAGATCCTCAGCTGTTCTTTGGCCAAACCACTTTCAGAAATTCTGAATACTTTGAGCTCCCCATTCCCTTAACATGGGATACAAAATACAACAAGCATACCAAAGACTCAGAGAGATCATGTGGTAGAAGTCAGGACACTGGACTGCAGGATCCTGATGTTCCCTCACAACACTCTTATTAATCACTCCAAACTAGTGTTTGAGGAGCTGATCCATTCTCATCTCTCCTGGTTGTTTCCTTCTGCACACCTGCAGTCAGCAAGGACCTGGCTTCAGCACATGCTGCCTGTTACTCCCAGAAGTTCCTGCCTCCTCCTGAGCCTCCTGAGTTCAGCCCTCAGTCTCTTAGCCACCCTCCACTCCAATGGCCTACTCAGCTAGCTAGCTTTCTTCATGGTCACATCTGAGCCTGATCATGCCACAGAACTACTTCTCTCCTACAACTGTGCATGTAGAAGCTGTGCCTCCGCAAAACCAGTAGAGGATAAACAGTATTCTGGATAAATCCCACCTTAAATCACAACAGAGTCCCAGAGAGTCAAAAGGACCCAAAATGGAGTTAAAATGGAATATTTCTGGGAATTCATTTGGTTGTAAACTATTCTGGTTCCTTACTTTCAATAGATTTTAACATTTTTTCTTTGATTGTTAAATCCAAAATGCCATTATTTTTAGACTTATTGATTGGATTTCTTATCAAAATATTGATCTAGTGGTATTACTGCTACAGACCAAATAGTTTGCAGACCAAATGTTTTTGCTGTCTAAAAGTGTTTTAGCTTGGATTGAATTTTCCCAAAAGAAAATCTGATATCTTGATTTGTTATGAAGGAAGGAAAGAAGGAAAGGGAGGGAGAGAGGGATGGAAGGAATCACCAGTGCTATGTCCTTCCATATTTTCTTTCCCTTTTTAAAAAATAATCCTGTTGGACTTCACCAAGATCACTGACTCTCACTCTTCTCCCATGTTCTCAGCCCTCCTAGGTTTCCTTCTCCTCTTACCAGAAAGGTCCCTTGATCACTTACCTTAATCCTACCTTCTCAATCTCTAACATTAAATTGATTCCATAGTTTAATTTTTCTACCCTTACTTCTGAGAAATTGAATACCATTGGAAAAAAACTCTCAGAACTTTATAGGTATATGATATGTAAAGTTTTATAGACAAAATGATGCCCCCCAAAAGATGACACATTCCAGTCTCCAAACTCTGTGAATATGTGGCCTTACATGGCAAAGGGGACTTGGGAAGTGTAAGTTAAGAATCTTGAGAAGGGAAGATCATCTTGGCTTATCCAAGTGAGTCTAATGTAATGAAAAGAGTCAAGTTCAGAAGGAAAGATGTCACAATGGAAGAAGAGGCTAGAGTGATGCCCTTTAAAGGTGAAGGAAGGGGCCATGAGATACACAATGCAGGGAAAGCTGAAAAAGTCAAGGACTCAAATTCTCTGCATAAATATTCCAGAATGAACACAGAATTGCTGACACCTTGATTTCTGCTCAATAAAGCTCACTTCACACTTTTCATCCTCCAGAACTGTAAGATAATAAATTTGTGTTTCTTTAAGGCACTAAGATTTTGGTAATTTGCTTAGCATAATGGGTCATGTCTTCAAATCCAGCTACTTGTGAGGCAGAGATTGGGAGGATCAAAGTTCAAGGCCAGTCTGGGCACAGAGTAAGTGAGCACATCATCTCTACCAAAAAGCTGGGCATGGTGGTGCATGTCTGTAATCTCAGTTATGCTGGAGGCTGTAGGTAGGAATGTAGGTAGGAAAATGGTGGTCTGAGGCTGGCCTCAGGCAAAAATGCAAAACCCTGTCCAAAAACCAACTAAAAAGGGAAGAAGTGCTGGGGGTGTGACAGGAATAGTAGAGTGGCTGCTTAGCAAACACAAGGCCCTGAGTGCAATCAGTACTGCCAAAAAGAGAGAGAGAGAGAGAGACAGAGATTTTGGTAATTTTCTGCAGCAATAGGAAACTAATACAGTTTCCAACTTCTTCTAATTGTAGGAGATGGACTCCAAATGTGACTGCTATCAATTTCTTTCTTCCCTCTATGCACATACCACTCTTCACTTTCCTTCCCTTCCAGTCTGGGCTGCCCTCATCACTTTCCTTTTCCACCAGAACAAGAAGAAAGTGGTGCTGCACCACTTCTGGACCTGATGCTCAGGCAGCCTCTGCTTCCTTCCTGTTAGAAGCCAGCCACCATGTACCAAGTCTGACTATGCTGTGAGAGAACCCAATTTGCTCCAGGCATTCCAGCAGCAGCACCAAGTACATGAAGGCAGAGACTTTTTTGGATAGCTCAGTCCACTCCATATGGAGAACTGTCCAGATGAGCCTGGCCCAGGTTGCAGAGTCAAATAATAATTACAATAATAAGTGACTGGTTTCTTAAACCACTGTGTTTTGGGTGATTTCTTATGAAGCAATAGATAACTGAAACAATACTTTCTTGCCACTGTTTAATTCCTTCTCTTATTCCACTGCCTATCTCTGTTTGCAGTTGATCTTTTCTTCTACTTCAGAGAAAATCTGGCCCTACATTATTTTTTAATCTTGGTTTCAACCTCAGCTTCCCCTACAATATACACAGCTACTTTGATTCTCTTGTCTTTCTCAGAATTGCCTTCCTTGATCAAATCCCTTCCTGACTCTTTCAGGATTTTGATTTTTCTTCATCCTTACTCACTGCTATCACTGGTTCTTAATTTTCTACTTATAAATAAACCCAAGTTTCCTTAGAGTTTAAAATATTGCCATTTCTCTTTCTTTTTTTATCCCATACTTCTTGAGAATAGTATACACATAACATTCATAATTCAACCAGGTAGTGGACTAAACCAGCAGTAAAAGTGCCTGCGTTGAGACCCTGAGTTCAAACACCAATGCGGCCAAAAAAAGTAAACAACAGAGGCAGAAGAGGAGGTCAAAGTGATACTATAAGGTCTCCACTTACCTTTGCCAACTTTGAGGCTAGAAAAAGGGGCTTCCAACCAAGGAACATGAGCAGCCTCTAGAATCTGGAAAAAGCAAGGAAGCAGATTTCTTCTACAGGTTCCAGAAACGAATGCAGCCCTGCTGAATCTTGATTTTAGTCCATTGAGACCTGTGTCAGACTTCTGTTCTACTGAAATGTGAGATAATACATTTGTGTTAAGTCACTAAACATTTAGCAAACTGAAAACTAAATATGTAGCAAAATACTAAAGGTGTAGCAAAACTAATGTAGTCAGGCCTGTCACACACACATGTGACTTTAATCCCAGCACTCTAATCCCAGACTTTAATCCCAGCACTTTAATCCCAGACAGAAGCAGGAGGCTCACCACTTCAAAGCCAGCCTGGGCCACACAGTGAGACCCTGTCTCAAACCAAACAAACAGACAAAGCAAACAAAACAAAAAAGATAGAAAGGAAAGAAAACTAGTAGTGACTACATGGCTTAAATCTTGACTATTCTGAGGAACTTTGAGGGGGTTAATTTTTCTATCCCTGTTTCTTAATCTGTAAAATGAAATTAGTAATATTACCTACTTGAGAATTAAATGAGATAATACTTAAAATAACACCAGACATATAGTAAGTGCTCAATAAATGTTAAATGGCTCTGTTGTTTTTCATTTACCTCTTTGATTTCTATTATGAGATTTTACCTGAGAATCATATTTCAAATATATATTTTCCCTTTTCAATTTAAGCAGCATAAGAAAACACCTAGTAAATATATAATAGCATTAATATCCTACAGTGCCTGGACTACCTGCTTAGGTACTTCTTAGAGTGTTTTGATTTTAGTCTTCAACAGCTAACTCATCTTGCGTGTTTCTAACTTGTTAGAACAAGCCGTGCTAACACCATTTTTAAAAAGAATTTTCTTACTTCTTGACGATTTAATTATAGTGCTGCTGGTTGATGACTCTGCATTTGAAACAAGACCTTGAAATAAACACAGTCATTTCAGTTCTCAATACAACAGAATGAAAGTGCTTTCTCTGATCAGCTCATCTGCTTCAGAGTACACCATTGCAATGGGATGAAATTAGCCATACTTGCCATGACCGGATATTCATGACAGATTTTGGCAGTTGCCAAACTTTTAATTCCTTTTAAGTATATTGTATTTGATATATTGAATATGTATACAGTACATCTAGCTATTTTTATTTGGAAAATGTAATAATGTTGCAGAATTTGATTACCTTAAATACTTTTATTTTTTTCAAAAACATCACAAAGTGAAAAATTTTGTCCAATACATAAAACATAAAGTGCCATCACTTTTCATGGCTCTGGGATGCTCTACAGCTCACAATCCTAAGCAACACCCATCTTCATGCCTAACAATGTGATAAAGAACTGGTCTTGTGTTATTCTGAAGTCTCTCCCTCATACTCTTAATGGTTATTAATAAGAAGAATTTCTTTTACTATATTTGACAGCAATATTCATAATAAAATGTCAATGAATGTTGTTTAAGAAAAGAGCTTTTAGTAATGCAGACAATGTTGCTGGTTTCAATATGGGGTAAAAGGGAATGGTTGAGCTTCCTGTGTTGCCATTCATTCATTCTTTCAACAAATGCTTATTAAGTTTAGCAATGTCCTAGAAATTGTGAAAGTCTCTCAAAAACTAAATCATGGGGCTGGAGGCATGGCTCCAGCAAGCATAAAGCCCTGGGCTCAAACCTCCCTAAAACCACAACTAAATCATATATTGTGTAGGAATGTGTATATGTGGTTAAATTGATTTAAAAACCCATAAAATTCAGAACAGTTCCACTGCTGGGCACTGTTCTGCTGGGGAGATGGGATTGGTGAGGAATATGCAGGTTGCTCCAGTGGCACAAGTATATGGGAGGTTGGGGACAGAGGTCAGAGATGGCTCCAGTATTCCTTCACTCTCATATTTTATAACACATCTACCTAACATATGCCATTTTATTGTGTCGAATGTCCATTTCCAAAGGAAACAGCCAATCTGCATTAACAAGCATGTACACTAGTAAGACTCCTGAAATTGACTGTTTCTGTCATCTTACCTTGCAATCATTACCTACCATCTCCTCAGTTTTTAGGAGTCTGTCACCTTTTTTTTTAAGGGAAAAAAACCCTTCAAACTATATGCTATTAATTTAAAAAAAAATCCTCCATGAAAGAGCCTTGTGAACTCAGATGTGATTGCCTATCCTAAGTTCAAAGGGCCGGAGTCACTGCAGCCTAATGAGGGAGGTGGGTGCCCTTGCCCATCCTCCTGCCGATGTCTTGCTATCTGAGCTCAAGGCAGGGTCAGTCCTCTGCAGACCTCATGTCTAAGACATTGCCAGATGATCAGCAGACAAGTTTACAGACCCAGTCCCACCGCTCCCTCATTGCGTTACCCTATGTTAGCAATAAAATATTCTTTCTTTTAGAAACAAACCATTGTCAAAATGTTCACTTATATCACTGGGCCTTTTCATGACTATCTAATAATCATAACTATGAAAGCCTTTAAAAAGCTAAGTGCTATCCTAAAGTTAGGAAATATGATAATTCTTATTATAAGCATGTGATTTTTATAAGAGGAAAAAATCTATAGAGGAATTTTACATCTATAGAGGAATTTATGCCTATAATCCAATACAAATAATAAGAGTTTGTAGAAAGAAGGTAAATTCCTGTGCAGCCAACTCTGGGTTCAAGTCCTGGGTCTGCTTGTTACTATGTTTTTCATGTGAATCAGTTTCTTCATCTGCAAACAGGGATAATATTAACAGCCTCATAGGGTCCTAACAACGTTCTGCTAGTGGGAATGAAAGATAGGACAGTACTTACGGAAGTATATGTGGTAACACAGATCACATAAAATTGGCATATACTCTAAAGGAGCAATTCCAGTTCAAGAAATTCATTGCACAAAAGGTCTCACACAACTAAGAAGTGGCTTCCTGTGGGCCAGGCATGGTGGTTCACTCCTATAATCCCAGCTACTCACAAGGTAAAGGTAGGAAAATTGAGGTCCAAGACCAGACCTGCACAAAAGCACGAGACCCTATCTGAAAAATAAGGAACGCAAAGAACTGCGGCATGATCCAAGTGGTAGCGCTTTGGAGATCTCTAAGTAGGGAAACTGCTTCCCTGTGTAAATTTTTGTACTTTTCAAATTTGAACTGTCAACTGTACTGCTATTTGAAAAATAATGAGTTAAGGAATCAAGGTATCCAAGGTTAAAAAGAAATGTACTCAAAAATGCTTAGCTCTCAGTCTTCACTCCTCCCACCTAAATTATTTTAAAAGTAAACATAGATTTTTAAAAACCTTTTACCCCATCATTTTAAAAGTTCAATTTCTTAATTGAAATAAAATAACAGTAAATCTGCCAGTATATATATATTTTTAAAAATCCATGTTTCCCTATAGTACCAGTTGAAATGAAATAAAATACTGTATCTTTCAGCCGATTCTGATCTTAAAAAATGGTCCATTTCAACCTAAAGTTAACCAAAGGACATTAGAAGTGAGAGAACTAACCTGAGACAGCTTTGTACCTCCTAAAAGGGAACAAGGTGAGATTTCTTCCTGCAGAACTGAAGCCAAATCATCATTTGCCTTTGGCCTCCTCTCCCTACATGACCTTTACAGCCGCCTTTAAGAAGCAAAAAGAAATTCCCTGGTTGATGTGCCATTGAGCAAGGAAGTGTTGCAAGAAAGGGAGAGGGAGCTCTAGTTGAATAATTCCCACAGTTGGGAGATGGAGAGAATAACATGACTTCATTATATTTCCAATTCTATTCCAGTTTCTCTGTATGAGTAAAGTGATCTCCTTTCACCTACTACTTGCATTCTTTCACCTCTCTGTTTCCTGGACCATTTTAAAATTTGCTTAGAGTCTTAAGATACTGGAATAGGTTTGACCCATTTAGCATTTCCTACTTCAATCCTCAGGTTACCTGCCTCCACAATGCCTTTCCAGCAGCTTGATGAGTGTTTGTTCTTTTTTTTGAAAAAAAAAAAAAAAAACAGGTTGATATATCACTGGTGTTTTTCCTCTTGACTTTACTTATTACTCAGTAGGTGTCTAATCATAAAAACATGCTCAAGTCTTAGAGAAATACATGACATGGGCCAATGAAAAAGTAAATGGTAAGTCATTCTAGGTGAAGGAATGTAGTGCAAGATTAAGAGAGAAACGATGGGTGTTGTAGGCCCACAAAAGGGTAAAGCTCTGTGGTCACAGGGAGTCTGGAAAGGTTTCGTGAGGACAAAGATATTAGGTGTTGAAGGATTTTGACAATGAAATGAAGAAGTGAGGATGCCCCAGATGGGAGAGGCAGTGTGAGTAGAAGCATGGAAAAAATGAAACCACATTTGGTCAAGAGCAGTCTGCCTGGGACAATGTTTCCCAAATTGTGGCCCAGTAACATTGGAAATATCAAAGTTAGTTGATGCAAAGAAAGTAATTTTATGTTTTAATAGTGTAAGACTATACATGTGCAGAGAGGCCAGACTTCCCTTTAATAGGGAAGAATAAGGAACCCAGTGCACCAGGTCCCGCCTTCCGAGTCAGCCCTGTGTGTGGCACCTCACAGCCCCTAGGAGGCTCCCAGGGTCCTCATCACTGACTCACATACATTTAAGAACCAAGGAATTCTGATGGAAGGCAGCAATAGAAACATGCTCAGGATTAGAGCAGACGTTATACTGCGTTTCTAACTTGAGGCACCTTCACAGCCCCAAACTGCTCACCCGGGAACAGGAGGCTGGGGGATTCTCATCCAGACTGAAGACAGGGGCCAGTAAAGTGTGGAGAGGCCAAGCTATACGCCAAGAGAAACAGAGTATTATATTTATTTAAATGTTAAAAGTGAGTCAGCCTAGAAAAATGAATAAGTAAAAAAATATAATAGCAAAAGTTTCACAAATCTGGCAGAAATTGTGCAGGTATAGCAGTTGCCTCAAGCTGCCATAGCAAAGTGCTACAAACTGTGAGGCTTAAGCAACAGAAATTTATTGTCTCATAGGCCTGGAGACTGGGAAGAGTGAAATCAAAGTGTCAACAGGGTTGGTTACTTCTGAAGGCTATGAGGGGTATCTGTCTTGTGCCCCTTCCCTTCTGCTAGCCTCAGGCCTTGTTCTCTCTGTTTTTTCACACCATCCTCATTCCATGTGTGATTGGCTAAGGACACCAACCATATTGGCTTAGAGCCCACCCTAATGGCCTCATTTTACTCAGTTGCTCTTATTAAAAACCCTGTTTCCAAATAAGGTCACATGCTGTGTTACTGGGAGGTTTCAATACATGGGAATGCCATCAAATCAAATAACCAAGAAATGACTTGAATGACTGAGGTCTGGGTAGCATTGCTGTCTGTCCTGGCTTCAGTTCATTGAAGTACAGATGTGCCATTTTAGAGCTGTGCTATCATATAACCTTCTGTAATTAAGTTTTCTCCTTTTTAAAATGAAGGAGTTGAGGTAGATAAGTAGTTACCAAACTACTTTGATTCTGTGAACTATTAAAGTTTCAAAGAACAAAAAGAGTTATGACAAGGCTTGAAAGTTAACTTTGCCAAAAGTGGGAGGGACTAGCTAATGAAGCTAATCCTTCCTCCTCCTCTATACACAGCTAAACTGTATTTCCCAAATTCATTTGCTGCTGAGTTGGCCACACAGTGAATTCCAGCAATGAAATAAGAATGGAAAATAATTGTAATCTACTTCCAGGCCTGGTCAATAAAAAGCCTCTCTCCTGCAATCTCCCCTTCCTACATTTGCCAGCTAGATGGAAAGACTTTGGGAACTTCAGTGAGAGCAGAGGCACGTATGGAAGCCACCCTGGGTCCTCAGGTGACCATGAGGGATGCTCTCTATATTAAGCTTCTACTTATGAAAGACATGAATATATTGGGTTAATCCATTGACATCTAGCATAGTGTAGCAGCTGTCATTACTTGCTATAACCTTTGTTTCAGAAATTAAGAAATTACCATTTAATATCACAAAGAAAGGACAACTTATTATCTAAATTCTGACATTTATACAATCTTAGAAACAGGAGCAGTGCTTCCAGGTGAAAAGCTAACTTTTTTGACAATCCTTTGCCTTTGCCTGATTTTTTTCACTTTATCATGAATAGTGACAACTATTACAGTGATTGATAAAGGAACCAATGTTGAATCTCTGACGCAGATGGCTCTCCATTCAATCAGACTGAATTCACCTGCTCACATAAATTTGCCAGGCAGTACCTCTCTCCATCTCATAGCTGTGTTAGCCTCTGTGTTGCTTTGTTTCCAGCCTGCTCAGTTCACATGGTGGACTTTGTTTCTCCAGGTTAACATGGCCATAGATCCAAGCCCAGGGAGAAAAAAGCCTCCTTCTGTTGGTCCTGAAAGGGTTTCAGGATCAGTTCAGATCAGATTCATACCAAGAGTGGATGAGAGTGGACTTAGTGGAGAAGCCCAAGGCCCTGACCCCTTATTCATGCTGCAATTTGTGGCTGAAGCTGGGGCTGAAGGGGGCTTCAGACAGCATCCCTCTTATGATTGATGGCTTTGATTGACAAGAGTGTTATATAACTTATTTTTGACTGTGCATGCCCCTACCCATAATGCATCCTGCTATAATTACATGCATAAGATGCAGTCCATATACCCGAAACTTTAAGAGGGGGAGGGTCTCAAAAGATCATCTTGACACAGAAGGGCCCCTGGAAACCTCCATGATGACCTCCCTGTAACCTTAAAGGGTAGAAAAAAGGAAAAGCAGGACAGATAGATTAAGGACTGTGTGATGATCAATAACAACCAATCAGAACATTGCAGGTGCAAACAAAATGCAGCTTTTTGCATAGCTAATTAGCATGGAGATTGAGCAACTCCCTGGAGTAAATGGATAAAAGCCTCAGACTATATTACTTCTTAGGCACCCTCTCTTGGGAACCCTTCTGCCCAAACTCTGGGGGTTCAATTCTCCCACTTTACACTTCTCTATCTCAATAAACTCTCCCGCTTTACTTGCTCTGGATGTCAGTGAAATTCATTCTTCAGCTTCCTGAGACAAGAACCCAGTACTCCACCCCTCAAATCTCCCTTTAAGTTCAAGCTCCCCAGCCCTCAAGGCATGCGCTAGTTCTGGGAATTTTCCTTCTGTGCAAACACCCTCCCTTATCATGATGAATGAGCTATCAAATGGGGGTTCCAAGGATGTTCCCATTCAGATGCTTGCTGAAGAGAGCACATCCTAGGTGGGACCTGGAGCATATCCTAAGGCAGAACTTGGATTAGTATCCATTTACCCCTTCTTGGCTAACCTACACTTACCTATCCTCCTGCCTCAAGATCAGCATGGGTCTTGTGCTCACAACACACCCAAGCACTACATCCAGGAGGACAGCAGGTAACAAGGAGACAGGCGTGGGTTACACCCAGGGTTGGTTCCCCAGGAAAATGCATGTGTTTTGTTACCCAAACACAGGAGAATGACATCCACAGCAAGAAGACCAAATAACAATTCAGCCCAACTTTGCAGTGGGATTTTTAAAAAGCATGGGAGAAGAACTGATGTGCAATGAGGCACTTTGAAGATCAAAGGAAAATGAATATTAATCAAACAGGTGACATATTTCAAATTAAATGGTTTTTTTATCCATACTAAGATAGAAGCAAGTGCCAAATTCTGAGGGCTAGGCAGGCTTATTAATTTTAAATATGAGCTTTCCTTATTAAAAGCATAAGAAATTTGTGGTAAATTCTTGGTTTTTCCATCTATCATAAAATTTTACATGCTATTAGTATCATTCCATCTGTGAGAAAAGACAGAGACACCCACCACTCAGTATTGTCAAGGCTACATAATCTTCCTCCTATTGAAATCTATGGCCCTTTCTCTGTCTTCACTGGTAATTTTTAAACAGTTAAATGTTCTTTTTACTTTAGCCAGATTAGTATTTAAGTAGTTACATGTTCTATTCTACTTAATCCAGATTAGTACATTGTCTCAGACTTTTTTTTTTTCATTTTTCTTTTATTATTCATATGTACATACAAGGCTTGGTTCATTTCTCCCCCCTGCCCCCACCCCCTCCCTTACCACCCACTCCACCCCCTCCCGCTCCCCCCCCCTCAATACCCAGCAGAAACTATTTTGCCCTTATCTCTAATTTTGTTGTAGAGAGAGTATAAGCAATAATAGGAAGGAACAAGGGGTTTTGCTGGTTGAGATAAGGATAGCTATACAGGGCATTGACTCACATTGATTTCCTGTGCGTGGGTGTTACCTTCTAGGTTAATTCTTTTTGATCTAACCTTTTCTCTAGTTCCTGGTCCCCTTTTCCTATTGGCCTCAGTTGCTTTAAGGTATCTGCTTTAGTTTCTCTGTGTTAAGGGCAACAAATGCTAGCTAGTTTTTTAGGTGTCTTACCTATCCTCACCTCTCCCTTGTGTGCTCTCGCTTTTATCATGTGCTCATAGTCCAATCCTCTTGTTGTGTTTGCCCTTGATCTAATGTCCACATATGAGGGAGAACATACGATTTTTGGTCTTTTGGGCCAGGCTAACCTCACTCAGAATGATGTTCTCCAATTCCATCCATTTACCAGCGAATGATAACATTTCGTTCTTCTTCATGGCTGCATAAAATTCCATTGTGTATAGATACCACATTTTCTTAATCCATTCATCAGTGCTGGGGCATCTTGGCTGTTTCCATAATTTGGCTATTGTGAGTACTAATCCAGATTAGTACATTGTCTCAGACTTTGAGTCCAAGTCCTGTAGAATTTAGTGTCTATTCAGATCCTTTGAAAGACCTGTGTCATCACATTTTCATCTCTTTTATTCTAATTATGCTAGGATGCTGGGTTTATTTTCCTGTTACCAACAATCTAGCTAAAGTCTCATAAAATGTAACCCAACATATGTCTTTCAGAAATAATTGGACAATGAAGTATTTTCAAACCTCGTTCTGATTAAAAAAAAACAAAAACAAAAACAACCACATAACTCTCCATTCCCTGGTGTTTGTCTGGCTATTTTTCATTTGTTTCTGTTATCAATTCAGCCCAGAGTCCTTCTGTACGAATTCTCACTGCAGTAATGGATTAGGCTTACTTCTGTTCTTTCTGACTATAGTTTCCCTCACAGGCAAGCATGAAGGCCAGTGAATACCTTTTAATTATTTCAAGAATATCTCTATCTTAAGTCTCTTTGTAACTGTACTATCAGTTTTTTCTTTCAAAAAGAAAAAAAAATCCATAGCCCTACACATTTGTTACTATTTATATTACAACATGTACGCCAACTTTTATTTTATTGGAAATAAAATATTCACAATTATTAAGAGGAAGTTCCATAGGAAAGAAAAAAAATCTAGAAATTTTTTTAACCAAAGAGTGTTGACATTTCAAATTATTGTCAAATCTGAGGGGAAAGCCAACATTCATTCTTTTAATAAATAATTATTGATTTCCTAAAAGCATCAGGAACTATGATCTAGGAGCTGGGGACATAGCACTAAAGAAACCCACTAGATTGTGCCCTCACAGACATCATATTACAGAGAAGAAGGCAGGAAATAAACATAAACATAAAGAAAAAAATGTCCTGGGTGTGAGAAATGCCACCAAAGGAAAAACTGGGTGAAAAAGGTAGGGAGTGACTGTCGGTGATTAAAGAAGCGTTTTCTAAGGATATAATGTCTGAACCGAGAGCCATGGGATTAGAAAATAACAGCCACACTATGGAGTCGGGGAAAACTTCTAGGCAGGGGGAACACAAATGCGTAAATTTAGAGGCTAGAAAAAATTCACCAAAGTCAAGGAAAGGAGACCCCTATATTAAATCATTATTTTTCAACTCATCCCAGTGGTCGTAGTTAAACCCAATTTAGAGACATTGTATCTCAGCTCTAATGCATCATTTTAGCTTGCTGGCTAATGTATTACCATGTACAATTAGTTCTCTGAATCTATCTTTAAAACCTGGAGAATACTAAGGGATGCATTTTGATAGTCAACATATTGAAAGCATCAACTACCACTCTAGTGATCGGGAAGAGTTAATACACCTCCCCAAATGCCAGGTTTACTGCCAAGAAATCCTTTATACCCTGAGAGAATCTGGCTAGATATTTGTAGCCATCTGGTATTTAAAGCAAAACTCATTGTGCAGAACTGGCCAGCATTTTTAAATGTAACAACAACCAATCTTGGTTTTAAATATAATTAAGAGAGAGTGGCTCTGCTAACCTTTGCTTTTGGGTGACTTGATTTTAATAACATTTCAAACTATCTAACAAAATGTCTTGTAAAAACAACTGATGCAGCAGGGCTTGGTAGTCTCTTTTGAGCTTTGCAGGGTGCCAGTGTCTGCTCCATTTGCTTCCTGAAAGCACTGGACTGATTAGGAATAAACCAATCTGAAGAGGACAAAATGTAGCCTACCACCCCAAAGATGCTCCCATTCTGTGGCAAAAGGGAGAAGGGGCTTCCTTGGCAAAGAATAGAGCAATCATTGTGGAAAGGAACTTTGAAGTCAGGATGACTTAAGCACAAATTCCGAGTCCCCTCACTGGCAGTAAGACTGCAGTCCTTAGGTAACTTACATAATTCCTCAAGCTTCACTTTTAGGAATGGTGGAAGAAGAAAGATAATAACTACTTATTTGCTTTGAGAATAAAGTGAAAGGAGATATATATATGTGTGTGTGTGCATATATATATATATATATATATATATGAAGTATATGGCACATTGTAGATGATCAATAATGGAAGAAATTTTCATTATTCGATTTAATTAATAAAGTCCATTCTTTACGTGAATAGAAAATAACTGCAAAGCAACTTTCCATCCCCAAAGAGAAACTGCAGGTGTTGGCGGTATATAAAGTCAACAACCTACCAATGGACTCTGTGTCAATTCCACAACTCAACTACAAACACCTGTGTCCCTTGTCTAAGACCAGGGGTCTCAGGAGGATCATTGGCCTGAGGACCCTCATTGACAAAGAACCTCAGATTTACACACTTTAAAAGATGCTTAGCAGGGAGATTCCAATATGACCTTCTTACTGCCCTACCTCTTCACCCCAGAGAAAAGCAATTGGTGGTGATTGTCCATCCCCTCCAAATTCTAAGAAATATCTGATAAACTCTTGTTTCCTAGGTATGTGGTGATGTCAACGTTTGAGAAAAATTAAAAATAGCTGCTTAGTATGCAGTAAAAAGGTCTAGAATGTCCTGCCCTAAATACAGTGAAAATAGTTGAAATTTAGGAATGGTTTCAGATACTCACCACTTGATGGCGCTATTTGCTATTCATAACAGTAACAGCTGACTAGCTTTATAAATTGACTCTGCTTCTTCAAATCAAAATAGACTCTGTTAAAATGCCAGATTTTCTCCAAAGAAAGAACATAGGAGTTGAGACATTACTTTAAAGCACAAATGTAGGAAAAATAATTCCTAGGCATTTATAGATCTCCCTAGTTGGTGTTTTGCCTTTCTGGACCTTTACTGATGTGTCTCTGAAGGTAAGTCAAGTCAGCCCTGGCCCCAGGGCTCCACCACTGGATCAGGCTGAACTCTGCCTCGGATGACAGAGCATCAACAGGAAGTCTCCAGTCAGCTGGCTGTATTCCAACTGCTGGTTACTTCTTGTTGGCCTGTCCCAAAGCTTATCACTGGTTTACTGATGGATGTCAGAAAGCCCTCCCTAGGAGACTTGCTCAGAGGAATGGTCTTTTGGCACAGGAATTGCATGAGTTGATGGCAACAGCAGAGAGCCCACTCCCACAGGTGCCAGAGCCTCTGCTTCCCCCTGACCTCACCTCTTGCCACTCTGTGCCTCATTTCTTCCCCTCAGGCTTTTTGACTGCATTTCAATTTTTCTCATATAACCTATTCTTTCCAGCCTCAAGTCTGAGCACCTGCTGTTCTTTCTAGTTGGACTGCTTTTCCCCAGGACTGGCTGCAGAGTTTGCATGGCCTGCTGCAAGATTAAAATGTAGGTGTTCTGTTCAAAACTTAATAATTCCAAGATGGTAGCAGCAGAGCTTTACACCAAACATGCCACTCTGCTAACCACCAGGCCCTATTCAATGTCTAGGTCTCACCACTTAGAAAGCTGGTCCCTACTTTTGCTTCTGCTCTTCACATGACTGCCTCATCATTGCCAAGCCCATCACTCCCAGTCATCTCAGTTACCATTTAAATTTTCCTTTATATTACCACAGTCTTAAATATCAAATATTTTTTGGCTTACCTTTTTGGGTCTAACTCTCCTATCCAACACCTTGTAAAGCTATGTAAGTTTCACTAGTGGACAGCCCGTGTCTCCCTTGGTCATAGTTGGATCCCAAGTGCCTAGAACTGTGTCCACAGTATGAAGACATCTAATAAACACATGATGCATGAATGGATTGACTGTTTCTCTGCTTTCAGCTTCAAATTACTTTTAATATTGAAGTCTTCAGTGCATAAAGAAATAGCCTTAGACTTACCAGACAGCAAGCAGGAACCTACAAGAGTAACAAATGCTTGAGTTGAGACTGTGTAATGCTATTCTTTCCTCCTCTGAGGAAATGCCTCTTCTTTCCCCAGACATGACTTATTTTCTAGAATCACTTAATAGCTTTTATAAACATTCGTGTTTTTGTTGTATAAAGGAAATCTCCCAGGCACTCTGTGAGCTATGTTTAGAAAAGGAAATGGGTTTATGACATCTTCCTGTATGTCTCTGGGAAGGGCGTTGTGAGTGGAGAGTATTCTGACACCACTAGCGTATTCTGGACAGCAATACAATTCTGACCCAAGTCAACCGGAAATAGCACAGACCCCACAAGTGAAAGGGTACAATCCCCAACAGTTCTGCCCCTACTTCAGACACCAGCTATGGAAGCTGGTTTGTCCCCTGGTGCTGGGGATCAAACCCAGGGCATTTCACACACAAGCACTTGCTAAGCAAGTGCTCTGCAGCTGAGCTGCATCCCAGACCCCACCCACTCTTCTGACCAATGAACTACATAACTGAGTTCTCTGGGGAGAGCAAGACAGGCTTCTGAAGTAGGTGGGAGCAGCTTCTCTGCTCTCCTGTGCTTAGACTTCTGCTATTTGTAAACAGGTTCTATGATTGGAATTAGGATCAAAACAAGGGATACAATTACAATTGGTTGATGTGACTATCTCTAATGAGATAGGTTCCTACTATCTCATCTCTTTCCTTGCAATTGCATCACCGGAGAAACCAAGTTGCTTGTCTTACTGAGTTCCCCACAGCCTAACTTCTGTTTGCATCCTCAAGCTGTCTTTTAGCAAGTTTTCTGGTCCTTTTGTTTCCTGTAAGTTGACAGTAATATCTAGAGGACTGATCACATTCCAGACAGCAGCCAGCTCCCTGCTTCTCTGCCCCCACTCCTGGGGTAAGACTAGTTCAGTGGTGGTGCTATATATATTTTCGTGTACTGTTGTGAAACTATCAATTGCCATTTACAGATCCATTAATTCACTAAAAGTTGTAAAATGGTGATTTCCTGATTCTCTCCATTCCTTCTTCATTAACATACTTCTCTAAGTGCATTAATACTCTATCAATCACTCTATCAATTACTTTGAGGTGTAGTTCATATAGGAAAACTAGAATGAATGCACAATTCTCATTTATAATGAATTTTTACCCTTACATCCTCTAAAGACAATCTCTGGGTTTTTTGGAAGTGTTTAAAAAATATTTAGGGCTACTTATGCCAAAGTTTTCCTTGGTAGCAAACTTCTTTACCAGTTAATTTTGCATTTTTACCTTAATCTTATTTTTTTTCCCAGGAAGACCTGCTTAATTATCCATAACTCTCATTTCTGTAAATTGAATTGGGAGCCTGGCTATAAGAGCACAAGTAGTTTCTTAAATGTTTTGCAGAAAACATAATTCCAAGCAAAATTTAAACATGCGTTTTTTTTTTTTAAGATATAGAAATTGCTCTCGTAAGATATAACATTTCTTATCTCTGTTCAGTGATTTTATTTACAGAATAGCTTTTTCCATATGGAAATAAATGTTTTAAGTTTGGGTCAGTTCTCAATTACTCAAGTGTCTGAGCCTCTGCCTATCCCCAACACACACACACACACACACACACACACACACACACACTTATGACTTTAAATGGCCAGAGTTCTACATTCCTAGCTACATTCCAGCTCAGAATTACGTTACACTTCTATTTCTCAGGGTTACTCCATAACCAACTCAATGTGTCTACTTCAAGTTTCACAGTGGCTTGGGACTGCCAGGAGGTCCAGGCTTGCTCCTCCATGTGATCCTGGAAACTGCCCTGACCAAACAGTCGTCCACTGCCTCAGTAACTTTGGCTCTATTGCCAGCATGTTTACTATTAGTTGATAGCATCTTTATCTGACTCCTGCTAAAATTAACCTCACTTGGAATAGAGTCTTTCTGTTTCATCAGTGTAATTACTGGCCCCCAGTGCCTTCCCAAAGCTGTTATTCATAATGATTCATGCAGCAAAAAATATACAACTTGGTTCTTGAGAGCAGTATTGAATGACAATTCAATACTGTGACAGAGAAAATGTTAAAAAAAAAAAAGTATAAAAAACCCAGTAGTAGGGGGTGGAGGTGTGGGTCTCTGGTAAAGCACCTGCCTGGCAAGTACAAGGTCTTAAGTTCAAACCTCAATACTGAAAAAGAATATAGTGCAAAAGATCCATCCTCTTTAAGTGAACAATTTGTTTGATGAAGCACAAACACACACATCTGTACTTTAAAATTATCTCTCATAGCTGAGTGTGGTGGTACACACCTGTAATCCCAACTACTTGGCAGGTGGAGGTAGGAATCTCATGGTTTGAAGCCAGCCCAGGAAGTTAGTGCAAGACCCTAGCTGAAGAAACCCTATCTATCTGAAGAAACCCTATCTGAAGACATACTAAAAAGCAAAAGAAGTGGGTGTGACTAAAGTGGTAGAGGACTTGCTTAGCAAGCATACACACACACACCCCTCTAAAACTCAGTGAGCATCATCCATATGGCAGCTCATCTGACCCAGGTTAATTACAGACAGAATAAACCACATGCAAGGGACTGCTTCTGACATGACTCAGGAGTAATGAGAAGACCCTGATGCTTCTTCAAATGTTTTCTCTGTCCTAGTAAATGATTAAAATATCAGCATTAGAGCTTCCTTCCTTAAGCTTAAGGGCAGAATCAAGTTAAAATGCTCATACTTCCAGAGAAGTTTAGAACTTAAATTTTGTCTTCTTCAGTGTGAAGAGTGGACGAGTTCTTCCCAGTGTCAAGTTGAGCTTGAGGCATCAGTTCTCAACCTATCTGCACATTCAGATCATAGGAAAAACTTTCACAAAACACGGCTGAGAGGGCTCCGCCTTGGACTAATTTGAGTCAGCCTCTCTCAGGCAGGGCCTACACACCATTCTTCCCTAATCTAATGTTAGGCTAGCACTAAAAAGTGAGAGGGCCTAAGTATAAAGATGAAATGGAGAAGATAGGGAATCAGGTACAGTGTGAGGACTCAAGCATGCATACCAACAAACTCCACCCAGGTAAAATGGAATGGAAAAGGATCAGGACCAGACCTGGCAAGCTGTCCATATATGATGGTGATTCACTGCCCCTTCCCTGCCGTGCACTGAGTGGTAGGTCCTCCTCTTGTTGGCAGGGAAGAGAGATGTGATCCAGGCCTTGCCAGTTGGAAAGTAGCATGTCTATGAAACAGTGATTGGTTCAGAATGGACCCAAATTGGTTCAATCAGAACAATTAGCCATCAGTTCCAGGTTTTCTAATGGGAATGTTGGGAAAGATGTTCTTTCACTGAGACAGCTAAACTATTATAATGAAAACTAGAGCTACTAGAGGCTATCTGTCTTGATCTGCTTTCTGTTGTTCTAACAAAATCCTGAGGCTGTGAACTTTATAAAGAAAAGGGGTTACTTAGCTCACAGTTCTGGAGATTCAAGAACATGATGACACCAACATCTGCTTGGCTCTGGTGAGGGTCTCATGGCAGTTGGCATCACAGTGTGGAAATGTGCAGAAGCCATCACACAGAGAGAGGGGAAGCCTGAGCAACTGGTGAGCCAGGCTTGTTCTCACAGGAACTCACTAGGATCCCATGGAAGCTACACTAATTCTTTCTGAAGGCAGCATACTAATGTCCTAATTACTTCCTACTAGTCCACACCTCTTAAAAGTTCCACCACCTCTGATGGGGACTATATGAAACTTTGAGGAACACATTCAACCATATCCAAACCATAGCTCCATCTTGGGGAAGAAGTCACTTGAGAAGCCAGTATAAATGAAACTGAACCAGGACCAAGCCCCATGGCACCTCTAACCACTGGAGCTTGCATAGCATATTGCCTGGATCTTAGAGTCATGAAATGTACATTCTTGGGTTTAAGTCATTTTGAGTTGAATTATTTATAAATTACAACAAAAGAATTCAGAGAAATAGACAAGTGAAGGAAATTCTCTGGATTTCAGGGTCAGATGTATTACTGCTTCTACCCTAAAAGTAGACTTGGTTGACTAAATAAGGATAAAGATTACTATAAGCTATAGAAAATAAATTGAGAGTCTTACAGTATCTCAAAATTAATACATTAGACTCTATTTTAATTGTAAATAAATATCACAAAGAGGAGTCATGCCTTTTAGTAACATTCCTAATTTTAAAGAAAATCCACAGTCTCTTTCTAATTTAGTTAATTTGAACTAGACTAATAATATCATCAGCCTATTAGCACCAATGCTTGACTTCTTATGGAAATTCAATCCCCCATTAAAAATATAGCTTACAAATTTAAGTGAAAAACATAGCATTCTACAATGTGATAAGTTGAATTTCTATGCACATCAGAGTCTAGTCTGGAATTATAAATCAGTATTCCTATAACCAAGCCCGGTGGCTCACACCTATAATCTAAGATACTCTGGAGGCAGAGATCAGGAGGATTATGGCTACAGGCCAGCCCAGGCAAAAAGTTAGCAAGACCCCAGCTCAATCAATAAGCCAGGCATGCACCTGTCATCCCAGGTATGGGGAGGCCATAGGTAAGAAGATTGCAGTCTAAAACAGGTCCCCAGCAAAAATGTGAGACACTATCCAAAAAATGACTAAAGAAAAACAGGATGGGGGCATGGCTCAATTGATTGAGTGCCTGCCTAGAAAGTATAAGGCCCTGAGTTCAAACACCAGTACTGCCAAGAAAAAAAAAATCTCAAAACTACTCAAATCAGCATCTCATTATTTTGGGAAAGCAGCAGAGATAAATACTCAATGGAATGATGACAAGATACAGAATAAGTTTAACTTAAATTTTATAGTAACCACTTTATGAGAATGTTTATTGCCTTTAAAACCTTTTCCATCTGAGATATAATAACTGATTCAAGCCTTATCTTCATAAATCTCACGTATCATTCCATTCTTTCCTGGTTCTTTCATGAGCAAATTGCTAGTTGGAGCTGGAAATTCATCAGATTCAGTTATACTTTCTAATCAAAGTTGATTCAAGTAAAATAGGGCTTATAATTGCCTGATTTGACAGGTTGGTACTTAAAATACCCTAAAGCCATGTTTTCTACATAAAGCAAGCAAGATTTAGGGAAAAGACCTGTGACTAGTACGGAGAAATGAGCATAAGACCAAATCTTATGAGTCCCATGCACCAGGCTAAACCACTTATATTTGGATTTCCCAGGTCAAACTAATCCTTTCATGTTCTTTCTAAGTGGTATACTGTAAATGTGTCTAACATTTAGTGATATGTGAGCCACCCACAAGCAGTTTTTTGTTTGTTGGTTGGTTGCTTGGTTCCACATTGTGATTGTTGTTATTTTAATTTCCACTTGAGGGCATTGTTTTCTTTCTTCAGCAGGTGTGGGACCAATTAATGTCTCAGGAATTAAGTAAAAGATCAAATATGGAAACTTAAAGTAACTGGCGCCATGATTCCGACTCATCTCAAGTGAATCTTAACATAGCGTATAACTAGGGTTCTGACTGATCTACTTTCTTATCTTGCGTTTCTTGTGTCATCCCTGGGTTGGAGCAGACCATTACTTATTTAGCTATTGTCCCCAGGTCCATGATTTACCTCAAAGAGTGATTTTCTCTGAGATTTCACTGTCTGAAATTTCACTGGGTACATTCTGCTATTAACCCAAAAGGAGTCCACAGAGCTCTCGCTGCTTCCAGGACCATCTTCATTCCCTCTCACCTGTCATGTGTCTTTTATTCCATCACATGGGCTCAATGAAATCATAGCTCAATGAAATCATAGCCCATCTCTCGCCCTGAATATTTCCTAGATAGACAAGTCCAGTGTGACCTCCTAACTTAAGGAGATACATATCATGTTATCCAAGTAATTCCACTGAATTACTTGATTCTCTTGGGCTGCAAGAGAAGTATTCACACAGACATGAACATTTTCCCCTTGGGGAACAGGTCTCCAATGAAATCCTCCCTGCAAATTCTCTGATTTCCTACAAATGGCCCTTTTTTAATTCTTTTTTTTTTTTTGCATTTTCTTTTTAAAAATTTTTAAACATAATTTTATGTTTTATTATTGTTGTGCTGATGGTACAATGTGGCATTTACAAAAGTTCTTACAATATATCATAGTGGAATGCACCCCCTCCATCATTCTCCTTTATTCCCCCTCCCCTCATCCTGGAATAGTTTCAACAAGTCTCATTTTTCCACTCACATACATGTGTGCATAATATTCCCACCATAGTCACTCTTCTACATCCTTTCCTTATATCTTTACCCCTCCCACTGGTACGAACCCCCAACAGGTCCTGTTTTGTCTTCTTGTTCTCTGTTTCTGAAAAAAAAACAACATTTCTATTTGTTTAAGATAGCTACTCAGGGTGTTTCATTCATTTTCACATATATATATATGTATGTACATGAATCAAATTGGTTCATCCTTTCTATTTTTCTCCTTTGTACCTTTGACCCATTCTTATGGTGATTTCAACAGGTTTAAAAATTCTATATTCATTCTTGTACAGGAAGTACATCAACCATTTTCACCTTAACTTCCTTCTTTTACCTCTCTCGTGTGACCTTCCCTTAGTGTGACCTGTTCTTAATTATATTGTTTGTATTTGTATTAGGTTTATATTCCACATATGAGAGAAAACATGCAGCTTTTGGCCTTCTGAACCTGGCTAGCTTCACTTAAGATGATGTTCTCCAGTTCCATCGATTTTTCTGCAAAGGACAAAATTTCATTCTTCTTTTGGCTGAATAAAATTCCATTGTGTAGAAATACCACATTCTTAATCCATTCATCAGTAGTGGGGCATCTTGGCCATTTCCATAGCTTAGCTATTGTGAATAATGCTGCAATAAATATGGGTGTGCAGGTGCCTTTATTATGACCTGACTTACATTCCTTCAGTTATATCCCTAAGAGTGGTGTTGCTGGGTCAGATGGCAGCTCTATTTCCAGTTTTTTGAGGAACCGCCATACATACATATGTTTTCTATAGAAGTTGTACTAATTTACATTCCCACCAACAATATATTGGGGTTTCTTCTTTCCCGATTCCTCACCAACAATTGTTTGTGTTCTTGATGGTAGTCATTCTAACAGGAGTGAGGAGGAATCTTAACGTGGTTTTGATTTGCATTTCCTTTATAGCCAGGGATGTTGAACAGTTCTTCATGTGTTTTTTGGCCATTTGGACTTCTTCCTTTAAAAAGTTCTGTTCAGTTTTTTTTACCCATTTTTTCATTGGATCATTGATTTTTGGAGAGTTTAGCTTTGAACCAAAAGGATATAAATGACCTAAATAGATCTATAACAAGCAATGAAACTGAAGCAGTAATAAAGAGTCTCCCAAAAAAGAAAGTCCAGGACCTGACAGATTCACTGCTGAATTCTACAACCTTTAAGAAGAACTAATTCCAACACTTCTCAAACTTTTCCATGAAATAGAAAGGGAAGAAACACTGCCATACTCATTCTATGAAGCCATATTACACTCATCCCAAACAAGACAAGGACACAACAAAAAGAGAGAGAGAGAGAGAGAAATATAAGCCAATCTCTTTAATGAATTTAGATGCAAAGTCCTCAATAAAATACTGGCAAACAACATATCAAAAAGATCATACAACATGATAAAGTCAGTTTCATCTCAGGGATGTTTCAACATATGCAAATCACTAAATGTTATATAGCATATTAACAGAAGCAAAGATAAAAACCACATGAGCATCTCAATAGATACAGAAAAGGCCTTCAACAAAATTAAAAAACTTTTCATGATAAAAAGCTCTGATGAAACTAGAAATAGAAGGAATGTATCTCAACATAATAAATGATATATATGACAAGCCTATTGCCAACATCATATTAAATAGGGAAAACCGAACATATTCCCTCTAAAATCAGGAGCAAGACAAGGGTGTTCACTCTCTTCACTCTTATTCAACATAGTCTTGGAATTCCTAGCCAGAACAGTAAGATAGGAAGAAGAAATACAAGTTGGACAGGAAGAAGTCAAACTATCCCTATTTGTAGATGACATGATCTTATGCCTAAAAGACCCAAAAAACTCCTAGATGTCATAAACATCTTCAGCAAAGTAGCAAGATATAAAATCAATTTACAAAAATCAGTAGCATTTCTATATAAAAACAATGAACAGAGAAAGAATATAGGAAAACAATTCCATTTGTAGTACCCTAAAAAATACCTAGGAATAAATTTAATAAATGAAATGAAAGACCTCTATAATGAAAACTATAAACTAATGAAGAAAAAAATCAAAGAAGACTACAGAAGATGGAAAGATCTCCTGTGCTCATGGATTGGCAGAGTCAATATTGTGACAATGGCTATACTACCAAAAAGCAATCTATGTATTCAATGCAATCCCCATCAAAATTCCAACATTCATCGCAGAGATTAAAAAATCAACCACAAAGCTCATTTGGTGGCACAAAATTAATAGGCAAGGTGATACCGAGCAAAAAGAGCAACACTGGAGGTAATACAATACTGACTTCAAACTACACTGCAGAGCCATTGAAATCAAAACAGCATGGTACTGGCTCAAAAACAGACGTGAAGACCAGTGGAACAGAATAGACAATCCAGATATGAAGCCACACAGCAACACTCTCCTGGTTGTTGAAAACGGCACTTCAAACAGCCTCTTCAACAAATGTTGCTGGGAGAACTGTATAAATGCATGCAGAAAACTGAAACTAGATCCATGTCTGTCACTCTGTGCAAATATCAACTCCAGGGGGACCAAGGACCTGAACATAGACCCGAAACTTTGAAGCAAGTGCATAAAAGAGCAAGGAATACCCTGAAATTAATAAGCGTAGGCAACGACTTCCTAAATAGAACTCAAATCACTCAGCAACTAAGAGAAAGGATGGACAAATGGGACTACATGAAATTAGAAAGCTTCTGCACTACAAAAGAAATGGTCTCTAAACTGAAGAGGCCATCCACAGAGTGGGAGAAAATCTTTGCCAACTACACATCAGACAAGGGATAACCAGAATATACAGGGAGCTCACAAAACTAAACTTTTTTTATTTTTGAGGTGGATAATCTATGAAGAATCATGTAACTAATCTTTGGCTATTTTTCCTTGGGAATTTCTATATCATGTTCTATACTACAGCCCATATTGTGATCTGATCACAGAGGGTTTTACAAAAACTTCCATTTTAATTTTCTGTTCCCAGAAAGAACCAATAGAACTATCCAATAGCAGCAACAAAACCCCATCCAGATAAAAGATTGTAGCATTCTTTATCAAGAATTTTTTTTTTCCAGTTTCTTCACATTCTTTTTTTTTTATTCATATGTGCATACAATGCTTGGGTCATTTCTCCCCTCTGCCCCCACTCCCTCCCTTACCACCCACTCCACCCCCTCCCTCTTCCGCCCACCCCCTCGATACCTGGCAGAAACTATTTTGCCCTTATCTCTAATTTTGTTGAAGAGAGAGTATAAGCAATAATAGGAAGGAACAAGGGTTTTTGCTAGTTGAGATAAGTATAGCTATACAGGGAGTGACTCACATTGATTTCCTGTGAGTGGGTGTTACCTTCTAGGTTAATTCTTTTTGATCTAACCTTTTCTCTAGTACCTGTTCCCCTTTTCCTATTGGCCTCAGTTGCTTTAAGGTATCTGCTTTAGTTTCTCTGCGTTAAGGGCAACAAATGCTAGCTAGTTTTTTAGGTGTCTTACCTATCCTCATCCCTCCCTTGTGTGCTCTCGCTTTTATCATGTGCTCATAGTCCAATCCCCTTGTTGTATTTGCCCTTGATCTAATGTCCACATATGAGGGAGAACATACGATTTTTGGTTTTTTGAGCCAGGCTAACCTCACTCAGAATGATGTTCTCCAATTCCATCCATTTACCAGCGAATGGTAACATTTCACTCTTCTTCCATGGCTGCATAAAATTCCATTGTGTATAAATACAACATTTTCTTAATCCATTCATCAGTGATGGGGCATCTTGGCTGTTTCCATAATTTGGCTATTGTGAATAGTGCTGCAATAAACATGGGTGTGCAGGTGCCTCTGGAGTAACCTGTGTCACAGTCTTTTGGGTATATTCCCAAGAGTGGTATTGCTGGATCAAATGGTAGATCAATGTTTAGATTTTTAAGTAGCCTCCAAATTTTTTTCCAGAGTGGTTTACATTCCCACCAACAATGTAAGAGGGTTCCTTTTTCACCGCATCCTTGCCAACACCTGTTGGTGGTGGTGTTGCTAATGATGGCTATTCTAACAGGGGTGAGGTGGAATCTTAGCGTGGTTTTAATTTGCATTTCCTTTATTGCTAGAGATGGTGAGCATTTTTTCATGTGTTTTTTGGCCATTTGAATTTCTTCTTTTGAGAAAGTTCTGTTTAGTTCACTTGCCCATTTCTTTATTGGTTCATTCGTTTTGGGAGAATTTAGTTTTTTAAGTTCCCTATATATTCTGGTTATCAGTCCTTTGTCTGATGTGTAGCTGGCAAATATTTTCTCCCACTCTGTGGGTGTTCTCTTCAGTTTAGAGACCATTTCTTTTGATGAACAGAAGCTTTTTAGTTTTATGAAGTCCCATTTATCTATGCTATCTCTTAGTTGTTGTGCTGCTGGGGTTCCGTTGAGAAAGTTCTTACCTATACCTACTAACTCCAGAGTATTTCCTACTCTTTCCTGTATCAACTTTAGAGTTTGGAGTCTGATATTAAGATCCTTGATCCATTTTGAGTTAATATTGTTATAGGGTGATATACATGGATCTAGTTTCAGTTTTTTGCAGACTGCTAACCAGTTTTCCCAGCAGTTTTTGTTGGAAGAGGCTGCTTTTTCTCCATCGTATATTTTTAGCGCCTTTGTCATAGACAAGTTGGTTATAGTTGTGTGGCTTCATATCTGGGTCTTCTGTTCTGTTCCACTGGTCTTCATGTCTGTTTTTATGCCAGTACTATGATGTTTTTATTGTTTTTGCTTTGTAATATAGTTTGAAGTCAGGTATTGTGATACCTTCAGCGTTGTTCTTTTGACTGAGTATTGCCTTGGCTATTCATGGCCTCTTGTGGTTCCATATAAATTCCACGGTAGATTTTTCAATCTCTTTAATGAATGTCATTGGAATTTTGATGGGAATTGCATTAAACATGTAGATTACTTTTGGGAGTATTGACATTTTTACTATGTTGATTCTACCAATCCATGAGCATGGGAGATCTCTCCACTTTCTATAGTCTTCCTCAATCTCTTTCTTCAGAAGTTTATAGTTTTCCTTGTAGAGGTCATTCACATTTTTGTTAGGTTTACACCTAGGTATTTGATTTTTTTTGAGGCTATTGTAAATGGAATTGTTTTCATATATTCTTTTTCAGTTTGCTTATTATTAGTGTACAGAAATGCTAATGATTTTTCTATGTTGATTTTATATCCTGCTACCTTGCTGTAGCTATTGATGGTGTCTAGGAGCTTCTGAGTAGAGTTTTTTGGATCTTTAAGGTATAGGATCATGTCATCTGCAAATAGGGATATTTTGACAGTTTCTTTACCTATTTGTATTCCTTTTATTCCTTCTTCTTGCCTAATTACTCTGGCTAGGAATTCCAGTACTATGTTGAATAAGAGTGGAGATAGTGGGCATCCTTGTCTGGTTCCTGATTTTAGAGGGAATGGTTTCAGTTTTTCTCCATTAAGTATAATGCTGGCTGTAGGTTTGTCATATATAGCTTTTATAATGTTGAGATACTTTCCTTCTATTCCTAGGTTTCTTAGAGCTTTTATCATGAAGTGGTGTTGGATCTTATCAAAGGCTTTTTCTGCATCTATTGAGATGACCAAGTGGTTTTATCAAGAACTTTTTAACAACAACTATTCATCATGTCTTATCTAGACAGTAGGCAGGCCAGGACCACCTGGTATTCTATTTTTCATATCTGGGACTACATGTCTGTTTGGGGAAAGAGTGACAAACAGCACGACTTTGACCCAATCTAAAGACAGAATCACCTTGGCCTCCTTACATACCTCCCTCCCTAATCTACTTGGAATAGTGTTAGATTCATACCCCCCAAGCCTGCTCCTTGCACTGCAGATTGAAAAGACACCCAAGTTCAGCTCAGCAGTATTTTAAGATTCAAAATAGCTAAAAATAAACACAAGTCACCTTTCTTCTCTGAGTTTGGGTAACTTAATGCTATGTGTCTCTACCTTTTGTGCCTGCTATGTCAGACAATCCATGATCTGACATTAGGTAAGACATGGGATCTTTCAAATACAAATGGAGGTCATAGATTCTTTAATTATAGTTGTAAAGTGATACATGCTCATTTTTAAAGTGTCAACACTGACCAGGATAAAGAACAATGTTTAAAAAAATCACATGAGTACTGCTATGATCAACAATAAGTAAACATCATTTCTGATACTAGTCCATACATGCACGCAAATATGATAGTTTAAATTACTAGCTAGATAAATGGAAAGAAATGTCACATTTTTCGAAGCAAGAATAAAATTGAATATAGTATCAAATACATCCAAGCTTCTTTCTAAGCACCAACTACTTTGTACTATTTTTGTTTGTTTGTTTTATTTTGGTCTTTTTGGTTGTACTGGAGCTTGAACTCAGGTCCTCACCATGCGTGTGCTCTACCACTTGAGCTGCAATCCCAGAACTTTTTTGCTTTATTCTTTTTCAGGTAGGGTCTCCTGGGGTTTTTTGTTTTGTTTTGTTTGTTTGTTTGTTTGTTTTGTCAGTCTGTAATCCTCCTACCTATAGCCTCCCACCTAGTTGGGATCACAGGCCCATGTCTCCACTTGCTCAGCTTAGTGATAGAGATAGGGTTTCACTAATTTTTTGCCTGGACTGGCTTCAAACCATGATCCTCCAGATCTCTGCTACCCCATAGTTGGGATTACAGGTGGACAACACCCAGCCAATACTGTCTTTCATTCATTTAAAATATTGGGGCTCTGTTTTTCCCTCTAAGGAGAAAGGAAAAAAATGGAATATCCTTTAGAAACTGCTTGGGAGATCAGGTGAGTAATCCAAAATAGATTCCTGAACTTTCTACAAGAGCATTGGCAGATACTGGGCAGAGAGAGACTGACAGGCTAAGAGCTGAGAGCACTTGGGGACCAGAGGAAATTTGATTAGGCAGAGAGTACGAATATTTGATCTCTCGTACTTAGCTTACTTTTGAGTAAGTTTATTGATCATTTTACTCAAAGATGAAATCTTGTCTGTGAATATCCATGGCTCTATTTTCAACAACAAATCCTTACTAGGTACTCTATAGGTTCTGGAGATGCAGAGATGGATCCAAAGCCAGCCCTACCCTAGAGACACTTGTATGAGGAAGTTACACTTCGCTGAACAAGGACAGTGGGATGTGGTAAGTAATATTATTCCCTACTTACAAAGGGCCATTCCAACAAAACAGAGGGGAAAAGCAAGCAGCTTCATTTGGAGCACTCTAGGTAGTAAGTAGTATGTGTGAAGATGGGGGAAGTGACAATACCAGATTTCTGTCTGGGAGGGAAACTAGTTTCATGGAGAGGAGAGGCTGCCTTGTCAGTGCCTGACTTTGCTGACTCTGATGGACTCACCTAGAGGCTACCACAAAATCAATGAATAGCAAGAAAAAGATGAATCACAGTATCAGTTGAATAACTGATACTGTTAGTATCAGTATAGTGTTAGTGAGGGTTTACCCACATCCCAACCAAGAAACTGACATTCTGAAGCCATCCTGGCGCTTAGGTTAAATGTGCGCTTCAGAGAAAGCCATATCGTTGTCCTGTCTGCTTCATCTACGAAGCTATAGTGGTGTGTGAAGTAGACCTAAACCAGCTAAAACCATTGTCTCTTCGCTTTTCCACCTTTGGACTCAAGCCTCATCTTATCATTTCATTCCTTATCAGTATACCCAGGAAAAGTGTTTTTTATATAAATTTATTTTCAAATATAAAGGTCTTGGACAGTATTCTTGACTAACGCCCAGAACACTTTTCTAAGAATTCTGGGGGAGAAAATAATCGAAAACACTTGCAGATACTGGAACTGCTTTCCAGAAGCCCAAGTGGCCGATGGATAAGACATTGGAACTGCTTTCCCCAAGTGAGGATGTGTTCCTGTAGGTTCCTGCAAACCATCAGCATCACTGGTAACTTGTTAGATACAGCTTCTCAGTCCTACCCACACTCACCAATCAGACTAGCTTTGCAACCCACCACTCCATATTCTAACAAACTTCCAGGAGACTCTGCTGCACACACGTTTGAGAACCATTGTGCGAGAGTGGTAAATGTGGGTCCAGAAAAGTCCATGTGCCCACAAGTATTTCTCATGGCTATATTACAAAAAATATTTAACATTTAAATTTATTCCTTGTGATCAACTCATGAGCCTAACCATATCTTACTTAAGGGAGTCATAGCCACAGACACATTCCCAGAGAGATGCCTCAGGGATTATTGGCTACAAACCTTGTGTTTTATTGATGAGGAGACTCAGAGAGTCCAGGGCGTTTATGCAATGTCACAGCCAATCAGCAGAAGACCAAGTACAGTCTCCAAATTTCTTGACACAAAATATAAGGTCTGCATGACAAATGTTAACATCATTGCACAAATAAATTCAGTCTTCCAGCAAAACCCTAGGATTCAAAGAAGTGAACTATAGAGAAATAGTTCTATTATTTTTAAAACAGTGATTTTTTTTTCTTATTGGAAACATAATACATACTCATTGGAGGGAATTTTGAATAAATAAAATGTATAAAAGATAAAAATGAGCTGTAATTATACAAAAAGATAAGTACCATTAACATTTTAGTGTGTGCATTTATGTATAGATACAAGAATATAGAGTACTATAGAATTTATATGTATGTAGAATATGTACAGATAGTTTTCATATATGGATTATATAACACATAGAATTTGTATCCTTTTTCACTGAATATTTCTTTAGAAATCAAAAACATCATTTAATATTGATTGTATTTCATCAGAATCTACTTTTAAATTTCTCCTTCTCTTTCACATTTATATTGTATCCAATGTTTTCCTATTATGAGCAATATAGGAGGGCAAGATTAGAAGTTTCAATAAGATGTGGGGATGGTATATTACATAGGCATGCCAGGGTGGGGTATCCAAGAAGGGATATTTGGCAGCCAGAGAACTGAAAGGCTGGATGCCTACAGAAATAAAGTAAAGGAGTATTCTTGGGGGTCCTGGAAGTCCCCAAGAAAAACTGATCACTTACAAATTTTCCTGGGCATGGTACTATGTATGAATACAGCAGTTTCAGAAAACAAAACACAATAGCCAATGTATCTAGTCTTCTCCCTGTGTCTCATAACTCTTAGAGAGAAATTGCTTTTCTGGAAGACTTCAGTCAAGTAATAACAAACCTCTTCAAAGCTTCATGTATCACAGAAAGGACAATTCAATCAAGACAAATCTTCAAAAGAGTTCTTGAAAGATAGTATAACTTTTTCTCTGAATTTTCCTAATTGGTACCCACTGTTTCATCTGAACAAAGCCCAAGTTTTTAGTTAGGTTGAAATTTTTTTCTCATCACTAGGGGTGTGGCTCAAATGATAGAGCACTCACCTAGCAAGGGCAAAGCCCTGAGTTCAAGTACCAATATTGAAAAAAAAATCCCATATACTGAAGGATGACCTATTTATGTCATATGGCAAATGAGAACACATTGTCTTTAACCTAAAAGGCTATACTTAGGCTGCTCAGCTAAAATGTTATAAAATATTTATAGAGTACTTTTCCCATATTTTGCCCTTTCAACATGTTTGCAATTTTAAAGTTAATGTCTGAGAGAGAACTACATTTGTATTTTACTAGGTCAACTATTTCTCCAAGTAAATAGCAATCTTTTCCCAGTGGGCTCTTAAGCAACATGATAATCTTTATTTTTTTACTTCTATTTACATTTTAGGAAGGATTCTAACTGACTTGAATGGTAAAAGTTTCTTTTTTAATTGAAATATCACTCACTCTTCAAAAGGGCCACTTCAATGATCACATTTACTTTTTTAACCCTTCTGTTTATAACCCTTCTGTTTATGACTGGTGTCTTCTCAGAATTTGCATTTCAATGTTCAATGAGAAAATTTACAAAGTTTCAATCAGGCAGAGCTCCAGTGAAATAAGACCATGCTGCTCTTGAAAGATAATATAACTTTTTCTCTAAATTTTCCTAATCGGTACCCACTGTTCCATCTGAACAAAGCCTGAGTTTTTAGGTAGATTGATGCAATGTCAAACCTGAGTTTTTATGGAGGGATCAAGTTTGCTGCACAGTTGGTATTGACACTAGCCCTTCACCTCTGATGGTGGGGAGGAAGTTCCATTTTGGAAGTCCAGCAACAAAGATGCTATTGACCTCTAAAAGAATTTCAAGGAAATTCCTTTCTGAGAATTTCACTAGATTTATTCTAAAAACAAGCTTTCTGAAGCAGTATTTCTGAAAATATTTTGTTGGTCACTATTTCTTTGAGATGATTACAACTATTTCTCAATTTAAAATAAGATGAACAATTTCAACAACTGTTAAAAATAAACAAATTTAAGCAGGTTGACATGTTGACATGCTAATGTACATACTGAAGAGGGAGCTAAGGGAAACTGTTTTCAAGTTAATTGACCATGCACTCTTCTTTCAAGGAAAACTATTAAGAGTCCCAATAAAGAACTTGAAGTCACTAAAGCAGCTTCAGAAGTAAATTGTCCTTCTTCTATGTCCTATTCTACCCCCAGGTTCCATCACTTGTTCAGCTTCTATAGACAACCCTGGAATTTTTAACCTCTTAAGCTCTGTATCCATCATATATTTATTTATTTATTTAAGTAGCACTGTGGTTTGAACTCAGGACTTCACACTTGCTAGGCAGGCTCTCTACCACTTGAGCCATTCTGCCAGCCCTCAATCATGTGTTTAGATCAGCAGGTTCTCACCCATGTATTAGAAAGCCTGTTCCATAGTGAGATAGTGTGATTATTCTATTTTCTAGTTTTCAAAAAAAGACAAGTAACTGCTCCTAAAGATTAGTATCACTCTGATTAGTTTCATGGCGTCATTTTATCTTCTTATGTATTTTCTACAGGTGTCATTCTCATGAGTACACATATTTTGATTTGAAATCGGTGGAATATTTTTTCACATAATTTGAATTATATTCATTTTCAAGTAGTGATGGCTTCTTCCACAGGAACAGTAGCAAATACTTTTTCTTCATGTTAGGAGAGAGTAAAGTTAAATGAACCACCACCTTTTTGTCATGGGCGGTGGGGGCGGCAGGGAACGGGAGTGGAGGGAGCGTGAAAGGAACATATTCCATAGCCATGTCTCTGCCTCCACCTCACAATCCTAATCCCTTCATCTCCTCTCAACCCAGAATTCAGGTCTATTGGTCTCCAGACATCTTACCCCCTAGAAAAAGATCTCTAACCTCAATCACAATAACTTAATCTTTCTCTCCCTAGATCCAGTGTACCTGGACTCCAAACTAAAATTGAGACAAAAGTAAATTTCCTTTGTAAACCATACTTTTCAATTTTTAGTCCACTCATCCTTCTTTGACTGCCATAGCCATTAACATGGTATCATGAAAGCACCTTCCTGCAAGGCCCCTAAGTTTTAACCCCACATCAAATTCCTCAG
This sequence comes from Castor canadensis, assembly GCF_047511655.1. Lineage (NCBI taxonomy): Eukaryota > Metazoa > Chordata > Mammalia > Rodentia > Castoridae > Castor > Castor canadensis. The sequence continues at coordinate 98,072,512 of NC_133391.1, read as the reverse complement.
GAATCTAGAGTGACCAGAATTGATGGGCTTTCTTGGGCTTTCTGTGCTAAAACTGGGAAAGTCCTGGACAAAGTGAAATTGGTGTCCCTGTTCTCAGCCAAACCTCTTTTGGCAGAAGTCTTTCCGAGTAAGAGCACAGAGTCAGGGTTAGCAGAACCTCCTTTTACATGATTCTCACTTGAAAGCTCTTACCTCAACGGGACTTAGTAACCACCCAAAGCAGGTAGGACTTAATAACATAGCAAGGAGTCTTGATTCTCCTCTTTCCTTCTAAAACTTCCTCTTTTCCTTCCTAGAGTCTTGAGCATAAAATATCCCACCTTGATTTACTATTCCTTCATCATGTTTATTAGCACCACTTTATAACTAGGAGAGTAACCTAGAGGCTTTATCTTCCTGAAGACTAGACATAGAGTGAGCACAGTCAGGTGCCTTACAGAGTAGGTTGGTACATCCATCTCCCTGCAGTAACACCTGCCAATCAGTCTAGTTGTTGTTTGTGACTAATGGGGCTGATGAGTCCTCCCGAACAGTCTGGCTGACTCACAGCTTCCTGAACCTACCCTTCCCCACTTATACAGAGAAATATGGATCGACGTTCTATCAACAGATCTTTACTGTCTAGAGAAAGCAGACAAAATGCATATGTCACCTTTTCCCTATTCATTTCTTTTTCTCTTATAGCAATTCTCTCAGACAAAGAGCAGTGACAGACATGTTGCAAGTATAAGATTCCAGGAACACAAGTTATAATCTTTCAGTAAACAAGGAGAAGAATTTCAAAGGTTAATGAGAGTTGCTAGAAAGAAAACGGACATAGGCTCAGGTACAAAGACTGTGCCTCCTGTTTGAAGGCGAAAACTTCAGAGCAAGAAAGATGGATTTACATGAAAATAGGGGATATTCTAAACTTTTTTCATGATGACCCACAATATATTCTTTCAGCCATCTATAAGATCACAAGCTCTCTGACATTCAAATGCTTTTTAATTAAATTTCTATATTTAAAATGATAAACTTTTATCTTTTCTCACCTTTGCAACTCTTTGGTTAGTTGAAATATTTTCATTTCTAAAATTTTAAAAATCTGAGCTAAAAGGTACAGGACAAATCATGAAGTTTGCATTTTGGGGGAAATCGGTCCATATCCTTTAAGCACCAAAGGTCCATGAGCAACTATGAATAATTCTAAAATAAATTTGTTTTTGCAGAGAAAGAATTTAACTTCAGTTTATCCCAATCTAGATTTATTGTGTTTACCAACAGTTAAAAAAAAAACTATGATCTTATAAACATAAATTTGGAGTTGAGATCTAAGCCTATTGCAAAGGCAAGGCAAATTTTTAATAGTCTTTAATGCTTAAGTAACCTTTCATAAAAATATTTTAAATTATTCCATATCAAATGATTCAATATTTATCTCACAAATAAAATGCAACTAAGTCACTGAGATGTTTTACAACTTTGCTTTTCTTATTCAAAGCTTTTAAGATAAACGTGCTGTGCTTATTTTTATAGCTAAGTTCTAAAGGGTATGGTAATAATACTCCTTTTTATTACTTCTGTCAATCAGATGTCTCTCTCTCTCACATAATAAACAATCATAGTCCAGCTAATTAATATAATAAAAACATTATATTGTTTCTCAAAGCCTAAAGTAGAGAAATTTTCAACTTAGTGGCTGAATGAAATCACCCGGGGTCCAGTACCTTCATGTTTTGTTCTGTTTTTCATGGTTTTGCTTCATTCTAAAACTGTAGTCACTACCTCTGATAAAGGTCCATTTGCTATCCAAAATTGGGTCATGTACATTCCTAGGGCTTACTTCCTTATAGTCTCCCATGGCTCCAGTTCTTCCAACTGTGCTTGGATCTATGTTCCACTCGTATAAACTATTCACAAACCCTGACTACTGGTTTCCAAAAATAAACAAAATACCCCAAGCATTTAGTGAATCTGAAATCTAGATTTTCAGTCAAAGAGCAGTCACCCTAAAGTCCTAAGCAGTTCATACCTGAAGGCTCTCTTCTCAACTGTCCCCCATACCTCAGCAACAAGGCCGTCTTCACAGCTTCCTGCAAAGTGGCTTTTCTCCTTACTTCTGAAGCCAGGACATGGCAGACTTACTGTCTCCAATGAGTAATAGAGGCATCCCCCTTTATACTTTTCCCAGTTTTATGTACACATAATTGACAAATACAAGTTGCATGCTGTGCCTTTGTGGTGTACTCCATGATGTTTTATTATATGTATACATTATGAAATCATTACACTCTCATTGATATGTACAACACTTTAGAGTCATTATGTGGGTGTGGTTGAAAAATTTTAAATCTGCTCTCAGAAATTTTCAAGTATATGATACATTACTATTGACTATAATCATCATGCTATAAACTAGATCTCCAGAATTTATTCCTCTTGGCTAACTGAAACTCCACATGGTTTGATCAATATCTACCCTTCCCCTCCCAGGTCTTGGCAACATTGTTCTACTCTCTGATTCTGAGTTTGACTTTTGTATGTTCCACGTATCAATGAGATCACACAATATTTGTCTTTCAGTGTTTGACCTATGTTACTTAGTACAATGTCTTTCAGGTTCATCTATGTTGTTGCAAAGGAAACAATTTCCTTCTTTTTTCTTATGCTAATGCTATTTTAGCTAACAGTTTGATCTTGATTTCTCTTGATCCTTAATCCGTCCATCTACTCTGCGTCATTTTATTGTGTAATTTAAGCCATTGAAATTTAAGGTAATTATTGATAGGGAAGGACTTGCTACTGCTGTTTTCTTCAACATTTTCTGGCCGTGTTACAGTTCCCCCTGTCCATTTTTCCTCTCTTGCTATATTTATGACTTTATTTTTTGTAGTGGTATGCTTTGGGTTCTTTCTGTTTCTCTTTTGTGTAATTATTACAGTTTTTTTCTTTGTGGTTACCACGAATTATTTTATGCATAAAAATAATAATTATGTTATAATTATTTTATAAAAATAATTGTTTTTATGCATAAAATAATTAACAGTATTTGAAACTAATAACTTCAAGCACATACCAAAATTCTACATTTTAACTTCTCTTTAATTTCTCATTTATATTATTAATGTCACAATTTATTCCTTTTATATATTACATCTCTGTCAACAAATTTTGGGAGCTATATTTTTAAATATTTTTATCTTTTAATTGTATATATACATAAAAGTGATTTGCTCACCATTATAGTAGCATTCTTAATTGACTATGTACTTCTCTTTACAGTGAGTTTTAGACTTGCAGATGTCTTCATGTTGTTAGTATCCTTTTGCCTAAACATGAAGCACTCCCTTTTAACCTTTCTTTTTTATTGGCGTATATTAATTACACAAAAGGGACTGTATTGTGATATCTCTATATATACATATAATGTATTTTGATCAAATTTACTCCCTTTATTACTCTTTCTAATTCTCCCCTTTCAAAACAATTTAATGGGTTTGATTATTGCATTTTCATGCATATAAAGTACTTTAGTCATATTCATGCACACACACACCCCCATGACCCTCGGCAGGTTACTGATGAGGAACTCCCATAGCTTTTATTTGTCTGGGGTGTCTTTTTCTCTCCATTTCTGAAGGACAGACTTTCTGGGTATAGGATTTTGGTTGGCAGTTTTTTCCTTTTAGCACTTTGTATGTATTACCCCACTCTTTCTTGTCCTGTGAGATTTCTATGGAGAAATCTACTCATAATTTTATGGGAGCTGCCTTATGTGTGATGACTTGCTCCTCTCTTGCTTTGTCTTTAACTTTTGTTAACTTGACTATAAATATGTCTGAGCAAATATCTTTAGCTATTTAACCTATTTAGGTGTCTTTAGGATTTGTGGATCTGGGTATTGATTTCTTTTTCTAGGTTTTATACATTTTCTTGCCATTATTTCTTTAAATAAACTTTCCGCCTCTTTCTCTGTTTCTTCTGGGTTACCTATAATGCATATATCTACTTGCTCAATGATATTCCACAATTCCCATCTGCTGTCTTCACTTTTCATTCTTCTTTCTTTTTATTCCTGTGACTGGGTAACTTTAAATGGCTTGTCTTTGAGTTCACTGATTTTTTTCTTATGCTTGGTTGAGTCTGCTGTGAAAACTCTGTATGGATTTATCAATTCTGTCATTGTATCCTTCAACTCCAGAATTTGTTTCTCTTATATAGGTTTCTTTTTACTGAATTTTCATTTTGTTTATATATTATTTCCCTGATTTCTTTCAGCTGTCTACCTGTGTTATCTTCAAGCTTGCTGAACTTTTTTGAATTTTATTTTTAATTTTGTGATAATGAGGATTGAACCTAGGGCCTCACACATGCTATGCAAGTGCTCTATCACTGACCTGCATCTCTAGTCTTTTTTATTTTTTATTTGAGACAGTCTTACTAAGTAGCCCAGGCTGGACTGACTTTGTGACCCTCCTGCCGCAGTTTTCTGAGTAGCTGGTGTTCTGTATAGCTGGTTTTCTGAGTAGCTGGTGTTCTGCCTGGCTCACTGAGCCGCTTTAAGGCAGTTATTTTCAATTCTTTGTCAAGCCAGAACAGATCTTCATTTCTTTAGAGTCTGTTACTGGTACTTTAGTTTGTTTCCTTAGTACTGTCCTGTTTCCTTAATTATTTGGGTTTGATCATTTGAGGAAACTAGCACATCTAGTTTTTACAGGGAATTTTTCAGCAAGAAATGTCCTTTACTATTCAGCCTGCCCAGATATTCTGAGTGGACTGTCTTGAAGGGTCTGTGGGTGAATTTGCTGCTAGAGTGTTTCGGAAGGCTGACCTGGCACCTGGGTCAGCAGGTAGTCAGTCCTGGTGCCAATGTCCACTGGGCAGGCTTAGATCCTAGGTCCATGGAGGTGTCCTGGCACTGGGGTCCATGGGGGCTCATGTGTGAATGGGATGGGTCTTGAGACTGAACCTTCAGGGTCTGACCTGATGCTGATATGACCTGAGCACCTGGGCCCACAGGGATGGGCCTGGTCCTAACCCCATGGAAGCTGGTCTGAAAACGGGACAGGCTTAAAGCCTTGGGCCACAGGAGTTGGTATGAGGCTTGGGTAGGCTTATATCCTGGGTCTGTAGGGACTGAATTAGTGCTAGTTGGTCCTGGAGGCTGGTTCCATGGATGGCAGCCTGGGGTCAGGGGATGGCCTTGCCAGCAGTGGTTCTAAAACCTGGGTTGCCAAGGCCAACTTGGCATAGGATTTTCCAGGGGTGGGCTAGGTGTTGGAGCCCATGGCAAGAGTTGGGTATCCACTCCTCTCCCCGCCACATAGAGGCAAGCTTGAGTAACATCTTTTCTTATTTCTATACCATTCACAAGTGCTATAATCTCTCAGAAATCCCTTAGTTTGTGTGAATATATTTTTCTACATGTGGATAGTTGTTCAAATTGATGTTTCTATTGAGAAGACAAGTGCTAGAAAGCCCTACTCTGTAATCTCGCTGGCATAATTCCATGGCATTTTCCATTAGAAGTGACAGTCTTCATCCTGAGGCACACTCAGCATAGAGAAGTTCCCCTAAATATTATCCCCTCCTTTATCCCCTCCACCCTCCCGTCAAGTGGGACAGCATGCTCCCTGCTCCAGGCCCTTCTAACTGTGGGCATGTCACCAGACAGATATTTAAGAACAAATTCATATTGGATAATGGTATGACTTTCTGTAGATTTCATCATTTGGTCAGTGCCATAATTGTATAGTTTAAGTGCTATAAATATTTATTGTTTTCTTTCTCTTGGTTTAAGTAAAATAGAAAACTGCCTTATGAATGGTATTGTTTTATAACCTCATCATACAAGTTATATTTATTACTTGTTACTTAAACTAGGTTTAAAAGAGTTATCCAGTACAATTCTCAGAGATATGAAGAGACTTAAAAATAAATACACACAAACATACATATACACCATACACGCATACACCCCTTTTTCTGACTCTCTTCAAAATAGTTGAAGTTTTTTCTTATAAGTATCTGAATACACTTCTTCAATTCCATGTAATCCATTAACATTTATATGTAGATAGGCTTATAACACTACCAAAATCTTCAATCCAACTTCCATAAGTTATCACAAATTCTACACAACAAATTTGAATTTTTCAGCTTTACTGCATGTTACCTATTCAGTGTTAAACACCCAATGTTAGATTAAAAATTTGTACTGTTTCTCAAACTTGACATTTGTAAACTGAGGTTGTAAGTATTCAAAAGTAATTAGGAAGTCAGGTTAAGGCTTCAGCAGAGGTGATAAAAACCTTCATGTCACTTCCCATAAATGCCACTGTGCTTTCTCACTATGGCTGAAGCCAAAAGACTGAGCCCTCTCTGGGACATAACAGTAAACTGTTGCTTTTAACATGAACTGAGATGGAAGATAGGGTTTCCCTGACAACATACAACTTCAAGAACAATGTTGAATAGAAGGCCAAATGCTGGGGGAGTGGTAGAAATGAGTTTATCTGCATTTCATTGTCTATATTTCATTGTTTCTAAGAGTACCTTACAATGAGAAGATCCATTGTGCAACCATTCTTCAAAGTATAGTGTATTTGTTATCATAATTAAAGTAAGCAACAGAAAAAAAGGGATAATTAAGTTTATCCCAAAATTGCCTTAAGAAAGATTGTAATGAGCAGTTGGAGAGTTGCTTGGTTCAGAAACAAGGATGTTTTATTAACTTGTAACAATAACTGTGTCTAACCTTGATATAGTAATGAGAAAGACATAAGGAAAGAGAAATAGAAACAGAAAATTGAACTCTTGTCTTCATGACACCAAATCAAGAATTGCTTCCTTTTACACCTTTTGCTACCACCTGGGAGATGCTTGTGGAACACAACTTTTCCTGCAGCAGTGAGGGTGCAGTACAAGCAGCTCACATGACATTTCTTTGAGTAACACCCTGTCACCTACAGAGCCACTTTTGATTCTCATTCTCTTCCCAGTCCTCAAATGGCCTCACAGAATAAATTGTCTGAAATCCACATGTCACTAGCAGAGGGGAGAAGACTGTAGTGATAAAGAACAATGTCTTCACAAAAACTCTTAAAACCCCAGGGTTTAAATCAAAGAAATGCATTTGTCTTATTAACTTCATTTGTGTATAATTTACTTACAATCAAATGCACAGTTTAAGGGAATATTTCAGGGAAGTGGGGTGACTGCTACACTCGTAACCACCACCAGTCAAGATGAAGAACATTTCCATCACTTCAGAAGTTTCTCTTGAAAACGCTTTGTCTTCCTTATTATGCTTATGTCATTTCTTCAACAAAATTAATGATAAGGGCAGAGCAGGACCTGCCTGGAACTGAGGGGGGGAGAGGGGGAAGGGTGGGAGAGAGAGGCAGGGTGGAGAAATGACCCAAATAATGTATGCACATGTGAATAAATGAAAAAAATTAAATTAAATTAAATTTTAAAAAAGAAGAAGGTTCCCTTGTGGCCTTCTATTACTGACCACAGGAAGATTTTTTTTAATAACATACAATTTATATGAACATTTTAAAACATAAAGAAAGAATCTGTTCACTTGTGGAGAGCAGGTTATGAGAAACCTATGAGAACTGGACATAAGCAAGGTGAAATGCAGCTCCACTGTTTTTCCTAAGATGATTATCTATAGGCCAAGATTGGCACAACCAGGCTACAGTAGAGGAAAATACAGAACAGCTTCTTCTCCTAAGTTGTTTATGTTCAAAGAAGAAGGAATGCAGGTTTCTCCAGTTACAATGTCACGCCTCTCTTGGAGAACTGCTGCTCCACTCTGTTTACCACTGAATATAAAAGACTCACTGAAGGAGGCTTTTGCTTTTGCTTTTGGGGCTTTTGCTTGAGGCTTTTGGCTTTTGGCTTTTTGATGTGGGAGGCTTTTGGAAGGGAAAAGAATTGCTGAAGGAAAAGGATTGCCAAAGGGAAAAGGGATGCTGAAGGGAAAATGAATTACTGAAGGGAAAGTGGTGGAGGAAGATTGTTGAAGGGGGAAAACGAATTGAAGGGAGGATTGCTGAAGGGAAAAGAATTGCTGAAGGGGAATTGCTAAAGGGGAATTGCTAGCAAGCCTGAGGGCCAAGACTTTAAGAAAGCTAAAAAGAGAACATGGGACAGTGCAAATTTGGGGGAAAAGACTTTAAGAGAGATTATGCTAAAGAAAAGCTAAGAGAAAACATGGGACAGAGCAAGTCTAAGGAAAGAGGTTTTAAGCAAGGTTTTAAAGAAAGACTTTAGAAGCAAAGTTTTAAAGAATTGTAAAGGAGTAAGGCCTTAAAGAATACAGATAGAGATAAGAAGCAGAGTAAATGAAAAGAATAAAAGAGAAAGGAAGCAATGAGTGTTGTGTGTCTCCACCTGAGTGCCTAACACACCAGATCCCACTTTCTGTCTGTCTGTCTATGCTGTATCTTTTCTGCACTCCAGTCACCCCCAGTTAGCCCCAGTTAAGTTCAGTAATAACCAGGAGCAAGAGAAAGATAGCTCCAACAAGGGAATGAGAGAAAAAGCTCACTTCAACTTGTCATTAATAACATTTAGATCTTCAGTTCTTCACATAAAATCCAATAACACTTTTCTAAGTATAAGTTTATGATGGACTAGTACTAGTGAGAAGTCATTGCCACAGAGCCTCCAAACCTGGCTAATATTTGAAGTGTAACATCTACCTAGGCATGAGTGAGAAAGAGGTGTTTTAATCCACTTAATCTGTTCTGAAATTATGAAGGTCTCCTACCTGGGCTACAGGGTAGATAAGTTAACGTGGACAAGAGAGTTGGGGGAAAGAGGAAGCAAAACAGAAAGAAAACAATTTCACAAAAAAGTAGATCACATTTATTCACTTATGTAAAATTGTGTTTGCAGATTGAATATAATACTTAAAACATAAATATTATAGATATCCCAATTCATCCCAATTCTTATAAACATTTTAGAAATCTTCTACTGAATCCCCTTTAATTTCTTTTCTCTCAGTACAAGGGTTTGGACCACTTGAGCACCAGCCCCCAGCCCCCAGCTCCTGAGTCCCCTTCAAAATGTGTCTTGCTGTATTTCATATCAAATAATTTTCTCTCTCATCTTAGAAATAAAAACAAACTAAAATATAAAACATTATTGACTAATGGACATCAAGTATGAGATCTGGAGTGAAAAGTGCTTTCTCAGTCTGAAGGTAACATTCGTTCTCCTCCAAAAAGTGCTTCCCTGCCTACTTCTCATGGGTCAATAGCAGATAAGAGTTTCATTGCTCTGCTTTCTAATAGACACAGAGAATTGGGCAACGCAAGGACCATGGCAGACTCCTGATCCTAAATCACTTATCCATCTGCAGCAGGTGGAACCTGTGAAAGGATTCTGGAAGTAGCAGGAACTTGCAGGTTGCTCATGTCACAACAGCCTGCACTCAGAAAACTCTGTGGTTTCTACTGTGACTTCTTAACAAAATGTAAAATCTGGTTCACATCATTATATAACACAGCTATGACTGAAGTTACATTTTTAAATGCATAAGGAAATCTAGGGGGGAAGTGCAACTGTATAACAAAGGAAAAGTTTTCTTTTACTTAATCACTTTTTTAAAATATAAAAGTGAAGTTACTAACAAAAATACAATAAACAGTGTAGAATATTTTGCATGCCAAGTTTGTACTTACCATTGTAGTGCACCCATTTTTATGTCATGAGTAATTATTAATAAATATTTTCAGTGGCTGTTATAATTAAGTCTTGGCAGAGGATCCAAGATGGTGTCTAGGTTGCAGAACCAGAAAAAGTGAGCTCCGTGGCTCCAAAACCTTGCTGAGATGCTGGAGCCACATTTTGCAGAAATAAAACACCAAGGAGAATCAAAACTTCAACACCCTGAACCCCTAGCCCATAGAAAGCTTCTCCATGCCACATTACACTGAGAAAACAGGTGGGCTGCCATGACTGCCAGCCACCACTGTCACCACCACTACTGCCGGCACCAAACCTGCCTGGGAGACATTCAGCACACCAAACAGGTGAGTGGCAAGCATCATGTGGTATTTCCCCAGTTACCCTGGGATAAACCAGCATAGCCTCCTGGGCAGACTGACCCTCCCCCTCAAAAAAAAAAACTAAACAATAAACAATGAACTGAAAACTAGCACACAGCAGAAGGGGCAGGATTGCTGAAAGAACACCAGAGAAGAGGGGAGGGGCAAGGAGCTAATTTCGATGTGAACTATCAGTAAACAAACAGCTAGGAAGGCCAACAGTGGGCAGGTGATAAGCCACTGCCTGAAGCAGGACAGGTAGCGGACCACAAAACTCATCTCCTGAGCCAGTGAGCAACACTAAAAGTCAAATGGCTCCACAAAACTGAAAAACAAACAGTGAACCATCACAGCACAATGACAGTGGGGGGCAGCTGATGGATCACTGACCTTGCCCCAGAGAAAGGGGGTGAGGCAAAGAAACAAGCCCCTAGTAAACAAACACAGCAAAAAGCCAACTCCACAGCAGGACAGCTGGTGGACTATAGAGCTGAGCTCTTGAACCTGAGGACAGCATGCAAACTTCAAAAGCCACACCTCACTGAGGGAGGAGATGACCAAGCAGCTGCCACTGAAAGACAGAAGAAAAAAACACTACCTACAAGCCAATCACCTGGCAAGACTACAACAGAGCTTCTGCTTAAATACCAACACCAGGACTGGATGCTGGAGGAATAACACCAGAACTTAAACTAAGACTGAAATTCTATTTTTCCTGAACCTGGAGTTTTTTTGTTTGTTTGCTTGTTTTATTTCTTGTTTGTTTGTTTATCTCTCCCTGTTGATTTCTTTCAGTTTTGTTATTGTTGTTAGTTTTATTATTGTAGGTTTTATATTTTTACTTTTACTCCTATTATCTTTTTTTCTTTTCTCTTTCTATCAACTTAACCACCATCATCCTCTCATCCCTACTCTCACCCCCTTCACTCTCCATCCTTCTCCTGTGCTAAAACCCATTGTTCCCCTATCTAACACTCATTCTGCCCCAGCTCACCCACTCTCTTCCCTCAGCCCTCACCTTCCCCTTCCATTCTCCCCTAACCTGCCACCAGACTACCCCTCCCTCCTTCATACTCATCACCCACTGAGCAACCTACTGTACCAACTTTATACAACCCCAAAACCCTGTAATCCTTAACACAAACACCCTCTTCTACAATAACAGAAATATACCCAAACATACACAAGGACCACAAAAACAGCAACCCCCACACTGCTTTCCCCACTCACCCACCCCACTTCCCATCTCTCCCTTTAGTGCTACCCTAACTTCCCAAATTTCTATAGCTAGCATTATAAATATTAACCCCCCCTCCAAAACCCACTGCTTATAGATATTAAAACCAAGGGATCCTCTATACAACACGTAAACTACTGGTTGGGTATTAAACCTGTGAATTAGTTAATACTAAACCCAGACCAGGGACAGAAACAGCACACACACTTAGCTAAAAACCCAAGACAGCCACAAAACAAAAATTAAATCATGGGAAAGAAAACAGGTGACTGAAACCACCAACTAGCCTATCAAGAACATAGCTACACAGTACCAAGTAGAGGGATGCGATGAAGAAAAAGGGATGGAAGCCATTCTCCCCCAAAACATAATTTAATACAGGACTCAGAGGGAAATGAAGAAAATGGATACCCAGTTCTGGACTCCAACAAAATAAAGACATATGACACCAAGGAACCCAATGATGTCTACAAGAACAATCTCAAAGAAGAAATCCCGCAAGTAATCACTGAGAATTTCATAGACATGATACTAGACATGGTTAACCAAAACATGTAACAGGCACTCAAGACATTTCAAGACACCAAAAATAAAGAATACAAGAAGACACAGAAACAAATGAACTCATAGGAGCCCTAAATAAACACCAAAGTGAAACAGAGAACACTATAAATAGAGAGATAAATGAATTAAAGATGAAAATAGACAACATTAAGAAGGAAGCAACCCATGATATGGAAAAACCTCAGAAAAAATAATAAAACAGGAACACAAAACACAGTGGGAGGCCATGCAAGCAGAACACAGAATCTCAGAAAATGAAGATAAAATGGAAATTAAAGGAAAAATTGAAGAGCTATTGGTCAAACAACTCAAGTCCTGCAAAAGGAATATGCAAGAACTCACCAAGTCCATCAAAAGACCAAACCTGAGAATCATGGGCATTGAAGAAGAGATCCAAGCAAAAGGGATTATAATACATTCAATAAAATAATAACAGAAAATTTCCCAAATCTAGAGAAAGTTATACCTTTTCAGGTACAGGAAGCCTCCAGGACACCAAACAATTTGACCAAACTAGAACTTGCCCATGACATATTATCATTAAAACAACAAGCACAGAGAATAGAGAAAGAATATTGAAGGCTGTAAAAGAGAAAAAACAAATAATATACAAAGGTAAACCCATCAAAATAACAGCAGATTTCTCAATGGAAACCTGAAAAGCAAGAAGGGCATGGAGTGAGGCATTCTGGGCACTGCATGAAAATAACTTCAACCCTAGGATACTCTACCCCACAAAGATGGAGCAATAAAAACCTTCCATGGTAAGCAAAAACTAAAACAATATATGACTACCAAGCTACCACTACAAAAGATTCTCCAAGGAATCCTGCACATAGAAAATGAAAGCAAACAAAATCATGAGAAGACAGGCAGTATCAAACCACAAGAAGAAAAGGCAAGGAATCAGAAAGTAGCATTGATTCAGCTGCAGACAATCAAACCCTTAAACAACAAAAACAACTAAATGACAGGAATCACCACATACCTATCAATATTAACACTGAATGTTAACAGACTTAACTCCCCCATCAAAAGACACCATTTGGCAAACTGGATTTAAAAAGGAAGATCCAACAATCTGTTGTTTACAGGGGACTCATCTCATTGACAGAAAGAAGCACTGGCTTAGGGTGAAAGGCTGGAAGAAGATTTACCAAGCCAGTGGCCCCCCAAAACAGGCAGGAATAGCAATACTTATTTCAGACAAAGTAGACTTCAAACTTACATTGATCAAATGAGATAAAGAAGGACACTCCATACTAAAAGAAGGGGAAATACACCAAAAGGAAATATAATTATCGACCTATATGCACCCAATGTCAGTGCACCCAATTTCATCAAACATACTCTGAAGGACATAAAAGTACATATAGACTCTAACACAGTGGTAATGGGAGACTTTAATAACCCCCTATCACCAATAGATGGGTCATCCAAACAAAAAATCAATAAAGAAATTCTAGAACTAAATCACACCATGGAGCAAATGGACCTAGCTGATGTCTATAGAATATTTCATCCAACAAAAGCACCATATACATTCTTTTCAGCAGCCCACAGAACTTTCTCCAAAATTGATCATATCTTAGGGCACAAAGCAAGCCTCAGAAAATATAAGACAATAGAAATAATCCCATGCATTCTATCTGATCACAATGCATTAAAACTAGAACTCAACAACAAAAACAGCAGCAGAAAACATGCAAGTAATTGGAGGCTAAATAACACATTGCTCAATGATCAGTGGATCATTGATGAAATAAAAGAGGAAATTAAAAGGTTCCTGGAAGTTAATGAAAATGAAAATGAAAACATGACCTACCAGAACCTATGGGATACAGCAAAGGCAGTCCTAAGAGGAAAGTTTATAGCCAGGAGTGCAAATATTAAAAGGACAGAAAGGTCTCAAATTAATGACCTAATGCTACTAGAAAAACAAGAAGCAAAACTCAAAACAAGCAGAAGGAGAGAAATAATAAAAATAAGGACCAAAATTAATGAAATAGAGACCAAAAAAACCATACAAAGAATCAACAATACAAAAAGTTTGTTCTGTTGGGAACCAAAAGCCACAGTCTGACAAGGTCACTGTGGCTGAGCAGCATTCTGACAAGATCAGAATCTGCAGGTGCACCATGTCTCTATCATGGTGGGAAGGAACACTAAACGGTTTCCCTTGACTGAAAAGAAGTTTATACTTAGTCAAGGACACTGGCAGTAAGAATGCAGCGTGGCAAAAACAGAAAGGTTGTAATTAGGTCAGAGTGTTTTTGACGTTTAAGTCTCTTCCTCTTTTGCATAAAGCTGGCTGAGAAAGATAAAAGTTTGCCAGTTGGTCACCGGCCTTCTGGTCATGTGTCTTGGCATTCCCTTCCTTAGTGAGTCAGTCCTTTCGTGTGTCTCATCTGTTCATTCTTTCCTGAGTCCTGTTGGGTCAAGGACCTCTACAATCCCAGCATGGTTCTTTGGAAAATAAATAAGATTGACAGACCCCTGGCAAATCTGACTAAAATGAGGAGAGAAAAAACCCAAATCAGTAAAATCAGAAATGCAAAAGGGGAGATAAAAACAAACACCACAGAAATCCAGGAAATCATCAGAGACTACTTTGAGAACCTATATTCTAATACATTTGAAAATCTTGAAGAAATGGACAAATTTCTAGATACTTATGACAATCCAAAATTGAGCCAAGAGAATATTGACCATCTGACTAGATCTATAACATGAAATGAAATTGAACCAACAATAAAGTGTCTCCCAAAAAAAAAAAGAAAAGTCCAGGACCTGATGGATTCTCTACTGAATTCTATCAGACCTTTAAAGAAGAACTAATACTAACTCTCCTTAAACTTTTTCACAAAATAGAAAGGGAAGGAACACTAATTCATTCTATGAAGCCAGTATTACACTCATCCCAAAACCAGTCAGACACCTCCAAAAAGGAGAACTATAGGCCAATCTCCTTAATAAACATCAATGCAAAAATCCTCGGTAAAATAATGGCAAACCGAATCCAATAACACATCAGAAAGATCATTCACCACAACCAAGTCGGCTTCATCGCAGAGATGCAGGGATGGTTCAACATACACAAATCTATAAATGTAATACAGCACATGAATAGAAGCAACAAAGACAAAAACCACTTGATCATCTCAATAGAGGCAGAAAAAGCCTTTGACAAGATCCAACAACACTTCATGATAAAAGATCTAAGAAAACTAAGAATAGAAGGAATGTACCTCAACATTGTAAAGGCTATATATGACAAACCTATAGCCAACATCATACTTAATGGAGAAAAACTGAAACCATTTCCCCTAAAATCAGGAACAAGACAAGGGTGCCCACTATCCCCACTCCTTTTCAACATAGTCCTGGTATTCCTAGCCAGAGCAATAAGGCAAGAAGAAGAAATAAAAATAATATAAAAAGGTAAAGAAACTGTAAAAATATCCCTATTTGCAGATGACATGATCCTATACCTCAAAGACCCAAAAACTCATAGATACCATAAACAGCTACAGCAAGGTGTCAGGATACAAAATCAACTAACAAAAATCATTAGCTTTTCTATACACCAACATCGAACAAATTGAGAAAGAATATATGGAAATAATTCCATTTACAATAGCCTCAAAAAAATCAAATACCTAGAAGTAAACTTAACAAAGGATGTGAATGACCTCTACAAGGAGAACTACAAACCCCTGAAGAAAGAGATGGAGGAACACTACAGAAGGTGGAAAGGTCTCCCGTGCTCATGGATTGGTAGAATCAACATAGTAAAAATGGCTATACTACCAAATGCAATTCCCATCAAAATCCCAATGACATTCATCACAGAGGTTGAAAAATCTACCCTACAGTTCATTTGGAAACACAAGAGATAGTGAATAACCAAGGCAATACTCGGCAAAAAGGGCAATGCTGGAGGTATCACAATACCCGACTTCAAACTATATTACAAAGTCTTAGCAATAAAAACAGCATGGTACTGGCACAAACACAGATATGAAGACAACCAGAACAGAATAGAGGACCCAGATATGAATCCATACAGCTGTACCCACCTTATTTTTAACAAAGGTGTCAAAAACATACAATGGAGAAAAGACAGCCTCTTCAACAAATGTTGCTGGGAAAAGTGGTTATCTATCTGCAGAAAACTGAAACTAGTTCCATGTTTATCATCCTGTACTAGTATCACTCAAAATGGATCAAGGACCTTAATATCAGACCCAAAACTCTGAAGTTAGTACAGGAAAGAGCAGGAAACACTCTGGAAGCAATAAGTATAGGTAAGGACTTCCTCAGTAGAACCCCAGCAGCTCAGCAACTAAGAGAAAGGATGGATAAATGTGACTTCATAAAATTAAAAAGCCTCTGCACAACAAAAGAAATGGTCTCTAAACTGAAGAGACCACCCACAGAGTAGGAGAAAATATTTGCCAGCTATATATCAGACAAAGGACTGATAACCAGAATATACAGGGAGCTCAAAAACTAAACTCTCCCAAAATCAATGAACCAATAAAGAAATGGGCAACTGAACTAAACAGAACTCTTTTAAAAGAAGAAATTCAAATGGCCAAAAAACACATGAAAAAATGTTCACCATCTCTAGCCATAAAGGAAATGCAAATCAAAACCACACTAAGATTCCACCTCACCCCTGTTAGAATAGCTATCATCAAAAATACCACCAACAACAAATGTTGGCAAGGATGTTTGGAAAAAGGAACCTTCATATACTGCTAGTGGGAATACAAGCTAGTACAACCACTTTGGAAAATAATATGGCGGCTTCTTAAAAAACTAAACATAGATCTGCCATATGATCCAGCAATACCACGCCTAGGGGTATATCCAAAGGAATGTGACTCAGGTTACTCCAGAGGCACCTGCACACCCATGTTTATCACAGCACTATTCACTCTAGCAAAGTTATGGAAACAGCCAAGATGCCCCACTACTGATGAATGGATTAAGAAAATGTGGTATTTATACGCAATGGAATTTTACTCAGCCATGAAGAGAAATGAAATCTTATCATTCACAAGTAAATGAATGAAACTAGAAAACATCATTCTGAGCAAGTCTAGAAGACCAAAAATCGTAAGTTCTCCCTCATATGCAAACTTTAGATCTAGGACAAAGGCAGTAATTTTGTTGGACTTGGGTCACACACTAAGGAAAGAGCACACACATACAGGAGGAATGGGGATAGGGAAGAAACCTAAAACTTGAAAGTGTTTGATGTCCCAACTACAGAGGAGCTAATACAGTAACCTTAAAACAATGAAGGTCAATATGGGAAGGTGACCAGGAAGTAGTGAAGAGGTCTGGTAGAGATGAATCAATTCGGGTTGTAATACACTTGTGCATGCAAGCAATGCTAGGAATCTCTCAGTACAGCTATCCTTATCTCAAACTAGCAAAAACGTTATGTCTTTCTTATTATTGCTTATGTCTTCTCTTCAACAAAATTGGAGAAGCGAGGGGGGTGTGTGGGAGGGAGGAGGTGGGGGTAGCGGGGAGAAATGACCCAAACAATGTATGCACATATGAATAAATGAATAAAGAAAACAAAGGAAGAAGAAATAAATAAAAATAAAATGAAAGCAATCAATCAATCAATAAATAAGTCTCATAGAAGTAATACTTTTTAGCCTTCCCTAGTGGTAGACATTTGAGCTGGTTCCAATTTTTGGTAATTTGAGCACTGTGATAGACACATTTGTATTTAAATCTTTTTCTGTATTTGGGGTTATTTCCCTAGAATATGATTTTAGATGTGCAAGTGTTGCATATGGGTATAAAAATTGTTTCTTGGTGAATATTTTCAATTGATTTTACAAAAATAGAATAATCTCTTTTAGGACAATTTGGCAGTGTGTTTTAATATCCTCACAAATTTTTCTATCCCTCAATGTAAAAATAGGAAAACAGTTAAACAAAATTATGTTATTTGTAGAATATACTTTATACAGCCATTAAAATTATATTTCTAAAAATATGTAATACCAGGTAAAATGTCAGAATGTAGCATATCATTAAGATTAAGTGAAAAAATTCAGAGTACAAAATTTTTTGTATAATATGGTATCAATTGCATATGTGTACATACAGAAAATGGCTAGAAAGCATATCAAAATATGTATAGAGATCATTTCTTTTTTCTTTCTTTTTTTTTTTTTTTGGCAGTACTGGGGCTTAACTCAGGGCCTTGCACTTGTTAGGTAGGCACTCTACCACTTGAGCCATGCCCCTAGTCATCTTTCTGTTTTTGCATTATTTTTCAAGTATGGTCTGGCATTTTTGATGGAAACAGGCCCAAGACTACAATCCTCCTACCTACAGATTTGTGCCACCATGCCTGGTTTGTCAATGGAGACAGACTCTCACTAACTTTTTGCCTGGCTTGGCCTCTAACTGTGATCATCTTAATCTCTGCCTTCTGAGTAGCTGGGGTTACAGGCATGCACCATCACTCACACTCAAAGAGGATGATTACAGATACTCCTTTCTATATGCTTTAGTCTAGATTTTTACAAATTCAGGTTTGAATAATTTCTTATAGCTCTGTGATATCATATTTATGCATTTATGAAAAATTATATGTGCTGTATGCATGTAACTGAAAATTGAATATAACATTTAGCACATAAAATTGCATAGAAGTTCTAACACAAAATAGAATAACTGAATTTTCACATTTAGCACATAAAATTGCATAGAAGTTCTAACACAAAAGAATAACTGAATTTTCAAGTTCAGTTATTCTTTCTTCATTTCAGACAAGAAATTTTCAATTTAACTGTATACTTTTCATATCACAAAAATAAAACCACTGTATAATTAGTAGGAACTCCTGACAAGGTACCATGAAACACCTCAGAGGAATGTAGTCTCAGGATTCAAGGCTCAAGTAGCTTAAATGGGTCATACACTGCCAATTTTAGGACAAAAAAAATCACAACCAAAGGAGTCAAGCTTATGATATTTTTACATTATTGGCTTGATGTGGTAAACTAAAACACAATGAAACAGAAACAGAGCTCATGCAATGTTCGTGCTTACATCTCATGAGCCTCTGCTTAGGGTTTGTTCTAATGCTTAAGTACATCCACAGGACTCAGGGACTCACTCGGTAAACACTGCTTGACCACTCAGCTTTCTGTCACCTGCAGGGTAAATTCCAAACTCTATTATGCCTCTGAAGATACAGGACCTCTACTCAGCTATCCATCCTCATTTCTGATTATCAGCTTCTCTGCTGTTGCCACCTTGCACTGCCTGTCAGGAGAACGCACATTGACAGAGCAGAACTACATTTTGTCCTACAGCAACAAGACTTTCTTCTGAGATTTCACTCACCATGCTGCACATTCACTATCTGTGTACTTACTAATCATTCCCTTCTAGAATGTCAACAAGAGAAGACATTTCTTCCTGTTTTGCTCATTGCTGTATTTCTAGTGCTTAGAAAAGTGCATAGAATGTAACCCAATGGGTACTTGAAAGATTGTTCGTCTAACTGACTGAAACTGAGTGAAAGAGGAAATAGATGATTGAGTGAATTCAGCAGAGAACATGACTATCTCCAGCACAGAGGCCTGGCAAAGGGTAGAAGTGAGCCAGAAGAAAGGGGGAATGAAAACAAAGAAAGACTTCACTGGTAAGAACTCAGGAATGTGGAAAGAGTGTATACTGTAGTCTGAGTGAGAAATTTCTTCAACTTGTACCTGTAAAATGGGATAATATTCTTGGGTTATTGTAAAGATCACTGAACTGTAAATATATAAATGTCAACATACACACAGTGCCTTGCACATATTAGACATTCAGCAAAGTGTTTGACTTTTTCCCATTTCCTCACTTGGTCTCTTGGTCTGGGTATTTCTATGCCTATAAAAAAAAAACAGAGTAATTATATACATAAAATATCAGAATGAAACACATAAAAATTAAAATCTTGAAAAAAGCCACATCACAAATTTCTAGGGAAAATGCACTGGACAAAATTATTTTTACTTTGGTTTTTAAAGTGATAAACCATGCTAGAGAGTAGCCATAGCAAGTGCAAGATGCCTAACCTCTTTCCAGATTAGAAGTCATGGCCATTTGGAGATGTCAAAATTGGACCTTCCTTCACAAGAGAGGGTTACTCAGGGTTACACAGTACACAGAACATCCCATGTGCTTTAATGGAGTATAGGCATATTCCCAGAACACAGGGAAACCTCTTGTGGGCTTTCATTACCGTTTCTATTGATGAGATAAAACACATAAAATATTAAAATCTGTCCTAGAGCCATTTGGCTAAATGTATAGCTGTCTAGGGCCAAAAATACATTCATTGATTCAGAATTACAATCTTTTTACATGCTTTACAAACAGATATCTCTGGTCACCTTGAAGCACAGGTGCTTGCTTTAGGCTGGATAGTTGGGAGCACCAGTCTTACTACACAACAAAAATAGGATCCTGGAGATCACAAGAGCAGCAAGTTGGGAGGGCTCCCACCACTGTCCTGTTCCTCATGAGCTGACACTGGCAGTGATGATGAATCAGGGCTTTTCAGAGCAGACTGCCAGATCCACAAAGGCATGCTCAGAGTCTCCCTGGCAGAGCAGGAACCTTCCCCACAGATAAAGAAGGTTTTGCTGATAGACTAAATACTCCTGCTGCTAGTATCATGTAGATTCTATATGTTAACGACAAGCACAGGCTTCTTTTTCCATCATGCCTACAAAGGCCTATGTTCCTGTATTTGGTGAAAACATAATAAATAGCCACTTGAGTGGTCACTGAATTCATAGCTTACCTTCCTTTGTATTGAATACACTATCCTGTGGAATTTTGTTAGTGTTTAGTTGTTTGTTTGATACTGTTTGAAAATTTGAATACAAGTGACAGACTAGATATTAAGGTCTATCTCTGAAGATAAATACATTCCCCTGAAAATTTTTCCTTCTTTTTTTTTTCGTTTATGCAGCACTAGGGATTGAACCCAGGGCTCTGTGCATGCTAGGCAAGTATTCTATCATTGAGCTACTCACACCAGCTCCAGAGACTAATTTTCCCTTGGCATTTTATTTCATTAGAAATCATCAAAGTTACTGTATTTTAATGCATTACACTTCTTAATTTGGTTCAGTAATTTATTTGGCTGATATTAGCCAAAGTCACACAAAGGGCAATGAGAATTAAGGCAGGAGGCAGCTAAGGGAGCTGGGATTTCCCAAAGCAGCTTGGCTGTAATTGTGTGTTTGGGGAGAAACTCTTTGCTCGGAGGTAAAGGAGACAGAAGTGGAACAGGAAGCCAGAGAATGGGGGGAATAAAAACCTTTCTGATAGTTGGAAGGAGAAGGAGCAGCCAGGGATAAATGCATGGTAGGAATGAAGGCAAATTGCTAGTTGACACCTGAGGGAAGGCTTCCCACAGGGTGTGGTTTGGCCTTGGGAGAGGCAGGTGGTAATTAGGACCTGCAAAGGATGTTTTGGAAGCAGAAAGCATTTCCAGCACTGCCAAGGTATATGAAAATTCCCTAAAACGCAGAATCGGAGGCATGTGATGAAGGCAGGGATAGTTTTATAGAAATATTTTAGCAATGTTAGGACCACCAAAGTCGCCTTTTGACCCAAATTAACTACTCTACAGGCCTTCAGAGATGCCATTTTAGAAATTCTTTCCTTGGATTTATGATCCTCAGATCTCTGCATCACAGTGTTTGGACACTTGTGGGGTAGGGACTGCAAACCTGCAGTTTAAGAAGTCCTCTAGGAAAAATGTTTATACAACTGTTTGAAATGCCTGGACTAAGGCACTGTCCTTTGTCAGGTATAAAGTCCATGCTGAATGAATCAGATACCTTCTAACAGCAGGCTGAAAGTCAGACAAGAGGAAAATAGAACAAGGAACCTGATGGTGGAAAAAGAGGGCTTCCCTCTCTCCAAGTGTCCGTGGAGTATTCTAGGCAGTAAGAGCCCCTGGAAATATCCTTAGGACTCTTTACTTGTGGGTTGGGGGTGGGAGGAGTCAAAGAACTGTGATTGATAGTTAGACCTTAGGGATCCCCAACCTGTGCATTTTTGAGGTTCAAGTAAAATACTGGATCTTTCACTATTCCTGTCCCATTCAACCACCACCTGTGTTTCTCAACAACCTTATAGATTTTTTTCCACGTGTTTTATATACTTTACTTATTCAATTTAAATATTTATTGAGGGGAATCAGGGTTGCTCTGTGCTAGAGCATTTGCTTAGTTGGCACGTGCGCAGCCCAGTTCCATTCCCAGCACCACAAAATAAATTTTAAAAATTGAAATGTATTTATTGAGTATCTACCACGTACCAGACCCATTGTAGATCTTGATGCAAAACAGTGAACTAAAGAAACAAAAATTTTGCCCTTATGGAGCTTAAATCATGACAAACAATAAGATAAGTAAATACATATTAGATTAATGTCAAGGGGAATATACAACAGGAAGTGTTAATAGGAAGTTTATATAATATGGAAGGAAACTGTAATTTTAGGTAAAGGAACGTCTCTCTGAGAAAGTGATGAAATAACAGAAGGAAATAAGAGATTGAGCAGAGGATATATCTAGGGAAAGTCCATTAAGAAGAGGCAAGTGGAAGATCAAAGGTCCTCAAGCAAGAACCTGCCAGTGTATTTGAGGAGTCATAAGGTAGTCCCTTTGGCTGGAAGAGAGAAAGTGAGAGACAGAGGCAGAAGACCATGGGAGGACCCCGTTACATAGCCTCAGAAAGATGTTGGAAATTCAAAAGTGTTGTCCTTTACTTTGAGCAACTGTTGAAGAAGATGGGTTTCACGATCAGTCTTAACTTTGACAAAACCACTGATTATTTTGCTGAGAATAATTTGGAGGACAGGGAAAATTTGGCAGCTTAGTTTTAGAAAAACATTGCAGTAATCCAGGAGAGAAATCATGGTGAACTGGACCAGCATAGGAGGTAGTGAGAAATGACTTAACTCTGGATATATTTTGAAGATGGAGTGAACAGGTGTGGTATGAGAAAATGAGACAGGTAAAGGAGCAACTTGAAGAAGGCTGTCGCCATTTACTGCAGTGGGGAAGACCATGGTGAGCAGCCTCACAAGGAAGGGGAATAATTGCTTATAGTTGTCAGGATGGGTGAGTTCATCAAGGCAGTGACTGTAGAAGTCCAAAGACTGAGCTCTAGAACACTTCAGAGGTGTGTGACCAACTATTCCAATTTGTTAAAGACTCAGCAGTTTCCAGGGACATGGGACTTCTGGGAAATGTTGACAAACTGAGATGATTGCTCATTCACTCAGAACATAGGAAGATGAATAAGAAACCCATGAAAAAGTATATCAAAGAAACAGGTGACACTTTGTTCTTAGAGCCAGCTCCAGATAGAAGATGGCTCTCAACTCTGTCAGATGCTGCTCATGGGGCCAGTACAATGAGAATTAACCACTGAAGTTATCAATATATAGGTCACAGGGAACCTCCATAAGGGCAGTTTTCATTAAATTTTAAGGGATAGAAAGACTGATTTCAGTGGGTTCAACAGTATCTTAGTCTGTGTAGGCTGCCATCAACTAGCTGGTTTAAACCACAGAAATTTACTTTCTCATAGTTCTGGAGGCTCAGAAGTCCAAAATCAAGGTGCTGGAAGATTTGGTTCCAGGTGAGGGCCCTCTTGCTAGCTTGCAGATGGCCACCACCTTGCTGTGCCCTCACATGGCAGAGAAGGATCTTTTTCTTCTTATAAGGCTACAGTACTATGAAATTCAGTCCTCACTATCTGACCTTGTTTAGCCTACTGAAGACTATCTCCAAATACACCGACTTGGGAGTTGGATTTTCAATGTAAGAATTTGCAGTGGGGGAGACACAATTCAGGTCACAGCAAAGGAAGGACTAGAGAAATTGAGAAGAGCAAAATATAAATAACACTTTCACAGATAAATAACACTGTGCAGAAAAGGAACAAATTTTTGGCAGGAACATGATGTCCTGCAATAGGTTAGAGGGCGTGGATTCTAAGGACAATTTGGGGATTGAATTCTCCAAGGACCACAGAGATTCATCTAAGGGAACAGGAGAAGAGGCAGAATAGGTGGTCACAGGTGCACAGAGGCCTATCCAAGTAGTGGAAGAAGAGAGAGTGCCTATCAAAAATTCCTTCTAGTTATTTCTGTTTTCTTGGTGAAACAGAATGCAAAGCTCATCAGTTGAAAGAGGAAGTCATGGCAGTTTGAGGTTGGAGGAAAATGTATGAAGGTCATCTAGGAGAGCAGGAAAGTGATGCACTAGAGAGATGTAATATAATTACCAGGGAGCATCAAGGACCTACTTAAGGCCTGTGGTTATGACTTTCAAGATCAGTCATGAGGAAGTGTGAAAGGCACAGGGTGATATCCTACTGACAATGTAATGTATCCCTTTTTGCCTTGGTTTAGAGTCCATTGGGGCTTACCTTCTCTCCTGCAGAGATTAAACTTCTTGACCACAGGAGCTTTAATCTTTTTTTCATCCTTATCCCAATGACCCCAGCATAATCAATGACTTAAAATAGAAAGTGTTTAGACTCATTCCTAAACAAATGATTCTAGAAATGCCAGAGAATTCTCCTCCACTTGGTAGAGGGTCCTAGGATTGGATTTGTGGTGATGGAGACAGGCCAGATCCACTTACTGAGAGAGAGGCTGGGGACATTCATGAATGGGACATGGAAACTAGCCCTCTGGCTCCTTCCATAGGTTTCCTCCAATTCCTAATAGCCACAGTACAAATGCTTTCTTTCATTCATTCAGTTAACAGATATTGAGGTACTACATAAGCAACTACACTTAGAAAATGCAATACAACTGACATAGGTGAACCTAAAAGAACATAAGCTAATATTTATTGAGTAATTACTGTTTGATGTACTGTTTTAAGAACTTTAAGCTTGAAGTTGATTAATTCTCATGATACCATGAAAATATTAACATTATATTGTTATCATGAATATTCCATTTTATAGATATTGTTTACCAAGGTTATCCACTAGTAAGAAGCAGAAAGGAAAGCTGAACCCAGGCAGTCTGGTGCCACAAGACATATTTCTAGCCACTCTACTTCATTATCCATGTACCTTCCCTTAAGACTGGAGAAATCACTTCATTTAAGGGAACCAAACTACGTCCTTCCTCAAGCCCACTTGTTGAATATCAACCCTCATCTTTCCTTTGGATTCAAACATGGAGCATCCCTCTAGCAAGGAAGAAAAACACAAACACCTTAGAACTCGATATGGTGCATCCCAGGAAAGGTGTGCACAAGGCCAAGGTTTGGAAGACTTGGGATCTAGTCAGGATTTCATTGTTCACTAAAGTAAGTCATTTAACCTCTCTGCACATCTTTGTATTTTTAACTGTAAAACTGGGATAGTCACACTTGTACTGCTTTTGTTACTGTAAGAATCTCATGATGGACTATGAGGAATACATTTTAAAATATTAAGGCTAACCACATCAGAAATTACTAGAAGACTAAAGCAGGTAAAATCAGAAACTGAGAGGCCCTAAGGAATACCCCAGGTCTAAATGACATCTTTCCAGGAGCAGTGGCTTCAGGCTGCTGAGACATCCCATGGGGAGTGAGGCAAAAAGAAAGAAAGAAGGAAAGTAGAAGAGTCTGTCAATAACTACTAGCTGCTTTGGCTCAGTCAGGGTCAGGCTGGTTCAGCTAAGGACATGTCACTTAGCAGACACACAGGTTGGGGCGGCCACTGGCTCTTGTGTGAGTCAAAACTAGGTGCCCCTTCCTCAAGACCCTTTGATTCCACCTGTCAGAAACTGTTCCAACAAACTTGTTTTGTTAACATAAGGTATTTCCTGGCATATGCCTGATAAATTATTGTAACAAATATAAAAATCCGCAGAGTTTTCACGTGAATGGCTCCCCCTAGGGTTTTTAGTGCACAACCACACACACTGGTTCTGTCTTGGATGACCCTCAACACTGCCCACACCCCCTTCTTTCACCCCCAAGTCAGGGTTATTTCTGTCTGTATTAAAAATACCAGAATATGTCATTTTAAAGTTTTATGACCAAAACTGAACATTTTTCGTTTCTGTACTTCAAACTATACTTTTGTTAACCCTAAATTCTCAAAAATTTTTGAATATCATTGACATCCAGGAGGGATTTCACAAACGCACTTCAGGCAGTCGGAAGTCTATGGTGTACATACACCTTGTGTATTGCTTTCTAAAAAACTGAGCAGCTATTCATGTTTAGATACAAACCAGTTCGATTCTGCACTTCAGTGGGGCTCATTTCTCTAGCCAAATGCCAAGGATTAAAAGCTGATATCAGGGAAAGAATCTCAAAAATTTGTTAAACAAGGTCAAATCCAGTTGGCATTTTTTCCTCCTTATACAGACCTTGCTTGTGTTTATTTCTTATGAAATAATCACTAATAAGTTACTTTTAGAGGATTCCTGGCTTGGCACTCAGCTGAGCACTGTACATGTATTACTGCATTTAATCCTCTCAGACACCTTATGAGATTTATGTTATTAGCTCATTTCATGGAAGAGAAAGTTAAGGCTTGAAGAGGTGATATAATTTTGCCTAAACTAAATAGCCAGTAAATTGAGGAGTCAGGGCTTCAACCCATTCACTTGGAATCCACAGTCATTTGGTCTCAGTTACCGGTTTGTGCCAGGCTCCCTTACTGCTGGATAAAATGACTAGGGGGCTAGGATGAGCCTTTTGGTCTGCTTGTAAACCATGAACTGCTGTATCTCTAAATTTTGAAGGCTAAGCTTAGCACTCAAACAAAGACCACTGGAGACAAGATCATTAGTGATCTATATCTGTAGGTCACTTTGTCACTCAGCATCCTGAACATCATGCATCTTTGGAGCAAGGCAAATCTGCATCATAATTTGCTTAGTAACTTAGCCAATATTTTATTTCTGTACATGAGAGCCAAGCAGTATTAAGAAAATATGCAAGTTCTAACTTTTAAACTCAGGGAAGCATTTTAAAGTTAAAACAATCCACTCCATTTTGCAAAACAACTGAATAAAATTTCCACTACAAAGCCAAAGTCCAATATTTTAATTTATTTAAGACCCTGAGCCATGTCACCTATCATTATCACTGCACCATTATTTGTGATACTCCCCCTCTAGTGGTCTCAATGAGTTAGCTTCCTCAACTAGCATACTTGGAGGAGGAATGAGGAATATTGTAGTTTTATTTGCTTTCTCTCTCTGATTTGATGGAAACTGTTTTCTTATCAAACTGCAAAAATGAAATCAGAGTTAGACTATGAAATATCCATTTAATAATAGCCACTTCTCACCCAGTGAGACAGAAGAGTGAAGGACCCAGTGATTTTTTACTACAATGAGCATTAAGGAAAACCCCCAGCCTCCTAAAATCCCAGAGATTTTACGACTTAAAGTTGAGGCTGACCCCACTGACATCACAGATCCTTCCTCCTGCAGTCACAATGCTGCTAAGCCACCCCTGGGAAGATGCCTCAGAGATGAAGACTTCAGTTAGTATGCAATCAAGATTCTTTAGTGTTTTGGCTTTCTAAGAAAAAAATAATAAACTTCTGTTCCCTTTCAAACAATAAATTCAACAAAAAATAAAGCTGGAAAATCAAGCTTCATGAGTTCAGGTATTTATGTCATGGACTATTCCAGACCTTTCAATTTCACTCTTCCCTACATTACTTGTATTTCTTATTACATATAAACAAAGTAATAAATCCCCAGAATGACATCCAGATGGCGTGGGCACTGCAGAGTAGATTATTCCCCATTATTTTAAGATTGTTTGATGTCAACAAAGTTCCTTAACGTCATGGAAGTGCCTGTGAGAATATGCTCTGCTAGCTGACTATGGGTGTGATGTGGACATGGGGGACAATGTCGGATGGGGTGGAGGGAAGAGGACAAGTGTAAAATAAATCCAAAGCCTCCCTTTAAGTTTTACCATGCCTTCAATAAAAAACATACGACCAATGCAAAACTTCACCTGCCATAGTTCCTGGCCTGACTCTGAATTCTGGTTGCTTAGATACAGATGTAAACAAAAGTGCCTCCCCAACTGCAGAGGAACAGCCGGAGGAAACTGATGGCCCCCTTCCTGGCACAGACAGTGACCAAGAAAATAAAGCAAGTACTTTTAGATATTCATATTAAAAATGGACTATTTTGCTCAGCTTTTTCAAAGCTTAGGGTTGCTTAGAGAGTTTGAAGCAATTCTGAAAGAATGGTTTGTCCTTTTCAGTCTTCCAACACTCTGTGTTTATTCTACCTCAACAAAATGACTGATGACAGCAAGGCTAAAAATAAAAATCTCAAATTTTAAATACATTAATCGGACTGACTTATATATAGTGCTACATTTTTAAAAATTTGATAATGATTTATTTTTATGAAGATTCAAAAGGAACCATCATAAACTCAAGGTGTAGATTTTATCATTAACAAGAAAAAAAAGAATAGTACTTGTTATATCTTCACCAGCAATTAAAAAGGCCATTCTAAGAAAACAATGTTTTTAGACTTTGGTAATTTTCCTAACTAGTGAGTATATTCTCTTTTTATGGAAAGAGCTAGCCAAAAGCTCTATATCAAGCACTGACTTATCTACTGACTGTACCACACTGTGTGATTTTAGGTGATTGCCTAACCTCAGTTTCTTCTTTTACAAAATGGGCTGTTTAGGCCAAAGTTGTCATGGGGATTGAATAAACCACTTAGGTAAAGTGCTAGCAGTCAGGAAGGGTTCCATCAACAGCTATGATGTGATTATTATCATTAATTTGATCTAAGCAAGTCTATTACTTCTCTGATCCTTAAGTTCTTTACCTATAAAAATAATCACCCTAAATGCTTTCCATAACATGAAAAATGTTAAAGTAACTGATGTTATCCATAATGTAAAAATAATTATACCCACTTTATAGGGCTACTGGTAGAATGAAATTGCATTATATACAAGAAGGACTTTGTAGTCTAAAACCATAAGAATTACAACACTTTAAAGTGTTATGAAAATGAAGAAAATGACTCAGAGGGAAAAAAAATCCCATAACTACCAAATTGTTTGACTGTGAAACATTGTTTTCAACATATAATCACATCCTAGCCTGTAGAAATGGGATGAAAAAGTACCAACTCCTCTACTCAATCAGCAAAGTTACAAAAATTAAAATACTAGTGGGGAGGTGACCAAAAACACCAAAAAAAAAATTTTAAATCCTGGCTTAGACACATAAAAATGCATTAAAAAGGAAATAATTTTACCACAGTGGTAATTGTACCACAATGGCAATTGTACCACAATGGTCTTTGTCTAGAATAATAAATAAGAATTTTTTTCCTCTAATCTTTCAATTTTCTACACTTTTCCAGCTTTTCCTCCATCATTACGTTTAACATTTGTCACTATAAGTATACTTTAAGTGTGTGTGGCCAGGCTCAGTGGCTGAGGCCTGTAATCCTAATTACTTGGAAGCTAGAGATTGGAAGGGACAAAGTTCCAAGCTAGCCCAGGCAAAAAGTTCATGAGACTCTGTCTTAACCAATAGCAGGGCACACCTCTGTCATCTCAGCTACACAGGAAGCATAAATAGGAGTTACCGTAATTGAGGCTGGCCTGGGCAGAAACTCAAGACTATCCCCAAAGTAATTAAGTCAAAAGGGGCTGGGGGCATGGTTCAAGTGGTAAAGTGCCTAGTAGCAAGTGTAAGTTCCTGAATTCAAACCCCAGTACCACCATTAAAAAAAATGTATGTGTGTGTATTGTATTTTTTGAGAAGATGCTATTTGTGATTTTTCAAATAATACAAAAATTAATAAAGTAGAGGCTGGTGGCATAGCTGAACAGTAGAGTTACCTGCCTGGCAAGTGTAAAGCCCTAAGTTTGAATCCCAGCACCACCAAAAACATTAATAAAATATCTCACATACTCACACACTGTTACACTTCAGAAGGAGAAAGAAAGCCAGTCATTCACTGATCTTGGACACAGTATTCATGATGCCTTTTCATTCCACAAATACAAAAGGTTATTAGTTGCCAACATATACCAAAACCAGACTCCCACTGGCCCCAGGGGCAGTGGAGAGATGAGAAAGAGAGAACTGGATGCAGTAGGTGAGGAGACCACGACCCAGTCCTGTGCCAGCAGGAAACAGGAGCCACAAGAGTTGACAAGGCAGATAGCTAGTCGGGTCCTCCAGGGAACTGGAAAGATATTTAGAGCATACACACTGAGTGACCAGTCGATCCATAGATTCATTCACCGGGGGGGGGGGGGGGGGGGGGGGGGGGGGGGCTGGGCTGAGGACCATCCAGCCTCTTGCAGACTCCACTCAGCAATGAGGAGGGCCCAAGCACCGTCGTGGCGGCTCACTGATTCCACTCTGATCAGCCTCCAGACTGTTGGGTTGCCCATTACCAAGTGGGTTGGGTCAGGAGAGCATGACTATGGCTTCAAATTTATAATCCTCTTTCCTCCACCTCTTGAGTGCTGGGATTACAGAGGTTCACCACCACACCTGGCTGTATGTGGATCTTAACATATTCTTCCATCATTCTAGTATTCATTAATATAAACCAAGAAAAAGTACCCTAGGATTATAGCTTGTTAATTTTTTTTAGCTGAGGTAGAATACCACTCACATTCTCCCTTTTGAATCCAGTTCAGTTCCTGCTTATTAAAATTAGGATAAAACTGTGCTCTTTTTAAACTTAAAAAAACAAAAGATCTTTAGAGTTCTTAGCATTTTTAGCACTTACTACAAAACAGTGAGTACATTTGATATCTTCTTTCCTCAGAAAAATGTTGCCAAATAATTAACCTTCATCCAAACAGAACTTTCTAGAAATACAACTTTAATGGATGAGGTTGTCAGCTAAGTGTGCATATGACCAACTATGATAAATACTAATAAATTATGTATACAGCTGTGTTTTGTGCTTTTGTTTCTCATTGACTATAAAATATGGCATCCAGGTTTCTTAGAAAATTGCTTGGATAGGCTGGTTTTCTAATCTGCAGCTGTAGTTTTGAAAATCAGTTGATTCCCCTAGGAAATCAACATGTCAGGAATAACTTGCTCTGGGAGAACTTGTTTCATAACTCAGTCAGTAATTGCTGCATATTTTATTTAGGAATTATCTAGGAATAATCTATGGACTTGAGTTTTCTAAAAAGTCTTTCCTGATGTGACATCACATCTATGAAATCCAGCTCTCTAGTGTCTCCACCAGAACTTAATTTTTATTTTAGTCATTAGCAAAACAAGTGGGGCACATGCAAGACTAACTGGGCTTATGGTCTATGGTATACATTTTTTTTCAAAAAATAAAGCATTTATTTAAGGATAAAATGATAAGAGTAGCCAGCATAACAGCAGATAATATATTTTAAATCATGACCTTTGTTTTAGGTAAGATTTTCTCCAGCCAAAATGTCAACCAAGAATTCTACAGATCTAGTTGAATATGTTGACAAGTAAGTCTATAAATTACTGGTTTTAACTACTTACTGCATTTAATGATTCAGTGAGAGATTAAGGTGCTTGGTAAGACTTCTGAATTCATCTAAATTAGTTTTCTACTTTCAGAATAGCCTAAACCACCTCAGGAAGATGAACCTGTCCATCCTACTCCTTTCTGACTAGCAGAACTACCAGATTTTACTGCATTCTTTTTAAGTGACTTCCACAGATCCCTGTAGATTTATGGGTAAAATAATGAAAGAGAGGGAACAGATGGCATATGATAACATCAGATATAGCAAACTATGACTTCCAAAATAAACCAAAGAGATCTGTTAACACTTCATGATAAATAACCTTGCACATTTATAATATTATTGACATAGACATATTGTCCCAAAGATCTGAGAATTCTAGTTTGTAAAGGTGGGATTTCAGAGGTAATGTATACTGGTTTGTGTTGTCTTCTATTCAGCGTATCAGTCATCACTGGTCTGATGTTCCCACTAATATCTTCACGCCTTTAAGGATTTAATCTCAGTCCTTCCACTAATTTGCTCAGTCAGTTCCATAAAGTTTTTAGGTTTTAGTTCTTTCTTTTCATTTGCAAAATGAGGAAGTTGGACTAGATGCTCTCAAGGGTGCACTGCAGCTTTAAAATAATTCTGATTCTAAAATATATATCATAAGCACAGAAGAAAATGAGCAAATAAGTAAAATGAGTTGATATGAAGAGAAAAATCTAAATATTAGGCTTGGATTTTTAAATTTAATTGTCTTTAACAATGAAAATAATAAAATTTTAAATTCTGATTTCATCACAATAGTTCCACAGTTAAGAATTCCCATTCCTTAGCCAATTAAATTTAATATTCCAATAATCTCATATCTCAGTCCCTCTTTTCATACTCCCCTTAACTTGTAATTGCTTATGTGACTATGATGAATCTATAATTTAGAAAAATAAGAACCAAACATGGAAAAGGACTTTTCAATGTTTAAAAAGATTGGATAAATGGAACTTTTTCTGAGTTAAGGACAAATGTGGTACATACAAAAATAATTCTAAATGAACATATTAGCTTAACTTTACCATCCAAAGGAAAAAGGGAGACTGGTTTCCCCCTGACTCCACATGACAAATGGAAACTTGACCTATCAAGATAATTCCAATAGGAACCCAAGTGGATTTGTTTAGTACAGTGACCTGCATTCCAGGAGATAAGAGAATAAATTCCTGGAGTGGGTAACAAACTTAAGAAATCCAAGAATTTTTTTGGTATCTTGGATTTCAGAGAAATTGAAATTAAGACAAAAGGACTAGAGTATCTAATTGTGAATGAGAGCATGGTAAAGATTATCTGATCTCCAACATTCATTTCTACTGTGGTCTCTCTCATACCCTTTCTCTTATGTCTAAATCAAACATCTCTTTCTATTTAGCACCTGAGATGGTTGGTTCCCTCTTTGGTCTCCATCATCTAATCTCTCTGTATGGCTGCAATTCCCTAAAGACAAGGACTTATATGCCTTATGTTTCTTTATTCACCTACAGTAGCTTGTCATGGCACATTGGATATCAATTCCTGGTAAACTGTGGTTGACAGATTGAATGGATAGTTTGGATAGAAAATTGAATTGTGAGAGCTCTTCATAAAGCAGTAGACTTATGGGTTGCTGACTTACTGGAAAAGCAAAATGTCATCACTGCAGAATTTTAAATTGATTTATTTAATCCAATAAAGTAAATATAAAAACAAGTTTTTAAAGTAACTATACCCTTCAAAGCATACCATTCACTGGGTGGCACCACAAGTACTGGCAAGCAAACAGGGTATTAGACAGTTAAAGGTCATTATCAATTCATTAAACTACCTAATATTTATTACATATTCTGAGTGATTCAGCCTCATCCATTTACAGGTAATACTCAGAACAAATAATAACACCCCAAAAAAGCAAAAATCCAACAACAAAGGCCAGGCACAGTGATTCTTACCTCAACCTCAATTATTTCAAAGGCAGAGGTCCAGCCAGGGAAAAAGTGCAAGACCCTGTCTGAAAAACAAACTGAAAGCAAGTGTGAGAGCATTTGCCTAGCAAGGATGAGGACCTGAGTTCAAACCCAATTGCTACCAGAAAAAAAAAAAATTTAAATCCAACAACCAAAGAGGTAATGCCTTTCCTACGGAAAAGGTTGGGCCAGAGAGAGATACATTAAGAAGACAGTCTGACTGATTGTGTTAACAAAACGGCCTTCTTGCCCTCAGGCAGTGGGAGCAATGCCCACACATTAAATACTTGTTAAATGTTGGGTCGCATCCAATTCATGGGGAAAGGGTGTCAGAATGCTTGCATCTACTGACAGGAAGATTATTAAAGGCAGTAATTCTGATTTGTTCAAAATGAGCAGACATCCAGTGATTTTTATGACTACATCCTATGCCCATTTAAGCTTACCTGAGCAGAAACATAGCAAAGCCGAGTTTCTTGGCATTTTTCATCTGCTGGTGGAAGGAGCATTAATTGAAGCCAGGACACCTCAGATATACTTTGGAATCTGCCTCCAATCAACTATGCCACCTGGAGAATAAGAACACCTCTTCTCTGAGCAATCCCTGTTTGCTCTACAAAACAGAGTGGGGTTTCCAGTGATCAGTAATGAGCACTTGCTACTTCTCATCTCTGCCCATTTCTCAGCAATTACTCAGCATTTCTGTGTAATAAAGTAGATGGCTAAGAATTAACAACATTCATTATTCTCCCACAGGATTTAATTTTGAATGGAAAACAAATTGTGCTCATAAATCTCTTTTTATTTTTCTTTCATTGACTTTCCCGGTGGGAAATCCCTCACTATGGAGTCAAATACTTTCTAAGGTTTGTCCTAGCCCTCAGATTCTTTGGTCTTCAAAAACTTCAAAACCCATTTATTTACCTAACAAATGTTTATTAAGCACATTCTATATAGCACTACTGCACTAGGCCCCTGGAGAGCCACATGAATAAACTAGACAAAGGTTCCTGCCTCACAGAGCTTCCAATACAAGAAGAGACACACATTGCTAGACAGCCTGGTTAGGGTAAGCCTTGCTGAGAACTGGTATTTGAGCCAAGACCAGGGCGTGAGGAATTTGGCCACATAGATATTTTGAGGAAGAGCAAAGTTTCTAAGATAGCAATGTAAATAGGGTGATGATGGCTGGAGTAAAAAAGGACAGAAAAGCTAATTTGAGCTATGAAGTTTCAGGATTTGCTTTGAAGGTCTCCTGACAGAATGATTTCTGAGTCTTTCCTGCCCATGGGGGAGCTCTAAATTTCCTATACACAAAGGACACCAGAGAAAGGAAATTGTTTCATACTGAGCAGTTGCCCAGGCTGGACTATGGCCAATGTATGTATCTCTGTAATTCATTTTGGGAAGATGAGGGTCTGGCTGACAGCCAAAGAATCTTGTTTAAAATTTGGGTTCATAAAACTTTTAGCAAGTCAAATGGGCACAATAATAAATGATTAATAATTTCTCGTTGTGTGTAGAATATGGCATTCAGGGTCTGAAAGCATTCATTTCCAAGACTTTTTTTAGCACCATGGAAGACGTTTTATTACATCATGATTCACTGCTTTATTACTACATCATAAAGACGGATACTTCACAGTACAGTACATGAGAAAGAAGACCAAAAAAAAAAAAAAAATCCTCTGTTAAGCTTTCTATTGATAAGTCATGTTACACTGCATAGCTCTGCCATCAGCCACAACACAAACTTTTATTCTCTCATCTTCTCCCACTGACCCCTGCCTGTGATGGGCAAGTTGCTGGCTGTGAGTTACACAGCCATAGGAACTGGGCATTACCCATGATGACTCCCAAATTCATCAGGGCAAGGCTACTCAGATAACTCACAGTTCCTCATGCCCAGGGGCCTCTCCATTCTTGCCACATCTAACAGCTTCTGCTCAAGTAAAGGAGCCCACGGAGGTCAGGCTGAAGCCCATCTCAGTCCTCTACAGGGATTGACTCAGTGAGGAGAGATGTGAGCCAGCCAGGGATAGGTAACTAGGGTACAAACTCACATGACGTCAGACGCAAGCTACATACCAAGAAGCAGAGGAACAAACACACCTACCTCTCTGAGAAAAGTGCAAAGGTATCAGGAAGAGCCACTCAGTGGCCTAAGCAAAGCTGATGCAAGGTAGGGGAGAGAGAAAAGCTGTGTTAAAATGTTTCCCAGCTGAGTTATTGATAACCTCCAAGCCTCAGTCTGAGAAAAATTTTACTTATGCCACCAAAATGAAATGAAGCTTGTGATCATGATATGTTGACTACAAGCACTATATAGAAATGTGATGTTGTTATAAGTTCCTTGCATTTCTCCTGCTTTAGGACTTCCTGTCAAATAACTTACCATTCGTATTAATTTCCCAGGACTGCTATAAGATAGTACCACAAACTGGGTGGCCTAAAACAATTGTGAGAGAATTGTATCATCTCACAATTCTGGAGGTTTGAGGTTCAAAGTCTAGGAGTCAGCAGGATAGGTTCCTTCTGAGATCTGAGGGAAAACTGTACCTCTGTACCACCTAGCTTCCAGTGACTGCTGGCAATCCCTGGCTATGCTTGGGTGACAGATGTATTACTCCAGTTTCTGTCTTCACTTGACTGCCTTCATGAAACGATACCAGTC
Source organism: Castor canadensis (assembly GCF_047511655.1). Classification (NCBI taxonomy): domain Eukaryota; kingdom Metazoa; phylum Chordata; class Mammalia; order Rodentia; family Castoridae; genus Castor; species Castor canadensis. Next base: position 98,036,441 of record NC_133391.1, on the reverse strand, counting down.
ATGCTGGATTAGGGTTCCACCCTACTAATTACATCTGCAAGGACCCTTTTTCAAAATAGTCACATTCTGAGATGCTAGATGTTAAGACTTAAAATGTATCTTTTGGGGAAGACACAATTCAGCCCAAAATGCCATCTAGTAATTACAAATAATTACAAAAACACAGGCTTACAACACTTTACACTTCCCGAAGAACTTCAGGTACGTTATTTAAACCGATCCTCTCTACAGCTGGGTAGGGCAGGAGTCATTCTCTCCATAAGACAAAAGAAGCACTACTTCTGGCCACCTAACAGAGGTTCAAGGCAGAGACAGAACTTAAGTCAGGTCTTCTAACTCCACATACAGTATTTTTTTTAACTTGGACACTCACATTAAACACACACCTTACAGAAGAGTACAGTTATATGGGAAAGTGTCTCAAGAAGCCTGCCAAGCATGATAGGAACTCCAAACATCAAAATGACTTGCTGCTGTGGCTTACATATGTTTTGCTGGTACATGTGACCCAGACATCCATCCTACCTCCACTCATGCAGGAGCTCTGTCTTGATGCCTTCACCAGAAAGGAAGGCTATTCATACCAAAATTATTAATTTTGCAATTTTATAAAAATTTTACCAAATGCCTCATAGAGTGCACAAGCTTTCATGGGAAACATCAGAACCACTCTCTCTAGTCTCTTCTTCACTAGGCCACTATTTTGAGTCATCTCTTTTCCAGGCGCTTCCTTGTTTGTGCTCTATGCTGGCCCAACCTTGCTGGCTTTGGCCTTCTTTCTGAACTACACCCACTTCCCCCATGCACAAATTGCCCCCGTCATCCCTCGGGACCACTCAGCCATGGAGGCTCCTATAACTACCAGAATCCATGTGATAGGTTGGTTATAAACAAGCAATGGAGAAACTCTAGAAAATATTTTTTTCTATCTCATCATTCCCTACCACTCAGAATATTTTGGGGCATCAAAATAGTCTCTAAAATTTTACTTTACATTTTTTGCAGGACTCTATGCATTCAGAACATAACTAGCCACAAAATAGATCAAGAAAACGTAGAAAGGTTTATTATGCCTTTTTGTGTTCTGAAAGAGACTTTAAGTTTTCAAATTCTTGTCTGAGTATTACAGGTTTCAAAAATGGTTATCAGAATCTCCTAAGTAAATTTAGTGCTCTCTTCACAAGGACAGAACAGGCAGCAAAGTGAGAGGCTCGTGTACCAATGCCTCTGCCAGCTACAGCACAGCTGGTGTAAGTCACACTGAACTGTAGAGAAACAGAACTCAGAGTTTGTGGAAAATCTGTTCAAATTCAGTTGTCAGCTACACAATCAGTGATCTAAGCAAAGCCCAAATCCCTCTCTCTGAAAAGATCTCCTAGGAGTTCTTTCTCCTGTGATTAGTAACTCCATCTGGACTAGTCTGGAATATTCAGTTATCTCATTCCTTGCACGGTTAGATTTAGATAAAGGTCCCACTATTATAGCATACTAACAAAGCAGGTAGGTGTTTGTTTATTTGTACAATCATAGAGGCCACATCTTGCTGCTGGTGAAAGGCCTCAGGTTATAGCCTTTTGTGTTGTCTGGTGATTTGAAGAATAGTATTGTCAGGAATTTCTCTCAGAAGATGAGGAACATTCATGAGTTTGATCTGACAGTTGCTTTAAAAAGCGCAATTGGTAAACAATACTCCCTTTCCATATGGCAGTGAAAATTGGAAAAAATACTTATATTTTCTTATAGGAATCACGTAAATAAAACTAAACAGACTCACTTAATGCTTCCCCGAGCGTTATTAAAAAGCATATTTATGCTCCAATTGAAAGAAAATCTTAGGCATAGAAAAACTCCAAAACGGCTCTCCATTTAAACATAAAATCACTTAAAAACAAACCTTAAAAACTAAAGGGAAAGAATTATCTCCAGTCCGGCATTTGTATAAGTCCCTTAATGTCTCCCTGGTTTCAGACAAATACATTTGCATGGGAGTAGCCGCTGCTCTCCTCAGAGGCTTCCCTCAGCATGTCATACAGAAACACCACCGTGGCAGCCCCCTACCACAGGCGGGACAGGCAGGCATGTGAGCAGGGGACCTGCTCCACCAGTCCCTTTCTGGCTTAGGTCTGCTTCCTCATTGCTATTTTTGGGTACAGTCTTCCTATCAGTTTATAGCACACACACACACCACAGGAGTGAATGCACTTGGGCCCCTCCTAACCCCAGGTAGTGATGGCATTGGTTTCACATGTTATCTCAGAACTTACAACCAGACAGCAAAGTAGGCCCTGATTAAACATCAGGCAACTGAAACACTTGGCCGGTGAGTGGGGAGCCTGCACTCCACCCTCAGTCTCTGTTGCTTTCCAACTTTCCAAGCTGCTTCCGAACATCTGCTGAACTCACTTGAGAGCTCACATTTTACACTTCAGCACTCCATTGCATACCCTGTCTTTTATTACTCACGGATTCAAGTGACAGTGTTGAACAAGTCATGGTGCTCAATCTTCAAAATACATTAGAATCACCTAAGTGCCTGCAGGAGACACAGGCTTGCTCTTGCTCTCTCAGCCAGCCCCAGGAATATGGCTCTGTGATGGTGCCAAGGAATCTGTGTTTTAGCAACTTCCCTGTCTTCCCCAGTATCTTTATAAGAACTACTGAATTAGACTAAATCCCTTGAGGGACAGAACCATTATACACTGTATGTGGCCTAGAGTTGATATTTAATAAATACTTACTAACCGATATATTTTTTAAGGATGAGTTACTAGACATAGATACCATGCTTTTAACTGCATATAACAGTTAATTTAATGAGTTAATACCATCAAGCAGCCAGGTGTTTTCTATCCTTCTTCCCTGCCATCCTCTTTTCCCTAATGATCACAAGATAGCTTCAGTAATCCCAGACATCACACATAGCCCCAACAACATCCAGCAAAAAATAAGGAGGTTTCTTCTCATATATCCCTGTCCTCCTCACCCCCTTTTACTGGGGCTCAAATCAGGGCTTCATGCTTGCTAGGCAGTCTCTCTACAACTTGAGCCACATCACCAGTTCTTTGGCTCTGGTTATTTTGGAATTAGGGTCTCGCTTTTTGCCCAGCCTAGCCTGAACCACTATCCTCCTATTTATGCTTCCGACAGTATCTGGGATGACAGGCACGTGCCACAACACCCAGCTTTTTCTGTTGAGATAGGGGGGAAGTCTTGTGAACTTTTTGCCAAGGCTGTCCTGGAACCACCATCCTCCAGATCTCGGTCTACCACATTGCTGGGATGACAGGTATGAGCCACCAGCACCCGCTCAGCTGGTATGTCCCCTTCTCAAAGGCAAAGAAACTCTACCCTGAAGCAAGTTTCTTCTTGTATCTCCTTAGCCAGAATTCCTTCACATGCTTCTACCTAGACCAATTGCATCTCAACACAAAAGAATGGGACCATAATTAGTTTAACCCTACAAAAGGACATCAATGGCAAGCAGATTAATCAAAGCAGGCAGAAATGGGGGAGAGGGGCTATTCAGAAGGTAACCAATAAATAGTGCATGCCACAGTGAGAAAAGTTCTAAATTTGAGGGGAAGGAATGCAATGTAACTTACACGCATCTGTCTAGAACTGAAGATGAGATGAAATACCTTCACTGGCAACCCAGAATACAGACTGTCTAGAGGCCAGAAAGCAGCACACTCAAAGAAAATAATGAGTAAATCTGCAGTCCCCTGCTAGGTGATGTGTCACCATCTGCAGGGCCTGGCATTCTCTTCCTTTCTGCCTCTGACTCACACACCCAATCAGGGTAGCACTGTCAGCATGGGGAGATGGGAGGGAGGAATGCTACATAATGAATGCTCCTAGAACTATACTGTCCAATACAGTAGCCACTGGCCACATGTGGCCACTGAGCATTTATGATGTGTCTAGTAAAAAATGATGTGTTTTATAAGTATAAAATACACAGTATATTTCAGAGATTTGTTATAAAAATAATGTAAAATTTCATCTTGATTTATGCTACAATGACATTGAAAACATAAAACATTAAATAAAATATATTGAAATTTGATAAAATTTCCTTTAAAAGTTATTTAAAGTTTCTTAAAAACTTTTCCAAATGTGGCAACTAAAAATTATCAGTTTTATGTCAACTTGCATTATATGCCTTTTGGAATGTGTTTTAAGAAGTTGAAGTTACAAAGCTACTGAATTAAAAAGAAGTACCACGTCACCACATCTTCTCTATCTATGTAGCATAACCCCTTCTTCCTCCTTTGTGCTCCCACCAGTTTGTTGATGGTCACTGGTCAGTGAAAGCCCTGCCTTTTTTACAACACTCATCTATCATGATGACATTTTTTGCTAACTTTAGCCAGTTTTGGCACTGCCCAGCAGAAAGCAGATTACCAACAGGGAAGAAAACATGTCTTACTTTTTGAATTCCTTTAACCATGATGTTTATTGTAAGAAAGAAATTGCATAGGCAAATGTCACTGGTGCCAATCCAGCACATACACATCTTTGGCAATAAAAGCTCCAATTTTTCTTAAAGCTATAGTGTGCTCAGTTTTGGGGTTTTTTTTTTTAAGTTTCAGGAGGTAACAATATGGCACAGTTTCAACCAATTAAATATGGACAGAAGTGTCATAATGAGTCATAGAAAAACTTTTTCTTGATTTAAAAAAAGGAAGAATAGGACAAACTCAGCAAGGACACACATTTTATTCTTTGTCCCTGGTCTTTTCTGTTTGGAATATGGATGGGAGAACTCCAGGTGCATCAACAACCTCAAGACTCTAAGAGTCAAGGCACTGAGGTATACCAGGAAGCCAGAAGGAGCCTGGGTGCTTGATGACCTCCTTGGTCAGCTGCACTAGCCCTAGGCCCTCTATCTCTAGATTTCTTGTTATATAAGTCAAATAAACCCTTTTGTTTAAGTGACTATTCATTATGCACAGCCAAATACAATGCTAGCTGATAATGTCAGTCTTCAGAAAATTATAATGTTCACAATCTAGCCCTAAATTCTTCTGTCCTTAGGATGTTCTCACTTCCAAAGAAAACAGCCCATGACAAATAGTTATTCTGGCTCATGTATTGGGAATAAGTGTGCACTATTTGGTCACAACTTTTTAGAATCTAGCACCTATAGCAACTCAAAAAAAGATAAGTGCTATGTATCTATAATCTATATAAGTACATAGATATAAATTGATATTTCCTAGAGCACAGGACTTTGTCTGTCTTATTCATCATTTTGTTCTCAGGTCCTAACAAAGGTTAAATCACCTTCTTCTAAGGTGCCATCTCCTTCTAGTGACATTCATAAAATAGCATGTTACCATTCAGAGGTAGCATCATGAAAACCATCTTAGGCCAGGTTTTAGGATAACTGAATCTGTGGCTCTGAAACATCTCTAAAAACAAAAGTTCATGCAAAAGCTCAGTGTGTTAAACAGGTAAGACTGAAGAGAGAAAACCCAAAGTTCCTCCATTTGGCCATAAGATAATAAAAAGTGCCCAAGAAATTCAATAGCACTACAAAAAAGTTTAAAGTCTACTTTTAACTCTGTTATGTAGATATAATGGAATATTAGCCTGGAAAGAGGTCAGAAATCAGTGCACACAGAACTTTGGAAGTGAACTATATTCAGGGACCATACAACCAAATGCTTCAGCTATGGGCCTTGGACGACCTTGGACCAGCATTTAGCTATTTTCCTTACCTGTAAAATTAGTATAGTACTACTAGACATTAATATGTTAATATACAATGTAAGTTGCCAAGAGAAGGATATTGCATGCAATGTTTTCCAAATTTATTTGACCATAAAATTCTTTTTTGCTGACTACTATTTTAAGACATACCCTTTGGGAAACTCTCTAACACAGTCACCTTTGCATTTTTAAAGATATAAGAATTTGGATTTTTTCTAGATTAAAGTAGGCTTTTAATATAAGGGTATATAAAGGCATAAGTCATAGAAGAAGGCTTCTAGAGTTTTTTGGGGTTTTTTTTTCTGTTTTTTTGTTTTGTTTGCAGTACTGGAGTTTGAACTCAGGGTCTCACACTTGCTAGGTAGGTGCTCTACTGCTTAAACCAGTCCACCAGCCCTGGAAGAATATCTTCTAATATCTCCCTTTATAGATTCCCCAACCACTATCAATTTGGCTTTAAATTTTGCCATCATTATATATTCAAAAATTTCTGCTTGGGAAACAGGAAAAAATGAATGATACAAGAGCAAGATCTTGTATCAGGTCTTGATGCAGATCTGTTTCTTAGATAATCCATAAAACAAGCTTCCAACATGAATGCTGTTAAAGCCCTACCAAACTTCTCACAAGGGGAAAAATGGAGTAGCAGTGAGGAGGCAAGTCTGGCTCCTAGCTCCTGAAGCTCATTCTTGTAATGCCATGGTATTTCCTTCTCCTGACCAGGGGTCATCCTTCTCTACCTGTCATTCCAAACATCCAGTCAAGTCAGCTGGAAGACAGACTGAACAATCAGGAACGCACTATAGCCTTTCTCCTTGAACAAGCCTTCCGCATCAAGGAGGACATCTCTGCTTGTCTCCAGGGGACCCATGGCTTTCATAAAGAAGAATCACTTGCCAGGAAGCTACTAGAAAGCCACATCCAGACCATCACCAGCATCGTCAAAAAACTCAGCCAGAATATTGAGGTAGCTCACTATTTCCATATGTTGACCGCATTGCTTGATAAAGAGTATTAACCACCAATGTCATTTGTCGACTATAGATAGAAATGTGTTTAAATGATTACAATGTAGTTCTCCACGGGAGAAACAGTTTAATTATTTGACTGCTCATTTATGCCAAAATGTAAAAGAAATTTCCATTCAAAAATATCATGTATCTATTTTGTGCCAGGAAAGACAATTGCTTAACATTATATCAAACATTAGGCTACAGGGCTTACTTTAGTCTAAATCTCCAAGATGTTATTAATAACTTCAAAGAGTCATTTTCATAATGCATAACAATGCTTGTTCATTGGCCCACACAACCTGACCCATCTCCCATCCCTCTCTTCTTCACTCTTGGCCACACTGACCTCCCAGTTATTCCCTATTATTTACTCAAATTGGACAATCTTCCTGTAGATATTCCTGTGAAATGTGATTTATTTTCTTCAGATTCTTGCTTAAATACCACCTTATATGAGAAGGTTTCCTTCGCACTCTATAAAGTAGCACTCCTCCTCACCCCAACAGTTTCAACCTCTCTTAAATTCTACATTTATCCATATAGCATTTATCACAACCTCCTATGATCTATGTTTGTCTATTGTTCATTTTCTCCTTCTAAAATGTAACCTTTGTAAGGGCAGGGACTTTGTTTCACTATTGAATCCCATGCCAGATAACAACAGTATCTAGTATACAGTCAGCCTTCTGTAAATATTTCTTGAGCAAGCAAATAAGTAAAAATGTCAAAGGAAAAATAATGTTTCTGATCAAAAAAGAAAATTCTTAAGCTAAATCAAGATAAACATGTCAGGTCTTTCAGGGTTTTAAAAGTGCACGTGCACAATGAATCTGGGGTAACAACTTTCGAGCAAGGGTCCAGAGAGCACACTTGAAGGAAACTGCCCAAAAACTTGTAGAATTATGAAAATTGATGACAATGCCCTTCCACAATAGTCACCCTTTTCTACTAACAGAGAGATTACTGTATTGTTGTTTTAAAAACAAACAAAAACAGAAAACCAAACAGCAGCATAGGATTAACCACAATGACTTGCTCATGAATCTGTATTTAAGGCCAAGAATATGTGTGCGTGTGTTTTCTGTGTGTAGGGTGTAACAGACCTCATAATGCGATGGAAAGAGTGCAGAAAGTTAAAACTCTTACAGACCTTTCTGAAATATGCTGTACTAGAATTGATAGATATTGAATCGACCCCCATGCCTGAAAAGGTCATGGTGATTAGGTATTCCAAGCATTACAACGTGTCTCAAAGGTGTGAAGAGGCAACAGCTCTGTGTCTTTTGACATGGCTACAAAATCCAGTATGTAGAGCAATAACTCTAAAACAAGATTGTCATTTACCCTTTGATACATCTTGATAATTGAAAAGAGAACAATATCCTCAGCAAAATGTTTCCAGGAATGTTCTGTATTTTGCTCTGAGCTGCCCTTACATAGTCGATCACACTTGTCAAATCTATCCAGACACACACGTTGGGCATTTTGATACATGTTAATTATACCCTAATAAAATACTCTTAGCCTTAAGAAGCAAATCGTTTCCAGACGCCTAGAATCTTTCTAAGAGTTCCTTTTTCTACAGTAATTGATTTTCAGATTATCTCTGAAAAGACAAAGAAAAAACATTTTCCCAAAACTATAAAACCTGAAAATCTTTACAACACTGTTGAGTGTTTGGTATATAAAGGGAAAATGAGGAGGACTAACTTGACTGTGTGGAAAAGTAACTTCTAAAAAATATCTTAGAACAAGGGGTATTCTTCAGTGATATAAATTAATCAGTGTATAAATCAATAAATTAATTTATTTTTAATTCAAAAGAGAATTTTATTTATAACAGTGCCTTACTGTGAGCTCCTCAACTTATGAAAGCAATGCTTGTTCATTATAATTATTTTGAAAGTTCAGAAAGAAATTTTAAAAAATTTCTCACAATTTAACCATCAAATGCCAATCTCTACAAACACCCAGCTGAATCTCCTGTAGTTCCTATAAATATTCCACTTAGGAGGTAGAGACTATTTTTTAGCAAAATCTTTAATATCAGAAACTCCTGTCATTAAAAGCACTTTGTATGGTATATACACAATGATTTGCTTAATTATTCTCTTCATGTTGAAATATCTTTGGGCATAAATATAAATTCACATTTGGACTATTTCCATAATATATATTCTTAGAAGTGGAATTACGAGGGTATGAACACCAGGAAAGCTCTTGATACATGTTGCAAAATTGGCTTCAAGAAGTTTGCAGTAATTATACTTCCATTATCATCATATGAGCGTGACTTTTTCACGGGGCCTATGCCACCATTGAGATTTATTGTTTTAACCTTTGCTATTTTATAGGGCAGAAATGAAGTCTTTCCCTTTTTCCTTCTTGAAGGTGTTTAACCCATTTTTAAAAGTGACTTGAAAATTTGTATTTCCTTTGCCAATAATCTGTTCATGACTTTTGCCAATTTATCTTTTAGGGTTTTAATGCTTTTTAATTATTATTGATTTAATGAGCTCTTTTACATATTAAGGATAATCACAATTGGCACATTGGTACATATTTAACAATCAACAATTTTCTGGGGGAAAACCCTAGTTTTTAGTGTTTGCCTACTTCCCTAGTGTAAATACTCCCACTATAATACCATACAACCAACACGACGAACCCAAAGATGGAAAGAGTTCTGTAGAGTTCGCTCTCACAGACAGGTTCATGCTGGTTACAGCACCAATGAAAGCCCTGGCAATCATGTTGCTAGAGATGTTTTCCAGTGTACTTTTTAATATCGTAGTGTGCCTACCTTGTTTTTACAAGTTTAGGTAAAGGCAAACATTCAAGTATTTTTCTTCATAACTGATCTCATTACTTTTAAGCTTAGAAAATTCTTCAGAGATGAAATAGTCTCCTCCATTATCTGCAATCCTTATTAATTTGTGGGCATGCATGTATAGGTGTGTGGGGACGTGTTGGGGAATTAAACCCAGAGCTTTGCACACGTTAACCACATGGTCTACCACTGAACTACACTCCTAGTCCTTGCTATGGCTTAATTTTAATATGTATTTTTAATCTATTGTTTTCTAAAATTTATATTGATATATGCCATATGGTAAATATTTAAATTGAATGTCTTCTGAGTAAGTACCCAAAGACAGCAACACCATTTCCAAAGTTTCTCCCCCACTGATTCATGAGCCTCATGTATAACATATCCCTTTATTGCATTCACCAAAGTCTTCATTACATTATAACATTACATCACTGTCCTCTACCAAAAACAAAAACAAAAAGACAAAATCAAACTCTGGCTAGTGTTTTTGACACTTTTATATCTGTAATTAAGGCTTTCTTTGCTTTCAAGTTCTCTCAATCTACCAATTTTTAAGTGTGAAAGATCTGTACACGTAAGGTCTTTAAAATTCATACAGTTTGCTACAAAAATCCTTCTTTGCCTGGTAAACTCATAAACATAAGTTTAAACACAGTTCAGGCCTTTGTCAAATAAATAAACTTTAATGTTTCCCCAAATCACGAATTTGTGTTTTCCAAAGTTCTATGCTCTTTTTCTCAATAAACAAAACTTTTCGTCTGTTAACACTTCAAATTGGAATTTGTTTAAATGTCAACATAAATATGATTTTTTATGGATAGGCAGAATTTTTAATTTTTAAATTAATACTTATAAATAGGTACAAAATTATTTATTTAAAAAAAAACACTATCCTCAGGACCAGCAACCTGATACAATAAGAAAGTCACCTTTATTTCCAAAACACCAAAACATCACAAAAACATGACCACCAATACCCAAGGACAAAAATCTGACATGTGCCATAAATCTCTTATGTTCTCTAAGAAATCGAGAACAATTTTTCACTCCATATATGTGGAGCAGTTTGAGTCAGATCAGCTGTGTCAACTGTGTTAACTTCACTGTGGTTCTACTCAATCTATAAAGAACCCTGCCTGGTGCCATATTGAACAATCTTTTTTTTTCTAAATTTACCACTAATTGTGAAATAGGTGTGTGTGTGTGTGTGTGTTGTGTGTGTGTGTGTGTGTGTGTGTGTGTGTGTGTATGTGTGTGCTAGAGAAGAAGGGGAAGGAAAAGTGGACTGGGAGGGAAAGGGGAGAAAGAAAGGCACTCTAAATGATATTTTCTTATGTGTAGTGGGAAATTAATGGGTATTTTAACTCAAAATTACAGATCTTAGAAGACCAAATAAAAATTCGTGATCAGGCAGCCACAGGAACTAACTTTGCAGTGCAGGATCTAAACATCAAACACCTACAAGGAGTTGGAGACCTTCGAGGAAGAGTAGCCAGGTGAGACGAAGCATATTAACTAATGCTTAGCTACCAGTTCTTGCTCACTGAACTTTCATTCAATTCTATTATAGAAAACAAGATAACTTTAGATTCTAAATGTCTTAAGAGACATTTAGAGAAAATGTCTCATAAAACTTTGAAACCCTCATGCTACCTATGAGACCCATAGTTTCTATAAATAACCCCTTTACATTGTATGTCCAGTTTGGTTCCATTGTGACCAGAGTCTTGTCTTTATAGCCTTCAACCACCCAAATACCAACATCCATACACAGACATACCTTCAAAACTAGATATAAAATCCCCATGTGTTAAATTCTAACGAGAAGATCATTTAAAATACACAAGGATGACATGAGTCTAACAAAAGAGATATGCTGCCAGATAGATTGTATTGAATGACATCTTCTGTATGAGACATTTAAATCAAAAGAGTTAATAGTATGCAATTCAGAAAAAATTCTGTATGTATTGACAATGCAGGGTTGCTCTGGCAGGCAAATCAAAAGTTACTTGTAAATGGCTTACCATGGATATCCGCCATATCTACATCTTCTGCCAGAATCTCTTTCCTCTCTCCTGGGATATTCCCACTCCCATCTTATTCTCTCTGAAGTGTAAGTGACCAAGTGAGAATTACATGATGAACATCTAAGTCGAACCTCTCTCTCTTAGTCTGTTTATGGTGCAATAGTAGAATAATTTAGACTGGGTAATTAACAAGAACAGAAATTCACTTTCTCACAGTTTTAGAAGCTGGAATGGCCAAGATGGAGGACTGACAGGTTATCTGGTGAAGGTTGCATCTTCCAGAGAAAAGAAATACTGTATCCTCACATGACAGAGAAACAGAAGACAGAATGGCAAATGACCCACATGCAGTGTGAAGACTTGTTCATAAGGGACTTAATCCTCCATCTGGGAGAAGCTCACAGCCTCGTCACCTCTTAAATGCCACAACTCTTAAGACTATCACACTGGCAACAGCTGAATTTTGAGACATGTTCAAACCACAGTACTCTCCTAGGATATTTTTTCACTCAACAAGAACATACTAAGCGCTTAACCTATGCCATTGACGGCCATGGACTAAGATTCAGCAACAGTCTCCTCTGTAGCTGTTCACAGTCCCCCTGGCAAAACAAGGTCCTTCAGTTAGCAGTGAGGTGAACACGACACTAAAAACCTGTGGTGCTGTGCGAATAATCAAAGTGATTGGGCAGAGGAGGGGCTTCTTGGAAGAGGCAACACCTGAAATGGGTTTTAAAGAACTTGTAACTAGATCAAGAAGGGTAGGAAAGACACTTCACGTCGGAAGAATAATATGTGTAAAAGAACTAAGGGAAGGATTACTGTGGCATGTTCAAGCGCCTACTGTGAGATTACTTTGGTTATGATATTTTGGAGAGATGGAGGTAAAGCTGGAGAAGTGGTCTGAAATTGCAAGATGAGGCATCTTGTGGACCAAAGCAAAGAGTTTGAAGTCTCTGTAGAAGGTTGTAAATAGTCACGGGAGCATGCACTGTACTACTGAAATACATTTCTTTTTTACTGATACTGAGACAGAGTATTGTCCAGGTTGCTAAAAAAAACCTGGGCTCCGGTGACCCTTCTGCCTCACCCTTTAGATTAGCTGGGACTACAAGCATGCATCACCACACCCAGGTGACTCCAATTTATCACTTAACTTCATCTTCAATTTTTTTTTTTTTTTTTTTTTGGCCACAATGGGGTTTGAATTCAGGGACTCACACTTGCAAGGCAGGCATTCTTCCCACTTGAGCCACTCCATCAACACTTCATCTTCAATCTTAAGCAGTGACTTCAGGACAAGATCTTACTTTTCCTTGAAATGTCCCTTTCTTAAGGAAAATTTCTGAAATCTATTTGGTAACCTCGGACAATCTGGCTAGAAGCCACCAGATTTAAAATTAACCCTTCCTCTCATGTTTCTTTTCTGTATTTTTGCCAGATAAATGACAATGGACAAGCTAAGGCATATTGATTACTGGCTTTCCATATCTAGTGACTTTAATTCCAATTAGCATTTTGGCATAAGTGAAATTATGTTGATTATTGTAACATAATTCCTAACAAACACCTTACTGCTTCATAAGTCAGCCTCAATATTTAATAACCACAATGTGCTTTGGATTTTCCCACCCTAACATAGTGGCAGTTTAGAATCAAGTACTTCCAATGACATGAGGTTCTCAAAGTTGTACCCCCTGCCTTTAACTTGATGGATTAGTCTCCAGGTGCAAAAAAAGAAAAAGGCAAGTGTGCAGAGGAGTGGCTATGTCTTACAATCTGTACCAGCCACCAGGAGAGTCCAACCTACTAGTCACATTTGACTCTTTACGACTCCAAGGCAAATCTGCCTTTTAAAAACTGATAAATCACGTTGGTGAGTGGTTAAAAACAAAAATCATGTCCTTCGAGAAAAAACAATGATGGATATTTTAACTTTTGAAAAGTTAAGAGGGATACTTCTGGCTAAAGAATAAAGGTATTTTATTCCACTTGTCTCTCTTGAGACATCTCAATGCCAGTAGAAAATTAAAAAAGGAAAACAAAACTCTATCTTTAACATAATAAGGAATTTGCCACAACTGCTAACCACATACTGGGCACACTTACCAAATATTGTGATGTGTGAACTGACACAGTTCTCCTCAGACTTTAAGCATAATGATTTCCTCCAAGTCAAGATTCAGAATCTATGTACTCCTGAAATCTCAGCTACTTGGAAGGTGGAGATAGGAGGATCAAGGTCTGAGCCCAGAGCAATGATAGTGCAAATCTGAAAATCAAACTAAAAGCCAAAGGACCAGTAGCATGGCTCAAGTGACAGACAGCTTGCCTAGCAAGCACAAGGCCCTGAGTTCAATACTCAGTACTACAAGTCATAATTCTGAAAGGTAGAAGCACATTATTCATAGGGACTTGGATGGGCCATTAGAGAGATAGGAAATGTTCCCTTAGGACTCAGGTAATTAACACAGAACAGCTGGGGAGGTTCGGCTATGGATCCTATTGTGTTCTCTATCATCTCATTAATCTAGGGCCTCCCTCCTTGCCAGTTTATACCTGAGAGAAGCTGGCTAGAGTGCAACAGACCGAGGTAGGAGAGGAAGTCCTAGTGTCACAACAGAGAAGCTATTATTTAATGTTTGCTGCAGGATATCCCAATCTGATTTTTGAGGGGACAATTGGGAGAAGTGTCCCTACCCCCAGACCTAGGGAAATAGCAGATTTGATACTTTGATACTCATTAGAAGATGGTATCACCAAACACATTCAGTGATGTGCAGGTAGCCAGAGACATTCAAAGATGTCATAGGGATAGAACTGATCATGCATAAAAGTCCTCCACTATCATCCATCCAGATTCATCAATTGATTGATCTGTGTATCTATCTAGGGATGACAGCGAGCACACATAATAAAGCCTTCTTTCAAAATGCTGTACTCACCCTTTTCCACTTAATATGTTCACTTGGCCACAGGTAACTGAAATCACAGGTCATGAAACTGTGGATAAGAGGAACCAGCATCATTTGATATTAGCCTTTGAATTACTATTGACTTACAAACTAGACATGTTTTACTTTGATAAGATAAAATTAATTTCAAAATAATATATAACAGCATTTCTTTTTGAAAGAGGTTATCATATTACAAAAAAAGACAAATTAGGATTTTTCTGGGATAAGGTGAAAAAATTAAAATATTATTGAGTTTGGAAGCACCTAAATAGAATAAATAAAACTCAAAATAAAGAGTCATAAAAAATAAAAAGCATAAGCAAAATCATACCAGAGGAAAAGAAAATAACTTCTTAATATAAAAATAGTTCTTTATTTTGACTTGGCAGACAAGTAATAAATCTAAAATGAGAAACAATAATATTTTTCAGAAAAAAAATTCATAAATATAAGAAGAAATTTTTTGAAACAGAGATTTGAACCTGTAAATCAAAAGATAAAACTGTGACCCTGAAAAATTAATATAAGAACAATTAAACCAAGAGATTCCAGTTGAAGTTACTGAATACCAAGAGTGAAGGATTACTGGATGTTCAGGTAGACAAAGCAAATCACATAGCAGAAGGAAAAAGTGTAGTCACCTCAAACTTCTCTAACTCAACCAGTGCCAGAAAAGGATGGAACAAAGTCTGTCATGTACTGAATGAAAGAAAAAATATTTTCTTTACCAAGTCACCTTTCAAGTATAAAAGAGCACACAAGCACTCTTAAGGACTTAAAGATTCTAACACTCCCGAGCCCTCCTTTTGAAAACTGGATGACAACTGGTCAATCAAGGAATAAATCAAAATAAGGACCTCAAAAAAAAAATCATGGTTAAGGAACATAGAATCTAAACACAGAATGAAAATTCAATACCTAGCAATTCTAGTTGTTGAACGTAGTGCAAGTATCATAAAATTTAACATTTAAAAATAGCAAAATATTAGCAAAAATGGTTAAAGGAGCAAATATATGTCTATTTCCTCATTTTTTGGCATATACTCAACAGATAATGTCTAAAGTAGAGATGGTAGTTGAAAAACATAACACTTTCAGTCTATGATATCTTTTAAAATAATCTCTTTATCTCGGAAACAAATATCTTTAGTAGTAAAGAAATATATATAGTCAGCCCTGTGGGTTCTGTGTCCACAAATTCAACAAATCTCAGGAGGAAAACATTTGAAAAAAAATTGCATCTGTACTGAACATGTACAGACTTGTTTGTCATCATTCCCTAAACAATATAGCATGACAGCTATTTACATAACACTTACCTTGTGGTAAGTATTGTAAGTAACCCAGAGATGATTTAAAGTGCATGGGAGGGTGTACACAGGTTGTATGTAAATACTGTGCCATTTTATGCAAAGTACTTGAGCATCTATGGATATTGGTATCCACGGGGAGTTCCCCGTGGATACCAAGAATGTTCCTGTATACATACATAGATATATATAATAGTGAACAGAAGTAACCATAAATATTGAAAGTGCTATTTCTGAGAGGTGGAATTTGGAATGTTAACTCTCCTCTTCATCTTTTTTTGTGTTATATGAATTTTTTTTTACAATGGGCACAGTACTACTTTACCAGAAACAATAAAATCCTAAAAGAAGGAGAAGGTAGAGAACTTCCTTTTGGAATATAATGTGCAGCGTTGAAAAACCACTAAGCCTTCCTTAAACTTTATTGTGTTAGGCTTGTGTGGGGCTGTGGGGGAGGTGAGATTGAAGAGGTGGCAGTGCTCAACATGAGTAAACAAATAATAGGTGCTAACCTTGTGTAGCTGTGTCTTCTGTGCCATGTACTGACTAAATGCTTTAAATCACCTCCTCCCATCCGTAAATAACTTTCTGAAATAATATTATTCAGCACAGCTACTTGCAGTTTTGAAGGCTGAGCACGCAGCACTCCAGGAGACATCTACATAGTTGTCTGTGTGTCTGGCACCCCCTGGAGTTGTATGGTGGATGAACTGTGCAGCTGTATTAATTGACCTTGGCATCATTTCCCTCCACTCCCTTTCTCTTATGAGGAAAACTAAAACACATAGGCATTAAGAAACTTGTCCCAGATCACAAACCTAAGAAGTAGCAGAACCAGCATTCAATACCTAATCTATCTGATGCCAAATTCCTAACCAGTAGCCTCCATTGCACAGACCAGGGAGGAGTGGAAGGAGGCAGCAGGAAGTTGTGGGAGTAGCAGTCACTCTTGCACAGTCTTTGTGTGTGTGGCGGGGAGGGTAGAAACATAGACTCACATAAGGACATTGCAGTTAATCAACAATAAAAGTGTTGTTTTGGCAATGGCAGTTTCTGCACATAATGTGCACAGTGGCTTTTGACCTGACTTAGATGCATGGCATCATGTCCTCGTTCTTGATCACGTTGACTACTATATTTTTCTCCACACGGTGTCCCCTCCTCTCACCACAGTCACTGGTATTTCTTAAATGCTTAGGCAAAATTACCATCTTAATTCACCTTTCGTTCTAAAATATTAAGGAAAAATTCATTTCTGGATCCTAAAAAGCATTAATAGGCATAAAAAATGACATGTTAGCATGACAACATGAAACTGTGGTTCCTGCTATTATTTGATGACAGTCAAAATGGTTATTTCATAAAATGGGAGTTGTCAAAATGATCTCTGATAGACCTGATATACAAAAGACACAGTCTCTCAGTGCTCTCCATCCTGTCATTTATGCGTACACGAGCATTTGTTGAAACCCATCACTCATGCAGTGTGCAACCTCCCAAGAGAGGTCTTAGCAATGGTAAGGAAGTCAGGTTCTCTGTGTTTGTTTCTCTGACATGTTGAAGAGATAGTTAATATTCATCTCAGCTCCATCTCACCAGAGTTCCTTCCCTACAAAGCCAAATTCTACCTTATAAACCAAACTTCATTCATGTGTTCATGTGAATTAGTTTTGTTCTAATATAAGACAGTGCCCAACTGAGGTCACAGTGGTCTCAGAAGTTTTGATTGGGGCTAAGATGGCAAGTTTTTAAGATGAATTGGAAGCTTTTGTTTGTCTGGGGCACCTTTCATAGTCAAAGGAGAATTGGCAGTCTGGGAGCCAAGAAAAGGCAAAAGGGAGAAAAATAGGTTCAGGACATAACATAGAAGAGGAAGATGTATCTATTTTGTCTAATACTAGGTAGCACATCAAAATCTGTTAAAAATTTCTATGACTTAGTTAATATGCTGAAAATATGAAATTTCCCCCAACTTACCATATGTGCACCAACTTGGTTTGGGTCAATATACCCAACTTGGCTTCTCTTCCCTTATGAAGAGAAGAGAAAAATGAAGAAGGAAGTTATGGTATACGCCCCTATATCGAACTTTAGAATTTTTGCCACCAAATGAAAGCACAACTCCTACTATAGTATTAAAGCATTACGAATTTATTTATTGATCTCACACAAATTTCCATCTTGTCCCTAGATGTGATTCGAGCATTGTGAAGCTGTCTGGGGACATTCAGTTCATCAGGCATGAGTACCGGCAAATTGAAAGAGCCATGCAAGAGCTCATGTCTTCCCTAGAAACTGTTTCCAAGAACTTGGACATGAAGGTAACTGAAAGTAGATGGGCCTCTCACCTTGTGAGTTACTGCCAGAAGTAAGACCATTATAGCTTATCAAAAGTCCCAGTCAGGTGGTAAGTTTTTAAAAGAACTCTTTTCTTCCAAACTATAGTACGACCCCTCAATCATATACACCACGAGTACAGTCAGGTCAGTCAACAAGAGCTTAACGAGGCTTCCCACACCCCAGCACCGCTGCCCACTGTACGCACAGACCATTGCCTTCATCCTTATTCTGTGGCTTCCTTTCAAACTCCGGAGGGCCAGGGACAAGCAGAGGAATTTCTCATGGAAGCTAGGATTATTATTGGTTCCACATTAATATGAGTTGATCATTTACATTGATCATTTACATACCTGTTTAAAATCTTTTAATGGATTAGAGCTCATACAAAAAACATAGAAGTCCTCTGGCCTGGATTTTTTACAATCATCTTTTGTTTGTCTGCTTTTGGTGGTACTAGGATTAGAACTCAGGGCTTCATGCTTCTAGGCAAGAACTCTACTGCTTGAACCATGCTTCTAACCCTCTTTTCTCTGGTTATTTTGGAGAGCCTGGCTTTTCCCCCAGGCTGGCCTGGACCACAATTCTCCTATTTTATACTTTCCATTGTCTCTGAATGACAGGCACAAGCTAGCAGGCCCAGCTTTTTTCCACTGAGATGGGGGTCTCACAACTGTAATCCTCCTGATCTTAGCTTCCAAGGAGCTAGGATTACAGGCGTGAGCCACCAGCACCCAACAAAAACCCTCTTTACTGGACCCTGCTAACTGCCTGTGCTTTCTGATTCACCCTTTATACTGAGTGATATTTCTCTACCGGTAAAGGGTTCCCTGATCATAGATTTGAGTCTTTTAGATGTGTAATATTATCATCATTTCCTAAGTATTGTAATTGCATTGTTGATTTATTCTTTGACACTATGTTAGTCCAGATTCTTTGAGAAGCAAATGCCACAAAGGAATTAGATAATCAAGAGATTTGGTGAAGGAGAGTGATGGAGGGGTGAATTCAACTATGACATATTGTAAGAACGTCTGTAAATGTCACAATGTACCCCAGCAAAACAACAACGAACCCCAGAGATTTACTGAGGGAAAATCTATGAGGAAAAATGTGGGAAGAGTTAGATAAGACAGGGACAACTTCAGACTATAATACAGTGAAATAGACAGGGAAGAAGGCTTTCGCTGCAATGTCATGAAGAGCCTCATCAAATTCCTTGAATGAAAGCCACCCGTGGAAGGAGCAGCACTCAGACCCTGGCTGGGAGCAGCCCGTGGAACGCCTGGTCTGAACACAGGGGAGTGGATTTGGAGCCTAGCAATCAAGGCCCATGACCGGCTAGCCTCCTTGCAGTGGACATCAGAGACTCGTTTTCATGGGAAACACTAGAATGAAAACTGTTTTCTCAGTCAAGTGGCTGGCCTTTTGCTTCTTTATATTCTTCTCTTATTAATTTCTAATTTTACTGCAGTGCAGTTATGACCTATGCTTTCCCCGCTTTTTGAAATATTTTTGAGATTCTCTCTCCTGTCTCTGTCTCTCTCCCTCCTGTCTCTTGTCTCTCTCCCTCCTGTCTCTGTCTCTCTCTCTCTCCTGTCTCTGTCTCTCTCCCTCCTGTCTCTCTCCCTCCTGTCTCTGTCTCTATCTCTTTTCTCTGTCTCTCTTGAGTAAGAAAGCAATCCTGGGGACTAAACTCAAGAAACTTGGATCCTCACACGTGTTAGACAAGTGCTCTAGCACTTGAGTCACGTATCCAGCCCTTTTTTGCTTTAGGTACTTTTCAGATAGATTCTCATGCTTTTTTGCCTGGGCCAGCCTTAGACTGTGATCCTGTACATCTGGGATCACAGGCGTGAGCCACGACACCCGGCTTGTTGGTTGAGATGAAGTTACACTAATGGGTTTTTTGCCTTGGTGTAGCCTGGAACTGTGATCCTCCTATTCTCCACTCCAGAGTTGCTGGAATTAGAGGCATGGAGATTTTGTCTCTTGTTACATGTGGGATGAGTTGTTGCCAATGTTTGTGGACACTGGAAAAGAATGAGTGTTGGCTCTGCAGGTTGCAGTTAAATCTATTAAATATAGTTTGTATTTTCACACCTTCCTACATCCTTATACATATTTTACTTGACAAAAGTAGAGAACCAAGAAAAGTCACTTAAAAATCACTAATCTATCATCAGTGTTAGTTTATCCTAGAAAGTTGTTGCTTTTTAATTACGTATATAAAGAAAATAAGGTTTAAAGTTCTTTATTTTCACTGTGGATTTTACCTCTCATCTATAAAAATTATCATCTTTGTTTGATTTTGTAACATGTTTTGGCTTGAATGACAATTTAATTGACATTAATAGGGGTCAGCCTGATTTCCTTTACCTTTGCCAAGCATACATTAGCCTATGATTTGATTTTCATCATTCCTCACTTTACCCTGTTTTAAGTGCATCTTCTGTAAATAACCATCTAGGTGCAATTGATTGCACATGCAATATGCATTCAAACCCTTCCATTATTCATCTCACTCCTTGCTAAGAGAACTCTGATTATTTTAAATGGCCACTTTCTTCCATAAGATCATCTGTGTCAGGAGTTGAGTTCTGTTTGGCCAAAGCAGTCATGCTTCATGCTTCTTGTCAGTGATTAAACACAAATATGTGCTGCAATTTTGCATTTATTTTTTAATCTAGCTCTTGTACCTAAAGGAATTTCCTCATTGTGTCTAGCAATGCAAATAGCGCAATACTCGCCAATTCCAGAACTAGGACTTGTTTTCTCCATCTTGTATCCCCTGAGTCACTTTATGTATGATGTACTTGTGGTCATGTCAGAGTACTAGCTTAAAATCCCTGAGTCTGAAGCTTATGCTAGTCATGTGTGTTTCCCTCAGAGTCTAATTGTGCATGCAAATATTTATTCATTAAGTATTTGTTGAGCTTTTCCCATTAGTCACCTGATGTCACTGAGGATATAGTGGTAAAAGGATATAATGGCTTACATTGTAACTGAGGTGACAAAAAGTAAAGAAAAAAAGAGTGAAGTATATTGAGTTGAATTAATATACTGATGGTAATAGCATGTTTTTGTTAAATCATTAGGTAACTTATTATCTAAAAGAACATTACGGACAGCAGGATGGAACACTCTCTAGTATTCCTTCCCTGAAAACACTGCAGCTATTACTCTGAATCATACTTAATTTGAAGAAAATCATTTTCAAATGCAAACATGCTCCAGGTTCAAATCTGTTTCCTGACTCCTTTAAGAATACAGTATAATTCATGTAAGTGCTGGTGGTTTTGCTTACACACACAAAAAAGCTCCTTCTTGTACTTTCACTAGGTAATGCAGCTCTTAGGAAAGATAGAGACTTCCTCTTCTGAGCAAACCTCAAATTTAAAGGTGGTCCAGGGAGATTATCATCATGAAATGAACCTTTTGGAATTCAAGTAAGTGATGGAAGATGTTTAATCCTGTTAAATGCATTCCAAAGAGTTTTGCATAGTGAGACCATTTGTCATTAAACAAAAACCTATCCCAGGAATTTGAACCTAGCCAAGAAATAAAGTAGCAAACCAATGTGGAGAAAAGAGAAGATATGTGAGTATTAATTTTGTCATTCCCTTTTTTATACCTCATCTGATTTGATACACTCATTCTGACCTTTCCTATAGAGCAACTTTAACTTTTTGTCAATTTTGTATTAAAAGGCCTCAATATACAGTGCTGTTGAATATCAACTGGTTCCCCAAGATTATCGAATGTTTTAAAATAATTTTGATTTACAAGTTATTCCTTTAAGATCTCTTCTAAGAAATAAGGGCAAAATAGTTTCTGCTGGGTATTGAGGGGGGGGAGAGGGAGGGGGCGGAGTGGGTGGTAAGGGAGGGGGTGGGAGCAGGGGGGAGAAATGAACCAAGCCTTGTATGCACATATGAATAATAATAGAAAAAAAAACAATTATAAAAAAAAAAAACAAGACACATCAGTTGTGTCTAAATTGCTGTGTGATTGGAGGTTGGGGCAGAAGGAGGGTTCAAGCTAGACTTGAGGCAGGACTGTGACGCTGGGAGGCAGGACTGTGACCCAGGAAAACAGAAGCTTAAGGGTGCAGTAAGAACTGAAACCTATCAGCGCCATTATTGCCAACATTCCTCCCGTTTTTGTTTGTTAAGGAAGGGGGGCGTTGTGTTCGCTCTGGCTTCTCCGAGCTGGCAAGGGGCGGCATAGGGGAAGGGAGGGTTAGTTGGCAAACAATGTTGGGGTGCTGAGCCTTATGATGGCGTACACCCAGGCTCCAAAAATGAAGATTTCCTCTTCCCTGAAGTTGATGAAGGTCCCTTGTAGCCATAGGTTGTAAAGAGTCTCAAGCCAATCCTCAGACCTCCGCATGGTGGGTATCAGCCAACTATCCTGGCGTTTTGGAGAGGTTGGTATCCCTGGAGGTGCAACTGGTTACATTTTTGATTAGCAAGAGCAGACATGTAGTGTGATACAAGGGAGGAAGTTTAAGAATAGGAGAGCAAGAACACAGGCATCAGGACGGGCATTAGCCAGGAGAACCACTGTGAAATGTTCCCTAGACAATTTCAAGAGTCCTCCAACTACAGAGAGAGAAATGGGTGGCCATACATTATCTAAGACCCAAATAGGACTATTAAGAGGAGCATAAAAATGTGTCTGTTCAGGGACTACCTACCTAGGGATCTAAATTCTGCAAAATCCTTTAACTGCCAGGAAAGCTGTAAGCTGTCTTATGGTATGGGGGTTGGGAAATGGAAGATTGGGTTGATGCATTTAAGACTCAGGGAGTGAGTCTGTCCCTTTAAGGCCACACCTAGGTAGGTGACCTGTGGGAGGCAGGGGCTGTCAGGATTTAAATGTAACACTCTTGGATAAAAGAGAGATTTAGCTCATTATTTTATATAAATTGACACTTTTAACCTTTTAAATGTTTGTACCATATTTAGATAAAGTATAACATAACACTGTTACAAGGTGGTCATTTAAGACACATAATCAAATATGTAAATGAGCTCTGATTTAGTAGTATTTAAAGCTTGACAAGATCAGCCAAAAACACGAATAATTTCTTTGATAAAATCTTTCTCTGTAATGATTTTTTGTAGATGTTACTCAGAGCAGAACAATATTAAGATAACCTTGTTATTTCATAGACAGAGGATTTGATTTTAGTTTGACATGACCCTAAAAATCTTTTAGGCAACTCCTAGATTATATTCAACTTTAACTTTATCACACACCGAAGTTTTTCCAGTTGTTTACTTTGTAACTTGTATTTTAAAATTAACTTTTATAAGAATTTTAAATTTATTGTAGGGACTGGAGCAACTAATTAGTAGCCCTTGCTGTTTTAAGGAATTTATGGTAGGCATAAGGCCTTATCGTCCCTCAGGCTTGAGAGGTATTGTTTTAGGTGTGGAAGCTGTGAGGGATTTTTGAGTTTTATTTGAATAGGGAGGGCCATCCTGGCTCACCCTACACTCATCTCATCACATCCACACTGTGGAATCTCTTTGTTCCTGAAGGAGGGGGCAGCAGAGATAGCTGCCTGGGGGGAGGAGAATTTGAGCTTTTAATTGAGATAGTAAATCCTGTCCCATCAGGGACACTGGAGTTTTAGGTACTATGAGGAAAGAGTGACAGAAGAGGAGATCTCCTCAAGAGCAGGCCAGAGGCCAGGTAAACTAGCACTCTAGGGGCTGGCCAGATTTGCCCCAAATGATAACTTTTGTCATTGGACCAGGGACCAGGAGAAAAAGGTAAAACAGAGAAACAGGCTCCACTGTCTAGGAGGAAAATGGCCTTTTGTTCTTCTGCCATTATGGCTCCTCAACATTGATGCCAAGAAGTGGAGTGTGGCCAGGAGGCTGAGACCCATCAATCTATAGGAGGTGGCACCTCATCTTCCATCTGGAGATAGGGGCACTTAGACCTCCAGTGGTTACCCTTGCAGAGGGCAGGGTCCCGGCTGGGGATGGGGCTGTCTCCTGGGCTGTCCCCCCTTAAGCATTCTCTGCAGAAGTGCCCCTCCTGTCCACCCTGATAGCAAGTTCAGGATACAGGCCCCCAGTCGGGTGGGGCCCTCTCTGAGACCAGCAATGAGGCCATGGTGTCTCTTATGTTTTTCTCTCCTGTTAGTAAGGTCCCGGACATACAGACATAGCCGTAAATACAGACATGGCTAACTGTATTACTTGGTTCAATGACTTCTCCCTTCAGCCCAGTCTGAGTTTTTTACAAATATCTGGGGCTGACTGTTAGAAATTTATCTTTGAGGAGAACCTCTCTCACCTGTGACTCTGAATCCACCGTGGTATGCTTTCTGATAGTGTCCTAAGATGCTATAGAAAGGTAAGAGGATTTTTTTTTAAGTTGTTGCTGTAAAGTAAAGTTGTTATTTTACATTGACACCTGACATTCTGGAGAGCAAATCTCTGAACTGTTCTGGGCCTCAGTTTCCTCACTTGAAGAATGAGGGATCTGGTCTAGGTTAAACTACGTTTTTCTACTATGAGATGGCTGAAGTGACATTAATGCCACTTATCTTCTTTACCATTTTTTATTTTTTTTTTGGTAATGCTGGGGAATTGAACCCAGGGCTTTGCACATGCTAGGCAGACATTCTCCCATTGAGCTACTTCCTCAGCCCCAATTATCATTATTATTATTATTATTATTATTATTTACTTTGGCTGTACTGGGCTTGAACTCAGGACTTTATGCTTGTAAAGCGGCACTCTACTGCTTAAGCCATATAATCATTTCCAACCTGAGTGGACTGGGCCCAAACTCATTGCTTTTCTAATGAGATAAGAGTCTGGTCTAGTCACAGAGATAAAGGCTTGAATGTATTTGGGCATCAGTACAGCTGTTTAGATGTTTTTAAAATTCCCTTAGATCTGATAACTGGAAGGGGACATACGACTTGCCCTCTTCCTACCATTGCCTGTTGGAGAGGGAAGCACTCATTAAGAGGTTCTGAGTATTGGAGTGTCTTAGAAGGTAGAAATTTGTATAGGGGACCTCAGTTTGCTTTTTTTTACTTTTATAGAAAAGGTCTAATTGGAGTATGGTATTGTAATTTAAGGAACCCTGTGAAGGCCACTTCTCTTGGTCACCCAAGGCATACTGAGGCCAACCTCAGTACAAAGCTTCCAACATCTACCAGCCAAAGACTGGAAGGTGCAGATCCCATCTAGAAAGAACAAAAAGTTAGGATCCAGTCTTTTAGCTAACAGCAGGCAGCCTCTTTAATAAAGGCTACCTTTTTAACAAAGAAATCATTTGTAAAGTTAGAGAAGGGCATTCAGAGGGCATTTCAGGCCAATAACAGTACCATATGGGGCAACTAGTGTTAATATTTGGAGGGAAAATTTATGCTGAGGCCAAAGATATAGAAAATTCTAAATGAGAAGTTTAGAGACCACAGTAATGTCCATTTTGTTATTTCTGGAACTATAACCTTGAGCTAACAGTTGGCTTACAAGGGCTGGGTCTGATGCCCTGAGGTGTGAGGTGGGGCTAGGAGCAGGACTTGTGCAAGGTGCCACTCCCTCCACACACAGCTGGGACAAGTGACCCTGACTGCCTAGGCCTGATCCTGTGGCCTGTCGCCCCTCCCTCCTTCCTGTGTACTCTGCACACATTTATTCTAGGGGAAGTGGCGGTGAGCTGCAGCCATCACCACGTGTGGCTGGCGGCCCAGGATTTGCTGGGTCCTCTCTATGAATTTTCTTAGCTATGGCAGGCATTTTTGCTGTGTCCAAGAGCCAGCATCCTGTGCACAGATGCACCTGTTTGCTTCCCCTCCTCCCCTTGTGGAGGCAGAGTTGCAGCGTGAGCGTGGCAGCTGCAGGTTTTTGTAAGTGCTTTGGTAAAGCAGCTGATTCAAAGTTACTTTAGACCAAGAGGCCTGGCAAACTAGTTGGAATAACTTAAGTCATAAGGTACCATGCTACATGTTTTCATGGGAGGCAGGGTCCCAGTAAGCCCAGGGAGGGGAAGGCAGACAGAGACAGAGGACATGTGGTGGGACCATGGAGAAGGCAGAAAGGTGCGCTGACATCTTAGGTAAGGGAGGGGAAGGCAGCGCCTGGAGGCATGACACATGCTTAAGGGATTAGCCATCACCTGTGTCTCTAGGTTGCTCCCATTGATTGGTACTGGCATGCTTTCAGCAAAACAAAACCTCCACTCTCTAGTCGCTGAATAAATCCAGGGCTTGGTCTCAGCCCACAGGAAGGGAGCATAAGCTCTGCCAGAGCTGGAATCACCTTAAGGCCAGAGTTGGCAAGGAGTGGCTTGCTTAACTCCATGACAGGAAAGTTTTTTCAGGAAGATAGGAGGAGATAGGCATGGTAAGCAGTGCAAGAAGTCTGTTTACATGGGGAAGGAGGAGGTTTGGGAGAGGAATTGGATGATTTAGAAACTGGTTTACAGGCTAATAGAATCTGCACAGGGGAACAGAAAGTACAGAGGGAGGGTTTGAGGTGGCTTGCAAGTGGTGCAGAGAACCAGATTTAGATGGAGGTATGAAAAGGCTTGGATATATGGAATCTCTCCCCATCATCCTGATCACTCACAGTAGTTATATGTCCCATAAAAGGTTGGGATCTAAAGACCCGAAAAGGGGCCAGTGACTTTGGTTGCTTAAAGGATAAGTGGGCCAAATTTGGGTGCAAAAGCAGATCAAATTTTTGGTTTCATATCTGGGGTCAAACCCAAGGTGTCTAAATTATTGAGGAGGCATCTCAGTGGGGAGTCAGATGGCAGAAAAGATGTAGAGGCACCCATTATGAGGGACCTGGTCCCAGAATGGGAGAGGAGGATATTATGTACTGTGGAGCGTCTCCATGCACACAAATATCTGAGAGAACACAAGACACACGAGAATCAGTCGTCACTGAGTTCAGGTGGTTTGCAGGCCAGAGGCTGGTGGCTTGGTTTACCTAGGCCTAGGTTTTGTAGGGTCCCAGACCCTGTAAAATCCAAGCCCTGCAGAGAAGGGTATCCCTCTACCATCTGAGCTACCCAGAGATAGCCCAAAGCAGGGGAAGCATTCTAAATCTCCAGAGACACCGAAGGGAGAGACCGGTCGCAAAGGGAGCCCAAGAAGGGTATGTGTACTCACCAAAGAATGTCCGGTGTTGGATGCGAGTGAGGACGATCGGGAGGATGAGTCCTGGCCAGTCATGTCCTCAGGGTGATCGTGGGGCGAGTTGGAATCGGGGTACCACCAGGATTAGTGGGGAGCCCCAATCCGAGTCATGGCACCAAAATGTTGGAAACATAGGCCCCAAAAATGACCATGTGGAGAGGAGTGATCTGGCCAAGAGATTCTTCATTGCAGGGTGGGAGAGGGAGAGAGCAGAGAGAGAGAGAGAAAGAGAGAGAGAGGGGCAGGGGCTTAAATACCCCTCAGTGAGACTCAGCATGATCTGATTGGTTAGGATCTTATGGTTCATGCTGATTGGAGGTTGGGGCAGAAGGAGGATTCAAGCTAGACTTGAGGCAGGACCGTGACCCTGGAAAACAGAAGCTTAAGTGTGCAGTAAGAACCGAAAACCATTGGCGCCATTATTGCCAACAGTCACCATGTCCCAGGGGGGTGACACAAAGGAAAATTCTAGTCACTTTCTTTGGCCCCTTGTACCTTTGTTCTTTATCCTCTGTGTCCCACACAACTTTGATTCAATACCCTGGTCAAATGCATATTCTGATAATATTCTGCCTTCCCCATTTTCCCCTTTGCCACTGTACTTTATTAAAGCTAAGCGCCACTGACTACAAGATGCTAAGTGCCGTTGATTACAAGATGCTAAGCACCATTGATTACAAGATGCACCATTACATTTTTGCTCCTCTAAGATCTGAAGCCAAGAATTACATCTCAGCATACCATCATGCTAACATACCTTTAGACATGTTAAAATGGAAAGTATGTACACTGTGAAATTTGATGGAAAACTCTAGTTAAAACTTGGAGACGTAGATGTCTCAAGTAAACAGAAAACATCTACTTTCTTTATACACTAAGAAAGCATTTCTAGATTCCTAAATTCTAGTACACTAAGAGTGGTCAGTAAATACCTGTGTGGTGCTTGATTTTATCCCTTAAATTTGGGGTTAAGACAAAGCAAAGTATACAAAGGAAAAGTAGAAAAGTAAACTAGATTTAGATACTCAGTTTAAGAATTGATTTCATAGGAAAGAGGTGGGATTTATAATCCAGAATGGGAAACTGACTTAAAAAGATAAAGCATATTAAGAAATGGAAAAAGAAATGCAGATCTGGGTTTGACAGCTTCACTTATCATGATTTTCTTCTATCTTCAATACTGTGGGAAACTGGCTTATAGATGATAGTCATCTACATTGTTGAATTTGAATCTGGACATTTTTATAAGCATGAGCTTGAATCCTTTCTCATTTTAAGTAATGAGGTCTTAAAATTTCTGTAGTAGTACAGTAGGTAATAGGGAATCTATAAACCATATATTTTCCCTAGACATATGTTTCACCTAGACCTGTAAACCACATTTTCCCTATAAACCATATTTTCCCCCAAATACTTTTCCTTAGATCTATAAACCTTATTTTCCCTGTAAAACATATTTTCCCTACACGTATTTTTCCTTTGATCTTTATAATTCACTTTGTTACATAATTGAGACTTTTCTATTTAAATTTTCTTTGTTTTTTTAAGGTAACATATAATTGCTATAACAAAAGAAAGGAAATGAAAAAAGAAGTCATCTTCTCAGGCTTTGAATGTAACCAATGCTAATAAAGGGGGTATCCTTCCACATTTCCCTCCTTTATGAATATATAACAGTTAAAGGATGTCTATTACATATATTCAGAAAGAGTACCGATTTTTAAAATAAATCCTCTATGCATTACTCAATAGTTTGCTTATTCTGGTATATCCTGTATACTTTTTGAGATCGGTGAATATTGTCCCAACATTTTTAATAACTGCCTAATACTATAACTTACAGATGTGCCATAATTCAGCCTTTTTTCTTATTGCAGAATAGATTATCTCCAGTTTTTTTATTTGCCACCACAACCAAAAAAGATCATTATGTGCCATACCTGAAATATCCTTAAGATTCTGCTGCTGGTATTTTTATGGGTAAAACTCCTAGGTCAAAGAGTGTATGTATTTATTAATCTTTATAAATTTCTCTCTTAAAATATCAGAGCAATGGTATTTCTACCAATAACATATGTGAAATATTTTCCATACATTCTTACCAACACTGGATATGCTCCCCCTTAACATTTGCCAATTACAGGATGAAAACTAGCATGCATTTTGATTTCTGTTCTCTTCACTGTTTGACTTTCCCTTTTCATGAGTTTCCTATTCTTATCAGTTGTCAAATATTGTATTGGCATTTAAAAAATCATTTGCTGATCAATTTGTAGGATTCTTTCACATTAGGGGTATTGGTGTTTTGACTGAGATATGTATTACAATTGTATTTTGCAGAAAAGGACAGAGTACGGTAGATAGGGCCCTTTAACGCACAGCATTTTTGTTTTAATCTGGAATATTAGATTTTAGCTTTTAGCAAGTTTGCTTTTGAATAAAAATAAGGGCTTTCATGACTTTTTTAAAAAAACATAAATCACTGCTAATATTAGAATTTTGAGATACATATAACTTTAAAATTAAAATGGATGTGCATAGAATTTGCATTAGAGTTGCTTCACTAAGAACATTTTAATGATAATAAAGGTTAAATTTAAATAAGCAAATAAGAACATTTTAATGATAATAAAGGTTAAATTTAAATAAGCAACTTTCCCAATTAGAAACTTTAACAAATTCAAGTTTAATTGTCAACAAGAAACCACAATATTGTTTGGGAGTTTCCTATGGAATTCCTGGAACCTTGGCAGCCATCACCAGACCTGACAAAGGAGATGCACGTTGAAGCTCTCCATGGTGCCTCCTTCTTCCTGAAGGGTCTTAGTCAGATGTTCAACTAAGTGATGCCCTAAGTCAACAACTTAGTGCTTATGGCCATCAAGAAATACAGCTGTTTTTATAGAAGGCTTTGTCAAGGGCTGTACCTGTGGTCACTCTCTTAACTAGTTCTTACTGAATTGTGTTAGTAAATAATGACATGCAAGAAAAGTATTTCTAATGACACAAATGCATAGACTCAAACCATATCACCCAGCTATGTTGGCACCACAGACATTTAAAAACTACTGAAGATGGTTGAGGGCTGCTTTTCATCCACCTTTTTTCCTTAGCATTCTCGTATTCCAACACGAACAGAAGCTGATGAGTAGATCAATGATGTTTTGAATACCTATAATCTACAAGTTGTATTTTAGAATACATCAAAGACATAACCCCAGGCATATACAGTTAGGAAGAAAACACAAAAAAAATGAAAAGCTAAGCACAGGTAAAGTAAAAATTAAGGCAGTGTTAAATGACATATGTCAGTAGGCAGTAACAAAAAATATAGTTAATTTTCATTTAGAAATGCCTACGAGTTCCTAAATCCTCAAGATGCTCAGTGTGCCCAACCCTGCAGGGTGAGTTTATCCCTACTTCAAAGACGAGAACATTTATAATCATTGACATTAAGTGATCTTCCCAAGTCACACAGCTAGAAAGTGTCTTGACTCTGAAGTTCAGGTTGTTTTTACTAGCGCATGATGTCTTCATCCAAGATTTTACTTAGCAAAAAGTAAATTATGCTATAGAAATTTAGTGGGGGGAAGATTACATTGCTTAGGTGACCAGGGAAAAGGTTATGAAGGTGTCATGATTTAAGTTCATGTATAATTTAGAATGACCAAGAAACAAGTCCTCTTATCAGAGTGGAGTTGGAATTGCTTTTAATTAGTGTCACTAATTAGAAATCACAGAACATTAAGAAGAAATTAGTTTAAGAGAGTTCTACCTACAGGCATAAACTTAGGTAGAAAACAATATTTCTTCAAATTAATTTCCTACTTGTGAAGTGAAGCTTAAAATTATAGACCAAATCGCCAAAGAAATAATAGCACATGGTCTACCTTATGCACCTTAAAAATATAATTACAAAAAAAATTACAGAAACTACCTTCTGTGTTTATTTGTTCATCCAAGGCCACTATTTTTTTTCCAATGCTCATACCTGGTCAAAACCAATATCTGAATTATGAAGAGCCTTTTGGCAGCAATAATTTCTAAGAACTCAAAATCTTATCTTCAAAAAAGTTGTTGAGCAGATTGCTCACTGTAAGACACTGGGTTGGGGCCATGTGAGCCATAAAACTGGTGTAGAATGGAGCAATGTCCTTGCTTATATATGTTAGCCGTAACCATGGCGTCTGCTCCGCCTGCACCATTAGCCTTCACCACAGCCCTGTGTCCTGGGCTCTGCAGCGTTTGGTTTCAATTAAGTTTTCCTTTACCCCTCATAAGTTTTTTCCTTATAATTGTCCTTAAGTTTAGGCTTGAGTCTGATTCTGTTTATATAAAAAATTTTTTAAAAACAATCAATGGATCGATCATCCTAGTAAGGCTTCTTTTAACATTAAAAGTGTGTTGTGTTTTGAAGAAAATGAAAGAAAAATCCAATTATCAAATATTTATCTAAGTCTAAACAAAGAAAAATACTTACATAAACATTTGTTTTACTTTAAAGGTGAATGTTCTTAAGATGCTCTTATATTTCAATATATTTTCAATAAAAAAATTAATTTCCAATTTATGATTCCTGATTGTTAACATAAATATCCAATTACAGGAAAAACCTTATGATGAAAGGGTCATAATTAGTAATTCATGTTTATGCCTTTATTTCAATTTTTGAATTTCATTTACTGATTTAATGGTTCCTTAGTTTTTAGAGAGATATTAATACTGTATACATAATAAGAGTAAATTTTTACATTTATTATACAGGAAAGGTGAGCACTGAAGGCTAGATTCTCAATTTTAACACTATCTCTTGGATATCTTGGGGAATTACTGTCCCTCTTAACCATAATTATTAATTACTACTTCCATCAGATGCAGGAGAAGATGAAAATCAAGCCAATTAGGTTTCTAAATAACTTCTTGAGTTTTTGATATGTTATTTGTCATCAGTCCTAATAAAAGGTATCTAATGAGGAAGAATATGTTGTTTGTTTAGACAATAACTATTAATTAAGCACTTACTACAGTCCAGGTATTCTTCATAGTAAGAAACAAAGCAAATTTCTACTGTCATAGAGCTTAAAGTTCTTTTGGAGGAAACAGCACAGAAATTAGTGTATACTGGAAGAGGATGAGCATTGTGGAGAAAAATAAAGTAGGGTAAGAGAATAAGAGGAGTCATTGTTTATAGAGTGTCAAAAAAAGACTTCTGTAGTAAGGTGGTGCTTGAACATAGATCTGAATGAAATGAGGGCAAGAGTCAGTAGCTATTCTGAGGACAACTACTCCTTATAGAGGAAATAAATGGCTCAAATGAAGCTGTCCACGTAACGGTGGGTTTATGTGTCTGAGATCAAACAGATGTTAGCCAGTAGCACAGGTGATTGGGAATTGTGACTTGATTAGGAAAGACAGGAGAAATGAGCTTCATGTTCTTCACTGCTGGGTTATCCATCTGAATCATGATGTGCTTTCTCTATAGAAGTACATCCCTCTGTGTTGAAAGCAGTGTGAGATTTCAGAGGGGATGAAGATCTGAATTTAACTGTTGTACAACTAATTTAACTACTGGAAAATTAACTTTCTTTTTCTATTCCTTGGATTTTTCTTCTAAGTCAGGGTTTCTCATCTTCCACACTACTGATATTTTGGCTGCAGAATTCTTTGAGGTGGAGCTATCTGCATGGTAGGATTTTTAACGGCATCCCTGTCTCTGCCCACAAGATACCAGAAGCATGTCTCACTGGTGATAGCCAAAACTGGCTCCAGACATCACCAAATGTCCTTTGAAAGGGGCAAGATTAACTACAATTGAGAGCCATTGATCTAAATCACGATGGAGATGATTTTATAGCAATTGTCTTTTCTAATTATGAGTCTGAATATTTTTCTGGAGCACAAAAAGCCATGGACATGCAGTATGTCTTCAGCAATCTCCAGTGAAGATCACCCACTAAATTATCTATATATAATTTGCCTGAAAACATCAGAGAAATTATAACTTTAATTGTAAGATACTACACATTTTAAGGAGTATGTCCAATAACAACATGCATTGCTCCTGCCAATCTAATAAGTTCACCTAGTCCAAAAGAGAATTTGAAATGGACATCTTACCATGAGCATGTATATGCAGAAAACATGTACAGGAACCACTCACTCATGAGGCTGTACCACTCGACCCACCTCTTCTCAGACCCCTAACTGTCACTTCAGATGTTGATTCCCCTTTCTGCTTAAGCCCTCAGTGATTCCACAGTGACTTTTAGGTTGATGAAAAATGATTGTAATCCTTTTACCCTCTATAACTTCCACTCTCATTTTTGAAAATCCTTCATTGTCTGGTTTTAACACTTCATGGTACACCATCTGATGCCAACAGACCCTTTCTGCAAGCTGACTATTCCTGGTTTTTGCTCTGCATGAGCAACTCAGAACCAATTTTAAGCACAAACATCCCCCCCCCCCAAAAAAAATCCACTCATCACAGATACATTGGAGACAATGGAGACTTTACAGAAGACTTCACCTGAGACAACTAATATCCCTTGGACATTATTTTCTCAAGGTCCATTTGGGGATCTTTCCTCACCCTCCTGTCTGTGGCTTTTCCCTCCTCTACTGGACAGTGCAGGTCCTCTCTAACCTAGTCCTTCTCCTTGACTCATAGTGGCACTTGTGGGGCAGGGGTCAGCAAACCACCACCCTCAGCCTACAACTAAGAATGGTTTTTATTTTTGAATAATTTTTAAAAGAATTATATTCCATGACCTATGAATGTTAGTGAAATTTAAGTTTCAATGTACATAAAGTTTGACTAGAACAGAGCCATGCACATTTGTTTGTGTGTTATCTGTGGCTGCTCCCCTGCTGCAGACACAGGGTTGAGTGGTTGCAACGAAGACCACGAGGCCACAAATCCTAAAATATTTACAGTCTGGTCCTTTACAGAAAAAGTTTGCCTACCCCTACCACAGAGTAACTTGCCCCCACCCCAAGTGACTTATCAGAGTGTTTCCTCCACATTGAGCCCTGGGCCCTGAGAGGAATTCTGCATGGTAACAAACATTTATATGTAGCCATGGTTAGCTGCAAGCTGGTAGTGTGCCTTTCACTGTGTGTGAGCACATTTAGGGTATGCAGAAGGCTGCTGACATTGGCTGAACTGAACTCAAGCCTAGAGTAGGGACCCAGAGTCACCTTTCTTGCCTCCATCTCCCACATCACCCATAAGTGCTTGGCTAAGCACACTGAGCCTTGTCTTGCTGAATCTTACCTCTCGACCCTAAAATTTTGTTTTATGTTTAAATTCACTCCTTAAAACACTACAAAACATTTTTCCTTAGATTTAATTCACTGTCAAGTAATATGTATGAAGAAATTGAGAACAATCAAAAATGGGCAGAAGACCAGTTTATCAAATACAGAAAAGACCACCTGTGCCACATAAATGAATGTCTGAAAGTCGTACAGGAGAAACTGGTAAGGAGTTCTGCTATTTCATGAAGTACAGCTGCATGGTCACAGTGTAAATGTTAGCCATGAGTAAAGGTCTGGAAAGTTGCGCTTCCACCTTGGTTGTAATGTTTGCATCAGTAAATTATTTAAGTTTTGCACAGCAATAGCATTGGAAAGTGGCCCTCCTTCTGGTCCTATCTGCTACTCCCCAACTGTGTGAGCCTGCATTTCTCAAGATGTGCTCCCAATACCAAAATAATTTAAAAAAAATACAGATTCTCATCCCAGAACTGGGGGAGGGAGTCAACTGTCTAGGGCCACC
Source organism: Castor canadensis (assembly GCF_047511655.1). Classification (NCBI taxonomy): domain Eukaryota; kingdom Metazoa; phylum Chordata; class Mammalia; order Rodentia; family Castoridae; genus Castor; species Castor canadensis. The sequence goes on along the minus strand of NC_133391.1, from coordinate 98,001,285 downwards.
ACTGGGAATCTGAGCTTCTAGACAAGCTCTCTGTGTAATGGTTGGGCACACGAAAGCTTGGAAACTTCTACACAAACAAGTCATTTAACCTCTCTAGAGATGTTAATAAGTCAAGTTTGTAAAACATCTTGTCCAGATCAGACCTTATAAAACAAGCGCCAGGCTTTGGGGTGAAGCTGCCAAGGTATATGAGAAATATATCTATTTCAGAGTTCCCTTCTGCCACCACCTCCCAACACACGGGCCCAATAGGGAGGGCAGCCCAGGGCCATTCATAGTGGTCTGTGTTTAGCCACCATGAGGTGATTCAGTAGAAGAGCTTCAGGCAGCTGAGTTTGCAAGTAACTGACATAGGAGTCTGAGAGTTTGAGGTAAACATAACAACTTTGTCACTGATAAGGCCACCAAAGTATGTGCAGTCAGAGCTGCAGTTGCCAGTGCTAGTTCTTCACCCTGAGTTGGTCAAATTCCTCTATCAGCAGCATTGAGTGGGCCAGGAGGTCATCCTGCAGGCAGAAGCCTTCTGCAAGGAAAAGACTGAATCTACCATTCCTGAGGCAGAGTCAAAGAGAGGAATATCAATCATGCCCAGTTCCTGCTCCCAAATTCCCTATGGGGAAGTGAGAGAAGCTAATTGGCCTAAGGCTGCCTCTGCATTCCCCACCCTCTGCACATCAGAACCACCTGGCCAGCTTTTCAACTTCACTAATCCCTGAGTTCCATCATGAACAAATCAAATCCGAATTTCTAGAGGTAGGGTATGATCTAGGTGATTGTAATCAACAGGTGGCACGGAGAGTCACTATTTTGGCTGAAGTATGTCCACGTGGAGAAATGAAGTTCCAGGGAATAAGAACATGTAACGCTTAGAAGCATGTCCAAGTAGTTTAGGGAAAGCAGGATGGAAAACATCTTCCTTTACTATGCTTCTTTAAACACTAGGCTAACATTCTAAATCATCCAGGCATTTCAGCAAAATCACAGCTCTTTCTTTTCTCTCCTTCCATAACATGTAGAATTGCAGAAATTAATCAAAGGGATTAATTAATTAATTAATCAAAGGGATTAATTGTTATGCTCATGAACACAATTTTAGATACAGGGGAACTTGGTTTGAATTTTCATCCTTCATGTGGAAAAATGAGTATGTTAAAAACATTTTCTTTAAGCTAAAATATAAACCCACCTAAGTTTTCCTTTCTGAAGAGTTTTGTCTCATGATCTCTTTTCTAGGAAAAGTCTGAAAATAAAATGGAAGAAAAAATGCTGCAGCTTTCAAGCAAATTAGAGAATTTCATTAACTCACAGAAACAGGAAGCAGAACTAAACAAAATCAAGCACATAGAAAATAAACTGTCCAAAAAGATGAACCAAGTGGAAAACCAGATCTGGGGTGAATTAGAGAAAATGCAGAATGAGTATCAGTCAGGTGAGCAGATAGGACATCTGTCCTCCCCTGTCCAATTTGACGGAATTTTCTACTTCGAGCCAGTGGCCAGGGATCAGTCTTGTCATTAGTGACCTCATCCTGTGTTTAACTGTCTTCTCTAAATATCCCACAGGACGTTAGTATACCCCTGGAAGGAATGTAAATGAATCAACTTTCTTCATTCACACTTGCCAATTCTACATGTCTGTCACCAACTTTTTTCTTTTTAAACTCTCTGAGATTATTAAATCATAGAATTGATAGATGTAAGGTCCTTGACAATCACCAAGACCGACTTGTGGGTATATTATGTAATTAGAATCCTAAATCAGATGTCCCTCTCATTGAACTGCAGGTAATGAGCCTAGACAGATGTCAGACTGGAAATCTGACCTTTAGAGGAAGAGAGATGAATTGGCAAAGTCCAGTGTAATGGTTGCTTTTCTTCCTGAGAGGCTAATGGCTCAGTGTCAAGCTGAGTTAACATCAAAGAGAATTAATTTGAAAGACTCATCTAATTTGTCAAAGGGAAGGATGTGGGATAGGTGCTGTGGTGCAGCCATCTGCCTTGAGTCACAATTCTGAGGAACTACCAAGAAAAAGGGGTGCTCTGTTACACAGAATCCCAACCCGTTTTCTGTCCTGTAGATGTCAGAAAAGTTCCTGTGTAAATCCTACGAAATTTTGGTACAGTAAAGAGATACGTTGGTGGTGACCTCATTCTAGAGACGTTCCTGGCATACAAGTAGAATTTGCTACCTAGAAACCTAACCCTCACAACATCTGCCTCCCACCACTAAGTCAAAGAATGAGTGATCTGTCCCAAACTTAACTGACCCTTCCAACAAGGGTCCTGCTCTCTGCTTTAACTTCCAGAAGGTTTAATTTTCCTTATTCCATTAGTACAACCTCAGGATGAGCTGAAAAAAAATTTACAATCTATGTGGTTTTGCATTTCACTAAGTGGGAGTTCTGGTAAAGGGGGGATCTAAATTAATGGTTTACTCCTTCATGTCTGTAATAAAAATGTGCTAAGAAGCAACTATGTGAGAAGCTTTAGTGAGGAAAAAATAGGCTGTTCCCCAAGAAGCTTGAGGTCTGGTAGATTTGTGGTCATGAGTGACTAGACATGCATAAGAGAGATATGAAGTGATGAGAAGGCAGGAGGGGGCTACTCTTTAGACTTTAAAACAGGTCACTTTCAGAGAAGTTTAAAAATCTCATCTGTAGTCTTTACTTTCAACTGAGTAATAAGATTTTTTTTTTAAAAAAGATCACACAAATCTCTTACCAAAGCATACATAAAGAAAATACTTTAAATTTCTCTTAAAATATAGAATAACCGGAAGGGGAAATAAAGGATAATGATGGAGGGGGTGAATTCAAGTATGATACATGTGATATATTCTAAGAAATTTTGTAAATGCCACAATTACCACTAACACAACAATAAAAAGAATAAAATAAAGTAATAAAAATAATTCTAACAAATAACTAAACAAATAGAATTACTTTTTATACAATATATTTGGGGTAAGGGGAAGGAGAATAATAAAACTTTCACAATAAAGCTAGATACAAGTAAAAACACTATGACTAATACTTCTTAATGACACACAAGAAATGGAGTTTGTACATTTGTAGATTTTTCTTAATTGAATTCAATGTACTTTGAATTAAATGATGACCAGTTATAGTAGGACCGCTGATTAAGCAAATATTTTTAAGTTCCAATGTATTGATTAATTTAAGTCTATCTATTCTTTTTTCCTCTTACAGGTTTTAAATCAGTTCATGACTCTCTCAACTCCCTCCAACAGATACAGAAAACAAAAATGGATTTAGAGAAATATAAAGTACAGAAAGACCTAAAAAAATTACAGCACAAGATAGTGGAACTCCAGGAAATATAAAACTTCCCAATCGTCTTTTTCACCAGCTAGTGGAATGGTTGTGAAGAAGAAAATATCTCTAGAATGTTGACTGCTTCTAGTGTCTCTCTTTTTCTAATCATCCTTCCAGGAGATGAATGTACCAAGAAAAAACTATAAAGCAAGAAGCCTTATGATGTCTTCAACTTATTAATGAACAATTAAGTAATTCCTTCACATAAATGCTTATGAAGTTGTTATTTGCCTACAAATAAAAAAAGAGCACTCCATATCATGTACACAGATGAGTAAGAAGCCAGGTGTAAGACCGTACACAGTGGCAGGAACTGTGGACAATTGGAGACTACTGACCCTGTCCCAATGAGAATAACAGCAACAATATGGTTACAATTCATTATTAACAAGAATTTAGTTCATTACTGCCAAAAATCTATTTTTCAATAGAAATGTTTCCATTTTAAACATTGGCATCTAGTTCAAAATAGTTCTTAAAGTATGAGGGAAATACCGAGAAACAGACACATTGGTGGGCCAGTGGGGTTTGAATTTCTAATTCCTTACTCATAGATCTTCCTTTTCTCACATCCCCAATGTCTACAGCAAGTACAGCTTATGCATTTTTAAAATATATTTTCATTGTACTCAACATGTGTCAGAATTAAAGATAAGGTGCTACCCATGTCACCTAAGATAATATAATGGATTCCATGAAAAAATACTACATGTAATTTGATCTAGGTGCTAAATTCCTAAGTTCTTCAGAAACAGTAATTCCTATAATATTAAAATATGTCCAATTTTCTGAATATGTTAAGTGCTAAATGTAGAGCCACTGGCATGAGGCAGTAAAATCAGGAGAAATAAAAACAAACTACATGTAGCTGGAATAAAAACTAACCTCTAATCACAGAGGTTTTTGTAAACCTGGCAAGTGGACCCTTGCTCCAGATTTAGGTGCCTTCCTTGACTTACAGAAGAGTAACAACTTTGCCCATGAGAAAGAACTAATTTACCTTCCAAGTAAATTTGTGACTAATGCTCACTTCTTTAGATTTCTAACTGTGTAAAAAAATCTACATTATTAGTGAGCTACATGCAGCATCATTGGCTTTATAAATGCCTTCATAGCAGGAAGTTTAAAATGCATTAGTTTAAGTGTCCTTTGCAATCAAGTGTCATGCTAGGATAAGGAGCTAATATCCTAGATCATCTCAAACTCTTAAAAGTCAATAAGAAGATAATAGCAAATTCAACATTTTATTTTCAAAAAGGGCACAGTATATGATCAGGCAAGTAACAGAAGGTAATAACCAATGAAGGTATGAAAAGATGCTTGACCACATTAGTAAAAACATAAAAATTAAAGAAAGTCTTACCCACCATTCTCAGATTGGCAAAGACTTAAGTGTTTGATAATATTGGGTTTACAAGGGTGAAAGCAATGTGCATGTTCATACATTATTAGTGAGTGTGTACATTGGTAATTTAAAGTGCAATTGGGAAACATCCTTTCAATTTAAATATATATTTAAATGTATATATATATATATACACACATATGTGATGCATATATACACAGCTTCTGATCCTGCAGTTCTGTGCATAGAAATTTGTATTACAGAAAATGCCTGAAGATAACTGGAAAAAGATACTGACCACAGCATCACTTACTAGAGTTAAAAAAAACTTGTAACACCCAAATATAAGGAATGTATTGACTAAATTAATAGTATTAGCAGAACAAAATTTATTAAAATATCCAAGATAAACTGTTAGGTGAAAAATACAAGTTTCAAAACAATATATGACTCTGTTTTTGTGAAAAATATTTTAAAATAATTTTAACCAAATATGTGCAGTATAGTATGCACAAAAGTAGGAATTTAAAACAAACAGCAGTGATTAGGTTATGAAGAACTTTTGTTTTCTATATTAAACATTTATGAATGCTTTTATATTTTTATAGCATTTTTGTGTTCAATATATTTATTTTGAAGAACAATAAATACACTAGACTGAAATGCAGAAATGTTTGCAATGAACCAAATTAATAGACGCACCACCTGATATTTAGGAAAGTAGGAGTCATAAGAGGCAGTCATCTCAAGTCAATGTTCTTAATCAGCTATGATTACAATGCCTTATTTCTGCAAATTTTACGTGACCTTGTAAATACACGGCCAGGGTGCATGCAAATGAGAGACTGAAGCTCAAAAGCCACTCACCTCTGCCCAGGGGACGGTGTATTTGCTTTGCCATGGATTGAAAAAAGATAATAAGCATAAACAATCTTCCTCTGATAAGAGAAGCTTATTATGCATGGCACTTGCACATATCAAATGACATTACTTAATCTTTTGGGAAATATCAGATTTCTCTCCCCACAAGTATAGGATGATGTTTAAGCATTGTAGATCTGCAATGCACATCTACCCTGTAAAGTGTACTTTAAAAATATTTCTGGTACTTCTTAGTTTACACACAAAACCATGAGAACAGTCTTGCATAGTTTAAGGGTCCTGCTGCTTTCCAGTGTTTTCTGCTGTTACCTTCCTTTCATTAATATATACTCTTGGAAAACAGGGAAATCCCTTGACTTTGGTTATGGCAGTGACTTTTTAAATATAATATTGAAAGCACAGGCAAAGCAAAAATTAACAAGTGAAACTATATTAAACTAAAAATTTTCCACACAGCAAAGAAAATAATCAACAAAATGAAAAAACTACATATAGAATAGAATAAAATATAGCCACAACTCCTGCCCTCCCAAATCCACAGTTGCTCAAGTCTCTTACATAACAAGGTGTAGTATTTGCATAAGAAAGATCCACATCTTCCCATATACTTTGTTTTTTGCAGTGCTGAGGATTGAACTCAGGGCCTCTCATATGCTAGGCACACACTCAACCATTGAACCCCAGCCCCAGCCTCTCTATTATACTTTAAATTCTTTCTAGATTACTCATAAAACTTAATATGCTGTAAATAGTTTTGCTATACTGTATTGTTTAGGGAATAATAAAAGCAAGTCTGTACCAGCTCAATACAGACATACAACCACACACGCCAGTTAGAAGGGACATTAATTAAAAGCCAAATGATAAGTATTAATGAGCATGTACAGAAAATGAAAACCAGTTACAGTTGGTGAGATTATAAATTGGCACAGCCAATATAGAAAACAGCATGGAAGTTCCTCACAAAATTAAAAATAGAAGTACTGCACGATCCATCTATACCACTCCTCGGCACATAGCCAAAGGAAATGAATCAGAAGAGAGATTTGCACTCACATGTTCACTGCAGCATTACGCACAACAGTCAAGATGTGGAAACAACCTAAGTGTCCACGGACAGGTGAATGGATACAGAAAATGTGGTGAATATACACGATGGAACTTTAGTCAGTCTTGAAAAAGAAGGCAATCCTGCCATTTTCAACAACAGGGACGAACTTGGAATACATTATGCTACACAAAATAAACCAGACATGAAAGACATATATGCTAAAGAGAGAAATACATACATATGCAAACAATAATATTGTATGATCTTTCTTATATGTAGAATCTAAATACATCAAACTCAGAAACAAAGAGTAGAACAGCAGTTTACAAAATCGTTAAGGAGGTAAAGAGAAGGATTTTAGTCTGTCAGCTTTCCATGATTATGACAGGATAGCTGAAGAAATCAACATAAAATAAAAATGGCTTATTCTGGCTCATTGTTTCAGAGCTTTCATTCTGGGGTCACTTGGCACCATTGCTTTGGGCATGTAGCAGCACAGTACAATATGGTGGTGTAAATGCAGATAAAGGAAGACTGCTTACCTCATAGAAGTTGGGAAGCAGAGAGAGAAGGGGTCAGGGTTTCCAGTTTACCCTTCCAGGGCACACTCCCTAATGATCTAACTCCCTTCCACTAAGACCCACCTCCTAAAGGTTCTATAATCTCACAATAGTGCCATGGGCTGGCAATCAAACCTTTAGCACATGGCCTTTGAGGGACATTTAAGATCCAAACCATAACACAGAGAGTAAAACTTTAAGTTAAAAGATGATTAAATTCTGGAAAGCTAATATAGAATTTGATGACTACACTAGGCCATTTTCCATTACTATAACAAAATACCTGAGGTTGGATAACTTTATAAAGAAATGAGGTTTATTGAGCTCACAGTTCTAGAGGTTCAAGAGCTTGGTGCTGGCATCAACTCTGATGAGGGCCACATGGTAAATGTTCACAATGGCAGGAGCATATGCAAGAGGGAGAGATCACATAACCAGGACACTAAGGAGACTGGAACGTGGCCAGGTTTATTCTCTTTATAATGATCCTCTCTTAAGGACTAACTCAGGGATCCAATGAAAACCACACTGATCTCTTCTGAGGACAGCACCTCGATGACCTACCATTAGGCTCTACCTTTTAAGAGTTCCCCCACCTCAACACCTCCACACTGAGGACCAAGCCTCTAACACATGAACCTTTGGGGACATGGCACATCCAAATCATAGCTTGACCACAGTTAATAACAAAGTACTGCATATTTGAAATTTACTGAGAGATCGTAAATGCTCTCAAAACACACACACACACACACACACACACACACACACACACAAATGATAATTTTATGAGATGAAGGATATTCTAATTAGCTTGATTATGGCAATCATCTCATCATACATATGCACATGTATATCAAAATACCACATTATACTACTTAAATATATACAATAAAATTTTTAGTATACTCTCTGGAGAGAAGTCATGTAAAATTACTCATACTGAGAAGTAAGGATAATGTTCCAAACATTTGCTTCCCCACTGAAGATGAAGGAGAGTCATCACCTTATACCACACAGCAATGCCTTCTTCACTCCATTGTGACATAGATATGCTCTGACAGGACAACAGCAAGGCCCAAGGTCAAATTGCCAGAGTGCTGGGATGGATGCCAGCAGCCTTCCCTGCTTGTCAGAAACTTTCCAAACATCAGCTTACTTGCATGGGTTTCTCCCATGACGGCAGCAAAGCAGCACCCAAAGCACAGAAAAGGAAAAAGTTAATCTACAATATAGATGCATACACAAATACACATGTTGTTCTTACAAAGGGGATCTCCAAACTTTTTGTCAGGCCTTACTTTTTATGTCCTTTCAGCCTCCATACAGTTATGTGCTAGGTATGGTGGAGACAATACTGAACAACGAAGCATGGATCCTGCTGTTATGGTTTGAATACAAAATGTCCCCCACAGGCTCATGTGTGGGAGACCAGATTGGTCCTCAGCTGGTGGGTTTACTTGGAGGGGTGGAAACGGTAGGATTTGGGCCTTGCTGGAGGAAGTAGATGACTAGGGGTGTGCCTTTGAGCCGTATCTTGTCCCCTTGCCACCTCCTGTCTCTGTTTTTTATCGGCCATGCTCCACCATGTGGTCCTCCTCATGTCATGATGTTCTGCTTCACCATGGCCCAGGAGCAATGGACTCAAGTGACCATGGACTGAAGCCCTTGAAGCTGTAAGCCCCCTTTTATGATTTTTATGTGAGGTATTTTGTCACAGTGATGAAAGTTTGACTAATACCAAGGGAACTTACAGACTAGTAGAAATGACCAATATTTAAGTTGGCAAGTAAAGGGTGTGATGGAAATACCAGGGGGAGGCATTTGACATAAACATGGGGAACCAGAGAAAGGCATTTTCTAGAAGAAGATGTCTACACTCAGACCTGTAGCAGATATTAGGCAAGGTAGACAGGCTTAACTGGGACAGGTGGGGGACTCAGGCAGATGCAACAGCCTGAACTAAAGCCTAGAAGGCAAAAGAGAATGGGACACATGCAAGGAACTACAAGAAACTCAGTTTGGTCAGAGCCTGAAGTGTGTCATAGGAGGAAGGAGAGTGGAGGAGCGAAGGCTGGAGCAGACATGGGGGAGTGGAGCATTTAATCACAAAGGACCTTGTAACTAATGTTGAAGAACTCCAGAGTAGTTTTAAAGTACTTTAAATAGGGGAGTGACATTATCAGATTCGCTCTTTATTTCATTTATTCATTTATTCATATGGGCATACATTGTTTGGGCCATTTCTCCCCCCTGCCCCTCGCCCCCTCTCTTTCCCCCCACCTCCTCGCTCCCAGGCAGAACCTGTTTTGCCCTCTTCTCCAATTTTGTTGAAGAGAAGACATAAACAATAGTAAGAAAGACATAGTGTTTTTGCTAGTTTGAGATAAGGATAGGTATACAGAGAGATTCCTAGCATTTCTTCTATGCATCACTCTTTAGAAAGATCCCTGTGGATGTAGTGTGCAGAACAGATTAAAGACTAGTGAGTTGGGTGTGGTGACACACTCTTGCAAACCCAGCACTCTATAGGAGGATCATAAGTTTGAGGTTAGCCTGGTTACAAAGTGAGACCCTGTCTGAAAAAAAAAAAAGTGGGAGAAGCAAATTTGGATGGAAAAGGAAATTGGTTCAGCACAACAGGGATAAGGAGCTGAGTTTGAAACGGAGAGATGGGCCTAGAGCATAAGAAAAAGATCCAGACTAGGAATTTAGCTTTGGAAGTCATCAGCACGGAAAAAGTTATTGGTGCTATGGGTGAGGAAGAGATTGCCTAGGAGTAGTGCAGTGGAGGTGGGGGACATGCCTACCATAAGAGAAAGAACTCCAGGGACAACAGACACTGAAGGAACAAATGAGCAGAAAGGCCTGGGTGAGTATGTGGAGGCAGCAGTGAGGCAGGAGAGAAGTTTCATCATTTGAAGTTTCCTAGAAGTCCCTGCTGGCAGATGCTGTCAGTGATCAATGTGGGGTATTACCACTGTGCATTAAGACCTATCATTAGATCTTCTACCAAAGACGACCCTGTTCTGCAGTGAAGACTTTAAAGTTCTCAGTAGAGAATAGTTATAAATGCTTTCTTGAATACTTTTCCTTGCCATAAGACAAATGTGGTATCTTCTCAGATGCAAAAAAGGTGATGAGCCCTCCCAGAGAGAGACAGGATTGTTGCCAGGAAAATTATTAGGCTGCTTTTGGCCCCTACCCAGCTAGGATTTCCTGCTCCAGATCAGAGTCACAAACATCTGTGAAAAGGCTTATTACATCAGATCTTTCTCTTAATATACAGTCATAAAATTTTTTGACTCCATAGACTACATTTCCATAACCCGTCAGTGCTCGGCAGAATTCAGTTACTTCATTTTCAGAAAGTATTTACACATGATAAATGTTGTGAATGAGAAATGACTGATCTACTCACCACTATGTCATAAACCAGGTCCAGTTTTATAGGAACAAATGAGAAAACGTTACCCAAGCCTCTGTGCTGAGAAATAAATAAACCTATGTTTAACCCCATTGTCACAGTTGCTATCTGTGTGACTTTGGATATGTTTCTTAATTTCACAGTTTTCAGCTTTATCTTAAATTAGGGATAACAACACTTTATCTACCTTGTAGGTTACTGAAAGAATTAGAAGAAAGATTTATTGATTTATTACCAGCTACTAGAAACTGCTCAAAGCAGTCTAAATGGATTAGCTCATTTAATCTACCAAGACATAGAGAGGTTAGGTAAATATACGTAAGGTCACACTGCTAGATGAAGCTGGGATCTGAACTCAGCAGTCCAGAGAACTTGCTTTTCAACATGACTCTTTCTTTCTAAATGTATGTAGATCATCTAATAGTACAGTATAAAACTAGCAGGAACTATACTTGGTATGTGGTATTGATCAATAAAAATAAAGAGCTTTTAATTTTCATGGAGAAAGACAAGTTCTGTGGTACTCTTTCACTTAACTGACTCAGATCACTGCCTAAAAATACTTGAGTTTTAAATTTACCTTTTACCATGTATAATTTAAAAAAAAAATACCTTGGCTTAAAATAGTTCTAGTGGTGGACAAAAGTACAGGGAAGTGAAAAACGTAGTTTTTTCTTGTATGGGAATTTTAATGAGAAACGATTCTCCTATTTTTCAAAGCACGTCTTTCTCTCATGTCTGGGGAAGGAGACCAACAATGAAGATACATTATGGACACCAGCTGTGTGCATACGGTACAGCGCCCATGGCAGTAACTCTTCCTTCTCCCATGGCTCAAGCCGTCAAAGCAGACCCAATAACCTTTATGCCAAGTAAAAGCCATCAGTACCCAGTTGCAGATGGCTCTCCAAAAATGTAATGCCCTGTGCTCACAAGGCAAATATTTGGGGACAAACCCACACGTCTGCAACCTAAAACAAAGACTCTTTCTAGTTTCTATGCTATATTCCCCATCACTTAGCACTTAAGGACTTTTAAGTGTTTGAGACATCAACACAAAAATCTTCAAGAAATGTGGATTGGTAGATAGGTAGAAGGTAAATGAAAAAAGGAACAAATATATACCCATGAAATTTTACCAACTACTTCCTCTGTATAGATTAATTAATAACAGAGGAGGACAAAGTCCATCAAAACCAAGAAAATGTCTTGGCACCTAAGACATGGGAGGGTCAAAAGAAAATTAGTAAGACCCGAAAAAATTACAGAAAGCCAAAGACAAATCCAAAGACCCTGATGTTACCTAGGAGTAATCAATTAGCTCACGTTGGCCTTGACTTCCATGAAGTTCCATAACTTAACTTGTATTCCTCATTATAGATAGGTTCAAATTCGCAGTTACTCTTTGGAAGAGGATTTCTTTCTCCTGGCAGTCCTCCATAGAATTTATATTGTGCCAAATGATAAGTGGTAGCATGTGAATATAGCTTGTTGAGCACAACTCAACTCTTTTACATTTTTTTGAATTATAGCAACTATTTTTAAAAAATGACATTGGGAATGATCTTTTAAGCAGACTCTGCTTGCCTAAGAATATACACAATTTTAGAAGTTAAGCTTTGAGTGCTTTTTTCTGTAAAATGGGTCTATTTACTGTACAAAATGATGTAAAAATGAAAGGAGGTAATAGTGTAGAGTTTGGCACTTGGTAAGCATTCAATCTATCCCTGCCTGTAAATCCTTGGTTGCTGAAGCCCTGGTGGGTTAATGATTGCTACGGAAAACATTCATAAGCACAAATGCTCCTCTGCTGAAGCAAATTGTTGGCTGGTACAGTATCAAGTTGTTTTGCAATGCTAGATCTTACTTAGGCTTCCCTAGAATAGCACAAAAGCTTATTACTGCCACATATTTCTTAATATTTACAAATTATGCACCATTTCTTGTAAATCTGGGCTTAGTGAGTTGATTATTTTTACTCTGAATCACAGAAAAACCTTCCAACCATATGCACAGTACTTGTTCTCAGGCACTGAAGGGATAACCTTAAGCAATTCTAAAATATATTTATTTCTACCTTACAGAAGCTGCTTTTAACAATATAAATGTGCCTTCTTAGCAATGTTTTTCTCTCTGCCTAGCCTCCTCCCCTCTTTCCACACACACACACACAAAAACCCCTTCTGCTCCATCTGGTTTTTCTTTTGTGCCCAGAGACATTTGTGTTCCAAACATAAGAGAAATTAGAATTGCCAGGAATACACATACACAAGAAAACACGTAATTCAGTATATAAAGATAAAACTTGTTGTCTTCTTTCCATACCAGCTGAATTCTTCCCAGGCTAATCTCCAAACTTTTGAAGCTAGCATGTGTTTTTAAAGACTATATGAACTTTTTCTTATGGAGCTGTTAAACTGAACACAACAATTAAGATTACATCTTTTAAACCAGTATACAGTGGTTTAAAAGGTTATAAAAATGCTCCCAGTTGCCTCATACTAAAGTATGCAGCATTTTTTCCCTATAGAGATTAAGTAATGACTATATTTTGTATTTTATAGATCAAAGGGGGAAGGAAATGACATTTAAAAGGCCAGATCTTAGAAACTCAAGTTATTTAAGCTACATGGAGTCATATTATAAAATAATGTGAATGTTTTAATGTAAGTGACTTTTCTATAAAAAGTATAACCTATTTGGCATGTAGCAGGCAAATGTAATTACATTCAGCCATTTATAGAGGCTGGCTTCCATTGAAGCATTCTCTGAAATGAGGACTACTTTCCTTCTCAGAGCCTGAGATCCAAGACCTGTTTTACTCCTCCTTTTTAACTAGAAGAGCCTCTGCAAAGGGTTTCTATCCTAAGGTTTACAAGCACAGGGGATCCTCCCTGTTCAGTGGAAACTAGCATTGATGCTTCACAGGTGCTATACCAAACAATTTATTTTAGTATTTTGTTTCAGTTCACTTATAACTTGGAAAATTTTGGTATGGTTATTAATGTCACCATTAGAAATCTAGCCCAAGGCCCTGGCTTTACAAATTCACTAAAAACTAAAACTAAGGGCAAAGGATTTACGCAGTCACATATCCACTGGATATTAAAACAGTATCTAAGGGATAATAGTATCTAGTGGAAACATGCTTCTTAGGTTTTGTGAGTATAATTCAATGTGGTTTCTTAAAAAAGAGAATTATAAAGAAAAACTTATCACTGGTGTTGGTGAGACTATGCTGTGAGTAGCATGCTGGGTAAGAACGGTTCAGATGTTTACTACTACAGAAATCAACAACCAATTTCTTAAAAGTCAAGTAATTTTAACATTATGTTTTCACAGTGAGTAAAAACATCTGATAATTCATTATTGTCTTTTTCTGATCAGTTCTCTTTTGGTGAAAATTTAGATGATGAGCCCCAATGTCAATGATGTGAAATCTAAGTTCAAAGGAATATATATTCCTCTTAACAAAATCCACTATAAGTAATGTACTAATTTTCCATTGTTGCCATAAATTATCAAAAGTTAATGGCTTAAAACAATAAAAATTGATTATCTTACTGTTCTGTAGATCAGTCTGGTAGGGGAGAAGTCCAACCTGGGTCCCACCATGCTACAATCATGACGTCAACAGGATTTCTGGAGGCTCCAAAGGAAAATGTTTCCTTGATTTTTTTTTTTTTTAATTTCTAGAAGCTATCCTTCATTTGTGGCTGATGGCTCACCTTCTCTTTCTTAAAAACCAGCAATGTGGGATCTTTCTGAGCTTCTCCTATTGTTGTCTCTCTCTGAAAAGTTTTCCAGTTTTAAGGACTCATGATTAAATTGTGTCCACCTGGGTAACCCAGGCTACTCTCTCCATCTGGAGGTCTACACATTCAATCACATTTGCAAAGTCTCTTTTGCCCTATCTACACAAATTTAAAGAATTAGGGCAGGAATGTATTTGGGGCCATTATTTTTGCCCCCCATAAGCAGAAGTAGCAAGATAAGCATCCTTATTACTCACCTTATCACCAGAAAAATATAAATTTTTTTATAATAAATATTACATACAGGGCAAGTACACATTGAAGAATGAAGCCCAAATTAACTTTTTTGCTGATGCGAAGTCATCAAGGATCATGGCATGTAAATTATTTCACAGCCCAGGGATGTGATATAGAACTCAATCCTTGTTTAGTACGTATTCCATTTGAGTTATCCTTTTCTTTCAGTATTATTATATTATTGTTGTGCTGGGGGTATACTGTGACATTTACAAAAGTTCTTTCAATATATCATAGTTGGACTCACACCCTCCATAATTATTCTTTTCCCTGGCACAATTTCCTTTCACTAGAATAAATACTTATTTTCAATTCGAAGTTCAAAATTAATAAGAAAAAATTGAATGTTTATAATAGCTACTTCTAAACATTTTGAGGTCTAAACACAGTATAGAATTTATAAAAAACAGTTGTACAGGATGTTCAGATACATTACAACTTAGCATACTGCTATTCAAAAAGTTTCTAATCAGCTAAAGAAAGAGAAAAAAACACATTATATAGCATATTGACAGTTAGATACCATGATGGTCTTGAGGTATTATAGCTCTTAGAGGACTATATTTCATGAGCAAAAAGTGGGTCACAGACTTTACGAGGGAATTTTCTGACTTTTTATTTCATTTGCATGAAATAAATATATTCATCCATATGAACAAATAAAATTTATATGGGAAAATTATTACACTATATGTGATATACAAATAAATCTTTTTAAAGTACATAGACAAAAACAAAACAAATAACTCTCCTAAAAATTGAACAAGCAGAATGGAAGGAAACCTAAGAATTTTTTATTCACTAGCAACTAATGTGGGAGAAGGGAGGAGCTGTAGAGAGGCAAGGGTCAACTCTGCCAAAAAAAAAAAAGAAAGAAATTCCACACTTTTTTAATGTGCAAAAACTAAAACAGACTTACAAATCACATTGACTCATACTCCAAAACATGCTTCATTTTTGTGCTACTAGTTTCCAGAAAGTAGATACCAAACTTTCAATGAAGCAGCCAAATATGTATTCTTTCACATTTATAAATTACCAATAAATACTTAGGTAACTAATGTTTTACATTTTTCAAATCTTTTAATGTACTACCTAATTGTATCCAGTCCTAGGCTGTAGAAAAACTTATTAACTAATTAAAGAAAATTTCTTAACAGCTCATTTTGTAAAGTGCAAAAACAGTATAGCATTTTCAATTGAGGTTTTTTTTTTTCACCATAACCAGAAATTAACAGAAAGGATACTTCAAGAAATATGAAACAGAATTACGTTTCAAAAGTTTAGTTAAAAGCTGAAATGTTCTTTCCATAGGAAATTATCATCAGATGCCAAATATGTCTATAAATGCCTAATTAATCAGTAACAGTTAAATGGTAGATAAAAAGTAACAGAAGATATACCATTAATTCTCAAATCAAATACGGTAAAGAAATGCTAATATGCATGCTAAATATTGGTACTTCAGGAAATAACCTTTAATCTAATTTGTCTTATTAAACTTATGTGTAAACTTCAAAAAGTAATTCTGGCCCTTTTAAATTTTCTAGGTACTAATAACACTGATCCATTTCAAATTTTCTTTGTTTTAAGCATGCGTTTGTTTTAAGCACTAGTATTAAATGACAATATTAGGAACACTTAGCCTAAGTTTGGCACAAATGACATGATTAGGAATGACGAGGTTCACACTTAACTGGGCAGCAATTTGAAGAGAAAGCAAAAAACAAAAGAAAAAAATATGTGCACATAAATACAAAAAAGAATTACCTGAGATGGTATTAACTAAGGTATTTTTCCAATCCTTTCTAGAAAACCCAGGTCTTGGGTTCCTGGAAGCCAGAATTTGTCAAGTGATTATGGGCCTAGAGGAAAGGCCAACCAAGACCACACTACATGTTGAAGTAACCTTGTGAAGCAAGTGACATCCCAGAAAGGACATGGAAGACAAGAATTGTACCCAAAGCATGTAAGCAGATGGAGCCACTCCAGTTAGGTTGAAAAGGCTGAAGTATTTTCCTGAAGAAACAAGGACATGGGCACAGGCAGCCATCTGTATTGCATCTCTGCTGACAGTGGGCAAGGCTCTAAAAGCACTGAATTAGTTTAAGAGCTAGGAGAATAGGATAAGGAAGAAAAGGGAAGAAAATGACTTATGCTTAATTTTCTTAAGGAAAGAAGTAAAGGGAAGACTCATCATTGGGTTAACCCAGTGGTTCACAAATCTGAACGAACATTAGAATTTCTCAGGCAGGTCAGAGTCCTAGGCTCTCCCACCTTGAAAGCTTCTGATTGCAGAGCTCTAAATAATTATAATGTTCACCCAAATGTGGGAAATACCAGATTACAGTTCAGTTTAATAGATTAACCTCTGAAGCATAATTTAATTATAGAGGTTTTTTATCAATTCATACTATCTCACAAAGCAACACTAAGAAGCTGCTGGATTAGAAAACCACATACATAAATTATGCATATATATAAATATGTTTATATCTGAAAATATTTGTAAAACCACAATTGTAAGCAACATAGTTTCTTTAAATATATAGACAGCTTTAAAAATAGGTAACTGCTTTCAAGTTTTAAGATTTGAAACTTAGAAATTATGTCTCATATTGACACTATAAAGAAAATAAGACACTTTTATTTCAGAATCATAATTGAGGGAACTGCATGAACAATTAAATATTATCAGCATTATTTTTCCAAATTTTTTCATTAATGTTTTTAAATGTAGCCACACAACTGAGTATTCTGAATTATATAAACATAGCCACTAGCAGTCAAAGACTCAGAAACATACTCATTATGCTTCTTAAGAAAAATCTGAGATGAAACACTAGTAAAACAGGTTATAGGGGTTTCATGATGTGTTGCTTTACAGAACATCAGAATTCGTAGGAGAAATTAAGTCTTTGATTTTTAACAAATGAAAATTATGCTTTTTCATGTTATATAGAAAATGGCTATAAAGTCTTTATTATAAGAGATAACCCCCAAACAGATACCCTGTTATGTACCATGCAAGATGAAAACAGTAATGGCTCACAAATAACTGCTGAGCAAATAAAGAGATCACAATTCTCTTTTTCACGTGGACTTTCTAATCGCATGTTTCCAGGTTAAAATGAGATTAAGAATTAATGGGGAAATTACATCCATAACACAAGAACATAAACTTCTTCAGACCAACAAAAGGAAAGAACGGATGACAGTAAACATAGTTTAAAATATGTTGCTTCAGGAACACTCTTGATTCACTGTTGCATTCTTACAGCTTTTTCTTTGCTTTATTACTACAAGACAAAACATTATTGTGAGGACAATTTCTGATTCAGTTCCAATGCTCTTCTATCTCTGTGAGTTTCAGCATTCTTTACCAACACCTGTGGGAAATCAAATATGTAACATTAGGATTTTGTTTACTAATAATATTTACATTTGGATTCTAAAGAGTGGCAGCTTTGAAAAAGCAACATCAACTACAGAAGAAAAAGTGATCACATGCAATCTTTCAGTCACTTTTACTCAAATAAATTGCTCAACCAAAGGTAACATAATTTATTTTGATTGTTACAATGTTACAATTGTTATTCCTGTATAAAATTAAAGGTTTTGTTTAGATTCCTGTCACCTCTAAATCTTTATCCAAAATACTTTCTGTATAAAACTGTTCAAATGACATTTTTCCCACTGAAAGGCACAGTTTAAGATCTAACCTCTAGGTTTTAGGCTTTATCAAGAATCTTTTTATGGTTATGTAAATTCTACAAACTAGAAGATTCAATTCCAGCTCATAATTTAATTATTAAAATAGTTTTTGGTTGTTCACTGTCAAGCACAGGGAAGGGTCTGAGATTTTGCTCTATTTGCAAGGTAATGAGACAAACCCACCAATAATTTCATGATGCTGCCAGAAGAGACAAGACACGGGACTTCTGAGCCAGACAAATGTCTTCATTACTAAGGGTGCAGCAAGTGGCATGAGCATCAACATATTGGCATCTATTGCTCTTGTACTCTGCGCCTTTCACAGGGGTGATGTGGATGAACACATATAGCTTTCCACTTTTCTAGTGGGTTGTATTGCGTGACAGGAACCCTGAACTTAGGAGGCTCAAGTCTTTTATAACACATACTTTATGGTTACATAATGCCTACACTTTGCTCTGGAGGAAGACATCACCTGTCTCCCAAGGTTATTCACTTTACAAACATTCTTGAAAAGATAATCTGGAAAAGAGGAGTTAGGCCTCCCATTCTCAGCATGTTCAGAAATGTAACAGATTCATGGTGAACGACCTATAACTTTCACTAGATAAGGGCTTAAATCAGCACCTCTCAGCTCTTTAAGCCTGAGATCTGATGAATGACTTTTAAATTTGCCATGTTCATATTAGTTTACAGATAAAGCCAATTAGACCAGCTCCCTAAAATTTTACTCCTCTTTCACTTAAGACTTAAGTTTATAAGATGCGTTGAAAAGGACAGCATGAATCTGCTACATTTCACTGCAGAAATTAAGATAATAAAACTTCCCAACTCTGGTTAATATCCAATTACTGAGAACACACTTCACAACTGATCATGATTCTAAGGCTAAATATCAATGTCTTCTATCCAAGACTTGCTATTAGTTTAGATTCTAGATTTGATTGAAATGGTTATACTCAAAGACAACTTAGTATAGCTTCTTATACATGTACAGGTTGAATTTTCACTAACCTATTTTTAAACAGAGCTTTAACAGCCCTTTTCATGTCAAAGAACCCTAGCTTTTCATATGAAAATAGGAATTTTATAACAAACCCATGGTGGAAAAAAAACAAAACATGGCGAAAACAAACTCATGGGGTGGGGTGGGGAATAACCCATGTTTTTTTTAAAAAACCTCTTTAATCTTCAAGCCATGTGCATAATCATTGCTCTACTTTAAATAGATACAACAGTAGTCACGTAGTATTTTGTTGGCCAAAGGATACTGAGGCTCACTTTTTAAAACTACAATCATAAAGGGGAGTAACTAACTCCTCTAAAATCCTTAGGTCCAAGATGAAATATTTATAAAATAAATATTATAAAATATTTAAATATTTATTTATTTAAATATTTATTTAAAATATTTAAATATTTTAAATAAAACTTACATCAATGAGTTCAAAGTCATTTTTGGCATATAGGTGTCTCAGTAGGTACCAACGTGCAGTTGATGCAATAGATTTGGGATACCCAGGCTGATACACCACTCTCTCCAAGAGCCGCCGTGTCTCTCTGGTAGAAAGATGTTTAAATTTAGTTCAAAGCATGTAAATCAATGGGAGATATTTTACATACTAGTTTCACACATACATCATCTTGCTCATTCATTTGTACATATGTCACCTGATTACTATGTAATTTTTTTATTGAGATAATAATAAAGGTAATAATAATGGTTAATGTTTGCTATATGTTTATTATCCATAGGTACTATGCTAAGTGTTTTACACGTGTGGTCATATTTAATATTCACAACTTTGTTAGGCAGGTTGCTGTTATTATTTCTATGCAGATAAGCAAATTATGTCTCATTCCAAATAGAATGGGAAGAAGATTTCTATTTTATGAGCAATTCTGGGTATTTGACCTCTAATTTTTGAAAACAGACAGAAAACCAATCCACCAAACAACTAAGCAATCAGTCAACCAGTAATACAACCATGCACTGGAACAAGAAGTATTTAACTTCTAAATGCCAAGTATACAAAATCAGGCTTCCAGAGTCTATTTTCATGGATGTGTACAATATGATTTACAGTTATGTTCTAATTTTTTTTCTAATTTTCTAATGTTTATGACTCAAAATTACTGTACTAGTAGAAACAACATAAACAGTAGTAACGTCAGATTTTCTAAATAGAAGGATCTTATAAGTAGCAATTGCTTTGAAGCAGGAAGTAAAGAACTTGTCTTACAGAAGCTTCTGCACAGTGGTCACACAGTAAACACACTACTTTTTCTTAGACTGCATGTTTAATTGGGCTGATTTTTGGAAGTGATAAACATTATGGGATGTGTAAACAAGATTACAGGGGAAAGGGAGCTACAGCTCTCTAAATCGCTCACGATGTACACCAGCAGAAAGAGTTCATTAGAAAGTTTAGAAACTAAAACATTTTTTGGTGAAACTGTTCACACAAAAAAAAGGCCAAAAATAAATAAATGTTAACAAATAGTGCAGAATTTCTGATTAGTCACAGGGTCCTACTTCTTCCTTTATCCCTATTTTGTGATTTTTTTGGGGTACATATTTATGTGTATTAAGCTCTATCTCTATAAGACTTCTTATGTTCCTGTAATGTCAGTTTCTAAGTTATAGTTTCAGAGTTTCTTTGTAATTAGAACTGGATGCTATTTTAAGAATTTTTAAAGCACTCTTATCTGTTTCATTTATACGTAATTTTCTTCACATTTATTTTGACCCTATTCCCAACCTCCAATAAAAGTATTGTTAGATTTTTTAATCTGAGCAGTCTAATCTGAGCATTTTAATCTGAGCATATTAGTTGTAATGCTTCTTTTCAATATTTGATATTTTTTCTAGTCTATTATATTAACAAGAACTTCTGTTAATGTGAATTTGAACTTGGGTCTTACTGGCTTTGTCTGTTACTAGAATTCACAACACATTGCCGACTCATCCTAAAATAGCAAAGAACAAAAACACCAAGGACTTCTTCACTCGAAACAGCATCATGCTAGACCTCTCATATCTATGTATCAACTTTTTTGCTAAACAATTATGAAATGTTACTTTCTCCTTTACTAGATTAGTAAAACCAGCCCTTTTAAAGTAGAGATGTAAGAACTACCTCAAAGCTTGTTAAACTAGTTTTTAATAAGCCCACTGTAAATCCTTCCTTTATTGTTTCCTAGGCTTTAAAGTGAAGCAGCATTTCCAAGTAAAACATGGACAAAGATTCTTCATACCTTGCCCCCATTTTGCAGTTGAATTGTAACAAAGCTTGTAAAAGGACTGCCAGTGGACAAAAGCAAAGTTTCGAGGCCTCCGTTGTAGCCTCTTGAACCAAGGCTGGCCAGTGATCACTGGAAATATTAGCCTGTAAAAATAAAAGATAAATATTAATTCAAAAAAGATTCTGACACAGTTATGTTAAAACTATGTAATTCCACTCCCATTAATTGAGCCCCTACTGTTTAAATCACCATATAAATGTTACAAGGGTTATAATTACTAAAAAAAGTGACTTAAGATCTGATCCCTGCTCCTAAAGAGCTAAAAAACAGGACAGAACTGAGATAAAGGAAGATATCAAAAAGGAGGTTCCATTCTAGGCTGGGTACAGTGGCCATATCTGTAATCCCAGCTATATGGGAGGTGGAGATTAAGAGGATCACAGTTCAAGGCCAGCCTAGGCAAAAGTTAGCAAGCCCCCAATCTCAACCAACAAGCCATGTGTGGCAGTGCATGTCTCTGCTTCCAGCTATATGGGAGGTACAGTTAGGAGGACTGCAATCTGAGGCCAGCCCTGGGAAAAAATGTGAGACCCTACTCTAAAAATAACAAAAAACAAAAAGGGGCTTGGGGTGTGGCTCAAGAGTGAGGCCCCCAGTATTGCCAGAAAAGAAAAAAAAATGTCCTATTTTAAAACACTAAAATATTTGTGGTATTTTTACACCACATAAAAATCTATTAGCTAGTAAGCCTTTGGTCTACCAAACATCTAAAACTCAATTTAACCCAACTAATTCTGTAATAGTGATAAAGTTCCACTTTTCAAAAATACCTGAAAAGGAACTTTTCCCCACCCAGTACTGGGGATTGAATTCAAAGCCTTGCTCAAGCATTCTACCACTTGAGTTATGCTCCAAGTCCTTTTGCTATAGTTTGTTTTTTAGATAGGGTTTTGTGCTTTTGCTTAGGCTGGCATCAAACCACAATCCTCCTATCTCTACCTCCTGAGCACCACAAACATGCCCCACCATGCCCAATCACCAAAAGAAAACATTTTACATACAAAGTAAAAAGCAGATCAGAGGGGAAAAATTACATCAGTTATTAATATGGAAAATCTTAAAATATTTCACCTTACAGGAGAACTGTTTATGTACATTACTTGAGCTGTCAACAACCTTTATAATATGCATGAATTGAAAAATAACATATTTAAGTATTTTCCAAGAAACAGTAACTGAAAATTAAGTGGTAACTAACCCAAGAAAGAAAAAAATGCACTAAAAACCTCAGATTGCATCCCAGATCTCCTAATTACAGGTATCCAGAATACAAATTTTAATAAAGCCAATATAATGCATCAATACATAGCCCATCTTAGGTTTTAATAAAGGATTGTTATTATAAGAATTTATTAAAGCCAATATAATGCACCAATACATAGTCCATTTCAAATATTAAATTGTAAGAAAAAAAATGTTAAGGCAATATTCTCTGAGTGCAATGTAGGCAGTAGTAATTTGTATAATTAAGGAAGAAGCAGCTTAATGAATACAAAATATACTAAACAATGTGATCAGGATGCACTTTTACTTTTCTCTCCCCCATGTCTTTAAAATTTACTTTTTGCAGGAGACTTTTTCCTCTGTCGGTGAATATAAATTATAAAAGGCCTCATGATTCATATAATCACTTCTCTCACATTCATTCACAAACACATCTCAACTAAAATGTGCTATACTTTTCAACATTTCAATCTTTACACACATAGTAACATTTGCACCCCTCTCCCCAATCACCTTAACTCCCAGGTGTAGATGTGGTACAGGCAGCAGTGGATGGTTTGCTGCTCTTCCCAACACCCCCCATCTCTTCCTACTAATTGTGGTTTCAGGTCCCTACCGAAATTTCAGAAGTTTGTGTTTCATTGATACCACTGTAAGATGGTGTTAATCTCTCCAGGCCTGACAGACATTGAAGGTTCTTTTTCTCATATTGGCTTTATCAGAAACCCCCAATTTCACAGGTAGTTGTTCACCTGCAGGTATGACAACACAACCTACAGGACTCAGGACAAAATAAAAGAGGAGGACCCTTTGTTAAAACATTATTAAGAATCTCAAGATGATGACTGCAGAGCATTAAACCAAGTGTAGAGCCCCATGTGAGGCATGAAACACATGCCCATAAAGCCAGCCCCACCTCCTCTGAAGCTCCATTAACTTGGGCAAATGTACAGATGCTTCTTGATTTATGATGAGACTATGTTCAATAAACCCACTATAAGTCAAAAATATCGTTAAGTCATTAACATAGGTAGGTAGGTTAGGTGTGTTAAGGCATTTAACACACTTAACCTACCAAACATTATAGTTTAGCAACATACCATACTGCGGAGAATTGGTTGTTTACCTTCATGATCATATGGCTGAATGAGAGCTATGTCTTGCTGTTGTTGCCCAGAGTCAAGAGAGTATTACATTGCACCTCTGGTACAGGAAAAGATCAAAATGTAAAATGTGAAACAGAGTTTTTTCCTTTTTTTTTTTTTTTTGGGCAGTACTGAGAACTGAACTCAGGGCCTTGCACTTGCTAGGCAAACATGCTACAACTTGAGCCACTCTCCCTTTTTGCCCAGTTGTACTTGCTTTAGTTTGTTTTTAGATAGATTCTCATGCTTCTGCCTGATCCAGCCTTAGACCACAACCCCTCCAATCTCTGCCTCCTGCATAGCTGGGAATGAAGGCATAACCCACCATACCTGGCCCCTTGAAGTACAGTTTTTACAGAATAATACATACAGCTCTTGTACCACTGAAGTAAAAAAAAAAAATCATTAGGTTGAACCATCCTAAGTTGGGGAACATATGTGTTCTATTCTACTTACTCTCTACCCTCTATCAACATGGAATCCTCTAACTTCCTTTTTTGCTGAGATCTTATAACCCCTCAAGCAGGTCTCCCAGACAGTAAGTGAACTCTTATACCAGTCCCCTCCTTCTTGGCATCACTCATTTGCAACCCTAACAAACTTTAAGTGTGCTACTGATCCCATCTGCTGCAGCTCTCCTTTGCTCCCATCCCCCTGTACACAAGCAGAGTCCTGTCCACCTTGGGACTCACCCATCAGGGAGAGAGTTCTCCCTGAAGTGACTTCCTAAAACTTTAGCACTCTCTTCCTCTTCATATAAAAACCATAGAGTCACACCATGTGAAACATGCCAGTTACCCGTCCCTATGCTCCTAGACGTGTGCCTACAGGTCCTCAAAAGAACACACATAAAAGCCTCCCTCTCTCTGCAAGCAGCCCTTCTCACATGTATGTCTGTGGGAATGTCCCCGGACAGGGGAGTGTTGGGGAGGCAATACCCTGTCAAAGAAAATTCTTCACCAATCTTCCTCCGTTCCACTCCTGATACTTTTATAGCTTCCTTACAGGTTAATCTATCTGCATCTTATTCTGATAGTTCACTTTGGAATCTGATATCTTCACTAACCTTTCAGTTTAATATCCTGTTCATATATTATCACACATACAACAGTCTCTCATAAACATCTAATTGTACTATAGCCATCCTCTGCACACTGTCAGCTGTTTACTATAGATATATGGTATCAACTTTATTCCTTAGAGGAATTATTGGGGTCAAATCTTTTAAAAAGAGGGTAAATTTGGTTAATGCTTTAAAGTTTATAAAGATATTTGAAAAAGTTACTTCATTTGGATATGTACAATAATCCTACAAAAAGGCAAAGTATTATTATCTCTGTTAGTATCTAAGAAAAAAGGAAAAAAGGCTCTATCAGTTTAACTAGTTGAAGGTTTTCGTAGATAGTAATTGGCAGAACCAGAGTGCAGGCTCTTGGAAAAAAGACTTTTGTGGTGGCAGTGGTGCAGTGGTGTAGTGGTAGTGGTATTACTAAACTACAAGCTAGTTTCCCCATCTGTAAAATCGGGTTATTGTGACTGTTAAATAAGGTAATGTATAAAACACTTAACCTAGTCTGTGTCTAGCACAAACTAAGTGCCATATGTGTTTACTATGATTATAACTATTACTAATTTGTTTTACTCAAGATCAGATTTCGTTTTCTAGCATTAAAAATAATATTTATAAGTACCTACTTCTGTGGGTCACATATTCAAGAATATATTAAGACATTGTGTGTGGCTTCCACAGCTCACCAGGTTCCGGGTCTTAAAGACCTTTGTAAAATAGAAATATGTGACACCCTCCCCCAAAATGTTGCATGATCTACAATTACTATCACCACTATTTCTTTCCACCCAAATAACTTCTATCCTGACATTATTATTTGTTCACTCATTCAA
The DNA here is from genome assembly GCF_047511655.1 of Castor canadensis. NCBI lineage: Eukaryota > Metazoa > Chordata > Mammalia > Rodentia > Castoridae > Castor > Castor canadensis. The sequence continues at coordinate 97,975,343 of NC_133391.1, read as the reverse complement.
AAATTATTTATTGGGGACCGCCTAGCTACGAGGAAGTGGTAAAGCAAAGAAGTAAGGAGTGACAAAACAGAGACCCATGTACTTATAGTAACAGCAACAAAGCTCAAAGAATCTCCTAACTGCTGTGTTTCTTTGTCAAAATACCTGGAGTAAATAAATTGCAACTGTATGCATTTCTAAGGCAAGAATTATTTCAGGCCTGTCTAAGACAATCTCTTCTAACCATACAAAACAGAATAGAATGACAGTTTATCTTGCAATTACAGAAGTAGTATGAATATGACAAAAACACAATCAAAAGTTATGAAAAATGTTCCTCTATCTTCCCTTAAAAATCCTAGTTCTATTATTATCCAAGTAATTGCCATCGCATTTCTAATGTATCTTTCTATACACTTGTAAGTGTGTGTGCTCAAACACACGTGATACATCCAGAGACACACATTCTGAAATACACATTCCAAATGTACTGACACTCAAATAGGATTATATCATATACATCGCTCAGCAGCTTGGCTTCACTCCCATTTAAACGTGCATCTTGAAGAATTTTCTCCACAAGCATGTAAGATTTTCAGATTAGTACACATAAACTGGTATCAAAAGCTAGGATGTCAAGTCACCAGAAATTCCTCCTATAGAATGTCCAATAGAATTAAGAAAAACCTAGCATATTAAATATTGGCATCTTTGTTTCAGATGAGTAGCATACTTTCATTCTAATTTAAATCACCAAGAAACAAAATGTATATTCTGCTATAATTCAACTTTAAAAATTAAATTCTTAGTTTTCTCCCCCAAATAGTTAAGATGTTCTGTGGAAGTCTACAGATTTACACTACTCTTATGTAGTGTAAAACATAAACAGAAAGCCCAAAACAGAAAGCCTACTAAGAGGCCCCAGTACTTCTGTTCCATGGAATAACATTCTGGGAAAGACTTTCATATTAAAAAAGATGGAAGATAAAAAGAATAAGGTTTTCATGATCATAAATACAACATCATCTTACCATGCACACTTCCAATGCAAGCAGTGCTAATTTCAGCAGACTTGAGAGCTTCCCGCTCCAACTGCCCTGCTGGGATGCCACTTGTAGACTCTTCCTGTAACACATCTCTGCAGCACCCATCATTCCTTGGGACTGATAGACCTGTGCCAGCCACTAATGAACAGAAAGGGAGAAGGATTGCAGAGGATTTTAGTTTAGTTCCCAAAAAATTCAGTAAACTTTGATGAAGTTGAATTTTTATTTGATTAATGGCAAACTTGGTTTATATCATGTTTTAGAACACTACAATCAATAACTGCAGAATACAAATTCATTGCATATGCACAAGCAACATTTACCAAATCTGACCATTTATTGGATCATAAAACAAATCTCAACAAATTTCAAAGGAATGAAATCATACAAAGTGTATTCTGATTAAGTAGAATTATATTTGAAACTGGTAGAGAAAAACATCTAGTCTGTGCAAGATGGCTCATACCTAGCTACTCAGGAGACAGAGAATTGGAGGATCACAGTTTAAGGCCAGCCAAGGCAAAAAGTTAATAAGACCCCCCCCTCCACCTCAACAAGTTATTTGGGCATGGTGGTTCACAGCTGTAATCCCAGCTACACAAGACATGTAGGTAGGATGGTGGTATGAGACTGGGTCAGGCAAAAACACAAGAGTCAATGCGAAAAACAAGTAAAGCAAAAGGGGCTTAGGTGTGGCTCAAGTGGTAGACCACTTGCTTTACGTGAATTCAAAATTTAGTATTGCCAAAAAAACCCTAGAAAATCTCCCATATTAGAAATTTGCAACATGCTTCATATACGAAACAAGTCAAAGAAATCCCAATAGAAATTAGAAAATATTTTGAAATGATTATGGGGAGCTTATACTAGAATAATAGAAAATTCTCTCTCAGGAGGCTGGAGGAGCTGGAGAAGAAGTGGTTAACAAATTAAATACAAAGAAACCAAAGCAAAGGAAAAAAGAGATAAGTAACTAGCAATGTAGAGAAAGCATAATAAAGAAAATCAACAGGAAACTGTTTTTTTAAAAGAATAATAAAATAGCTAAAATTACCAAGAAAAAAATGAGAAAATATAAACTACTAATATAATAGTGAGAAAGGGAAAATCATTACATATCTTATAAACATTGAAATCTGAATTTGAAATTGAGATGCACTGGAAGAATTCTTTGCAAATCTCCAATGCTAAAGAAACATGAAATCTTAATAGGCCTATATATATTAAAGGAATCTAGTCTATAATTAAAAGCATTTACATAAACAAAACTCCCAGCCATTTTGGATTAAATGGCGAGCCCTTCCAAATAGCTGAGAAATAAATGATGCACTCTTATATAAACTCTTTCAGAAAAAAAGAAGAAAGAAGAACACAGATACTAACATTTAACAAAGACTTTATAGGAATGAAAAATTATAAGCCAATTTATCTCATGACTATAGGTATAAAAATCTAAACAAGATACTGGCAAAACGACATTTAAAAATAATACATCATGACCACATGAGGCTTAACGAATGCAAAGTTGTCTTAACATTTGGAAACCAAGGTAATCTACCTCATTAACAGAATGAAAAATAGATGATTCTAATAAATGTCAAAAAGAATTTGATAAAATTCAAGATCCATTCATTATAAAAACAAACCTTTCAACAAATTCAGAATAGAGAGCTTCCATAATCAGATAAAAAAAATCAGTGGAAATTATACAGCAAACACCATACTTAATCTAAAACCGTTCCAAATAATTAATAAATTTGCTAGAAATTCACTATATAAAAATTAGCTGCATTTCTAAGTGTTTGGAGACAATATATCACAAAAAGAGGGAAAAGAAAAAGAAAAACTTAAAATGAACCCCCAAGTGCCAAAGATCTAGAAATAAATTTAATGTAAACAATCTTTAGATTACAAATCATAAAATACTGCTGAAAGAAATTAAAACTTAATTAAAGTGAGGAACAGATGACATTCATGGATAGAAAAATTCAGTAGTATTAAGTTTCAATTTTCCCCCAAATTAAACTCTAGATTTTATATAATCTCACATAAGATCTCAGCAGGGTTTTTGTATGTATATATAGAAATTAACAATTTATATGGAAATACAGAAGATCAAAATGACCAAGACAAACTTGAAGGTGAGCAAAAGAGTTGGACTTGATAATGTTAGTGCACATCGAGTATGAGGTGATAAGCAAGAATGAACAAACAGATCAACGGAAATAAGTAGGAAGTCCTAAAGACTCACACACAGTGGGCTGATTCATGAAGCAACACCGCAATTCAGTGGGGACTGACAGTCTTTTTAAATAACAGTACTTGGTCAGTTTGATATCCATCAGGAAAAAAATGAATCCTGACTGTGGACACATTCACAAAGTAAATCGAGGATGAACTGCAGACCTAAATGTGAAATGTAAAGCAATAAAAACTCTAAAACAAAACATTTAAAATTTTCATGAAAACGGGTAACCAAATATTTCCTAAACAGAACACCTCAATAAGGCATTCCCATTTAAAATTATATAGGAATAGGTAGAAAAACCAAAACACGAAAGCATTTGATGTCCCCACTGCAGAGGAACTAATACAGAAACCCTAAAATGACAGCGGTTATCATGAGCAGGGGATCAGGAACCAATGTAAAGGTGAGTTAGAGCTGAATCAACATGGGTCGTAACACATGGGTACATGAAAGCAATAGTAGGAATCTCTCTGAATAGGAATTTCTCTGAATAGCTATCCTTAACTCAACTAGCAAAAACGCTTTGTCTTCCTTATTATGCTTATGTCTTCTCTTCAACAAAATTAGAGATAAGGGAAGAACAGGACCTGCCTGGAAATGAAGTGGGAGGTGGGGGAAGGGTGGGGGAGGGGGGCAGGGTGGAGAAATGACCCAAACAATGTATGCACATGTGAATAAATGAACAAAAAAAATTAAATAAATAAACATGATAAAACCATACCACTGAAATGAAGAAATCTTCATAAAAAATAACCTTGAGAGAATGGTAAGGCAAGTCATAAACAGAATATTTGGGCAATACAAATATCTAAAAATGTGCTTGTATACAGAAAATATGAATTCCTATAATTTATCATAAATAATTCATTTATGCCATGAATCAGATAAAATGAAAAGCCTACTAAAAGTTATACAAAGGTACTTCAAACAGAATATTTAAAGGATCAATGCATATGAGAAATTGCTCAACATCATTAGCTATCAGATAAATATAAGTTGAAACCATCAAAATACACTATTACTAGCCAGGCACAGGAGGCTGATGCCTGTAATCCAGCTGTTTGAGAGCTGAGATATGATCTCAGTATGAGGCAAGTCCAGGCAAAAAGTTAGGGAGAACCCATATTAACCAAAAGCCAGGCACAGTAGCGCACACCTGTCATCCCAACCTATGCAGAAGGCTGAGGCAGGAATGATCATAATTTCAGACTAGCCCTGGTAAAAAAAATTCATGAAACTTCATCTCAACAAAAAGCTGGGCATGGTTATACCTGCTTGTCACTGCAGTGACAGGGGAATTATAAAAAAGGAAGATGGCCATCCAGAGCTGCTGGGGCACAGTGAAACCATACCTCCAAAAGAACCAGAGTAAAAAGGGCTAGAGTCAATAGAGCATCTGCCTACCAAGTAGAGAGCTCTGAGTTTAAACCTTGGTACCACCAAAAAAAGAAAATCCCCCCCAATACAAACAAACAAACAAAGCCCTATTATGTATGAATCCACCAAAACAGGAGAAAAACCAATACTCTAGCACTATCAGTAACTGGAGTGCTCCTACACTGCTGGCAAGGATGTACATGGCTACATACAACCAAACTTTTCAGCAAGATCCACTAAGAAACACATACATGTACACTACAGGCCACCAGACAGATGCCCAAGGACGGTCACAGCAACATTATTCAAATAACCCAAGCCTGGAGCAGCCCAAGTATCCATCAACAGTAAAAGGGTATATATTATAGTATATTTCTAAAATAAGATGAAAAATTATGGCCACATGAAACAACAAAATGAATCACACAGACATAATGTTGAGTGAAGTCACTTTTTAGAGGTTAGGGAATCAACTGAGGTGCATAAGGAGGTGGTAAGGTTGTGGGAAATGTTCTGTATTCTTGATATAGGCAACAGGTACACAAGTATACACACATAAAAATTCAATGAGTGGCATTTTTATCCTTTATGAATCATATAACATAAAAGAAAACACATAAATGTACACATATACAAACTCTTGAGAGTTTACTCACTATATAATTTACTCTTTTTGTCTGACAAGGGGATTTCCCCTTGATTAGGAATATGGTCACCAATATCTCGTATGCAAACTTAACTCTAAAAGAGGGAATACAATCACCATCCTTCTTTGAGGATTAGAATAAAGTGGAGGCTCAGTTTGTATAATCCAACCATTTTATGCCTTTAGATAATCTCTTTAATTTTATAAAGCATGAGTATCAAATAGATGACATAAAGAAAGACTGAAGAATGAATTGCAGTAAAATCAGCTTTTATGAAATCTGTACCAAAAAGTCTCTTTGACACTTTTTCTGGGGCACAGAAAGAAACATAACAAATTGAATAAAATGACTATGTGCTTCTTTGTACTTTACTATCAACAAGAATAAAAGGCATAGTAATCATTGTGTACTTACCATTGTGGATAACCAAGGTCAGCCAAAAGAGTAGATAACCTATTAATGTAAGCATCAATCTTACAAATTCTTACTTAAATATCTGTTAAAATCTTGGATGTGGGTTACTTGCAAAGAACATGCCTGTAAAGGCTGAGTTTATAAACACTTTGTGGTATCCCAATGACCTCAAACTAGTATTATGGAACATTTTACTTCAGGACTCATGTAAGAAAGGAGAGAACTTACCTGCCAAGCTGGAACAGAGGTTGAATTGGACATTACTGTTTTTTTCAGTTCTTCAAGTATAGCATCTGGCAGTGGCTTTTGTGACTCCAGGAGTGATTTACACTGAACTTGTCTCAAAAGTAAGATAACAGCTGGCTGATCAGGGTGATTTTTTAAATTCTAAAAATTAAATCCCAAATAGAAATACATCAAAAAGGCTCATAAATGATAAAAGTAAAAGGCAATTAAGCTATGCCTCACGTCAGGGAAAAATTTTTCCTAATTTAATCTTTTCTTTGTAGAGTAAGAAACTATAAAAGCTAAGCAAACAAAAGACTGAATAGCTTGGGAATATCAAACTCTACTTTTAAATAATCCTTAAAATGAGTAATGCTATTATTATGGTATCTAAGTCACTTATTCGTATTTATATAATATGCCCCTTTCTCAGGTGATATCCTGAAAAACACAGGTTCAAAATGTAAATAGCTGAACTAAGAAAACCTACAAAAGCGTGTGGTACCATTATGCTACTGGAACAAGCTATGCTATATATGAAGGAAAGGGGTAAAATTTCTTTTTCTTTCTCAACTTCTATCAAGGATTTCACTGCATGTGCATGTCTTTCTTCCAGGTACAGACTTATCCAACATTAGGAAAGAAATGTTTCCATTCCCCTAAATTATTATTTATACTCGAAAGCACATAGATGCATACATAAATGCACACATGTATATATGTATATATATTCCACATATGGAATATGTCTCTCTGGAATTAGGCTGTTTTTATTTGCCCACCTGATCATGTACATAGAAAAGGCTTAGGAAATACCAAAAATAGCTACTAGAACAAACAGTTGAGCTCAGCATGTTTTCAGGATGCAAGGTCAACACAACACTTATAAATCAACAGTAACTATATCCAAGAACAAAAAATTAAACATTAAAATAATGGCCAATATTATGGAGTTGTAAGTTTAATAAAGTACGTGTAAATCCATATACTAACACATATAAAATACTGCTGAAATATTCAAATAATTGGAAACATAATACCAAATTCATGGATCAGAAGATTCAATGTTTTTGAGATGCCAATTCTTTCTAAATTCATTTTTTTGGCAGTACTGAGATTTGAACTCAGAGCCTCACACTTGCTAGGCATGTGCTCTACCCACTTGACCCACTCTGCCAGCCTCAAATTCATCTATTTTTTAATGGAAAATAGTGGTGTAATGTTTCCCAGAGTCAAATTTATATTTCCTCAATTAACATACAATATTTATACTTCTTTACAGGGTATAGTCTTCCAAGTAAGAAACTGGAACAATAAAGGGACAAGAGAGGGTTCGCAAAGCATTCCTTATTCTATCAGAGAGCACGTGGCAACTGTTAATTTATGCTTAGTAAATACCCAGGATATAACAGCCTGTACTGAACTTATCTCAGATGGAACTGTTTATGTGAAAGAGACAATGTGTTTATTCTGTTTTACAGAGAACTCAGTGACCAAAGGGATCTTCAAAAGTCCATTTTTCTCACTGTAAAATGTATAATACTCTTTCTAAAAACAAAAAAAAATTTAAGAAGACAATGCAATGTCCGCAGTGAGCATTTATGAAACATAAAGTTTACAGGAAAAGCCGTATTTAAAACTCTTGTTAACTTTTAATTACTTCTGAGTAGTTTATGAAATGGATTCATTCACTTAATAAACATTCATTCAGTCACTACTATGTGCTAGGCAAGATACTAAGAATTTACTCACAGAGCCTACAACACAGATCTCCATAATCCTAGCATGTACAAACCAAGATAAAAAAATCTATTGAGTCCTAGAGTCAGACAAATTTTGCAACTCTATCCACTTCTAGCTAGCTGTAAACTCCTGTGCAAAATACTCACCCTTTTAAAACCTTATTTTTCTCAGTTGTAAAAATTGTGATAATAATAAATACCTACACCACAGGACTGTAGTGAAACTCAAATACACAATGCTAAATGCAGTGACTGACTTGTAGCAAGTAATCAGTGAATGTGGTTACAGTCATAATCATCACCACTACTACTACATACTCTTTAAAAAACACACACTCCATTTTTCTGGTTATTTTTAGGTAAGATAAAAATCCATGAATTTCAGTGCATAATTCTATTAACAATACCTTTGTGCATAGAGATTCAGCCTCAGCTATTCTTCCTGTGTCTATTAGACCAGTGACCGCTTGTGAAAAAGACCACTTTTCAAGACATTGGTTGTAATTTTCAAGAAATTTTTTGTCCTTAACTGTAAACAAAAAATGTCAATGTTACTTTCTTCTGCAACTTATAATATTGTAGTCTCAGGTGAATAACAAGTTGCTAAAAAGTATTAAAATTAGACTTATCATATATGTATTTTTTTCTTTTGAGACAGGGTCTTGCTATATAGCCCAGGCTGGCTTCAAACTTGTGATCTTTTGAAATTATAGGCATGTACTACCTGTCCAGATCCTGCATATATATATCTTAAAACTTTAACATAACAATAGAATACCATAGACTTGCTATCAGAAGGATTCTGAAAAATTTCATGGTAAAAGTATTTAAAGCTAAATAATGTTAGACCTCTTATACTTTAGGATCTACAACAAAACCCACTATCTATAGTAACAATGTATTCACTGAACATATTTCACAATTTATTGCAAAATAACTGAAAAGTAAAATAAACTGCATGTATTCAAGTTACACAATTTCAAGAGTTTTGACATGATTATACATTAGTAAATCATCATCACAATCAGGTAATAAACTCAGTCATCATTATCAAAAGTTCCCCCCAATCCTCTGTAATCACTTGTTTCCAACTCACTCAGTCACCCTCCCCCCCCATCCCCAAGCAACTTCTAATTAGTAGGACAGTTTGTGCTTTCTATCATATCATACAAATGGAATCATACAGTATAATTTCTTTGGCATCTTTCACAGATGTTTATTTTAATATGGCAAATTCACTCATTTTTTAATGCCTAGGGCAAACCCCACTTGATCATGATGAATTATCATTTTTATGTACTGTTAGGTTTGAATTGATAAAGTTTTGCTATTAATTCCTCCATCTATCTTCATGAGTGATGGTGTTCTATAGTCTTCTTGTACCGTCTATTTGGTTTTGGTATTAGAGTAATGTTGGATTCACAGAAGATGTTAAAAAAATAGTTTCTGCAGGGTATCAAGGGGTGGGGGGGAGAGGGAGGGGGTGGAGTGGGTGGTAAGGGAGGGGGTGGGGGCAGGGGGGAGAAATTACCCAGGCATTGTATGCACATATGAATAAAAAAAATTAAAATTAAAAAAAATTTAAAATAAAAAATAAATAAAAAGAAAAAAAAAGATGTTAAAAAGAGTTACCATCTCTAGATTTTCTGAAAGAATTTGTATAGAACTGGTATTATTTCTTTCTTAAATTCATCAGTGAAGCCATCTGGTCTTTCGGTTTCCTTTGTAAGAGTTTTAATTATCAATTCAATGTCTTTAACAGATATATAGCAGCTCAATTTACTTTTTCTTCAGCAAGCCTTGTGTCTTTTAAGGAACTTGTTCATTTTCTCTAAGTTGTCAAATTTCATGGCATAAACAGTTGCCTATAAGAATCATATTAATCAGTAAATAGCTGTAGTGATATACTTTCTTCCTGGTACTCTTCTTTTTACCTGATTCATCTGCCTAGAGGTTTATTATTTTATTCATCTTTTCAAAGAACCAGTTGGTTTCATAGATATTCTGTCTGATTTCATAGATTTCTTCTTTATCTTTGTTATTTCCTTTCTTTTGCTTACTTTGAATTTAATTTCCTTTTTATTTTTCTAGATATTCAAAGTAGAAGCTGAGGTTACTGATTTGAGGGAAACTTTTCTTTTTTTCTAATGTAGACATTTAAAGCTATAAATTTCCCTCTAAGCAGTGCTTTAAGAATATTGCATAATTTTGATATTGTGTTCCATTTTCATTCATTTAAAAATATTTTTAAATTTTCTTTTTTGACTTTTTCTTTGATCTGGGTTATTTAGAATTATGTTGATTTCCAAATATTTGAAACTTTTTCTGTTGGTCTTCTGTTGTTTATTTCTAATTAAGGTATACTTTATATAATCTGAATCATTTTAAATTTACTGAGACCTCTTTTTATAGTCCATAATACAATTTTTTTAACTTTTTAAAAATTTATTCATATGTGCATAAATTCTTTGGGCCATTCCTCCCCCCTGCCCCCTCCCTCTCCTCTGCACCCCCTCCCTCTTACTCCCACCCCCCTCTCTTCCAGGCAAAACCTGTTCTGCCCTCTTCTCCAATTTTGTAGAAGAGAAGACATAAACAATAGCAAGAAAGACATAGTGCTTTTGCTAGTTTGACATAGGATAGCTATACAGAGAGATTCCTAGTACTGCAATATTCAGTGTATACTGGAAGGATACATTCTGCTGTTGTTAGGAGAAAGAGGTACTCTGTAAGTATCAACTTGGTCAACTTTGCTGACAGTGGTTTTCAAGACTTTATTCTGTCTTTACTGATTTTCTGTCCAATTGCTCTATCAATTATCAGCTAGTGCAGGACAATGTTCTCTGAGATAGGAAAAACAAGTAAGGTAAGCTCTACAACACCCATAGCTTACTGCTTCAAGAGTTATAGTTTGCAGTTCAGGGAAGGGGAACTCAAGGGGTGTCCAGAAAACTCCCTAAGTTGAAGAGATGAACTGAGAAAACCAGGAAGGTCAAGGCAGCTAGAGATCTAGGGCTGGTACCAGAGAGGTGAGAGCTATCTACAAAGGTTCCCCTCAATTCTATCAGTAAATGTGTAAGAAATCTATCTTAGGCTTGAAAGAACCTTATTCAAAAGGAGGAGGTGGAACAATTTTCAGAGTTTGAAGAGGACTAGGAACAGTTTGTGTATGGAACAGCCACTGTGGATAACATCTGTAATTTATAGAGCACAGGGTAAAATACTCAAAAGGAAAGTCCAGAAACATACTAAGCACAACTAGCCCTACACTAAAGGCTTCCATGTGGAAGAAAAGAAATACCCAACTCAAGCCTAATCTAACCAGCCCATTCCACTAAACAGAGTGGAGTGTACTGAGAAACACTGTGATGTTCACAGAGCAGAGAAACAGGTTTACTGAAAGACTCAGTTCTCATAAAACTACAAAACATGCACCATGCCCCTCCTTACCATAACATTACCAAAAACAGTACTGGGGTTTGAACTCAGGACTTTGCACTTGCTAGTCAGGTACTCTACAGCTTTAGCCATGCCTCCATCCCTTTTTGCTCTGGTTATTTTGGAGACAGGATCTCATTTTTTGCCTCAGCCAGCTTAGACCATGATCCTCCTATTTTATGCTTCCTACCATAGCTGTGATGACAGGTGTGTGCCACCATGCCCAGATTTTACCCATTGAGATGGGGGTCTCACAAACTTTTTTTTGCCCAGGCTGGCCTGGAACCACAATCTCCTTATCTCAGCCTTCCAGGTAGCTGGGATGACAGGCATAAGCCACTACACCCAACTATAGGTTAAGATGGGTATCATGCCCCAGCTGGCCTCAAACCACAATCCTTCCAATCTCAGCCTCCCAAGTAGCTGGATTATAGGCCTAAGCCACTGGCACCTGAGTATAGCAATTAATTTTACATCATAACAAGGCTATAAAGAAAAAATTTCAAGTGCAAAAGACACAGGTTGAAGAGATACAGCAAGCATCAGAACCAGACTCACATAAGGTGAATTATTAAATTAGGAAGCCCACAGTGTAAGAGCTACTGCTTTTAAGCCTCTCTTTGCTTAAATTTGGATAAAAGGGTCTTATTGGCACTTACTTACTTGTTATTTCCGCCCCAACATGGAACCAAAACAGAGTATATGGGGAAAGGCTAATCCTGGTGATAAAGGACCAAAATGGCCAATCAAAAAAATCTTCAGAGGGGACTGCTCAGAGACAAGCAGTTTGGAGACAAGTGGGGGAGAGCTGTTGGCACCTGTACCAGACCTTTCAAAAAACAACCAAAGTTTACAGGTTTAAAGAAGGGGTTCTTATGCATGGATCACTATCTGGCATTAAAGCCCTTAAAGGCACCTCAGACAAAAGTGCCTCGTTTGTCTTGTTTTGTTTTGTGTGTTGTGTGTGTGTGGGGGGGGTACTGGGGCTTGAACTAAAGGACTATACCTTGAGCTACTCCCCCAGACCTTTTTTTGTGAAGGGTTTTTTTGAGATAGGATCTTGCTAACTATTTGCCTGGGCTGGCTTCAAACTGCAATCTTCCTGATCTCTGCCTCCTAAGTATCTAATATTATAGGCATGAGCCACCAGCACCCGGCATATTTACTCCCTTTTGTATTTTGCTTTATTATGGTGTTTTTAGTTTGGACTTAACAATGAATTTTTCCTGAACTCATATGGACCCCTCATTTAGACCATCATGAGGCAAGTTAGTTTTACCCAAATGATTATGAGTTGTTGCTATGGTAATGCTACTTAGTACAGGAGTAACCTCAGGTTCAGACACTGGAGAATGTGCTATAGCCTAACACTTCCTTCTACATGTACATTAAAACCTATAAACAGTTTTGATAGTCATATTAAAGTGATCCTTCATAAGACTAAAAATAATAATAATAATAAATGCCTAGGTTATAGGACAGGTGTGGAAAAAAAGAAAGTCTTGGTTACCATCTCTGATCTGGTTCCTTCCTTTACTTGGCCTGTTGGTCACCATGTTCCTTCTATTGATTTTTGGCCCATGCATCCTCAATTTGTTTTTTTCAAAGTTGGAGGCAATCAAGCTCCAGAGATGAAGCCACATACACCAAAGACTTCCTCCTGGTACCAGACCCCTTGACAGACACATCTTGTCAATTCAGAGGAAGCCCTCCCTAACTGTCTAGGGGCCCCATTATCACCTCTTATCAGTCTAAGCCAGTCAGAGACACGAACACCCCTTTTCCTGACAGAAGTTAGGGTTACCTCTAGATGGGGGAATGTGAGGGGAGCAAATCACAGAGGTGAAAGTCTAAGAAACAAAAAAAATGCTAGAATCTAAAAACATTGCAACAGAAAAGAAGAAGGACTTAGATGGGCTTATTTGGACTAAACAACTGAGAAATGAATTTCTGAACTAGAGGGTATCTCAGTAGAAACCACCCAAACTGAAAAGCAAAGTAACAGAAAGGAATTTCTAGTAAGTGTGAGACAGTTATAAAAGGCATAAGTATATGTAATAAGAATTCCAGAAGGAGAAGATAAAGAGTAAGAATAGAAGATATTTAAAACAATGATGACTGAAAACGTCCCAAAGTTGTAAGATACAATCACAGATCCAGGAAGCTCAGAACATTAAGGATAAACGCCAAACTAAAATAACAACAAAACCAAAAAATAAAAATAAAAAACAAAGCAAAACTCCTGAAAGAAGCCACAGGTGTGGAAAATCTTATTTATGGAGAAACAAAGGTAAGAATTACAACTGACTTCTTTTCAAAACTACATAAGAAAATTAAGTAAAAGATTTAAAATTTTAAGACAGGAAAAAATACCAATCTAGAATTCTGTACCCTGCAGAATTATTCTTCAAATGTGAAAGAGAAAGATTTTCTCAAAAATTGGGATTTGTTGTCAGTAGACTTACCTTGCAAGAAAGGTTAAACAAAATTATTTAGAGAAAATAATAAAGAGCATTATTCAAACTCAGTTTATAAGTTTGTAAGTCAGACTAAGAAAAGAACAGCGTTGGAGAAGAAATAATTTAAAATTATTTAGTTAATAATTATATATATTTATATACATATATTCTATAATATATTACTATATATTACACATGTAATATATGTATATATAATTATATACATATAATTATAAAGTATATATATTATAATTAATGATATTAATTATAATATTATAACTAATAATTAAATTAATAATTATTTCTTCATTGACCTAACAGATAATAACTCAAAATAATGATAGCAACGTTAATTCATCATCCCAACTCACTTGAGCCAGGCCCCCCCAGCCCTACCCTAATCTATTTATGAAGCTAAATATTGATCAATTTTCAATGAAGAGATTTAATGATTTACAAAACAATGCTGATGAACCTGATTGGATTAACAGCTACTCTTGCCAGGATTTCCAAGAAGAATCACAGGTCAATTTTAGTGCTGGTTTCAGTAAAGAACTCCTTCCAGGTCACCTCATTCTCCAAATACTCGTCAAGCAAGACTCAAAGTAGGTAGGTAGGCATTTGCTACACAACAAATATTTCAACTAAAAGTATACATTAGAATTTTAAGTAATATGGAAAAGAAACATATATAGTATCCCATCTCATTTCTGCACAGCTATACAACTATGGATTCTTTAATTAATGCATTTTTCTAACAATGTATGTTGAAGCTGTTTGTGTTCTTGATTTATCATTTGAGTAACATGAATTAAATCACATATAAAAATGTTTTTGAAAACATACTTGAGGCAGAAACAGCAGATAATAGTGCCAAGTATAAATCCATCCTTTTTGGCTGAGTGTTGTTAACTACAGCCAGTTTAACATCAGCATGACATGCTGCCATCAGCCCAGCCCAGACAGCAGGGTCACCTGCATAAAAGAAATACAGTTAGAAGGCTTGTTAATATTGACATATTCCTGAAAAAGTATCAAAAATGAGAGTAAAAGTTTATAAGTAACACTCTCCCCTCCAAATAAAATCTAATTGTATCTCCAGAAAAATTCCACTTTCTTAAAGAAAAATTAAATTGGTTTCAGAAGATACACTGCTACATTTATCCTTCAAGATTTGCCTTTTTTTCCCAAGCATATCATAGGATGAGATTGTCCTATTAAGCTTCTCTTCCATGACTGGTTAGTTCTGTTGCTTAGAGTGCTGGGCTATTGTGGAAAGGGCATTCACTTTCAATAGACAACAAAGACAAGTCTTGAACAGCTACTCATCCTTATTACTCAGTTTCTGTCTTAAAGGCTCAGTTGTAGCATAAACAACATAATACAGTGTTTCAGTTCTTAAGAAAAGCATGAATCAATGGAAAAGCTCAAGGTTTTATCTATGTTCCTATAGAAAAGCATGAAAGTGAGTATCCAAAATGGCGACCAGGACACAGAGGCAGAGAGCATGAACTCCATGAATCAGGGACCTTGCTGAGACACTGGAGACACAGTTGGCTGAGGTAAAGCACAAGGGAGAGCTGAAACTTCAGCATACTTAACCCCTAGCCTGTGGAAGGCTTCTCCATGCCATGATACACTGAAAGAACAGGTGGGCTGTCACCTCCACGCTGCCACCACTGGCCAGCCAAGCCCCTGCCTGCCCACCAAGCTCCAAACGTGCCTGGGAGATCTTCAGCAGAGCAAACAGAATACTTTCCTGCTGGAGACACATTTGGCAAACAAACAAACAAACAAACAAAAAACCCAAAAGGAAGAAACAAAACTCCAAAACCCTGAACCTCCAGCCCATAAAAAGCTTCTCCATGCCACGTTACACTGAGAAAACAGGAGGGCTCCAGCACCGCCAGATGCCAACTCCAAACCTGCCTAGGAGACACAGACAAAAGGAACTGGATGCTAAAGGAGTAATACCAGAACTACTAAGACAGAAATTCTACTGTTCCTGAACCGGGGATATTTTTTTTCTTTTCTTTAAGTGTTTGTTTGTCTTGTTCGCTATTCCCTATTGATTTCTTTTGTTCTAAGTTTTTTTCTTTCTTTTTCATTTCTCTCTTTCTTTCTTCCTTTTGTTAGTTTTACTATTGTAAGTTAGCTAATACACATAAACCAGGGACAGAAACAGTACCAAGTGGAATGATGGGAAGATGAAAAAGGGAGGGAAACCATTTTCCCCCCAAAAAATAAATTAGTCCTGGATTCAGAGGGAAATGAAGAAAATGGATACCCAGATCCAGACTCCAAAAAAACAAAGATAAATTACACCAATGAACTCAATGAAGCCCACAAGAACACCCTAAAAGAAGAAATCCTGTAAGTAACCAATGAGAATTTCATAGAGATGTTACTAGACAAGGTCAACCAAAACATGCAGGAGGCACTAAAGAAATTCCAAGACAACAAAATAAAGAATATGAGAAAACACAAAAACAAATAAATGAACTCATGAGAGCCCTAAATAAACACCAAAGTGAAACAAACAACACCATAAATAGAGAGATAAATGAATTAAGGATGAAAATTGACAATATTAAAGAGGAAGTGACCCATGACATGGAAAACCTCAGAAAAAAGAATGAAACAGAAATACAAAACATAACGGAAGGCCACTCCAGCAGACTAGAACAAGCAGAAGACAGAATCTCAGAATTTGAAGATGAAATGGAAACTAAAGGAAAAACTGAAGAACTATTAGACAACTCAAGACCTGTGAAAGGAATAAGCAAGAACTTACTGACTCCATCAAAAGACCAAACTTGAGAATCATGGGCATTGAAGGAGAACAGGTGTAAGCAAAAGGAATTTGTAATATATTCAACAAAATAATAACAGAAAATTTCCCAAATCTAGAGAAAACTATGCCCATTCAGGTACAGGAAGCCTCCAAGACACCTAACAGACTTGACCAAAATAGAACTACCCCACGACATGTTATCACTAAAACAACAAGCACAGAGAATACAGAAAGAATATTGAAGGCTATAAGAGAGAAAAAACAAATAACATACAAAGGTAAACCCATGAAAATCACAGCAGATTTCTCAATGGAAACCTTAAAAACAAGAAGGGCATGGAGTGAGGTATTCTGGGCACTGAATGAAAATAACTTCAACCCTAGGATACTCTATCCAGCAAAACTATCATTCAAAATAGATGGAGCAATAAAAGTCTTCCATGATAAGCAAAAACTAAAACAATATATGACCATCAAGCCACCACTACAAAAGATTCTTCAAGGAATTCTGTACACAGAAAATGAACGCACACAAAACCATGAAAGAGCAGGCACTACAAAACCACAGGAGAAGAAAAGGCAAGAAAGCAGAGAGTAACAATGATTCAGCTGCACACAATCAAACCCTTAAACAACAAAGACAACTAACTGACAAAAATTACCACATACCTATCAATACTAACACTGAATGTTAATGGACTTAATTCCATCAAAAGACATAGCTTGGCAAACTGGGTTAAAAAGGAAGATCTAACAATCTGCTGCCTACAGGAGACCCATCTCATCGACAGAACCAAGCACAGGGTGAGGGTGAAAGGCTGGAAGAAGATCTACCAAGCCAATGGCCCCTGAAAACAGGCAGGGGTAGCAATACTTATCTCAGACAAAGCACACTTCAAACTTACATCAATCAAATGAGATAAAGAAGGACACTCCATACTAATAAAAGGGGAAATACACCAAAAGGAAATAACAACTATTGACCTATATACACCCAACATCAGTGCACCCAATTTCATCAAACACATTCTGAAGGACCTCACAGCACATACAGACTCTAACACAGTGGTAGTGGGAGACTTTAATACCCCTCTATCACCAATAGGTGATAGGTCATCCAAACAAAAAAAATCAATAAAGAAATTCTAGAACTAAATCACACCATAGATCAAATGGACCTAGCTGATGTCTACAGAATATTTCATCCAACTTCTGCACAATATACATTCTTCTCAGAAGTTCACGGAACCTTCTCCAAATTAATCATATCTTAGGGCACAAAGCAAGCCTCAGCAAATATAAGAAAACAAATAATCCCACGCATTCTGTCTGATCACAATGCATTAAAACTATAAATCAACAAGAAAACAACAGTAAAAAACATGTGAACAATTGGAAACTGAACAACACATTGCTCAATGATCAATGGGTCACTGATGAAATAAAAGAGGAAATTAAAAAGGTTCCTAGAAGTTAATGAAAATGAAAACATGACCTACCAGAAACTAAGGGACACAGCAAAGGCAGTCCTATGAGGAAAGTTTATAGCCATGACTGCATATATTAAAAAGTCAAAAAGATATCAAATCAATGACCTAATGCTACATCTCAAACTCCCAGAAAAACAAAAACAAGCAAATCCCAAAACAAGCAGAAGGAGAGAAATAATAAAAGCAAGGACTGAAATCAATGAAATAGAAACAAAAAGAACCATTATAAGAATCAATGAAACAAAAAGCTGGTTCTTTGAAAAAATAAATAAGATTGACAGACCCCTGGCAAATCTGACTAAAATGAAGAGAGAAAAAAATCCAAATCAGTAAACTCAGAAATGCAAAAGGGAAGATAACAAACACCACGGAAATCCAGGAAATCATCAGAGACTACTTTGAGAACCTATATTGTAATAAATCTGAAAATCTTAAAGAAATAGACAGATTTCTAGATACTTATGACCATCCAAAACTGAACCAAGAGGATATTAATCACCTGAATAGATCTGTAACACAAAATGAAATAGAAGCAGCAATCAAGAGTCTCCCCAAAAAGAAAAGTCCAGGACCTGATGGATTCTCTGCTGAACTCTATCAGACCTTTAAAGAAGAACTAATACCAACCCTGCTTTAACTGTTCCAAGAAATAGAAAGGGAAGGAACACTGCATAACTCCTTTTACGAAGCCAATATTACTCTCATCCCAAAACCAGAAAAAGACACCTCTAAAAAGGAGAACGATAGACCAATTTCCTTAATGAACACTGATGCAAAAATCCTCAATAAAATAAGGGCAAACCGAATCCAATGACACATCAGAAAGCTCATCCACCAGGACCAAGTCGGCTTCATTCCAGGGATGCAGGGGTGGTTCAACACATGCAAATCTATAAATGTAATACACCACATTAATAGAAGCAAAGACAAAAACCACTTCATATCAATAGATGCAGAAAAAGATCAAGGAACACTACAGAAGATGGAAAGAATCTCCCATGCTCATGGATTGGTAGAATCAACATAGTAAAAATGGTTATACTACCAAAAGCAATCTACATGTTTAATGCAATTTCCATCAAAATCCCAATGACTTTCAACACAGAGATTGAAAAATCTACCCTAAAGTTCATTTGCAAACACAAGAGACCGTGAATAGCCAAGGCAATACTCAGCAAAAAGAGCAATGCTGAAGGTACCACAATACCCTACTTCAACTATATTACAAAGCAATAGCAATAAAAACAGCATGGTACTGACACAAAAATAGACATGAAGACCAGTGGAACACAATAGAGGACCCAGATATGAATGCACACAGCTATGCCCACTTTATTTTTGACAAAGGTGCCAAAAGTATATGATGGACAAAAAGACAGTCTCTTCAACAAATGTTGCTGGGAAAAGTGGTTATCTATCTGCAGAAAACTGAAATTGGATCCACGTTTATCACCCTATACTAGTACCAACTCAAAATGGATCAAGGACCTTACTATCAGACCCAAAACTCTTAAGTTAGTACAGGAAGGAGCAGGAAACACTCTGGAAGTAATAGGTATAAGCAAGGACTTCCTCAATAGAACCCTAGCAGCTCAGCAACTAAGAGAAAGAATGGACAAATGGGACTTCATAAAATTAAAATGCTTCTGCACAACAAAAGAAATGGTCTCTAAACAGAAGAGACCACCCACAGAGTGGGAGAAAATATTTGCCAGCTATACTAGACAAAGGACTGATAACCAGAATACATAGGGAACTTAAGAAACTAAACACTCCCAAAATCAATGAACCAATAAAGAAATGGGCAACTGAACTCAACAGAACTTTCTCAAAAGAAGAAATTCAAATGGCCAAAAAACACATGAAAAAATGCTCACCATCTCTAGCCATAAAGGAAATGCAAATCAAAACCACACTAAGATTCCACTTCACCCCTGTTAGAATAGCCATCATCAAAAACACCACCAACAACAGGTGTTGGCAAGGATGTGGGGAAAAAGGAACCCTCATACACTGCTGGTGGGAATGCAAGCTGGTGCAACCACTCTGGAATAAAATTTGGAGGCTTCTTAAAAATCTAAACATAGAGCTGCCATATGATCCAGCAATCCCACTCCTGAGGATATACCCAAAGGAATGCAACACAGGTTACTTCAAAGGCACCTGCACACCTATGTTTACTGCAGCACTATTCACAATAGCCAAGTTACAGAAACAACCAAGATGCTCCACTACTGACGAATGGATCAAGAAAATATGGTATTTATAGACAATGGAATTTTACTCAGCCATGAAGAAGAATGAAGTCTTATCATTTGCAAGTAAATGGATGGAAATGGAGAGCATCATTCTGAGTGATGTTAGACAGGCTGAGAAGACCAAAAATCATCCATTCTCCCTCATATGCAGACTTTAGATCTAGGGCAAATACAGCAATGATGTTGGACTTGGGTCACATGACAAGGGGAGAGCACATACAGGAGGTATGGGGATAGGTAGAAAACCCAAAACATGAAAGTGTTTGATGTCCCCACTCCAGAGGAACTAATACAGAAACCTTAAAGCGACAGAGATCAACACGAGAAGGGGATCAGGAACCAGTGTAAAGATCAGTTAGAGATGAATCAACTTGGGTTGTAACATATTTGTACATGGAAGCAAATGCTAGGAATCTCTCTGTATAGCTACCCTTAACTCAACTAGCAAAAACGCTTTGCCTTTCTTATTATGCTTATGTCTTCTCTTCAACAAAATTAGAGATATGGGCAGAACAGGTTCTGCCTGGAAGCAAGGGTAGGTGGGGGGAAGATGGTGTGGGGGGGCAGGGGGGCGAAATGACCCAAACAATGTATACACATGTGAATAAATGAATTAAAAAAAAGAGAAAAGCATGAAAGTCACTTCAACATTCCAAGTGAAGTGCTGCATGTGCTATAATGCATCCACTCATCCATTTAATTTTTCCTTCCCTTCACACCTGGACAGCAGCTTCAAGTGAGGGAGGAAACCTGACAGCACTGGTTGAAGAGGTACTAATGAAAGAGTTTAGGTGTATAAGTTCTTTTTTTAGAAAGTCAGTTGTAAGAAGAAGCTGGAAGAGAATTTGGAAGTTTGAGGGTTTTTGTTTTTTTTTTAAGTTTGCCTTTTATCAATATAAATCTTATCTTGTAGTTTACTTCAACAGTTAATACTTTAGTCTTACTACCACTAAAAAACAAATGACTTTAAAATACAAGAGAGACTCTTTAATAACAGTCATTTAACAATAATTTTTAGCCTCTGTATATTTTTCTACCTAACTGGCATATCCAAATTAAGACTCCTATCAAGTACTTCCTACACGAGAATGAATACAGAATTTTTAAACCTGTTGAAATCACCATAAGAAGGGAATTAAGGTAAAAGGAGAGGAGACAAACCAATTCAGGTAATAATACATATATACATGGAAATGCCACAATGAAAACACCCTGTATGAACATGTCTTTTTTTTTTTTTTTTTTTTTTTACAAAACAGAAAATAGGAAGGCAAAACAGATCGTGTCTTTGGGGGGGGAGGGGGTTGTACCAGTGACGAGGGAGGACATAAGGAAAGGGTGCAATAGGGTGACTATGGCAGAAAATACTATGCATACATGTATGTAAATGGAAAAATGAAACCTGTTGAAACTATTCCAGGAATAGGAGAAGGAGGAATAAAGGAGAATGATGGAAGGGGTGAATTCAACTATGATATATTGTAAGAACTTTTATAAATGTCACAGTGTACCCCCAGCATACAATAATAAAAAAAAAAGCTAAAAAAAGAAAGATTCCTATCAAATGTCTGAAATACACATGTATTTCACTTATAGATGATAAGTATTACTGCTAATGGTACAGGCATCCTTAAAAATAACTATGCAGATCAAAAACTTTTACAAAAAATTAAACACATACTTCTATACTATGAAATGATTTCTGTCCCAGATAATGACTAACTTAAGTAACATATGACAATTAAACCCTAGAATAAACAAATGAGGAACATCCCTTAGAACTCATAGCAAGATCTAACTATTGTACTATGAAAGGAACATGACTGAGTCTTAGATCTGGGCTTTAGGGCTAGTGACATAACTGATTAACAGTGTGACAGCTTTTCCTTTGGGAATCACTTTTCTATAAAACAAAGAAACTGAAATAGATGATGACTAAGGTGCTGTGAGGTCTAAAATTCTATGATAACAACTGACATAGACACAATTTCTGAATACTGACTTACTCCAAAGATTGAGTGAACAAACTCTGTAGAGATTCTACATTATTCTACAGTTTAGATTTCTGGTGGACAGGGGGCAATTAGCTGGCACAATTTCTTCTCTGTTACAATGCAAAAGAGCTGCTGTGTCCATGAACTCTTCCACAAGATAATCAGCAAACCAAATTCCCTATGAAATAAAGTGAGTCTAGGATAATAAAGTACAAACATAAAAAATTTTTAAATAATCTGCTAAAAATTAAAAATACCTCTTAGTATCACAGAAATGAAAATCTACCATAAATTGGATTTTCTTCCATTCAATTATAAACTCTTGGGATTACCTTTAAATTCCTGTAAAGATTCCTTAGATTAATACCTGTACTTTGCTCAAGTAAAGAGCTTCAAGAATTAGGTATACAGCTGCTACTTTTAACTATAAATATATTCACTTTTAATGGTCTCCAAGGAAAAGCCTCGAGTTACTCATCTTTCCTACCAGATCCCTGTTTTAAGCATCATATGATGACTGCTTCCTTGAGTATGTATTTCTCCAGATAATATAGGCAAAATTGGGGATTGCTAGAAAGGGCTTAATTTGGGCACCCTCCGCTTCCTAAACTTTATGCCACTTGTACAATCAAAGGCTAATAGGTCTTCTATCATTATGGATATCTACTAAGAATTCCTGAGAGTAAGTCTCTCTAATATTTATTTAAGAACACCTGTAAAAATCAGAAATTTACCAATATATATCAAATTTAAATGTTTAGGTCTGTTTATGCCAAACAGACCTGATTATGCCAAAATGAAAAGAGTAAGCAAGAGGATATTAATCTATTTACTTGTTTTATAAAATAATCCCTGAAATATTAAATATTTAGTTAAATATTAAATATTTAACTGTTTAGTTAGGATCTTTACAATTTGTGACAATAACATTGAACTTGCTCTCTGTACAATTGCTTCCCAACAGTGCCTAGCCAAACAATATCATTCTGAATGAATGAAGTATTCTGGGGAATAAATTGTTTGATACTATATTTCATATTTAAGATTGTATTATGTAAAAATTCACTTTGTAGCCCTATAGTGCTAGACATTTCAGCCCTCTAAGGCACTCTTCCAGTAGTGGTAATGGAAACATGCTGAAGCGGTGATACGCAACTCCTCATTACCTGTAATCAACAGCATACATATGACACAGCTACCTAGAACTAACAAGAGCTAGCTGAGGTGAGGTTATAACCCTGGCATTGCTAACGTTACTTATACAAGAAATATCCCTAGCCTTATTGTGTTAACTACACATAAAATAAATGAACATGAAAAGTAACTTAGTAGGTATAGGCAAACCTTATTAAATCAGACTGGTAGGAAATGGAAATAAAACTACTTCTTGAAAGTATATGATTCAGATGTTCACTATCAGAAAATAAAGCATCTATAAGAAGGCATTCCCTTTAGCCTGTTTCAATAATTATCTCTTAATTAGCAGCAGCCAAATGCAAATAATTATTCACCAAACCTTTCTTAAAAAGCCAACTTCTTAAAACTCCCTTTCATATTTCATGGTAATACAATGTTTGCTCCTATTAAGTCACACATTGAAGATTAACAGAATCTGAGTTAAAGAAATGGATTATATTATAGTCACCTGGGGAAAGCAAAGCTGCCTTCTGAATGGTCTTTAGTGCAATATTCTTTTCATCTTCTGCTGTACTGCCTCCCATCGCCAACTGATTTACTGCAGTGTACAACAATGCCTTCTATGTAAGAGAAAAAAGTGTCAACCAATTCTCTTCATTGCCTCATGTTTTATTTTAAACTGACTAAAAGAAGGACTACATTTGATATGATGTGATCCCTACAGGGATGAAGAAAAATAACTATTATTCATCAATATTATTCAACAAGTTAAGCATTTCCTTTGCACTAGAGCAAACTAACCTTTCCATGATTTGAGTCCAGAATATGAGCCACATTTCCTGCTACAGCACCTCCCTAAAACAGAAATACTATTTAGGCAAATCCAAAAACTTTCAGGAAGTAGTAGACAGTAACTTTCTATTCAACAATTTGAAAAGTTCAGTGTTATCACTTTCACAATTTCTAAACCCTGCAAGTAGCAACTTATTATTAGTTTTAAATCATCACTGGGTGCCAGTGGCTCACGCATGTAATTCTAACTACTCAGGAGGCAGAGATCAGGAGGATCACAGTTTGAAGCCAGCCCAGACAAATAGTTCCATGAAACCCTATCTTGAAAAAACAAACCACAAAAAGGTTGGCGGGGGGAGGCTGGAGAAGTGACTCAAGATGTAAGCCCTGAGTTCAAGCCCCAGTACTGCAAAAAAAGAAAGAGACTAGTGACCCAAACAAAAGTACACATTTTCTAACAATATAAAAAAAGATTGTGCAAGAAAGAAAGGCAGAGAGGGAAAGAGATCACAACGACAAAGGAATGATTGTTGTATCCTATGAAAATACATAGAATTTAAAAAACCTCTATAGTTCCAGTAAAATGAATAACTAAATTTCAAATGAAGCTTATCATTGCTTCAATAATCAACTCACCACTACAGAGCTTTCATAAGGTCAATTTGAAATCTATAGTTTTAAATTTTTAATTACTAGACATTTTACTTGAAAAAGAAAGTGAATTACAAGAATGATTTCATTTTATATCAGAACTATACCTTTAATTTCATATCAGAGGTACAGCAGATGTTTTCAAAACTGTACTCTGCACGAAAAGAATGCTAAAAAAAGTATAAACCTTAAAATGTTAATATAAAACAAATAAATGGTGGATTAAAAAGAAAACAGGCTCTAGGCACAGTGGCTCGTGCTTGTAATCCTAGCTAGCTGGGAGGTAGAGCTGAGGAGGACCACAGTTTGAGGCCAGTATGGGCAAACATTGGTGAGGCTCCCTTCTCAACCAATAAAAAGTTGGTGGCACTCACATGTCATCCCAGTTATGTAGGAAATATAAACAGGAGGCTCACTGTCCAGGGTGGCATAAATAAGAAACCCTATCCAAAAAGGAACTAAAGCAAAAAGGACTGGCAGTGTGGCTCAAGTAGTAGAGTTTCTGCTTGCCTACCAAGTGCAAAGCTGAGTATCAAAAAGAAACAATAAACAAATAAACAAAAAGGAAGAAGAAGAAGAAGAAAGAAAGGCAACCCTGCAGTGAGTAGAACAGAATTCAGGAGTTAGATCTGGAATTGAATCCTATCACTATTTCCAAGTGTGATTTTACAAAAGTTACTTGACCTCTGAGTCTCAAGTTTCCTTTTCTATGAAGTGGAGAATAATTAAAGCAATTTTTTACTGTCATTGAAATTAAATGACAAAATATATGCAAACGCTTAGCATCACAGCTAACATATAGTGAGTACTCCAATCAGTGTCTAACAATGATGGCCTTCCAGATTCTTTGAACCAATCCATTCATCTAAAATAACTAAAAATGTGGGACAAAACTTGCTACCCAAACTGTAGCCTGTGTATCAACAGCACTGACATTCCCTGGGAGATTAGAAACACAGAATATTGGGCTACACTACAGACCCACTGAATTAGCATCTGCATTTTAATAAGATTACTAGGTGACTTCAATTGCAAGTTAAAGTTTGAGAAGCACTAGGATAAAATATTTTAAAAACATATTCTTACTGGCATTGAATAACTGATATTAACAAACTACAATATCAAAACTGAAATGGAAAATGAATCCAGAGATGCAAGTGAGCAGGGAAGTCATTTCTGTCCTTTGTAGCTCCTTACAAATTTTAATTTCCATCTTGAAAGACTCATGGGGTAGTGGAACAGAAATTAAAGCCCAGGGCTCACCCAAGGAAGGGAATGTGTAGGAAAACCCACAGAAGAATGAGCTGAGGCTCCAAGAGGCTAGACTCTCAGGTTCAGGGAAAATCAGAGTTAAGTCAGGTCTCAAATGACTATAACCCAGGCACAGAGTAGCCTGGTTAGTACAGGAACTTCAATTCTAAATTAGTGGAACCACTGAGCACCTGATGGGAGAAAGTACAAATTCTTTCGTGAAAAAAAGTACCTTGCCAGGCCTCAGTGTCTCACACCTATAGGCCTAGGTACTTGGCAAGCTGAGATGGGGAGGCTTCTGGTTCCAGGCCAGCACAGGCAAAAAAAAAAAAAAAAAAACAAATTGTGAGATGCCCCTCTTCATCTCAACAACAAAATCCTGGGCATGGTGGTATGTGCCTATCGTCCCAGCTACAGTGGGAAGTCTAAAATAGGAGGATCTGGTCCAGCCCAGCCTGAGCAAAAAGTAAGACCCTATCTCCAAAATAACCAGAGTAAAAAGGGCTGAAGGTGTGGCTCAAGTGGTAGAGTTCCTGCTACTCCCCACCAGCAAAAAAGAAAGGTATTTTAATAGTAGGCCTCAACTTAGTTCTATAAATAATTTTCAAGTATACATAATCAGGCAAAGAAAGAAATAAACCCCCAGGAATGAAAACCCATGGGAACAACAAACAGAAACAGATCGACAAAAACTTCAGATATTAGAACTATTACTAGATATGAGAAGTGTTGAAAACATATTAGCTATTACTATTATGTTTACCAACTAGTTAAGTGATCTATGAAAGGACATATTAGCCAGAGAAGTTAACAGAATATAGATACCTGAAAATACGTGGCTTTACTAAAGTTTACAATATATAATCCTTTATAGAATGTCAGTGACTTCATGTTATATTTTGGACACTAGCAGTGTTCATGTTCTTATTGTCTTATCTTTAAGAAGCTTTTAAGTAAAATTATATTTTGGAATTCAAAAGCACAAAGCTAATGCTTATTATGTTAGGAATGATACTTATTCACAAAGGCATTAACATAATGTGCATATTTCCAAAAAAGCCCGTCTACTTTTCTGTAGCTCCTACTTATTCACAATAGTACAACAGCACATAGAAGAAACTCAGACCAGTACTAGCGTAAATAATGGAAAATCTGGTCAAATGACAAAACTCCCTTCATTGTATTTATTATTTTTCTGAAAAATGTTATATTTAAAAATTACATTTATTACATTACAAGTTATTTTATCTTTTCGCTACAGTTTAGAGCATTACTTACCTTTGCATTTCGTTGAGCATACTGAGCAACAACTCGAGACAACAAAGACCAAAGAGCAGGGTCAGCTGGGTTACTAGAGAGATAATCAAAAGTAGTGGGCTTAGAGATGGACATTTTTATGTTTAAAACCTTTCAGAGCCAAGCACTGGTGGTCCATGCCTGTAATCGTAGTTATTGGGGAGGCTGAGATCAGGAGGACAGCAGTTCCAGGTCAGCCTAGGCAAATAGTTCATGAGACCCCATCTCAATCGAATGGGCATGGTGGTGTACACTTGTCATTCCATGCTGCACAAAGGCTGAAATGGGGAGGATCACAGTTCTAGACCAATCCACGCAAAAAAAAATTGCAAGATAACATCTCAACAGGAAAAAGCTGTGCATGGTGAAATATACCTGCCATCCCAGTGACAGTAGAAAGCTTAAAATAGGAGGATTGCAGTGCAAGCCAGCCTGGGCAAGAAGCAAGACCATATTTCCAAAATAGTCAGAGTAAAAAAGGTGTGGCTTAAGTGGCAGAATGCTTGACTTGCAAGTACAAAGCCCATAGAGTTCAAACCCCAACATTGTTAAATTAATTAATTAACTAGAATTATAACTACATATAAACGTTCAAAGCATATTAGCTATTACTATTATGTTTACCAACTAGTTAAGTGAACTATGAAAAGGCATATTAACCAGAGAAGTTAACAGAATACAGGCACCTGAAAATATCTGGCTGTTTGGAATATTGTTAATTAATAAAACCATTTGAACATTATTAATTAATTAATAAAACCTTTTAGACACCTAAGACAAGTTCATATTAATTGCTGTTGTTTGTCTGAAAGTGTCTTAAATTTTAGAAAACATACTTTGCATGTTCTATATACACTAGGCCTTCTCAGTGAAAATATGAAGGAAAAACCAGCAGTATGATAATTACCAAACTATGAGAAAAGTAAGAAAAGTTAAGGAAATGTAATACTCCGTTCAAGAAAACACAAACAGATTAAAAACTATAGGGTAAATTATATTATAGAGTAGGTAAATGTACTCTAATAGAAATGATACCATTAGGGATAAACTTCATATTAAAATAATTTAAGTTTTAAAAAATGTAACTAGTCAGCAAAGATTGTGAACAGAAACAAACTATGAAAGAAAAAGAAACTAAAGTCACAACGTGCTGAAAATAAAACAACTGTTTTCATGAGAGCTTTCGATTTTCCGAGTTTTGAAGGCATTAATGAATATTTAAATGACTAAAACTTCCTAAAACCATCAAACTAGTCTTAATCAGTTTGTTATCAATTAGGTAACAATTGAAAACAAGTTGGGAGCCTCCACTTGAGTAAAAGTCAAATTCATCAACTGAATTTTTTAAAACCATCCTTATAGGTAAAATAATATGCAAAGTTAGTTTCTTGGTCCTATGTATAATTCTATAAAATCAGACTTTGATTTCCAAATATGTATGCTTACTGAGTTTTATAGTTTTAATAAAGTCCAAATGTCAAACACAACCACATCAAATTTACTTAGGCTTCAAGTTCAGGAATGCAGAGTTTACCTGTGAACAGCTTTCGATGCTTGTCTTTGCACTGCCATATTGCGGCCTTGGAGTGCACAAATTGCCAAAGAAAGAAGGCACCTCTGATAATCAATGTTATTGTGTTTAATGTGCTTCAGTAACTCTTTAAGAGCTGCTTTTGATAGCGTAGCATCCTGCATTGCCAACCCTAGAGCACACAGGGCTTGAAGGCTTTCTATAGTTGGTTCCTTTAAGATAGAGCTGCAAAAACATTTTTTAGTTGACTTATTAGCCATGAGTCTTTATAACTATTAAAAGATTTTATTTCATACAGAAAACAACTTACTTAAAGATTGACCAACTAAGCTACATCCTATGTATAATTCCATATAAACCCCAATGAAAACAAACATAAAATCAATATAAAGCAAATTTTTTAGTTTGTTAATAAAAGCAAATTTCTTGGCATTAAGAGATAGCAATTTTTCTGATGGAAGCAAAATATCAATGGCCTTTCATAAAGCAACAATATCCAAATTTCTTTTCTGGCCATAAGTTTTAGAAACAAATCAAAATCAGTCTCTGACTCTCAGTTCTAGGTAAATCATCAGAACAATTGGTAAAATGTTCCATTTTAATAAGATCCTATAAAATACAGTAAGCCCATCTTATTTGTGAACTTATTACATGTGTTTTTGATCAGGTGTGGTCAAAAAAAATAATAAATTTTAAAAATCAAAAGAAATTTCAAAATCAAAAGTGTGTAATTTCTGCACGCAAATTACACACAGCTCAGTTGATTCAGAGAAGTTGTCAGGTCCATGTTATCACTGGTTGTGTTTAAATCACAGTGTGAAATGCTGAGTGTTTTCCTGCTCTTAATTTTGTGAAAAATCTACCTTCTAGAAAGCAAGCAGCATTCAAAAAACAAAGTAAAGTTAATGTGCTTAACGTAAGCCATGAAATGAAAATTTTCTATTTGTTGAAAAGCATCATGTCTTAAGCAGACGCTGGGCTGTACTGATAAGGAAAATGAATCAAGATCTGCAGTGCAGCACTGAACTCTATGCATCCTGAGAGCATTTGCAGTTTTTCCTCAACAGTGGTCTCCTTGAACTATATACCCAAGTATACTAAGGGTCTGTGGTAGCAATTTCCTATCTCTGTAAGATGAGCCAAAACAACAGTCATGTAGGTGCACAGTGAAATATGGCATTGGAGGAAAGCACTGCAGTGACCAGGTGAAACCCAGAATTACTGGATTTCGGAATTTTAAGAGAAATAGCCCTAACATCTAGTGTTTGGTAGCCCTGTAGTGGCAGGGGAAGATCTCCCTCAGCAGGGTTACAGGTGAAAAGAAAAAGAGAAAGTCTTGGAGATCCCTACACCTTGCACTTACTTAGTCTAAACAGACAGCGCACCTGGGATCCACACAGTAAGGTGGCACTGAAAAAGTTCCCTTACACCTAACAGCAAATTCATCTGCTACCATAACTGGGAAGGGTCTTAAGAGTCCTATCGTTTGACCTTACTGTTTTTCTGGGTGGGGGCAGAAGCCCTGTATTTTTTTAATCTCTAAGACTCAACAGCCTCTTTTGTTCAGTGGATCAGTAGGCACCACCCAGAGATGGTATGGGCCCAAGCAAATGACTGTGAGTTTCACACAGTTTGCAGAGAGATCTATGTGATGGGTAGTTGCAGATGCTTCCATTTCTTTTTATTTTTTATGGCTACATTAGCATATAATAGGTGTACAGGGGACTATATTGTGATATTTACATATGTGCTTACGATATACCTTAGATTTACATCCATCGCTCTCCCTCTTCTCTCCTCCCCACTAATACCAACCTCAACTGGTTTCATACTTTTCTTTCATATATGGATAGAAAACACATTCACCATATACACCCTTATTCCCTCTTTTCTTGTGCCCACCCCTTCCCACTGGTACTCAACCCTGGATAAGATTTACTTTTTCTCCTGCCTTTCATTTTTTTTAATTAAATGTGTACTGATAGTCCAAGGGGGTTTTGCCTTGGTACTTCAGCTCTGTATATATCATGCTTTAATCAAATTAATCCCCCATTACTTACTCTTTATCTATCACCAAGCTGCCCTAATATTCAACACCTTACTGCTTGCTATAGAGGGCATTATATTATATTCACATATAGATGAGTTGTTTTAATATTTTTCATTCTATAACATTTTCTTTATCTTTCCTGCTTCCTGTAACCCCCTCAGACACATCCACTAATACAATTTTGTTCTATTTCTCACTATATAATGTGTATGTATTTATGTATATATGATCATATATACATTTAACTTATAGGTCTAGCTTCCACATATGAGCGAAAACATGCACAGGTGCTTCAATTTAAAACTGGCAGTTAAACCAGCTATGTGTGGATTCACATAAGGGCTGACAGATCTCTTGGTTCCTGCATCTCATTGAATAGCACAGACTTCATTGGTTCAGTGGCCAACTCCATGTTCAAAAGCACATAGAGGCTATGCTACTGCAGTCTGGACATTTGCCACACCCATGGGCAAGAGCACTGACAGTCTAGGAAGTGAGGGGGCAATCAGTCCATAGGCTCAGTCACTGAGGGGAGCTCATGGGTGGCTCAGACAGCAGTGGTGTGCTCAAGTGTGCACTTGAGCCCACTAATGAATACAGCCCTGCACTGGTAGGAAAGGCAGGGAGGGTAGGGGGCTCAGCCTCCACACTAATCTGCTTTGGCCTGTGTGACTGGAACTGAGAAGAAACATATCTGACTGCACCTGAGATCCTCTGCAGGCCCCCAAACTAGAAACAGTGGAAAGAAGAATCTCCATTTCAAACACCCCAGCAAGGAAGAATTTTTTACTTTTGTTTCCTTTTGTTTTCCATCAACATTTTTATACCTTTATTTAATTATACCTATTATAATTACATAACTGGACCTCTTCTCTCTTCTCACTTTTATTCCTTTATATTAAGTTTATTTTCATTACTATATAAACTCTCTTCTTTCTCATTTTTATTCCTTTCTTTACCTTAATTTTATTTTCATTAATGTATATTTTTTAGTCTATTCTATATATCTCTCCTCCTTTCTCCTCTACAGTTATTGATGGCAGTGTTATTTTTAGAGGGTTTTATTATATGTTTATATCTGGTTTGCTTTTAAGTTGCTGATATTACTGTTGTCTTGTACTCTCAAAGCAGTGCTGGAGATAAAGCCCAACACTCTGAACACTATATGGTAGGTGTTTTGCTGCTGAGACACACCCTCATCCCAGTTGAGAGAAACTGTACCCTTGCTCTATCTTCAACATAGTCCTATGAAACTTGGGCAGATACCTCTACATAAATAAGCCCCGAGGTAACCAAGCCCCAAGTAGGCATAGACAGTAGGGGTCTGAAATCACAGGCCTGCTTAGCCACAACAGAAAGAAATAACCCAATTGCTGTTGCAGTCACTCTAACCATAAGGAACTCTAGCATAGGTCACTCCCATATTCTTTCAGATCACATAGTGCTGAAAGAAACTCTGGAGGAGTAACCACAGAAAGTATACCTCATATACTCTGCTATCTACAACATAACTGCCTGAACTACCTGAGATATCCTACTCACACAAGTCCTACAAAAAGAGAGTCACAGAGTCAAAACCCACCAACCATAGCCTAAGAAGCCCCAGAAAAACTACAATATGAATCCAATTGGAATTAAGCTCAACATTACAGAACAAACCAATATCCCAGGGCATATCATTGAGAGAAGGTTATCACATAAGAAGACCCTAATGGAGGGTCTTTTAATTGAAAAGCAGAATAGATAACAACCCCAATAGATGTGAATATCTCAACTTAGAAATACAAGAAATATGAAAAAAACCAAGGTAACATGACTCTTTCATAACTCTTTAGTAAACAATTCCAACAATATTAAACTTGATAAATCACTCATAAAGAACTCAAAAGAATGATTTTAAAAAGATAAATGAATTCCAACAGAACACAAAGAAATACTGAATGAAATAAGGCAGACAATGCAGGATATGGATGAGAAATTCAATAAAGAGACAAGAAATTTTTTTAAAAGAACCAAACAGAAATCTTGGAAATGAAAAGCTCAATCAGTCAAATAAAAAACTCGGTGGAAAGCCCAACCAATAGACTATATCAAGCAACAGAAAGGGTATTAAGGCATGAAGAGAAAATTGAGGGCCAAGCATGGTAGCATACACCTATAGTCCCAGCTACTCAGGAGGCAGAGATAGGAGAATCATGGTGCAAGGCTAGCCTGGACAAAAGTGCAAGACCATGAGTTTAATCTCCACAATGCTCAAAAGGAAAAAAAAAGAAAAATAAATAATACTAAATTGAAGAATTAGTACATTCAGACAGTAATAAAGGAAAAAAAAACATAGAGAAAATATGACTAAAACATATAAGACCTTTAAGACACAATTAAGAGCCAAACTGATGAATCACAGGTTTAGACAAAGGAGCAGAGATATAGCCAAAAGGTATTAAAACCTATTTAGTGAAATACCAGCAGAAAATTTCCTAAATCTTAGGAAAGATATGGACATCCAGGTACAGGAGGCATTTAGAACACCAAATAGACATGACAGGAAAAAACTCTTTGGGTCAAATTATACTTAAATCACCAAGAGTACAAAGAAAGAATATTGAATGCTGCAAGACAGAGGCATCAAGTTACCTATAATTCATCAGAATAACAGATTTTTCAGCAGAAATTTTAAAGGGGAAGAGGGTATGCACTCTAAGCCCTGAAAGAAAATAACTGTCAACTTAGATTACTGCATCAGCAAAGATAGCCTTCAGAATTGAAGTGAAAATAAAGACCTTTCACGATAAGCATAAGCTAAAGGAACTTGTGACCACTAAGTCAGCATTGTAGAAAATATTCACAGGAATCCTACACATGAAAGAGGAAACAAGAGAAACATACTCAAGAGAGATCAGAAAAGAATAAATCTCACTAGAAGCGTAGACAAGCAAAAGAGTATCAGGAAATACTCAAATAATACTAACTCAGAAAACTATCAGATCTCTAACACAGAACAATAAAAAAAAACATAGGATACTCGAAACAACTAGAAGAAAAACAACAAAATGACAGGAATTAGTATTTATGTTTCAATAATAACCTTGAATGCAAGTGCTCTTAATTTTCCAATTAGAAGACACAGACTGAATGATTAGATGTCTAAATGGATCTGGCTGCCATGGGAGCTTCTGCCTATAAACCTAGCTATTTAAGAGGCAGAGATAGGAGGATCGTGGTTTGAGGCCAGCTGGGGCAAAAAGTTAGTGAGACCCTTTCTCAAGAACAAGTCAGGCATGGTGGTACATGCCTACAATCCTAGCTATACAGGAGGCATTGGTAGGAGGATTACAATACAAGGGCAGCCCTGAAAAAACCCTATCTGAAAAAATAAAGCAGAAAGAGCTAGAAACATGGCTTAAATGATAGTAGCATGCTTACCTAGCAAGTGCAAGGCTCTGTGTTCAAGCCCCAACACTGCCAAAAAAATTGATTAATTTTTTAAAAAGATCCAACTTTTTGTTTTCTGCCAAGAAACACACCTCACTGGCAAAGACCAAGACAGACTGACAGTAAAAGAATGGAAAATGGTGTCCCAAGTAAATGGAATCTTAAAGCAATCAGTAGTACCTATATTAACATCAGAAAAAGACTTTAAGCCAAAAGTAGAAGAGACAAAAAAGGTAAGTACATATTGATAAAGGGAACAACACATCAAGAAGGTATTACAATTGCATGCATATTGGTGCATGCAATTTCATAAATACTACTGCACATAAAGACAGATAGGTCCAGACACAATAATGGTGGGTGACTTCAACACCTACTTTAACCACCAATAACTTAATCACCTAGATCAAAAAAAAAGAAAAAGGCAAAACACAGCAAGAAAACATCATCAGACTTAAACTATAGATTAAATAGACAATAGAAATCTACAGAATATTCCATTCAAGAGCTGTAGAATGTACATTCTTCTCAGTAGCTCGTGGAGCTTTTTCAAAAGCAAATCATATTTGAAGCCATAAACTAAGTC
This sequence comes from Castor canadensis, assembly GCF_047511655.1. NCBI lineage: Eukaryota > Metazoa > Chordata > Mammalia > Rodentia > Castoridae > Castor > Castor canadensis. The sequence continues at coordinate 97,940,506 of NC_133391.1, read as the reverse complement.
TTAACAAATACAAAAAAAAAAAACTGAAGTAATTTCTTACAATTTATTATAGTGGGATGAAACTAGAAATCAATGGCAAGAGAAACTACAGAAAATACACAAATACATGGAGATTAAACAATACGCTTTTGAATAATCAGTGGGTCTTTGAGAAATCAAAGAAATTAGAAGATGACAAGAATCAAATGAAAATGGAAACTCAACTTACAAGAATCCATGTAATACAGTGAGGTAGTCCTGAAGGGGACATTTATAGCTATGAATGCTTACATTAAAAAAAAAAATCAGAGACTTCAAATAACCTAATGATACATCTTAAGGTCTTAGAAAAACAAGATCAAGCAAACTCCAAACCAGAAAAAGGGAAGAAATAATAAAGACTAGGTAACAGGGAACTTCCCATAGAAAGAAAGTCAAAGTAAAGAATGCCAAGGGACCAGTTGGTAGCGTTAAACTTGGATGATGACATACAGAAAATCAAAATCAAAGAAAGAAACAGATCATCCACCAATGTTCAAACTGATTTGGCTTACTCTCTTAAGTAGTAACCAGAGACTACTCCATGTCTAATTTGGGGTTACTTTTGCCCTCGATAACTACAGTAATCCTTACTTGGGTTCTCTGAACATGTTATATATAGCTATAGGTACAAGCTATAACAATATATCGATCTAAAGTGCTGAGATTTTCATTTTAAGTTTTTTTTTCTCAAAATGACAAAGGATAAAACTGGGTTTTTTTTTAATTATATAAGGAAACAACTTTAATGAGTCAGGATAAGACAAAAGTAGCACAAAAAATAAACACAGGTAAAACTTTATCCTACAGAAGTGGTTCTCAACTAGTACCATCTCATCATCTCTCTCCCTCTCCTGCAGGGAGTAATTATAGAGGCAATTTTTTAGTTGTCATAAAGGCTAATGAATGCTATTAGCCTTTAGTGGGTGGAGAGGAGCAGGAATTTAAGTTTCCTGCAATGAAGGGGGTCAGGGGGCACTTCTGTACTATGAGTATTTGTACACCACTCAATGCCAAAAAACGACTGTCCAGTAACATTTATCAATCATCTACTGCTCCTGAAGGAATTAAGGTCAACTTCCTTTAAAAAACAACAACAAAAAATTTCAAGAAGGCAAAAATATATACTAACAGATTTTACAGGTTATTATTTTACTGCCTTACTCCATAAACATAGAAATAGTTACAGGTTCTATTGGTATGATTTCTTTTTTTAAAGACTCACCTTGAAATGAACTTTTATCATATTAAGTTGAAAAGGAAGAGGGGAGGAAAAAAAAAAATCTCTGGCCATCCAAGAGGCCAAAAATAGGCCAGTTACATCATCTTCATTAAAATTTTAAGATCCTACTAGATCGGGGGATCAGTTACTCTTTCAAAAAACAATAGGGGCTGGAAGCATGGCTCAAGTGGTACGGTGCTTTTCCAGCAAGTGCAATACTCTGAGTTTCCAGTGCCACAAAAACAAGAAAAAGCAAAACAAAAAATCCATAACACACACAGAGTAGAGGATGATTTTGAAGGACTGGATGGATCCAGGGCTAAGAATTAAGCCATCATCTTTAATGCCATCTGTGACTGTCAATTCAGAACCAGGTAAGTCTAATCCTTTTTCACCCAAAAGTTTCTAAACATCAAGAACTTCATTTTACATTGTTTCACATCTTAACCTAAATATTTATATATCTGTTCATGTTAAGCATTGAATTATGTATACATACCATTTGAATAGCAGCGACTTGGCTACATCCATTTTTCCTTGTTTATACTCTGTTATCGCCAGAGCTGTCAAGATATGGGCTTTGTCTCGCTCTGATTCAACAATAGATAAGGCTCTCTCATAGGCTATTACATGGAATTGGAAACAAGCAAACAACCAAAATATAAAAGCAATTATAATTGACAAAGTGTGCAATTTTTCCTTTCCTATTCCTAATCCTATTTTTCAAGAAGATTTAACTGAAATTCTATCTTATTGTTCCCTTGTTTTCAAGCAGATAGAATAAAAATTGGTAATAATCTACCTTGGTTTAACCATTCCATGGAGATTCTAGGGTATCATTAAGATTATTATGTGACAATTCCCATCTTCTACTTCTAGAATCTGTAGGGGATACCCCTGAGTCACTATCTTTAAGAGCTTCCTGAGACCTGAAATGGAGGCTCTGTAGCCACTAAGAAAATATCAAAACTCCTAATGCGGACCAAGCAACTTCACCAAGCAAAGAATGCTTAAATAAGTTGCACACATATATATGGGTAGGGCCCATATATGTAAAAATTTACTCAGCTAACGTTTTTGGAAAAACCAAAATCTATTATTACTAACAAAGGTTGAGGTCTTCATTTATCAGAAATTTTCATTTAAGCAATGCAGAATAGTAACATCTACTTTCAAATGCTAACTAATATATCTACCATAAGTGATATGGAACAGTTTCTTCCTGTGTACAGTAAATATTCAGCTCATAGTACTACAATAAAGACTACTTATCATCATAACACACTAACTGAGGTAACTCATTAAAAGTGCCTTTTATGGCTCCTGACTCTTGACTCAGATTTTAATGAACATCGCAACCTCTACCTCATCTCAGTATTATATCTTGCTGTATGTAAGCTCATGATGATTAAACTCTATTCAGCTCTGGAAAAGATGTACCCTTTAGCTTCAAGCAATATACTTACCTTTGCTGCTCTCTTTATACAGTCCCTTCATAAACAAAGCTAATGCGAAACCTATAATGTCTTCTAACTCTTCAAGAGGTGTTGATTTAAAAGCCTGGATAGCTTTATCATATTCACCAATGGAACTAAGAAGGAAAGCACAACTTATTTTTAATACTGAATAATTTTGGCTTGTATCATCAAAATAGAGACATACACACTAAGTGTTTTTCAGTAACTTCATCTTCATTTTCTTTTTTATACTGATAATTCAGTAAACTACAATCTACTAGTGCTAAAGTTGCTGAAAAGACTTACAACAGAAAGCATGCCTTTAAATAAGATGTCCTAGGGGGATTTTAACTTTAAACTTTCTTTGAAATTATACATGAAAATGACTGGCTCTGATAAATTAGTTTCTTTTTCTCAAACAAACTTAAATTAAAATCTCAAGTTATAATAGTAATTTCAGGTTGTCTTTTACACAGAATTTTAATTTTTAACCTTCAAAAAATTAAATATGCTGAGTATGAGTCTATCATCTTTAATAAGATTAATATATAAAATAGGTAGTTAGAATCAAAACTAGCCTTTGCGTAAACTATCTGAACATTCATTTTTTTTGGAGGGGGGCAGGCATATAAACACAATATAATTCTACAGACAAAGCTATACATTATCTTTTTGGTGTGTAATAGTGAGAATACAAATTGTAGTATATGATACTAAAGTACAATGCTGATTGGTAACAGCAAAATAACTTTTTATGCTTTTTTACAAAATGAAGAAAGGTTGCAACAATTACATTAACTGCCATCACCTGAGAACCTGAGATTCTTATTTCTGATATTCACCACTATAATCCAAATCTGTTTTATTTTAAATTATATTACTGGAAATCTTTTTACAAAATCTGTAATCTTGAAGGATATGAGTGGGAGCTAAAAACATGAGCAACCTTTGCTTCTACATATTAGTTTTACAAAGGTGAACAACTTTATAAAATCATTAAGCTCAAATTTTGATAAATACTTTGATGAAGACAGACTGCACATACTCATACACACATGTATATATATGCACATATACATATGTAAATTGTATTTTTTTTCTCTGTCAAATGTGGTTTTTATTCAACTGACAAGCACTTTTCTACAGCTGCATTCATGAAATTTTGGGTTTTTTCAGTGGGACTGGGGTTTGAACTCAGGGCCTCACACTTGCTAGGTACCACTTGAGCCATTCCACCAGCTAGAATTTCTTTAAATGAATACTATCTTCACAGATGTGATTACTTTTGTGGGAAAAAAAAGATGGAACTGGTGAAGGGCATAAGAGGACACTGAAAAAGAAATCTGAAGCAAACTGACAGAACTGAATGGTGATTTATACTTTATTATTTACTACATGCTTGCACTATCAATATTTCATAATAAAAAAATTAAAAAGAAAACAGCTTGTTTTCAATGAGATATAAATTTTCTTCTAAAATATTACATTATATGAAATTTCAAAACTATAAGAAGCACTTTATTCCACAGTTTCTGAAAATATCTATTCTCTGCTTCAACAAAATTGTAGAACAATCTATCAACTCTTAAATGTAACAGTTTAAAAGTATTTAAAGGAGAGGTAATTAGAAGAGTAAAACTTTCCTGTTTCTGGACACGATTCAGTTATAAAAGAAAGGAACTGGCTACCTCAGGTTTCTATTATGGAGCTCCTTAAGAGATGCAGGTACTGATCCCAAAACATCAAATGTGCTTTGAACAGAACCACTCAATTTTAGGGCAGCTCTAAACCTGAAGAATACTTCCTTAACTTGAGTCAAAAACCTTCTTCTAGCCAGGCTCCATGGTCCATGCTTGTAATCCCAGCTACTCTAGAGGCAGAGAACAGGACATTAGCAGTTCAGGGCCAGCACTGGCAAAAAACTAGAGATTCTAGCTCAACCAATAGCTGGGCATGGTGGCACACTTGCCTGTCATCCCAGCTATGTGGGACACATAGAACAGAAGGTTGGCCTAGATAAAAATCCAGTATCTGTCCCCAAAGTAACCAAAGCAAAAGGCCTGGGGGCATGGCTCAAGTGGTGGAGTGCCTGCCTAACAAGCATGAGAACCCAAGTTAAACTTCCAGTACTACCAAAGGACAAAGAAAAAGAAAACAACCTTCTTCCTATAATACTTCTATACCCTCCTCTTAGTTCTACCCTCTAAAACAACTGTTTGTTTGTGGTACTGGCGTTTGAACTCAGTGCCTCATGCTTGGTAAGCATGCACTCTAACATTTGAGCTAAGCCCCCAGCCCTTTTTTGCTTTTAGTTATTTTTTTTAGGTAGGGACTCACACTTTTTGCCAGATACCAGCCTCAAATGGTTATCCTCCTATGTCTCCCTTGTAGCTGGGATTATAATCTGGAAACACCAAACTCAGTTTGTTTGTTGAGATGGAATCTTACTAGCTTTTTACCTAGGATGGCCTGGAACTGCAATTGTCCCAATCTCCACCTCCTGAGTAGCTGAGATTACAGGTATGTACCACATACCCAGTCAAACAAGTGTTTTTAATCATCATTATGTTTTTTGCTTTTAGTCAGAAGCCTTTGAGAATCTGAGGAAAGATCTATAGCACTATCTCCAAATTTTTGTGAATTATTTCAATGGAAGTTCCTGGTCCTCTAATGTCCATCCTCAATTTAAGAATACATAGCAAGGCTAGGCATCCAGTGGCTCATGCCTGTCATCCCAACAATGCAGGATGCTGAGATCAGGAGAATTGTGAATCCAGCCCAGCCTATGCAAAAAAATTCATGAGACCCCATCTCATGGTGGCATATGCCTGGCATTCCAGTGACAGCAGAAATTGTAATTAGGAGGATCCAGTCCAGGCCTGGGCAAAAAGCAAGACCCTATTTCCAAAACAACCAGGGCAAAAAAGGCTGGAAGTATGGCTCAAGTGGTAGAGCACCTGCCTACCAAGTGCAAACCCCTGAGCTCAAACCCCAGTACCACAGGGCAAAAAAAGAAATTATAGCTCAGTAAATTCAATTCCACTTCTAGATACTGAGACTTCTAGTAGAGACAACAACTAGCTCTCTCCCAAATGTTCTTCTGTCTAGTATACAACCATAAGCTATAGTTTTGCTCCTTCTAAGGCCTACTGGGGTTAGGTATTATTATAGGCAGAGGACAGATTTGATCCAGCCTGGTACTCTGTGCATAAAGTATCCTCCATGTGCCAGTGCTCTGGACTGGTCATCACCTCTCCAGTGCCCACAGCTCTCCCAGAAAAAAACACAACAGATTCACAGAATTAGTGGGGAAAAAAATGCTTACCATACCAATCTGCCATAATTTCTTACTGTAACAATGTAAGTATCTTGGTCTTCTATAGTCTGTAACAACAAAATTGCCCTTAAAAAAGGACAGGTATTTTAAATTATCTATGTGCAACAGCATTGTTTTACTCTTCTTTAGGTGAATCAGATTTCTGTTCTGTTCATTTTAGTATACTAATTCTTAAATACTAGCTGTAACAGCTTTTTTATATTTTATTAAGTTGATACCATAAATGCACTTAAATATATTTAGATTTTAGCTTGTTAGGAAAATAGCTTCAACAGTCTCAATACATGAAATTATTTACTGTATTTTAGTTCCAAAATATTAGATGGAAAATGATCATCTCACAGTGTTATATCTTGACATATTTGAGTGTATAGAGGATACCCTTGACAATCTTATTCACTAGTAGTTTGACTTTAGAAGGCAGGAAACTGGGCACTTTTGTGTGCCCTTGGGCTGTACATACAGGAAGACTAAAGAACTGTGGATTAAGGAATCAGGTCATCAGAAGTTCCTCCAGGCTTAGGATAAATGTGCCAACATGCTGACAGCACGTACTTCCTTTTATGCTCAGTCCTCTATGGGCAAGGAAGGAACTGTCTTAAAAACTAAAAACAGCTGGATAGCTAATAAGATTTTGTTTTTTCTTTTCTGCTTAAAGAGGACATCCCATTGACGTTACGTGAGAAACAAAATCTGCAAGTTGCATAAAAATAGTACAGAGATGAAAATGTACTTCTGGTTGAACTTATGAGTAATTTGTGGTTTCAAGCCTCAAATACTGTAAGGCAGAAAATAGCAGTGGCAATCAGTCAAGAAAGAGTATGCACATCTAGTGACTGTGGAGCTGCCACTTTATGCTCAACAGGTACCAGTGTTAGATTCACAATATCTGCAATAACAATAGCATGTACGAAAAAGTAGCAGACACCCAAAAACTGCCTATTTTAATCTGTTCAAAAATTTTGCTTACTGTTGCATTCCATTATATTTATGCAGTTTGTTTACTGGGAGGTTTATTGACACTGAAAGAAACAAAATTGTGGCTGTTCATAAGCCTCTGTATATATACACCTGGAAAAATAATTTCTTGATTGTATAGCCTCCAGTACCATCTAGTGATTACTGTTTTGAACTACATACAGAGATCCATAAAAGGATGTGACAAAGTACTTGGGACACCTCATTATACCTGACAAGACATCACGTAAACATTTATTTAGATGTGAGGTAATAGTGTGCCTTACAGGTTAGATAATCGGGTCTTTTAATTTTCATGTAGAAGTTATCACAAGGTCAATAGTTATTTTCTTATTCGCCTATCCATTGATTTTCAGAGAACAAAACTTTAAGCTGCTGACTGGTCATTCCACTCTGGCCCACTGTTTTTTTTGTTTGTTTCTTAAAGATGTCAAGCTACTTCTGTTTAAGAGCACTTTCTTTTGCTTTTCCCTCTGCCTCAATGCTGTTGGCCAAATAATTAAATGCTTGTGGCTTCATTTCATTCATGCCAAGCCTCAATTCCTTCTCAGTAAACTCACTCCCCTTGAATTCATCTGAAATTTCACTTTCTGCACCTGAATTCTATGGCCCTTTACCCTATTTTGATTCTTTCTTAGCAATTATTATCACAGATCTTTATTAGTTTATTTGAGTATCTCTCACCACCAAAACAGGAACTACATGAGAAAAAGCCCTCCATCTGCTTTAATTCACTGCTAAATTGCCAGGGTGGAGGACACTGTTTGGCATATAGTAGTTCAACAAACATTTATTGAACTGAATAAATATATAGTAGATACTAAAGTAATTAAAGCAAATAAATATAATGTTGTCATTTCTTGTCTGGTTGAACACATCATATAATAAAGTGAGACTATATTTTAGGGAACAGATTTTCTAAAAAAAAAAAAAATTTAAGGGATTTTTGCTTTGTGTCTCTCTTCCTCTGTCCCTCTGCCTCCCTCCACTCCATCTTTTGCTTTAAGTAACTGAAACTAAAATACAGCTGAAAATTTGGGACTGTACCTTCTCACCTTTTAAGAGTAATAATAATATAGAGTGAAGATCAGGAAGGGAGTCAGAACATTCAGTACCTTCTTCAAGAGAATGAGACTACATTTTTGAAAACTGATGAGACAATGACTACATTTCAATTAACTATAGCTTACCTTTGGTATGCATCTGCTGCTTCCTTTTTCAGCTGTAGATGTTCATTTATGTAACCCAACATTGTAAAAGCTGGAGCGTAATTCTGAATTCGTTCTGGAAATCCAGAAACATCTCTATTTGTGTATACTCGTTACGTTCACAAAAGTATTAGTTTACTTTCCACTTTTTCAGTGCCTTGAGATCATTGGCATTATTAAGAATAATGATCTAATTTTATCTCGAATATACCAGCAATCATTTTATAACTCTTCCACATTACTACATAATACTTAACAGTCATATATGGCTTCTAGTTATGCTTTAGAGTTTAAAAACTTTTCTCCAAAGTATAGTAATTTGAAATTATAACTCATGTTAAAACTAGTCATGATATTTACAAGGAAATTCAGTTCTTTGGCCAATCAGCTAAGCCTTCCTGTGATTTAACGTAGTAACAATTTCTTTTGGTGGTTCTGTTGCAATCTCTGTATGTTTTTAAAAAAGAATAATTACATGTTGTACACTAAGAATAAAAGATGATTTGGGCACTTTCAATGAAGTATTTTGAAATGCTAATGTCAAGAAATGTCATATATCTACTAGGTACATCAGAGAGACACACACCTAATCTAGTCTACTTAAAAGTGGTATTGAGAAACAAGCCTTCAAATCCCTTAAACTGCTCAACAAAAAGTGCAATGTAAACACAAATCTTATGTGATGGTTAGGTTCTCACATCAAAGCATAAGGTGAAAATCATAGTCAAACTTATTCTTGAAAATCCCTAAAGTCACCATACAAGAAAAGGGTCACAAAACTATGTCAAAATAAGTCTGAGGAGATCCATGTCTTCACATGCCATAATATCCTAAGGTACCCTGTCATTAGGATGGACAAGGGACAGTCTACATTCTCTCTCATCACTCTCTCTTTTCTACTTCTACTTTGCAAGTTCTTTATGGGGGCAACAAGCACACAGTGTTGAATTTTTAAGTGGATATATGATATGGTTTCACTAAAGTTAAAAAAACAGTTATGCTGCTACTAGGCATAATTGTTAGAAAATCATTTATTCACTGGTTTGGGTATTTTAATTTTGCTGAAAGCTAAAGATTTACCTCATTATGTCAATTCTTTACAAAAGTTACTCATTCAATAAGGAAATTCATCAATCAGATTTCTAGCAATATAATTCCTCAGCTCTAGATATTTATTAGTCTTCATTTTGTCATACTTCATAATATGATAATGTCCCAAGTACAGATATGTGTAAACAAATAACCTTCTTCTACATAAATGGCTCAGACTAAATTCATGAACAGGACAACATATTCAGTGAGCCATTTTATCTCTTGCTTTTTACCTTCATGTTACTCAACTGTTGGTATTTTCTGCTATCAGTATCCTTGCTTAAACTCCTAGCTTCTTTATTGCAATTTTGTCAAAGGCTAATGAAACTATCACTTCCTGAGCATCTACAGAGGCCAGGTACTCTGCATAACATTTTGCATAATTCATCTCACTAAAATCCTAAGCAATAGGTAATTTCCTTCTTATATTATCGGTGAGAACCCTAAAATTCAATTTATAGTATGCCCAAGACTTCAGTCATGACTAATAAGTAGTGGAACAGAGATTAAAACCAAATGGTAGTTTTATTAAAGAAGAGGGGAAATAATTTCAAAGAAGGTTAAACTTCACCTGTCAATTTTCTAAACCTAAATCTAGTTTCCCAATATCCTACAGAAAAATCAGGTATGAGAGGGAGAAGTTAAAGGCATTGGATTTGATACTTCATATATATTATCTCATCAAATCCTTACAACTCTGTAAGTACAGTATTATGATCTTCCCTGTCCAAGCAGTAAACAAAAATTAAGAGAAGAAAAATACTTGACCTAAGGGTGAAAAGTAAATGGTGGAGCTAGAACAACAGCAATTAACACCTGTTAGGCTCCAAAGTACTCTTACACTATTACAATGAAATCACTTTCATCCTGAATTATTAAGTAATAAGAGTCTTATCACTCTTCAAAAGCCCTTATAATGGTTTAAAAAGTAGACTACTTGGCATAGCAACAAAAAGGCAAATTCTTTAAGTTATTTTAATAGTTAATCGTATCTTCCCATTATAAACAGGTACCTTACCTACGTATTTACACAAAACAACCTGTGCTGCTGGAATAGCATTCATCTGGAGGATGTTGTACTGGTACAGCTCTGTTTCTCTGTTACTTTTATCTTGTAATGTTGTGCAGACCCAATACGCATAACCTATTGCTCCCTCAGTCTTTAAAAAAAGCAAAAAATTAGTAAGTAGACACAGGTTAAAAAAATTAAGAAATAAAAAAATGCACTTCAATACAGTAAGTAATATGTCTTAATCTTCTTTAACTGTTGAGTGATTATTTACTTATTTATATTTGGTAGAACTGGGTTTGAACTCAAGAATTTTGCCTGCTAGACAGACAGGTACTCTACTACTTGGACCAAACCTCCAGCTCTGTTGAGTGCTTTTAAATGAAGGTTCACCACTTCTTCTCATTTTAAGTAGAAGAATCAAATGGACTAAAGTGTAGGAAATAGCCTCTTGGAATGGGTTGGTTTTTTCTCCCTCAGTACCATTCCCACAGATTAAACAAAACTAATGAGACATAAAACATTTTCATAAATAATCTAGAAATGTCAACCAAGTCTACTCTTCATCTCATGTCTACTTTTTTCTAATAGTTTCTATTCTACGTAACTTGTTACTGCATCTATTAACTCTTGATGCCATTTCTTTGTCAACTTTTAAAAACTGATAGGAAGATGAAAACTAAGTTCTTTTAAAAACAGGTATCTATTTCTGTGGAAGAACAAAGAGTAGAAAAATCTGCTGTCTTATCTTATGTCACCATCAATTTTCTTAGCAGGGATAATATTTTGTTCATTAACAGATCCTCAAAAAGAATGTTAAAATTCTTACATGCATACTGAGTTCTGTAGTGTGCCTAAAGAGATCCATGGTGTCATAACTTCCAACTGTCTCTGCAATAAGAGCCTGTAAAAGGAAAAAAAAAAGGTCTTAATGTATTAAAAATAATAATAATGATAAGTGGGTCTAGAAGAACCAAAGGTTTACTAGCTATGCTTAAAAGCAAAGTTAAGTCTTACTTCTACTGTTATGAGTTTAATTAAACCTTTCATGTACCTCCTGAAATAAATTATTTTTAAGAACAAAAATACTTTCAAACTTAAGATCTACTGAGCTCGAGCAGTACAAAACGAGGTACCTAGACTAGTCTCATCATCGTTATAATTTGTGAAGGCAGAAACACAAATCCTTAAACTCTCTGGCTTCAATAATTGGCACAGAGGTTAGCAAAGAAATGCCACTGCTCCCAGATGCTACCACACTTAATGGGAACAGGAGTTTGCTTTTCTATCTCTCCTTACTTTATCAATTGATTAGAATTAGACTCAAGAGACAAAAGTACAATAGAAGCTACCTAATCCCTGATTAATGATTCTCTGGTACAGCTGAAATTCCTACTGTTCTCTGAACCAAAACAATTAACCACTTACTAATTCATTACAATTTCTCAACTAGATAAGACACTGAAGGCCACTCAGTCCCTCTACTTTCTTTTTCAGATGATAAAATTAAAATCTACAGATGTAATGTTAAGGTAAAATAATCAGTGGCAGACTCAGACTAGTAACCAAGTATCCTGATTCTGTTTGGCAGTACAACAACTAAACATGAGGGAGGAGAAAATATTCCTAAGTACCAAACCAAATGTGAAGACTTTACAGAAAATGAGAAAACAATAATCAAAATGAACTTTGTAAATGTGCATTTTCTCTATAAATATGAGTTAAGTAAGAGTTCTGGGCATAGTAATGTCAGACTTATGGTGTACAAAGTTTAATCCTTATAAGCTATGTGACCTTATGTACAATACTTAGGACCTCTGAGCTTCAATTTCCACATCTATAAAGGATTGATGACAGGTTAATGGAAAAAATGTGTACAAAGAGCTAAGCACAATAACTGTATACAACAAGATTTCAAATGCTACTTACTATCATTGTTATTTATATGAATAGGCTACTTATATCAGTAAGTTTACTAACTGATATTATGTATCTTACTTGTCCAATCCAGCACATTAAATAAGAGGGATCAAGGGACTGAGCCATTTTGAAAGCTTCGTGAGCTTGCTAGGAAAAAAATGAAAGAAAATATCACATCAAGTAATTTTTATAAACAGTGTTAAATTCTGTTTAAAAACCATAAAATAAGAGAATAAGAAAAGTCAAACCTGTCTTAGGTGCATGACCCTAAACTAAGCACAGTTCACAATGCTTAATGCAGCTTATCTACAAAGCTAGATAGTCTTGGAACAATCCTAGTACAACAGATTTCTCTATAAAACAACAGTGTCTAACTTGTAGTACGCAGAACTTTTAACATCTTTACTAGCCACAGATGTGAAAGAAGTGACTAAATAAGATAAATAAGTGTATCTATCCCCTTCTCTTTAAGCTTAACCAAAAGGATAAGAAGTCACAACCAATGAGGTCAATACACAGACCTGATACTGTAGAAACAGTCATCAATACCATAATTCTGCACAAGGCAGTCAAAACACTTTGAAAATATTTCATTTGGATCATTAACTCGCATCTTTTTTTTTTATTACTACCAAAAAAATTTACTATTCCATACTGCTTTATACTGTTTTCTTGGTAATCTGTATGTAGCAGAAAAGAGTTATTTTTACTAATACAAAGTAAGCTTACAAACAACAACTGTGCCATGCAATAAAAAAACCACATTTGTGGCTTACTACGACACTGCTCAATTTAAAAGTTTTTAAAAAATATGTTCACTTATTTACTTTCTCAGGGATCAAACCCAAGGCTTTGCACACACTAAACACATACTCTACCACTGAGCTCTAGCTCCAGCACTTCATGTATTTTAAGATTCAAATTAATATATTCACTCAATCTACTTACAGTCTTCCAAAGTCAGTCTCCTAATGTATTGCCAAGAATATTATGGAAGTTTCTTTTTATATATTTGTGGAAACTTTCCAAGCATGACTTATAAACATGCTTCTGGTTACTTAAGTTCCAATTCTATAATGTATAACTTGCTCAAGTATGAGATTATATTGTGGTATTTAAAGGGATTAAGTCACTAAAGCCAAAATCCAAATCATTCCAGCAAAGGTTAAGTTTAAGTTGTTACAGAATCTAATCATCTTTCTTAGCATCCACTCCACCTCAAAAGTGTACACAGGACTTCCCTTAAATGTGCACACAGAAGAAAACCCAATTAGTCATGTTAGACTTTTTTAATCTCTAAAAACCACGTAAGTATAACCAGAAGTCTCATGAGTGTCATGGAAGGAAAACATTCATTATTGATGTAAAAAATTAGTATCATCAATTAATTAGCATACGTGAGAACACAGAAGATAGATAACAAGTGTAAAGTATTTTACCACAAGAAGTTAATTTATTATGAAGAGATTATAGACAGAAAGTGTTCTTTATTGTTCATATAACAAAACTGACAACGCATTACCTCAATGTTTTCATTTGCAAGATATAACACTCCCAAGTTGGTCCATGCAACAGCATTCTAACATTAAAAAAAAAAAAAATTAGGCTCCTTTACCTACTTGGAAATCTCAGAAAATTAGTAACATTAAATTCTAAAGCTCTTTTTTATAGATACATAGAACACTTACAATTTGTTCTGACTGGATTGACTTGATAAAACAGTGCTGAGCAAGGGCATAATTTTCAACACCTGAAACATAGAGAATTTGAAGTCACTGAACTTTGTTACCTGAAAAAATAATCTTCTAAAAATACTGAGATGTTGCTCAACTCTCACCACTGTAACATGCCACCACACCAAGAGCATTCCAGTATAAGTGATTGTTACTATCGAGTCTCACTGCCTTTTTCAGACACTGAAAAGAAGTTAAAATAATTTTTATTTTATGGAACATCAGAATTTACATAAAAATGTGATTTTTATGTGAAAACACTTTAGTATTTATCAAAAACATCTTTCATAAAATGCTCTTTTTTTTAAGTTTATAAAAAATTTCTCAAAACCATACATGTAAAGATTTCTCCAGCAATTCTTTGAGATCGTTAGTGCTGCTGCCTGTTTCTGCTAGATGTTGTGCTTGGCGATAATAATTAATTCCAAGATCACACCATGTATTAGATGTAGACATCAGTTTTAATGCACGACCGTAACATCTATAGAAAAATAAAAATGAATGTTATGTTTTTTTTTCATAATGTGCTAATTCCGTTTGAATATTAATAAATGGTAATCCTTGTAAATTACCTTCCTCCAAGATGGAGAAGCTCATTCTTCTTTAATATTTGTTTTCCTTCTTTCTGACCTAGAAGGATTCCTAAAACATTAACATTCACTTTAGATGGTGAAACAGCACACAGGCTGGTACAAGCATCCCCAACCAGCTTCCAAAGGCAGGACACATCAGCTCGATGCTGCAGAGCCCTAAAAGAAGAAGCAATGTGGTTCTTAAAAATTATTTCCAAAAAGTTTAGAGATTATATTCCCCATTACTACTTATAATTAAAGCAGAAAAATCATACATGAAATGCTGATTAAGTGCTACTAACTTAGTTAAGCTCTATCAATGCTTTACTAACCCTCCTAACTGAATTATATCCTATCACCTCCTCAACAGAAGATGTGAAAGAAGGGAAGGGAGAGAAGGAGGAAGGAACTGAGTATTCCTCAAATCAAATAATGGAAAGAATTTTCCCAGACCAATATACTTTTAATATTGAATTTTTTAAAGTGTGCTCTTTCTGTTTTACACTTAACTATAGACCAGTGCAGTAACTACTTTACACTTAATTATAGACCAGTGCAGTAACTATTTTATACTTAACTATGTAAACTCGGGGTTTTTGCTTTTAGACCTACTCTCAAAGAAAAAAAGGAGTAAATGTATGAAATACATTTGGTGAGCCAAAGGATTTTCATTCTGAGGCCAAAAGTAACATGAAACTGTGAAGATCCACATTTACAGAAGCAAGTAAGGGCAGACAAATTCAAAAGGTAAATAGAAATACTATTTACAGAGATTGGGGGGGCACCTCTTTTTAGAATGAGAAAATAAGAGTTATTATACATTTCTCTCCATTTTTCTCAAGATCTTATAAATAAAACACAGCAATTTCATTCAAGCCACGCCTCAATAACTAGGCTAGTACAAACTGCTATGTCACTGGCAGATGGACAAGCAGATGGAGCAGTCTTCATAGCCTTTTCTACTCAGGAGTCCAGCCAAAAATAATTTCCCAATATCATCCTGAGAAATATTATTTCAGTTATGACTGAAAACCCACACTGAGAATCAGAAGGACAATGCTTTTTCAAGTTCCTTTAAATATCTTAGCAAAATTTCTAAAAATGACAGTACGAAAGGGAAAAAAATAGAATGAAAAAAAGAAAAAGTAAAACAAGAATTTTGGGGGGGGCATGTATACAGGGGTGAACTTGGCCTCACAATTGGTACACAGATGATCTACCACTTGAGCCACTCTACCAGCCCTTTTTGTGTGGTTATTTTTGAGACAGGGTCTTGCTTTATGCCTGGGTTGGCCTAGAATGCAGTGCTACTTATGCGTCCCCAAGTAGTGGGGTGACAGATACCACTGTGTCCACACATTGGTTGGAATGGGTCTTGTGAACTATTTCCCCAGGCTGGCATCAAAGCACAATCCTCCCTATCTCTTCCTCCCAAGTAGCTAGGGTTACAGGCTTAAGCCATTGCACCCTGGCTAAAACAGGAAATTTTAATAGCATTATGTACTTTTAACTTCAATTGAAAAAAAAAAAAAAAAACCTGTAAAGTAAAATAACTCCTAACACCCTTACATAATAATTATGGTAGTGTGAACTTCTTTTAGGTCTAAAAGTAAAGATAAATTTTGGATAATAATTTTAAACATTTTATATACCATCTTAGAATTGGTTCTGAGTGCTATATATTATCCAGAATACAGCTTCCTAGGTTCAGAAAAGCAGTAAATGTAGCTAAAGTATTGTCAACACAGGTTCAGATTTACTCTTCAATACTAATTCAAGCGAAGCATGCCTGCTTCACAATAATTTTCTCTTTGGGAAGAACTGCATTATATGAGACTTAAAAAAGCAGCAATAAAAATCTGTGAGACAGAAAAGGTTGGGTATCAATCAAATAGGAAACAGGAGAAGACATTTTGGGGAAAAAAAGGAAGAGATACACAAGAAAGATTATGAGCAAAAAATTTCAAATTTTTATCTAACTTGTACACAAAATTATTTATTTTTTAGATGGGGGTCTCACTATGTTGTCTAAGTTGGCCTTGAGCTCTCAATCTTCCTGCATTAGGCTCCCAATTAGCTAACATTACAGGCATATGCATCCATGCTCAGCATTATTTGTGGACTTTTTAAAAGTCATTTACCACAAATAACACTTACAATAAATTAACTAATAAATCTACAGGTCTACAAAATACCAGATTTATTTAAATTTTTGATTCTTTTATTATTAGACAGACAACTTTGTTTTAGTTTCTCTACAGGAATAATTACACTGTTTATTTCCCCTTACCTTTAGCCCTACCAATAGACCTAAAATAGGTCCTTACTACCGGATGTTAAGCATACTGTGTACCTGAAGCCCCATTTCCCAATTAATTCCAATGTCCAGATCCTGAAAGAGAACACTAACAAATGGCATCAGAGTTGCTGCTCCATTAGTAGACTGCTTCTTCCTCCCTGCTTTCCCT
This sequence comes from Castor canadensis, assembly GCF_047511655.1. Taxonomy (NCBI): domain Eukaryota; kingdom Metazoa; phylum Chordata; class Mammalia; order Rodentia; family Castoridae; genus Castor; species Castor canadensis. Next base: position 97,923,492 of record NC_133391.1, on the reverse strand, counting down.
TGTGTATAACATGCTGTCCACACAAAGAGCACAAGAAATTGTTACCTATTTCTCCAAATGCAAAATTAACACAATATGCATGCTACAGGATTGTCTAGTCTGTTATTCTGTATGCTTAGTACTCTGAATTACTGTTGTATCTAACAGACATAAAATTACTTTCTAAATTTGGCTTCATTATACTATTTATAAAATACAATAAATAATAAGAACAGTACTAACCAAGTAAAATATTCCACTGCTTTTTCTATGTAGTCTACAGCTTTGCCATCAAGATAATCAACCAGAGCTGCTTTTGCCATCATAAGATGACATTCACCCAAACCTAAAATGAGGTAAGTTTGTACTTGTCAATAAAATATGTAAAACAAACACTTAAAATGAACTTCAAATAAGTGTACTGTTTTTTTTTAAAGCTACTTCTCAGAAAACAAAACTTAATAGTATTTTATACAATTATCTTTAAATATGATCTTGCTTACATTTAGTAAGGAATTCAAATGCCAGGATTCTATTGGAGTACACATGCACTAGAAATTATAAAAAGTTACCTGTAAAACCTAAGAATTTGCTTGACTTCAGGCTAGTTACTTTCCTCTTAGAACCAGAGTTACAAAGAATATTATCTAAGTTATACTCTCTATGATAAAACTTTAACTGTTGTCAAAAAAGATTTATCTCTTTATATTAAAATCTGGGGATGTAGCTTAGTGGAAGAGCACTTGCCTAGCATGTGTGAAACCCTGGGTTTGATCCCCAGTACTACAAAACAAACCAACCCAGCTCTTTATATTAAAATCTACATAGCATACTACACCATAAAAATTAAAATGAAGTAGTGATTTCCTCAAGTGCCTAGTAAACATTTCATAAATATGAGCATTCCTTTACTTGAGGAATTTAACATAAAAAAAAAAATTCCAAGCAGAGAAGAAAATGGAGCAAAGTATAAACAATAGGCTCAAGGTTTTTTTTAAATGGTAAGATATAATCATAAAAAATTTAATTTTATATATAATGGTGATGTTTTTCTTTTATCGATCAAAAATAATTTGTTAAGAAGGAATAGAAATCCATAAACTAAATCAACTTAGATAAATATAAAACAATACAGTTTGCCTCTAAAATTTAAAAAAAAATTTAAGTAAGTTTCTATAATCTACAAAATAATTAAGTATCAAGATATTCTGGGGATATGGTAAATTATCAAAACATAAGAGCAGAAAAACTTGATTTAGAGGTCCATTCTTAAGTCCAATAGCTAAATGATATTTGTCTAAACATTAAACCCCTATTTTCTTACTATTTATTAACAGTTATGAAGCAAAATTCTATCTTTTTAAATTCAAATAAGCTTTACTATAGGAAGTTCATATCAGATGTTTGCTATTAACCAAGTAAGTTTTTTTTCAAGTTATTCAATACTTTTACATAGGAAATTTACTCAAGAATTTTAATTCAGTATCACAAACACCAAAAGTGCTCTGAAAAAGAAACTACCTTTCAAGGCAGGCACATAATCTTCTTCCTCTTTAATGATTAGCTGGTATTGAGCTATCGCCTCCTTATACTTGCCGAGGATTTGCTGTATTGCTGCAACCTTAAACACACTGTATGTAGATTCTGGGTTCAGTTCGCTGGCTTTTGTGAAGGACTTCAAGGCTGTTGTATAGCTACCTCTGCTTAAGTACGCCTCTCCTAATGACTCCCAACAATTGAAATCCTTTGGGTCTGCCCTTAATGCTGCCTGTAAACTAAAATTTCAAGAAAAGGTAAGAGAACTAAAAGTAACATCTACATCTGAAAAGGAAATGTGAAATAATTCAACTGAATCAACATAACAATGGGTCGTTCTATTTAAAAAAGTGCTACTTAAAGCAGGTATACCTATTCCTTTTATGACCTGAATTTTTTAAATACTAAGAAGCTTTGTTACAATTTCAGAACGAACAAGAACAAAATACTCTTTTGGAAAAGTACTGGCCAGAATTTCTTTTTCTTGATTATCTGGAAGAACTCCACTTTTCTATCTTACCAGGATACATGGACACCTCGATCTGCCTCATCAGTCTAGAAACCCTCACTACCTTCTACTAAACTACTGAAGTACAGAAATAAGAGGAATGCTTTAAAATTCTGATCAAATTGCATTTTTATGAAAAATTTCAGGGCTGGCAGAATGGCTCAAGTGGTAGAGAACCTGCCTAGCAAATGTGAGGCGCTGAGTTCAAACCCCAGTGCCACCAAAGGGAAAAAAAAAAAAATTCAAAATGCCTACTTTCTAGGCAATAATATAAATCATAAATGACTTCAACTTGATGAAACTGTTTTGTTTACCCTGAAGTATAGTTCAAACCAAATGACTAAAACTGATCATATATGAACTGTCCTAATTGCCCTATGAACTGCTAAATATCACCCTTGCCAAAAAACTATGAATATTAGCAAAAGAACAAAAATATTTACTACACCTTTTTATCATTACTGAAATTTCTCTTGAGAACCTACTAAATGTATGATAGTATCAAAGCTTGACTTCACAAGACTGCCCTGCTCCTCAACATGAAGAAACAATTTAACCTGTTTTTACTTGCCTTACATAAAATAAGCACCAATCAACCATAAAAACATTTCCTATTTCTTATCTCAAAACCTGATAAAAGGTCACTTGGGGCATAAAAGAAATTTAAGAAACCATTACAATGTCTAAATATAAACATAATATGGTGCCTTACTCAGCCACTGCTTGAGAATGTTGACCAGCTTTCAAATAATACAGTCCTCGCCTAAGCCAGGCCCACTTTGCCGTTCCAGCACTTGCCTTTTGAGTTACTGCTGTTAAGATAGCTAAGGCGGTCTCCTAATAAGAAAATATTAATATTAGAGGCACTGAATATCATAAAAAACACAGAATACCTATATAAAGTACATTGACGTATTTTCATTTCCCTCTTCTGATTTTTTTTAAACTTACACTGGTATATACCAAACTAGTTTTCAATAATGTCATGAGTAGTATCTGCCAATAAAAAGAAACTGAAGTCTATAAATGGTGGCAAAAACATTTCTATTACATCTACAAAGGAAAAAATAACTAATGGTAACTTTCAAGTATATCTGTCTATAAGATATTTGGATTTACACACTCAGGATAAAAAACGAAAAGGCAAAGTGGTTATTAGACATACCATATCTTCAAGCTCCGCACTTAAGTCAACTGCTGCAGCTCCAGATTCAGCATTAGTGTCATCTAATTCAAAAGCCTTCCTGTAACATCCACGAGCTCTGTTTTTATCTCCCACTACATCTCTGTAATAATGACCTAAATAGCAAAAAACTTTGCCCATGTATGTATCCAATTTTGCAGCCTGTGAAATAAATATTGACAACAAAATGCTAAAAGTTCATTTGGATGAGTATCTTTAAAAACACAAAAGATACAGTATACAGATTAAAGAAAAAAAGAACTTTATTAAATATACAAAAATAAGCCAAAATATCCTTTAGTGTAGGATTTAAAACAGATTTTAAAAGCTGGTCCTCACTATTACTTCTTTGGTAATTACAAAATTACAGCTATTGTTAAATTAACCTGCTCTTATGAATCAAGATTACATAAGACTTTCAGGTGTAAAACACCTAAAAAAAAAAAAAAGTTAAAAATCTAGACTCATGTGTCTATAAAACTAAGTATCTAAAAACAGTATTGTTTTCCAGAGGTAATTATATCTCATTTTCTGTAGCACACATTTTTGAAAAAGAATGGTTTCATTTCCTCCTTGAAAATCTACATAACATTCTCACAAAAACTTCAATGAAATGATACACAAAAAAGTTCAATAATTTTAACTACAACTTATATGATTCCTAGTTATGATTTTAGAATGAATCCACTCCAACTAAGAATTGAACAGCAACATTTGTTTACCTTCAGAAAGTGGGTAAGAGCCTTTGTTTTATCTTTTCTTGTTTCTTCATTCATGAACCAATATGTTAACCCAAGCTGGTAATGATATTCAGCAACTTCAGCATCTTTTTCAAGTGCTTTCTGGAAACTAAGTCACCAAGGGGAAGTAAAAAGGAACATTAAAATAAATAAATCTGTGTGTGTGTGTGTGTGTGTGTGTGTGTGTGTGTGTAAAATACAGAAGTACAGAAGACTCCGAGTTAAAAATAATCCATATTTCAGGATTTAGACTATAATGAGAAAAAATCTTTTTTTAGGAGAAGAGCTGAGAAATGCCCACTAGCACTATGGCCTTTTAGCAGTACCATGTGCTAAAGTCTTCAGAACATATATTGAGCCTTACATTTGCTAATGGGACATTATGATCAGATAATTAGATTCAAAATCCAACATAGGATTTTTACAGTTACTGCACTATATACGAAATACATTTCTTAAAAATACTAAGACATGATGCCTTCAAAAATCAAATTTACACAAAATTGGGGTCTTTATCAAGCCCATTTTGAATTCTTAAGAAATACAATAAAGTACGATGCAACTAGATCTATAAACTTTGTGTACATACACACACACACACACACACACACACACACACACACACACACACATCGATAGACATCCTTACCATTTTTCTGCTTGCAGATAGTCCTTTTTGGTAAAATGAATCAAAGCCTCAAGAGCATGGGCTTCAGTTAGGTCAGGGTAAGAAGAGAGAAGGTCTTCCTTAATCTGTAAAGTAGATAGCTGTCAATTTCATATCTATATAAAAATGACTTTTAATAACAATTAGTTTAAATTTACAAAACCAACCTTGGTAGCTTCATCTAATGAGCCTTTGTTCAGATAGGCCAAGCTTTTGAGAACCAAGAGTTCTGGAATATTATTTGCATCAGAAACCTAGAAAATAATTATAAAGAACTGCTGTAAACCTCTTTCGTAAAACTGCAGCAATATCTGCTTTACTCAAAGGATAAAAGAAGTGTCCAGAATAAAGACACGGAGGTCATACTTTTCAATTACTATTAATACTTTAATTCTTTTTAATCATTTTATTAGGAAAATGTCACATATGCTAGAAACTAGTATAATAAATCCATATTTATCCACAACCAGCTGCAAAATTACAAACTCAAAGACAATCCTTTTTCATCTATGTATCTATCCATTTTGCTGCACTCCTGTCAGATGATTCTAAAACAAATCTTAGGTAACCTTTCCTCTGTGATCTTTAAGTATCTATATTTAAAAGGTAAATTCATTTGCAAATGACATAACCATACATTCTACTTCCATCTCTCTTTCTCCCTTACAATTTAACTGCTGAAAATATGGGCCATTTGTCACAGTTAGATCTCTAAGTATGGATTTTGCTGAATGTATTCTCATGGTGTTCAACATTTTCTTTTGTCCACTATATTTCAGTAGTTAGGTCTAGAAATTTGATCTGCTTCAGGTTTGATGTTTTAGCAAGAATACTTCATGCATACTTGTACTTGGTTGTATCTGACTGTCTGTCTTTCTGTGATGTTAGCAGCCATTGATCCTAAATGCCTAGATCTATTTTTTCAGTAGGAATTATAAAACAGTGATTTTTCTATTCCATTATCCCTTCTTTCCTAATAACATGGAATTCTTCAACAAAAAGAAATTTCCCCTTCCCTCATTATCTATTTGGTTATCCTGAAAACAGTACAGGAAAAGCAGAATGAATGTTTTGATTCTTTCCAGATGGTTCCTTAGCATCTTCCAATGACTCTTTTTTCTTGAATTTTTTTGTATAATTGTGCACATATGAATTTAAATATATCTGATGTGCTTCAATCCGCCAGCTACTGGAACCCTCTTTGGCCACTGAGAATCTCTTTAGTCCAGCTTCTGAGTCCTTCTGACAAGTAGCCTCTTATAGTTTCCTTGATTTCTAGCATAATGAGATATTCTATGCTCATTTTGCAATGTCTGTCTCAAACTTAGACTCTTCTAGTCCCTGAAGAAATCTTTCTTCTCTGTGAAAGTTATTAGAAAGATCTCTATGATGCAGAAGGCAAACAGAAAATAAGATATTAGTTCTTGAAGAATGCTGATAACTGCTAGAATTTTAAAGAAATAATACAAAATGCAAAAATGTGAAATATATAACAACGATTTTTTAAAAGCTCAAAAACCCATAGTACGCTAAGTGATATAATTTTAATTTTAGACAAAAGCAGCCTTTATCTGACAAAACTCTTGATGACACAATGTTGGTAAAATTCATAATTTACCTCATATGTTTTTTACAAGGGAATTTCAATTTGCTTGAACCAAAAGCATTAAGAAATCAGTTTCCTCCTTAGAAAAATCAATCTTTCTTTGAATGAAACCAACAACATTCTCTACCTTGAAACTACTAACAACCCTGTCAATAATCTGTAAAACATTTTCTGAAGAAAAAAATTTAGAATCCCAAATTAACAACAGTCAAGTAGTAATAACCTAAGACGATAAAAAGGAGGGTGAAAAACGGCTAAAACTAAAGAAAGACATTGTCTCACTGAAGAGCACTTAAGGACTTAATCAAGAGACAAATAACTTTAGGAGATATGATGAATTCATATCTGACTGGCTGAAAACTAATTAGATTTGAAGGGAAAAACTCAAAGACTACCTGATCAATAGTACGAACTGCTTCCTCTGAAGATTCACAGTCTGAGAGTTTAATCAAAGCCTCTGCTTTCAGACGAAGACAAAGATTCTTCTGATGAAGACTGCCACCAATGGACACACCAAGATTATCTATGTGCTTCAGAGCTGACAAAATTTAAGGACATCTGAATAAAGGTAACCATATCATTTCACTTTGTTTGCTTTTTTAAAATGATGCATAATATTGCAAATATAGTAAGCATAAATTTCTAAAACAATACACATGAAGAATAACTCAAAGGTAAATATAATTCTCCCTCAAACTTTTTGTAGAAAGATTTGAATTTAAAACAGTACACATTAATTTAAAACCTTTATCTTCATATGACATATACTAAAACTTAAGATCCGGAGATGTAATAGCGATCTATACAACAAGATCCTAAAACACAACAATGGCTATCTTTGGCTAATGAAAACCTTAGCCAAAAGCATCTGTAACACAGATAGTAAACTAAGGATATAGGAAGGGGAAATTTGGAAGAAAATGAATTAGAACTGACCTAGGTGAGCTGTTTTTTAATGACAGAAGCTAGACTACTAACTGGGTCAGGAACAGAGAATCAATCACCTTTTATGATTTCCTAGCCCCACACCCTACCATATCACACTTATATAGGCTCCAACATACCTAAGACTTCCCTTTTCTGAGTCAGAGAAAATAAGAATTCATGAAGGTTCTGTACACACCAGAAACTTCCTGTTACAAAAGGAGAGCACACCCACTCAAGACTAAATACTATGTCAAAATTCCAAATGTGGGAAACCTTTGATAAGCATTCATTGCTGGTTTAAACATAAATATACTATTAGATATACATGCAGATATGACATTTACTTAACCTTAGTGTAATTTAAATTAGAAACTTAAAAGTAAAAGCATCCAGATCCAGGTCTTTTTGAACTACTACCTTTCTCCTTTAAGTTGAAAACAGTATTGGCCATCCTTATATGTAAACCAAAAAGAACTCAATACCTTGGTTGCATGAAAGAACAGCTTCCTTAGATTTATGCATTTTGACTTGGGCTTCTGCCAGATGATACCATCCAGCTGTACAGCAAGGACTTTCCTTTAACCCTAAAAGGATAAAAACAATCAGGAAAAAAAAAAAAGGATTCACTTGAGTACTGAAGTGAATGGCACCACTATCTATTCTCTAAATGAGACTCCACCCCTCTTCCTCATCTCTCTCATCTAACCAATCATAAACCAAACTGATTCCATGCCCCAATTCGTATTTTCCATATACTTTTCTCTACTTCTTCCACTAACATTTCCATTGAAATCTCCATGTTTATCTCAGGTCACTGCAAGTGCCTCTCATCCACTCTAATGCATCCTCTACACTGTAGTCACAATAATACTAAAAAAAAAACCCAACTCAGATTATGGAATTACCCTCCTTAAATCTTTTCACTGATTCCTGACTGCCCTCAGGATAATGTGCAAACTTTTTAACACGGTTTACAAAGCCCTTTTCCAATCTCACTTTCTGCCCCTTCCTGCACCTGTACATCAGTCTCAAGTCTCGATGAACTACCTTGAACAAGTTTTCTTCTTTCCTCAGGCTATTTAACAGACTCATCTCGTGGCTAAAATATGCCTCCCAACTCTTTCATCTACTTGCCTGGCTTGTATTTGTCAGTCAGATCTCAGCCTAAATATAGATTTATCCAGAAACAACATACTTGAGAAGACTAAGTTAAACCCTTTCCAAGACTTCCTAAAACTATACCCATTTTATCCCTACTTCCTAAAACTTTCCCATGGTCTTGATTGACATTAGTGAGTAGATGAGTTGGGATTCAAACTCAAGCAGATTCCAGGGTATGTAAATACTTCCCCCCCCCCCCCTTCTATCTTTGCTATTTCCTTACAGAAAGGCTCCAAGATTAATGCCTACAAACTGAATAGCTATTACACCTCAGGTACATTTACCTTCTGTTAGTTTGCGAACAGAATCTTCATACTTTTTCTCTTGTAATGCTTTAATGCCTAGGCCAATGAGGCCTGGTCCACTTTTTGAATTCATTTCCACTAGTTTACAACAGTACTGCTGTCCCTCATCAGTAAGATTTTCTGGAATTAAGAGAGAAAGTTATTAGTTACACATATATAAGTAATACATATACATATTTGTGTGTATGTGTGCATATTTCCAAGTTTCTAAGTGTCAAAACTTATATGCTTAAATTTCAAAAGTTGCCTTATACATCCTTTACCATAATCTGATTCTAGTAATAAAAATTTAAATAAACTAGCAAATACAGAAAGTATTAACATTTTCATAAAGAAAACTATGCTCCTTCATCTTCTTAAATATTAGAAGTAGAAACCACAGACACTGAACCTGAAGTCATACTCAAGGGTTTCAAATAAGAAACATATTTGCAGTAGACTGAGCTGCACAGCTTATGGCTTTCCTGGTCTCTCTTTCTGATTCATCAGTAACAATGTCAGTTGTTATAGCCTTCTGTCAAAGGAAGGTATCTTCATCAACCTCTGCCTATAGGCAACAAGGCATTGCAAGAGACATGGCAGTCAGATTCAGTGAACTTTTCCAGCATCCCACGATCAGAAGATCATGGGCTACTCATCAGAACAGTGAACACTTAGTCACAGACTTCTTAAGTTTACAAGCTCAACAGCACATCTGCATATTTTCCTGAAGTTATCTTTTTCTATATAATAACAAATTGTATAAAAATCATCCAATCCCTACATTTTTTTTATTTTGGTAAAATAATTTAGTTCCAAAAATATTATATAAAGCTGAGTATGGTGATACACATCTATAACCCCAGCACTTGAAAGCCTGAGGCTAGAGATTGTGAGTTTGAGGATAGCCTAGATTCTCAAAAGAAAACACTACATATTTTGTTATATTTCCATTTCTTCATCCTCTATCTATATAAAACATGTCCCAAACCAATTTGGAATCACTGTTTCAATCATAGATGTCAAAGGTAAATTCTTTACATAATATCAGTTAGCTCATATATTTAAAATTTTTCAAAATCAGATATACACCAATACACAATCCACAGATAATATGTTATATACTGATTTAGAAATCCAAATGAGCACCAAAAATAAAGAATTCATAATGGCTAAAGATTTAAAACTTTAGTCTACTTGGCCAAGTATCAAACCAAACTGGAAGAAATACTACTTTGATTAGTAAGTCAATTCAAAAAGGATGCAAGCCTGATACTACTATGCTTCCAGACATGTATTTCCTTCTGTCATATGTTCTAAGTATTGCTTTCATAAATATGAATTCCAAGAATAGATATGCCTAATTCCATATCTTCTACATCTTCCTAGGCAAAAAGTGGCTTTTTCCCTTTCTCTCCAGTAGTATTATTCAATCACTATCTATCTACCCTAGGCATCAGAATCACCTGGGAACTTGTTAAAATATAGTATATTGGATCCCATTACTAATTTCTGATTCAGTAGGTCTGGTGTAAGACATGAGAATTGTCTTTTTAACAAGTTCTCTGGTCTAGAGACCATATGTTAAGAAACACAGGTCTACAGTCATTTACTAATACCATATACCACCTTTATTGTTAGTCTGACAAATATATTCTGATTTGTTGCCTCTGTAAATAAAAGGAAAAATTCTGGAGAGTAGAAGCTAACATGTTATCTCATCTGTGGCAGGAATTCATTAAATATTATGATGATCCTTTAAAAATGCCATCCTGAGCCAGGTGCCAGTGGCTCATGCCTATAAACCTAGCTATTTGAGAGGATCAGAATGGAAGGGTTGAGGCTCAAGGCCAGCAAGGGCAAATAGCTAGTGAGACCCCATCTCCAAAATATCCAGAGCAAAACAAACTGGAGGTGTGGCTCAAGCGGCAGAGCACCTGCTTTGCAAGCACAAACACCTAAGTTGAAACTCCAGTCCCACCAAAAAAAAAAAAAAGCCAACTCCAAAGGTAATTAAAGGGTGTTGTGAAGGTTAGATATAAACCAGTATCTATGGAATTATATTTCCTAAAGTGTACTATGAAAAAGAAAGGTGGATTTTTTTTTAAACAACTAATTCATTTCTGACATACCAAAGAGACTGATCAACACTATAGAAATTTTCATTTAAATAGCTTGGGGATGTACAATTTGATAGCATTTGTTTCCTTACTCTCACCTGGATTTTTCATATTCCTAGGATAGAAATCTTTTTTTTTCCCTCAGCGCCAGGAATGGAACCCAGAGCCTCACACATGCTAGGCAAGTGCTCTACCACTGAGCTACATCCCCAGTTCCTATACCACAAATCTTAAAAGAAGTTCTTTTTGGCTTAAATTTGAAGAACCAAGTTTTCTTATCCTTCCCCATTTCAGCAACAAAGCAAAATAATAATAATGAAAAAAAGGTCACTTTGCATGAAAAAACATTTGAACAAATGACAACTGTGAAAGTTATTCACCATTTGTTATAAGAAGCATTACAAACTGAGTCATTTTGAAAATGAATCAATACTTAACATGCAAAGCAAGATAAAGAAGAATGAAATGTTTGTCATCAGTGGAAGAAAACCCAGTGATTAACTGCGTAGTAAACTGAAGTACTCTGGAGGAAGAAAAGACAGCTTTTAGAGACCTTCAAGATTTGCAGTTCTTAATTTTCAGAATACAGAAAGTTTGGTTTAGAGACACAATGAAAAGAAATTACCAAGCACAGCTTCCTATTATCCTGCATTAACTATTAAAAGTTTCACCTCCACATTTCCTTGAATATATTTACATCTCAAGTGCTCAACTCCATGAATTCTTTTTTGTTTTTATTTATTTACTTTTTATTCTCATACATTAATAATCCAAGGAGAATTCATTGTGATAATTCTATACATACATACAACGTATCTTGAACAAGCTGGGAAAGAACTCTTCCTTAGTTCTATGACAGGTGTAAATATTCACCTATGTACTCCTCTTTGCCATGATAAAGACCTCCCTTTCTTTCAACTCTGCAAAATATCCATCTCCTAAATGATTATTTTCACTTAAACCAATACCCTTTCTCATCAATCAATATAATCCCTTCACTATCTTTATTAAAGTGCTTTCTCAACTACTGAATTTATGGCAAAACTTGGTAGACTATTTGTTGGTTCTATTTCTTCTATTGTTTTCTAGGCTTTTTGGAAAACAGGACCCTATTTACTTAAGAAATCCATACTATCTACATATTTATGTTTATTAAGAAGACACATTCAGTCTTCAAGAAGAAATTTCAAAGTGTTCACTTGAACCATGTAGTATGTGAAAAAGCCAAGAAAAAGGGCATTATACGAAGCACTGATAGCTGAACAGCATAGGAGACAGGGTGACTACCAGCCATTAATTTCAGTGGCAACTGTAACAGCAGAAAAAAAGAGGTGGAAGGATGGGTATCAGAGGGCACATAATATAGAAAATCAGTCCACTTATCTTTAGAACACACTAAGTCTTATGATAAAATGTGAAGAAACTGGGTGACTTTTGAAATTAAGCTTCCTATCAGAGGAAAAAAATGCACAAAACCCATACACATGCTCCTTTTGCTGATAGTCTCTTAGTGTACCTCATCTTCCTCAGCCTCAATAAAGCATTTATAATGTTCAGTAGTCTTTCTTTTTGAAATGCTATGGTCAGGCAATATCACTGCAATTCTATTCCTACTCCCCTAAAAGCTTTCAATCTCCTTTGCATGCTTCAAGTCCTCCTCCTCTCCCTTAAATGCAGTCAGTCAAGTTCCTGGGTTACTTTTCTGCTTACACCTGCTCACCACTTCTTCCTATTCTTTCTCAATCATTATAATCTAAGTTCTAATTCAATTACATTGGTTTTTTAAAAAACACTCAGTAATTAGGTTTCTTAATCATAAAATTTGTTACTCAGGCTGTCATGACAGACAATAATCATCTCCTTCCTGGATGCTTTCATCTCACATGATGCTTCCCATAGGATTCCCCCCTCCCCTTCCTCTCTGTCCTCTCCCCTTCTCTTTCCTCACTCTTTCCTCTCTTCCTGTTCTCCCTTTCCCTTCTGGCCAGCCAGCATTGCCCACAGTGTAGTTCTCAGTCTTTTGCACTGCTCCTCTCTGATGTCATCTACTCCATTTTCACGCAAATGATTTCCAAGCTACATGTGTAGCTTTAGTATCGATCTCATCTGTAAATAACCTCTAGGTTTCAACTGCCCATTCATTAAGAGCTCCTCTCAACAACTTATTTTTCACAAACTATTATTCCATACTGGACCATTTTCTCAGGAGAAGTGAAAGTTATAATTGATTTTTCCCTTCCTTTACTCTGTTCAGTCACTCTTTTATCACTTAATCTACTCACTCTAGTCTATCACAATCTATCCTACACAGCAAGTTAGTTTAGCCCTTCATAAACTAACTCACTAATATTTTCTATGTTCTGTCATGGTAGTAAAAGGTATTCTTGCAAGTCTCTCTGACTTAAAGTAAGAAAAGGAAAACCTATTTACTTCTTACTGAAAAATTCAGGACTGAAAGTAACAGCATTTGTTTTCATAGACACCAGGAAAAAGTACAAATAGGACTTATAAAGGATATGAGTTAAAGTGGGGAGAATGAGATAGGTGCAATGGTCATTTCCTATCAGGAATTCCCCAAGTTATCTTTCATAGTTTTCAACCATTTTTCTACCATGACACTTGTAAAAGTCATTCATACATGAAGCATTCTCATGCATATACTCTTTTAACAACAAAGCAAAAAGAACTAAATAGATTATTAAAGTTCTGAAATAATTCAGTCGTAACCATATTGGCATAGATACAGCCATTTCTAATTCAGTGGCTGACTTTTGCGAATGTGAACTCGTTCACCTCAGGTGAATAAAAGCATGAACAGTACTGATATTCAAACTACTTTAAAACAATCTTTTCAACATAGACACTGACAAAAAGGTCAGAGGTTGGTGTGAGAAATCAAGATGCCAATCTCTTGGAATCTGCCCAAATACCAGCATGAGACAGAAAACCTCCAACCTACAGATGTGCCAACTCCCAACAATCTCGCTGTTATCAATTTTCTCTCTTCCCCCAAAAAAAGTGCAAAAGATGCAACAGCATTAAGTATACACTAAGACACACTCTTCACCTTGAATCTGCTCTGTGTCATTAAAAAGTAGATCATTCACAAATTTTACTACTTTATAATAATGTAGTAGTCATAAAATTGTTCTTGTGACATTATGGTATAACATCAACACTTAGAAGGCTAATCTTTTCCCAAATCCTTTTCATGACATTCACATCCCTCAGTAGTACAGTCCAACCTATTCAGCCAAAGTACAGTTTAGTTATTCCTTCCACTATAGCAAACAAACCTATTTTATTAATCCTAAAAAAAATACACCTAGCTCCATAGCTCTGTTCATGCCATCTGGAGTAGTTTTCAACCCCGTCTACTTATCTAATATTTATGGAAATTTCAAGACACCCTTCAATTGTCACCATCAAAAAGACTTCACTGATGAACAAATATCTCTGTAACCCTAATTCTTCTATGTCATTGTACTTTCCTATCATTAGCCTCTTTGTATATATAAAGACATACATATTGTACTTATACAATATACAAATACATATTGTATTTTGTTTATGTCCAGAAACACTGAAACAGTATCATACACACGGCAAGCACTAAAACATTTGTTGACTGCTAACAACATCACTTCCACATAATTCTAACATCTCTGGGTCACATAATACAATAAGGAAGAAATTACCTGATTCAATTAAGTGCAAGCAAAGCACTTCTAATGGATATTGTATGGAGGGATAGATGTTTATCATTCCTTCACAGGCCTTCTTCAATCTAGCAGTCTCTTGAGGAAACTTGAAAATATAAAAGCAAAATAAACTAAATTCCAATAGTAGTAAAATATATTTGTAAACACTTTCCTATTGGAAATACATAAAAGTCCAAATTACAGATTTTAAAAACATACTTACTTTGGATAAACACTGAATGAAATGCCTATAGAGTACTTGGTGATCTTCACTAGGAATCGTATCTGATAAGGCCAGTGCATTCTCAAATGCAGTAAAAAGCTGAAACAAACAAACAAAAAACTATGTAGCACACTTAAATGGTAACAATTATGAACAGCTGAATGTATAAGATTCCTTTGTACAAAATACACCTTTAACTAGCTGAAAACATATTTTATTATGTGGCCTTAAGAGTATCAATGATGAAAGAATATATACAGTAGACCTTGGTATTTGCAGATACATGGTTCTAAGGAGACCTCTGTTGAGGAAAAGCCATGAATGCTCAGGATGGAGAGTTCAGTATGTACTGTACTGTGGATGCTTTATTCATTTTTCCCAACATACCATCCAACTTCCGCTAAAGTCATGCTATCATTCAACAAAAATAAAATTTTCACTTTACCACTTAAAAAATTAAGCATGTTATGTGCCTTTTTTGGGTTCCGAGGATTATCATAACTTTTACCTCACTTTTTGGAGACCATTTGTTTTTCCACAAAATTAAGGGCAAGAAAACACCCAGGAGATCATACAATTTAAACACACAACAATAACAGGGGAACATGAGAGCTTCTCCACATCAACTAAGCTGTGTAATGGGCACATGGGAATTTACATTTTTATTTTTGAAATTTCTTTTTAATTTTTATCATGCTTGATCAAAACTGCATGTAATAAATCTATGAGTAAGGTGGGCTTACTGTACATAATTTTTACAATGTAGTCTATCTCCAACTGGGCATAGACTTCACTGAGCTAACAAGTGATAACTATACATGAACAAAATTGGTTTGTTAAAACATTCTTCCACTTTCTATTCTTCACTGTTTGCTACAAAGTAATCAAGCAGAGCATAATCTTTTTTCCTTTTTTCTTTTTCTCTTTTTGCAATGCTGGGGACTGAACAAAGGCCTTGTGCGTACGAGACAAGCACTCTACCACCGAGCTATACCCCATCTACTGCTCAGAACATTTTAAATCATCTCCTTTGAAATCACTAGCACATTCTTTGGGACATATCCAATAGTAGTAAATCTTCTACCTTTAGAAAATTTTATGAAGCTGAGTTATATTTTTGGTTAAAATAAAAAAAAAGATGGCTGAACTCAAATGAAATCACTTCTCTTAAACAGTATTAACTGACTTTGAAGCAAATTTCAAAGAGACTATTTTCTTTCTTTCTTTCTTTATCTGGTGGTATTAAGGCTTGAACTCAGGGTCTCAGGTTTGCTAGTCATGTTTTTTAATTTAAAATAGTACTGACAATATTATTGGATTATTGGATATTTTAATTTTTAGTATTGTGAGTCTTTGGTTGTTTTGACTAAAAGAAAAAACTTTTTTTTTCCTGGCCCAGATGTTGACAAACAGAAGTGGTGTGATGTGTCTAGGAAACTTGTGTATCTATATTACCAAGAAAAGAAGCACCTAGAGGTTGGTTAATGACTTTTGAGGGACCTAAATGTCTTTTAATAAAACTATTATTAACAAAAAGCTATCTTTTAGCATAGATGAAAATTAAAAATTAGTATGTAGAGTGCTATCAAAAGAATTTAAGAGATAAATTACAATGCTTTGAAACTGGAAACTAAAACTCAAATTTAAAGTATGGCAACTGCTAACCCTTTTTAAAATTGGTCAAGGTATGAATTAAATAAGTGGAACTTCAGTGACCCATTTGTGGTGTCTCCACAGACATTCCGAATTATGGAGGAATATAATATAAACAAATTTTACTTGTTTAGATACGTGTTTGAAATTCTGGTATGCCATATTATTTTAATAATTAATAATATTATTATATTATAATAATGAAGCTAGATTACAAAGATATGATTTAAGAGAAGCTGATAAGCTACCTAGTTTTGTCACTACTCAGTTTCTTCTACAACTGTTTCCATGCACAGATAAGCCACAATTACTGCATCACGTTTTCAATCTTAAGTGTACCCCAAAAGCCATGTATTGAGGGTTTGGTCACCAGCCTGACACTATTGGGAGATAGTGAAACTTTAGGAGGTGAGGCCTAGTGGAAGTTAGGTCATGGGAGGCATGTCTTTGAGAGGGATACTGGGACCTGGCTCCTTCCTCTTGCTTTCTTTGCTTTTCAGATTCCATGAAGCGAGAAGCTTCGCTCTTCTACGCACTTCTCACTATGATGTCTGCCTTGCCACAGGGCCAAAGCAACAGAACCAGCTGATTATGGACTGAAATCTCTGAAACTATGAACCAAAATAAACCTTTCTTCC
The DNA here is from genome assembly GCF_047511655.1 of Castor canadensis. Classification (NCBI taxonomy): domain Eukaryota; kingdom Metazoa; phylum Chordata; class Mammalia; order Rodentia; family Castoridae; genus Castor; species Castor canadensis. The sequence goes on along the minus strand of NC_133391.1, from coordinate 97,906,566 downwards.
TTTAAAGTTGATTTACTCAGGTGTTTTGTGCCAGTGACAGAAATTTAACATGTTACACACAATGCAAAAAGATTTCATTCCTACATTTTTATCCTCAACTCTTAGGATACTGCCTGACATACAGTATATTCTCAATGATTTTCTGAATAAAAGAACAGCAAATGAGTAAATGAATAAACAAACGAACAAAAAATTAACAACCCATCCTATATAAAGCCAAGTATACATTGAGTAGCTACTTACAATAATAAGAAATTAAAGTGACTTTTAAACTTATAAATAAAAAAGTATGATAGAGATATTTTCCTATTAGGCTTCAAAGCCAATGTTTTTACAGTCTTTTAAAAGTTCTTTTCAATTACTTGAAAATCTGTACATTGAAAAGGAATATTACCTAGGTATAAATACTCAAAATATAAAATACTAAAAATTCTAAAAATACTTAATATTCTAGTTGAATTGTTAAGCCTCAAACTCAGTATTCTTAGTTCATAAGTATAAAGAAAAATACCTTTAATACAACTTGTTCGAAGTTACAGCAATTTTGTGAAAGCCAAATTTTACTAAAATAGTTTCTTTTTTAGGGTGATTAAGTTACCAAACTCATGCGGATTCTTATGAACATAAGGGAATAGAATTCTAATACCATGAGAAACAATTCTGCTCCCCTCAGACTTTGTATGAGACTACAGGCCAATTAATTCTAATTTCATCAAGAAGAATCTCTATAAGTATAAAATTGTACACTTAGAAAACTAACATACATATAGTATTTTCCTTCATTATTTTATCATATTTCCATTTTCTAAATTCCATCTTCATGATACAAACTATGAGGAATAAATGAGTCAATACCAATTGCTGGGTTTCATTATTTTGATCCTCCATACTCTCTGCCAGCAATTGAGTCAATTTTCTCCATAGCTGATGAAGCTCTTGGTTGTCTGCACCTTCTTCCTGCCGTATCTTTATCAATTTGTGCCATGTTCGAGCCACCTATGGAAAGGAGATTAAAAACGGTTACTTTTATCTTAAATATTTTTTTAAAATGCAAATGCCAACAAAAATGTGAAAATAAAAATATTTTTATCCACTAATACATAAAAATAGCATGAGTATAGAATCCCATCTATTATAAAGCCCATAAAAAATAAGTTGACTGGGCAAATTCACAGAGTTCTTCTATCAGAAATATGACTGAAATACCCGAGTAGACACCGTCATGATGGCTGCATTCTCCAATATCCATAATTTAGAATGTCTATAGAGAAACCACAAATGGGTTGCTAAGCTCACAGATGACACTTATTTAATTCATACCTTACCCAATTTCAAAAATGTTCCGAAGTTATGAAACCTTAAATCTGAGTTCTAATTTATGGTTTTTCAAAGCGCTGTAATTTATCTCTTAACTTCTTTTGAAAGTACTCTACATACTAACTTTTTATTTTAATTTAAGCTAAATGATAGCTTTCTTTTAATAACAGTTTTACTAAAAGACTATAAGACCTAGAAAATCATTTACCAACCTCTAGGTGTTTCTTTTCTTGATAATACAGATCCACAAGTTTTTTGCACACATCACACCACTTCTGTTTGTCAACACTTAGGTCAGAAAAAGAAAAGAAAGGATTTTTTTAGTTCAATAGTCAAAAGAACCAAAGACTTACAATTTTTAAAATTAAAATATCCAATAATATTATCAGTAGCATTTTTAATTAGGAAACATGCCTAGCAAACCTGAGACCCTGAGCTCAAGCCCCAGTACCGCCAACTAAATAAGAAAACATTCTCTTTCATACTGCGGTAAAATTTTATAAAATGAATCATTTGAAGAAAAAACTTAAGAAATATGATCTTTCATTATACTGACTAAAAGATAGTAACAAGATTACAAAATTAGTCAATCCTGCTAATAATGTTTCAATTCCATTTCAATCACAAGAGACTCTGTCACAAAGAAACAAAAATGTTTCCCAATTACCAGTACATGTTTGGAGTACTTCCACATCTTATAATTTTTAATCAGTCTATTTTAATTCAACCATGTAAAGAAACTAGGCTTTCCCCATATATTCATTACCTTTCATAAAGATCCAGGAGCTTTTGGTAAACACCAGGCAAGTCATCCTTAGCATTTATGTGATTGCACTTCTCATACAAACTTGCTAATCCCTAAAAGAGGAAGTAGTAATGATTATTCTTATCAAAACCTCTGATATCCCCACATTTAGTTATTTTGGTGAATAGTGTGATAATCTGTTAAGATGTAAAATAAAAGATTATCATAGTTTACAGGTGAAATAAATGGTATTTTCCTCCGAGGAAACTGGAGATAGGAGTATATAAAAGCACAAATGAAAAAATATGAGTGGCTTTTTGTGGAATCTGAATGATTGGAACAAAGGAGTTTATAATACTACTCTCATCACTTCCCAAACTGCATTTGAAATGTTTCACAATAGCCTGAACACTACTTTTAAATTTTTTTCATCACGGTTTTTTTTACTTTTAATACTTTTACTGTACAGGAGGGTTTTATTGTGACATTTCCATATATGCATACAATGTGCCCCAGTTTGGTTCATCCCCTCCATTTTCCTCTCTTCCCACTGTCCCTTCTTAAAATGACTTCAACAGGTTCCAATGCTCAATATTTTTTACACATATTCATGCAGGTGTAAAAAAGGCAACAGTACTGAGATATCACTGATATACAAAAATTAAATATACAACTTGATATTTGATATATGTATACATTGTGAAAGAAGCACTCCACTCAAGCTAATTAATGTATCCATTACCTCTACATAGTTGCCATTTTGTGGGCGTTTATGTATGTATGGTGAGAAGATTTATTTTGTATGATACTACTTTTATGATACGGTCAAAAAACCTCCCCAGTGCTGGAGGCTCACACCAGTAATCCTAGCTATTCAGGAGGCAGAGATCAGGAGGATCTCAGTTTGAAGCCAGCCTGGGCAAATAGTTCACAAGACCCTATCTCAAAAATACCCATCACAAAAAAGGACTGGTGGAGTGACTCAAGGTGTAGGCCGAGTTCAAACCCCAGTACTGCAAAAAAAAATCAAAACCAAAACCAAAAAACTCCAAGTAGTCTGTGGAAATTATTGTTGCTTCAAAGAGAAATCAGATATCCTCAAGCAATCAGCACATTATAAAAGCAGCATTTCGGAGTGTGCACCAGATCATTCATTCAAGTTTTTATTCATGTGAACCTGAAACAAACAGGTTCATACTCACAGGAGGCTACTATTCTTATTAATTTCTGTTTTAAAGATGTGACTGATATATGGAACAAATTAGTTAAATATGAAAAAGTAAGAGAATTCATCTAAAAAACATTAAGACGAATAAACAAGAAAAAAACTTAACTTGTGGGCTGGAAACATGGCTCAAGTAGTAGTATTCTGACCTAGCAAGCATAAAGCCCTGAATTCAAACCTCAGCATCATGTGAAAAAAAAAAAAAATTAACTTGTGCTCAGACAGAACTGAAAATTTTACATTATTTTATTTTTTTAGAAAACACACATTTCTTTTTCACCAGATAAGCATAAAGAATATCTGGATAAATCTTTGTATGCACATGCAATTAAGATTTATATACTTATGTTTTGATTTAAGTCTCACATTTAGAAATAATCTACTGGGTGGGATGTTAGAAAGTAATAATAGCTCTCTTTTAAAACTAAGTTAGCTTTAGAAGACCAATAAATTTAATATTTTATCCTATAGGGGCAAATGAAGACTTGAACACTTATTTTAATACTGTACTGTTTACTTATATTTAAAAAAATTTTCAGTCCCATATTATGGGGAAAATGTCCACATACCTGCCACGCTAGTAACTGGTCGGGCTCTAGTTCAACGGCTTTCTTATATGCCCCCTGGGCCTGGTCAGGTTGTTCTAGCTCAGCTGCAGCAACACCAATAAAAACCCAGGCATTATAGTTATTTTTCTCTTGTTTTAGCACTGTCTGATTAAAAAAATTAAAAGCAAGTCATTAAATTTTGGAAACTACCAAACAAACAACAAAACACAACAGTATGTTATGAGTCAGGAAACTGATCTCCCACTAACAGGGTGATCTCGGCAATGCTACTTAACCTCTCTGGTTTCAGTTTTCTCAGGGAGACAGAAATGGACTGCCAGTGATTAGAAAGGGTTTGGAATATGAGGTGTATTTTTGTGAAGCTGTCCATGTGATTCTAATGCCTCCAACAAATGACCCTCCTGCTCCCTACTAGTCAACTCACAAAACCGTTCCCCATCTCACTTTATGTGACTCAATTCTAATATTTTTTCCTTTACCATGATAGTGTTTTCCCTTATCAAACAGATGGGATCTTTTATTGAAACTACAGTCTAGAGGAAAGTAAATTCACTCTAATATAACTATACCAAATATGTTCCAAATAAATAGCAGTGGTGAATAACACCTGCCATCTGGGATTTAAAAAAATACATCTATGTGTAGGACTTTCAGAAATAACAGCTACTTGCTAAGGTAAAATAAAATAGCTTGAAGAGGAGAGTGTTTATGTTCTAGGGAAAAAAAAACAAACTACCTAAACTGAAGTTACTTTCAAGGTTTTACATATTCTGGAGAAAATAAGACCATTTCCATGAATTGAGCCAGTTGAATTATTTGGCTTATGTGCATCCATATAACACTTCTAGCAATCTGTCACCAATGTACTGCACAAACTCCATTCTCTCCAAAAGTGCTGCATCCTAAAAAACCACATCAATGAGGTAACTACTAAAATTAAGCTCTAAAAACTGAGGCCTTGTTAATGCTATGTTCTGAACACTAAGAACGACTGGCACGTAATTGCTGAATGAATGAAAATGCCACAGTTAACCACCCATCAGTAATTACTACCTGATGATCAGGTTTTCCAAATCTGAAATAACTGCAAGGTAGTGAAAACATGTATGAGATTCTGAGAAAACATAGGAAAAAAAGTATTCTACTCTACCTGTACAAACTGGAGAAGGTTTATACCATGTTATAAAACCTCACAGGCAGACAAGGAAATGATCAGACAAAACCACAGCAAATACACTGAGACAACATTTTTTACTAAAAAATTCATGGTGTTGAAGTGCCACCCAGCATGGTGGTGTATGCCTATAATCCCAGCAATGTAGAGGTTGAGGAAGAGCATTATGAGTTTGGGGCCAGCTGGGACTACATAGTGGGTTCCCGGATAGCCACATAGCAATACTCTGTCTCAAAAAAACAACACAGAATCATTTTTTCTCAATCAACATTCTGAGATACTACAGATAGGTAAGCAGATGTCTGACAATTATTTGTTCTCTGTTTGTGTTTTACAGTTGGGTCTCCCAAGTATAAATTATGAACTACTTGAATCTTGCAGAAAACCTACAGAAAACAGTTTCTGCCTGGTAGCGAGGGGGGAGAGGGGGAGAGGGGGAGAGGGAGAGGGTGGGGTAGGTAAGAGAGGGGGTGGGGGAAGGGGGGAGAAATGACCCAAACATTGTATGCACATATGAATAAAAGAAAAAAAAAAGGAGACTGCTTCAGTACTGCTATATAATACAACAGATTTGCATGTGCAATATTAGTTAGATAAACCGAATGCTGAAGGAAATAGTCTTCTCTCCTTCTTTTACTCCACCTGCACCCTGCCCCCAGCTTGAACGGACTGCTCACCTTCTATACCACAATTACTACTATCATGGCATCTTATCCCTGCTGGCCTCAGTCACCACCAGAAACCTAAACCTCACAAGGGTTAGGCTTCTTTACCCTTTAGATTTTCATCCTCATATTATTGTGTATTTCTCCTGATCTTGCCAAATTCTCTCTTAAACGACTCTCCTAAATTCTTCCCTGTGCCCTTTGGTACTTCCAACCTGAATCAGCCACACTCCCTCATTATTTCATACCTTTGGCTTTTATCCTAAAGATCTGACATGCTACAGCCATCTTCTTTCTCTTATATCCCACATGCCACAGAGCCAGAAGGTGAGGAAGGGCTTCTCCTTGCTCACATTATAATCAACATTGCTCTCCTTGCTCACATTATAATCAACATTGCTCTTCTATACCTCCTTCCTTCAAAAACGCCACTACTTTTGAAGCTGAGGCAATCAGACTACACTACTAAAAATATCCTTATTGATACAATCTACCAATCTGCTAGGAACTCTTCTTCAGTGAAAATTTTGTATTGTTCTTCTCCACCTCAATTCCTGTGTTCATTCCTGTAACATTCATGGTGATGTCCCATTGAACACTGTAGCCTCTCAGTTACTTAAACCTCCACACTACTCAGCCACCCAAAACTGGACTTCCAGCATGTCACTATTGTGCTCTTCTCCTATTCTCCCAGTTCAACTACTAGAATGGTCTCATGGCAACAATCTTAATTAAGCTTCTGCTACCTACAATTTTGACCTCAGTGCCCTTTTCCACTACTTATCATTCTACTTCTTATTTCTCATTCCTTCATCCAGCTTAAGATCATGACCCTTGCCATCACATCCTTAACTCTTTTCTCTCTCTCTCTCTCTCTTTCATCAGCTTTATAATCCAGACTTGAACTCCATCACTCCCATATCAAAACTTGAGAAGCTGAATATGAAGGGAGAAAACTACAGTTGAGTTCACTAAGTTCACTTTAATAACATAAAACTTCAAATGGGCCCTAATTAGAGCCTAGTAATCCTCCCAACTCTTCCTAGTATGTTTGTTTTCTCACTATGAATAACAAGTACTTCAAATCTTCTTTTGTCTCAAACCTCCTATATAATTTATCTCCCACTATCAGTTTATACTTCACCAAAAAGACAGAAGCTATCAAAAAAGAATGTGCTATCTTCTCACCACCAAGTCTATAAACCAAACACTATGAATCTGCACTTATTTTTTTCTACTGTTAAGATGGAAAAAGGGTTAAGGCCCTCCTCTCCAGCTCTGGATGCCATCCTCTTTCACTTTTCCAAAGCCTTCACTTCTACCACTACCCTATCTCTCACCTGCATTCAATTTTTCCCTCTGTTAGGAACATTCCCCTCAGCTTTAGAATCCTGATTCTCTCCTATCTATAAAGCAAATAGAAGTAGAACGTCAACATACCATTAAAGAATAAAACCTTCAAGATAAAGTAGCGTTCCATTATACAACCCATCAAAAGATACTTGATACACTCAGGTATTCAGAATTTGACCTTGATAATTTACCAATAAAGAAAAACACAGAACTAACTGTGGCAAACATAACTTATCCTACTAATAAGGACCTAAATGGTCTTACCACTTTTGTTGTATTTGGAGAATGATTCACATTTTACAATAATACTAATAAATGAGTAACACACTTTATTATAGAAGAAACAGATATTGGTTACCTTACAATGTTTCAAAGCTTCTTTGTATTCTTTGTTTCTGATTGCATCTCTTGCACTTTTTAAAGCAGTCTTCACTTCTTTGTTAGACATTCTGTCAAGGCAAAAGCTCAAGTGAATCTGCAATAATATTTACCTAACTGTAAGAGTTCCAACAAACTTAACCATCTGAAAAGACACCTGTGATTCCTTTTATCTGGAATGTCCTTTCCCCCTACTCTATACACACTTCATTCCCTCATCTCTTCATATTTTCAGTCAAATGTCACATCCTCAAGTGAACCCTTCCCAGGACCCACTATTTTGAGATTTTAATCCTTTCATCTCAACCACACCATATTCCCTTACACCCTTCCCTAGTTTTATTTTACTTCAAAGCACTTACCACACCCCATAAATTATATATTCTACTTATTTATCTTATTTTTTATTTGTACCACAACACCACCAGAATGTAAGTTCCATGCAGGCAGGATTTTTGATTTTTGTTTTGTTTTCTGCCTTATACTCAAAACCTAGTGTCTGACAAATTGTAGATTATCAACAAATGTGTGTTAAAATTGAATTATACTCTCTCTACACATATTTAGCTAAAACACAGATGATCTTATGGGTCAGGACACAAACTATCAATCCAGTTTATAAGCAAGATGCAACAGAATAATCCCAAGACACAGAGAAAAACAATATAAAAATAATTTCAGTAACTATGATGGGGACTTTAAAGCTTAGGAAAGCATTGCTTAATGCTAATTTCTGTAAAATATAAATCAGAATATTAACTGTCTTCACAGTGAAGATTACTATAAGATTATTACTTCCTATACAGAGAAATAAACACAGCGTTTACACTTGAATGGAATCCTGATGAATATCCACTAATTTCAACCACAAAAAGTTACTTCACATTGTAGACAAAGTACTTATTCATTTAATTCTTACATATGTTAATTTAATTTTAAATATATTAGCCTATCTTAAGACTTCACAACGTACATTGGAGTCATGGCTCAAGTGTTAGAGCATTTACCTAATAAGTTTAAGACTCTGGGTTCAATCCCCAATATCTCAAAAAAAAGGAATCATGTGACCTGGGACATCTACTCTCAACAAATCATGATCCCCTAAATATTTGGGCTGGGGGTGGGTGCACGGCTCAAGTGGTAGAGCACACATTGTGAAGCCCTGGGTTCAATCCTTAGTATGAGGGAGGGAGGGGTTGTTGGATTTCAAAACTTACTCTGGTTTACCAGTAAATGACTCAAAGTCAGTCACAATTCAATATCAGAAAAAGAGAATCCTTTGTGTTTTCTTTGTATTCTTGCCAACTCCATTTATCTCTAATCTCATCAGGAAGATAAAAAGTCAAATAAATATTAAGTAGTTTTATAGACTGCAGATGCTCAAGCCTGCAAAATGATGGGTCACTAACATGGTACACTGACAGTAATTAATATCCAAAGAATAGGATGATTCATGAGTATAAAATCAAAGAAAATTGTGAAGTCAGAGATTTTTAAAAAACCCAAAACAAAAAACAGTATTTTTGACTTAAAGAATGTCAGCATTCAAAATAATATGAAAATTATATTATAAAATCAATGTATCTATAGACAGGTCAGATTCCCCCAAAAGGCGGAAAAGTAATTTTATACCTACTTACAATAATTATATAACTTAAAGCAACATATTTCATAGGCTCTTATCTTACAAATACTGTCTTACTTGAAATTATCTTGGTATTAATTTATAAGTGAAAACATGAGAAGAATCTTCTGTAGTCTATAAATCTTGACAGCAGCAGATAACAAATTTCAATGCTGATTTCACATTAAATTTTCTGAAACCAAATTCCTTTGGCAAACTAACCTGTAGACTAAAAAGAAAACATCAATGATAATGACAACTAATACAAACAAAAGAGACATTCAAGTAAAAAAATCAAGAGATACCCAAGTTCAAAAAGAATAAAAAGTTTCAAAATAAGACAAAACAAATGAAGATAACAGATCTTTTCAGAACAAAAATCACCATCTCTTTTACCACCCAGTACTTAAGTGGAAGCATTTATGTACAAGGTAGAACCCATCAGCATTAAAACTACATATAATCCCCAAGCTTTTAACTGTACATGACATAAAAGAAATAGAAAAGAAGGTCCCTGCCCTAAAGAATAAAATATAAATCAAGAAAAAGACCAAAGACATATAAGTCATTACAGAACCAAATGCCAAAAAGGATAATAAATAGAGGTGCAGTAGGATTTCAGAAAATAAGAGATGTACTATGTAAAATAATTAGTAGTTATTAGAAGGAGAAAAAGAACTTGAGAATGGAAGGAAGAAAATTATTCCAGTCAGAGACAATTGTATTCACAAAGAGAGAGAGACAGAAATGAGTATTCCAAGTATAAGAAACAATGAGAAAACTGGGATCAATGAATCAAAAGACACTTACCAAAGAACAGAAGAAAATTAGGTTGAATATAAATATCAGAACCTAAACAAGTTTGGACTTCAATATACAAACAAACAAGAAACTGTTAAAAACTTTAAAAGTAAGTAATTTTTTTAAAGACCACTAGAAACAAACTGCATTTTCTCTTGACAATCAATTCTAGCATCCAATATCCTTCCACATCTACATGTCTTCACATGTAATTATGAGTCCTTACACTGCAGTGTAATACTCTATTCTCTTCCTATTCCTTCTTCAATTAGCTTAGTATATTAGCACTGAGGCTTTCTCTCCTCTTCTAACATGTAATATATATACGTATGTATATAAATTTCAAAGCACAAAATAATCTGCTCATTTCTACTCCTAAAAACTACTCCACATTTTTTTTTTGGAGGGAGTTTCCCAATAACTAATTTTTAATCAAACCTTTACTGAGAACTAACCATCTACTAGGTAACATGCAGATCCATTTCCTTTTACAAAGTAAAAAAAAAAAAACCTACTACCAAAAATAATTCCATGTAACATTTTATTTCTCCATTTGGGATATTTCCCTCTAAGTATTTCCAACACTTCAAAAGAAGATCTAGATCTCTTGCAAGTGTCTTCAACAACTCTATAAACACTTTTTCATATTATCTCTCTTCTCATCATTTCTCCTTACTCTACACTAAGTTTTCAAATAAGGGCATCTATTTTTGCATATTTTCATGCAATAAAAATTTTCTTACTTCCAACTTACAAAGTTTCTACTCAACGTAAATAAGTTTTAAAGTATAGCAACAGCTATATCTTAAAAGAGCTAGAATATGACAATCACATAAAAAGGCAATGTTCTCCCTCAAAGCTACCAACTATAGGTAAATGAATTGTCCTCAAATTCCCAGCTGACACTATAAGCTGTGACCTTCAGCTATTTTTGGTTATGCTCATACCAGATTCCACAAGATAAATAATAATAGTAATAATAACAATAAATAGAAGTGATAATGACAATGCAAGTTAATTATAGAAAGAAAAATAGTATCTTTAAATCTAAAAACAAAAGTCTAAAGGTACTTTATGGTGGCCATTCTTCTAAAAGGAACTGGTAACAATCGTTAAGTAAGAATAGATTCCAATTGCTTATTATTTAACATTCTAGATACTTACCTTTTACCTATTACCACTACTTCTGTCTTCTTCCTGAACTGAATTTCAGATTGTTCCCTACTCGTTTTCCATCTAAGTTTAAAAAAAAAAATGAGATAGTCACATAAAAAGGGATTATATTGAAGAGTGGGAAAAAAATTTTTCTAGCTATATATCTGACAAGGGACTGATAATCAGAATATACAGGGAGCTTACTGGTTCCTTTAACCCCTATTCAACATCACTTGATTGCCCTTCACACTCAACGTGATTTTACTCTATCATCACTTCAACTTTGTTCTTATAAAGTACTCCAGATTCTGTCAACCCTTTCAGTCTACCATATTTCACCACCAAGACTGGTTGAGAATGACTAGGAGACAAAAATGGATCCAAGTTTTAGCCCTATTCAACCTTAAACAATCTTCCTTCACCATTCCAAGCTCTACTCTCATGAGTAAGATGAGGATTATTACCTGATATGTATGTAGATCTAATGCCCTAAACACAATGTATATTAATTCTTATTCTCTTTATCTACTGCTACCCTCTTAATTAACTTCATTTACTACTTTCCTGATATTCCCAAAACCATTATTGTGATAACAACTCAGGGGTCATTGCAAATTTCTATACACATTTGAAACCTAACCCCTCTACAATCTTCTTCCTTGCTCTCTCAAGAAGTAAGTTACTGGGAGAGGGGAGGTGACGGGGAAAGAGGATGAATACAGTGGAAAAAAATGTGTACTCATGTATGCAAATGCAAAGTAACTTAGTAACTAAGCTACTGGACTGAAGCTTAACAGGTTTTTAAATTACTATTCTATAGAGATATATCCAATTAATCCCTAATATAAGTCCTACATCTTCAGAGTTCCTTATATATTCAATACCTATCAAGTGATACATGCACAATAAATGGCTGATGATCTTTTAGCTTCTAAAGCCTACTACCAAAAGGCATGTTAATATTTCAATATTAGCTCACATTACTTTTTTGATAATCCTCCAGAATTTCCTACCTGTATATCTTTGCTTCTCCCATTCAGCCTGTTCACTATCACTTCTGCTTATTCTCACACTACACAGAACTCAACACCAAGCTCAAGTGTCAAGCATTTAGCCATCCCACACCAATTTCACACTAGTTTGAGCGTGGAACATTTATTACCTACCTAGCATTTCCAAGAATGCATTCTAAGGAACAGTGGTAGCATGTTAATAGATGCTAATAAATGGTCTAAGTGTGTGACCACCATTCACAATGCATCTCACTTTCAAAGTCACACTGTATATTAGCATTTTAAAGCTTCTGAGAAGTCATAAATACTCAAAGAGAGTTTAACCCAGCAATTCTGAAACTTCTGCAATAACTGAACGTTTCTTTCAGTAAAAAACAATGTTTTGAAAACACTAACATTCTCCAAAATACAATTTGGTATATTAGGGTTTTTATTTGTTTACTCAATAATTACCTATACGTTTGATACCTTTTGTATTGTTATTAGACCTACAAATGTGTGTACTTACGTGCCTCCCTAAATTTAACTAGAAGTCCGTTGGGAACTACTAGCAAATGGTACTATTGATACTTGATACTAAGACATTAAAAAAAAAACTCAGAGAATCAAAAGCTAGACCAAGACTCTCCAATTGAAAACACTTCTAAACAGTGGAGTATTTTACTAAAGTAAGCAATACCTAACCTAAAAATCTTTAAGTGACGACTTAAACATGCATGTACATAATGGAGTCCGTTATGGACTGTATTGCCACAGTATTCACATATTGACGCTCTAACCCCTGTACTTCAGAGACCAAGTGAACAGACACTGAGAAGGTGGCCATCTTCAAGTCAAGGAAGGTCTCAGAAAACACCAAACCTGCAAACACCTTGATCTTGGACTTTTAAACTCCAGAATTATGAGAAAATACATTTTTGTTGTTTAAGCCACCTAGTCTGTGGTATTTTGTATGGCAGACTAACACAGAGTTCCTACCCTCACTGTGACATAAATACATATACATGTGCACACACAAAAGTACCTTTTCTGACAAGATAGTGATTAGCAAAAATACTGTATGATCAGAAGACAGTGATCAAAACAATGAAGAAAACTTTAAATTATGTAATAACTAGCTGAAGAAATTAGGGAACGGCTGTGAAAAAAGATAATGGGGGGTAAGAATTGTTCAAAGGGAGAGATTACCCATGAAAAAGTGAGGAATAATTAATGAATGGTTAAGACTAGAGGAAGACTGAATTCAGCTCAAAGGAAGTGTGCTTCCCATCAGTGGAGATGAAAAGGCACAGGCTGGACAATCCACTTGGCAGGAATGTGAAAGGACAAATTGAATGTCAGATGGAAAACAAGACTAGAAGCCTCTTCCAGCCCTTTGTCTCTGGGGTCTTAAAAATCTATCTTGCAGCACCTCGTGTCACCACCACTGCTGAAGGAGAGAGAGGAAGAAAAAGGTGTGTGGTTGTCATCCTGTCATTAGAATAAGGGCCTGGAGAAAAAAAAGCCATAGAGAGTAAACACAGCTCACAGAACCAGTACCATGCCATGGGGGAAAAAATTATGAATCCAAACGCCACTTGATACTGCTTTTATGGTGCAGTATGTCCTACATTCCAGACGAACTCAAGACAATTTTTGGAACTATATCTTGCTCATAAGAAAGTCTACTTGTATTATCTTTCCTACTGCAGTATTATTTTATGTATGTTAGGTTTTGTTTCCCTGGAGTGTAAGCTCCTTGGGGACAAAGACTACTGTTTATATTTTTTCATGCTCCGACAGATTCTTAGCATGATGCTTGATTAGCAATTCTGCCTCACTAATAGAGGTTAAGCTGAGTAGATTGTCATAAAATTGTGGAATTACCTGGAGACAAAGTAGTGAGTTCGGACACAGACTGCTTAATGTCTAGGCCTGTTAAGACAGACACCTTGTAACCTTGGGCAAGTCACTCGACCTCTCCAAGCCCACTTTCCTATCTACTTAGTGAAATTTACTCTGTAAAATGGTCAAAGTAATGATTACAGAAAGTATTCCATGTCCAAATACCTGTCACACAATAAATGTTCAGTAAGTGCTTAATATAATGCTCAGCACACAGCACTATGTATTACTTAAGGTCTTTCATAATTATTCTACTGAAAAACTGACGTTAAAAGTTGATTATTCAAATAAGTGGTACAATTCCTCCTTTTCCTGTCAAAATATTAAAATGACTAGTGTGGCGTGTGATTATATACCTGAAATTATAAAGAAATGAATTTGGGTTTGAGACAGGAATCTGCTTCTAGAATTCTTCAAAGAAGTTCAACAATCAAAAGTTCAGAATGGTATTCTGAACCTACGTCAATTACTGCAGACGTCACGCAGGCCAACATTTCTTCCTTTTGGATCCTGTTGGGTTTTTCTCCTTTGCATGCTGAAAGCCAGAGCCAGCTAGGCTCTTCCCCGACCAGAACCCGAAACTTCCTACTAGGCCAGGCTCCACATCGCACCGGAGCGCGATCAATGCACACTGCGCGAGCAAAAAGAAGCAGAAGACGGGGCAGGCTGGAAACTGCCTTCAGGAGAGTCAGCGACGCGCCCCGAGGAATCCGCGCCGCACCTGAGGTTGCAGCCAAAGACCCCAGAGGAACCGCCCCATCCAATTTAAGTGACAGATTCGCCGCCACCTCATCATCGCCCACTTCGACATGAAGCCACGCTTATTCCGCGCAAAACGAAAATTCTAGGGGCCCCGTTCTTTCTCTCGAAATATCATTTCTTTAACCTGCCCTTAGCCTCTCACTTCTGCAAAAGAGACAGCAATCGGAACCCACCTGGGACAGACGAAACTTCCCCACAGACACCAAATCTGGGGAGCGCAAGCTCACTTCCCGGGCGTCGCTCACGTGACTGGAAGTGGCTGGGATTTGCTTCGGTCGGTGTTTGAAAGGTCTTACGCGTTGAAGTCCTTTGCGCATGCGCCGCCCCTGGGCTTGATGGGAGTTGTAGTTCCGTGGATGAAGCGCTGAATTGCAGTATATGGAAACCCAACTGGAAGTTCGCTGTCCCAGCCCCAGCCCCCGCTGGAAAGAGTTCCCCAGAAGGCGGGCCCAGCGGCCGGCTATTGGAACCGCTACGTGCGATGCTGTTGCTGTGGATGACAGTGGTCTCAGCCTCCGCGTTGGCGGCGCCGGCCCCCCCGGCGGATCACAGGAGGGGAGTAGCCGGGACGCCTAACGTGGTGTTGGTAGTGAGCGACTCCTTCGTAAGTACCGAGGCGGGGTTGGGGGGGACGCCGCCGGGGCCCGCCACCGCCCACCGCTCACCTCCTGGGCTGCAGGTTGCAGGCTGTGGGGAGCGGGGTCTGAGATGCTTGCAGGCACGTTTGACACAGATGTAAAGTAAGAAATAACGTTTTACTGTAAGGTCTCTATGCACACGCCTACACCGCATACATAATGCGTATAACAGCAAATGAAACGCACTCTGATAGCATCTTTACACATCTTTTTAAAATAAGATCGGAGGGCTCGCTTTGTTACCCAGGCTGGCCTCGAACTTGGGCTCAAGGGATCCTGTGGTCTCAGCCTTGCTAGTAGTAGAGACTACAGACGTGTGCCATCGCACAGAGCAGAAATCTTTTATTTTTAATGCTGACCTCCATCCACTAAATTATTTTACCATTACTAATAAGCATATAGACCATATACCGGCTTCAGTCAGTTGTGGGAGAAATAGTATTCTTCATCTTCATAAAAGCGAAATAACTTTACAAAAGTCATTTGCCAGTTCATCTGGATTTGCAGAAATTAATGTTTAGGTGAGAAGTAAGGAAAGTTTATTTTTATTATCTAGGCACATGATAAGCCTGTTGGTGCTGCTTTAAATGTGCTAGTTTATATAATTTGACCCACTTCCTAATACTCTCCAGAAATTGTTGTGTGTGTGTATATATATATAAAATCTAAAATTTGAGTAGAAACTAACAATATGCTCACAATTTATTCCCCTCTTTCTGAAATATATATATTTCTAGATCTGTCCACTGCAAAGTTTTAGAAGCATAAAACCTCTAACTGATAAGTTTCAATTCAAATTTAAGATTACCAGAAAATATATACATACATATGAAAAATAACATGGTCATATTATTTCAGATAACCATAGTTCTGAATGCAGCTTACAATTTCTTTACAGTTTTTGTTTCAGGTGTACTTTTAACTGTACAGTCCAACCACTATGTCTTAAACTAATTTGAAATAATTACTCTATGGCCATACTGTACCAGTTTGGTATACAGTTGGAATCTTGACAGTATGAATTGTCATTTTTTAAACTCTACAAGATAAGATAGGGCAGTTGAGCCAATAACTGTAGGAAGAAAATAGCACATTAGTTTTTTTACTTTCAGAATGTGAACAGCCTACAGACCCCACCCTCCTACAGAATAAGCAAAACTAGTAAAAACTTGTTTTATAAAACTATAAGTAAAAACTATTTTTAACTCTTAAATAATACCTAAAACCTTAAAGTACCTGGAAATTATATACTAAATAAAGAAACATGTATTCAAGAAGATCTACTAAAACTCAGAAATCTAAAATTCAGTTCATGGCACTGAACCATGGCATTGCTTGACAGAGGCTTTGCACCAGACAGATGTGGCCAAAATACAGGGCTCCCCTTCTCTTAGCTCTAAATCACAAGTTATTGTATCTTATCAGAAGAGACAGTTGCTAGCATTTCTCACCTCCTCCAAATCCAAGGTGAAGAGATTAAATACGAGTTCAATGCAGCTGAGATGTCTGGGCTACCTCCACTAACTTCACATGATAGGACAGAGGCTCTATACCAGGTGCAGGAAGCTAAGCATACCAAGACCCCAATTGCCCTTGTGCCAGCTTACTATTAGGGCAAAGGCTCTATAACAGGAGAGACAAGCTAAGACAACCAGAGAAGCTTCTGCAAAGCAAGCACAAGGAGGAAATAAGGATTACAGCAGAAACTAACAAATAGAGAATGGAAAAATAGAGAAAACCGTGAAACCAAAAGATGGTTCTTTGAAAAGATCAAGAAATTTGACAAATCTTTAGCTACATTGCCAAGAAACAAAGACAAAAGCCCTGAATTGCCAAAATCAGGAAAGAAAAAGGGACATTCCCTTACAGAAATAAATGAATTATAAGTGAGTATTTATATTCCCTTATATGACAACTGTCATCAAAATTTATGACGAAGCTACAATAATCAAGATAGTGTGTTACTGACATAACAATAGGTAGATATGCAGATCAACAGAATAGATTTGACAGTCCAAAAATAAACTAGGCAGCTTAAATGAAATAAATTGCTAGAATGACACAAACTACTGAAACTGACTCAAGAAGAAATAGATAATCTGACTAGACCTATGACAGAGATTGAGTTGGTAATTTAAAATCTACTCCTCACTCCCCAAAAGCCCGGGCCCAGGTGACTTCACTAGTAAATTCCACCAAACATTTAAAAAGTTAATACTAATTCTTCATAAACCCTTCCAAAAATACAATAGGATGGAATGAAACTTATTCTATAAGATCAGTATGTGCCTGATTCCAAAGCCAAACAAATAAATAGTAAGAAAACTAGAGGCAATGGGCTGGGGGTGTAGCTCAGTACAAGAGCCTGGGATGGATCTCCAGCACTGCCAAAAGAAAAAAGAAAAATAAATAGAAAACTAAAGACCAGTTTCATTTAGTAATATAGAAGTAAAGATCCTCACAAAATACTAGTAAATCAAGTTCAAAGAACAAATCATACTAGTAAATCAAGAAATCAAAGAACAAATCAATAAAGGATAAGACATCCTGAATCAGAAAATTTGATTTTGTTAATATAGCAATATTCATCAAATTGATCTACAGATTCAGTGTAATCCCTGTCAACTCCCTGTGGCTTTATTTTTGCAAAAATAGAAAAACTCATTCTGAAATTCATGTAGAAATTGAAAGTACCCAGAATAAAACAACAAAAAATATCTTGAAAAAGAAGAAGAAAGTTGGAAGACTTATACTTTCCAATTTGAAAATTTATGACAAAGCTACAATAATCAAGATAGTGTGTTGCTGACATAACAATAGGTATATGCAGATCAACAGAATAGATTTGAGAGTCCAAAAATAAACTCATATTTATGGTAAATATGAATATTTATCATAATATATATGTTTTTAACAAGGGTGTTAAGGCCTTTTAAATAAATGGTGCTGGGAAAACTGAATATCCGCATGCAAAAAAAATAAAGTTGAACTCACCATATACAAAAATTAACTTAAAATGAATCAGTGGCTCAAATGAAAAAGCTAAAACTATAAAACTCTTGTAAGAAAACAAAAGTGTAAATCTTTGTATTAGGATTAGGCAACTAAAAATGGGTAGAACCTCTGAATAAACATTTCTTCTTAGAAGATAAACAGATGGCCAATAAGTACATGAGAAGATGCTCAACATCATTAATCATTGGGGAAATGCAAATCAAATCATAATGAGCCACCGATTCATGAGGATGGTTATGATCAAAAGGACATGATAGTAAGAGTGGGATTATTTGGTACTGGGAGAAGTAGGGGAGAAGAAGAAGATAGGGTAATGTGGGTGAATATAATCAAAGTACATGAACTACATATATGAAAATGTCACAATAAACTCATTTTTATGACTAATATATGTATTTAAATTCTTCCATATACTATAACATAAAATAAGCTAGGTAATTACTAGTGTTGGTGAGACTATGGAGGAGTTGGAACCTTTAAATACTGCTATTGGGAATGTAAAATGATGCAGCCACCTTGAAAACAGTTCCTCCAATGGTTGACCATAGACTTACCATATAATCTAGCAGATCTACTCCAAGGTATACATCCAAGAAAAATGAAAACATACACCCACATAAAAACTCCTATGTGCATGTTTATAGCAATATTATATTAATGCCTAAAAAGTGTAAACAACTCAAATGTCCATCATCTGACAAGTGGATAAATAAAATTTAGTAGTATTATTCAGTAGCAAAAAAAGAAATGCACTGTTGATGCATACTACATTATGGCTGAACACTAGAAAACTTTATGCTAAGTAAAAGAAGCTAGCCATAAAGGACCACATTTCATATGATCCCATTTATATGAAATATCCAGAGAAAGCAAATATATTAGAAACAAAAAGTAAGAGTGCTGATTGCCTAGAATTTGGGGGTATTGGAATCGAATTTGCTGGCTAAGGAATGCAGGGTTTCTTTTAGAATGATGAGACTGTTCTAAAAGTTGATTATAGTGATGGTCGCACAACTTTCTGACTATAGTAAAAATTATGGAACTGTGCCATTTAAATGAGTGAGTTGTATGATAATTAAATTATATGTAAATCAATTTATTTCTAAAAAAGAAAGAAAATAAGCACCTCTGTCTCAGCTTTAAAGGACATAGGAATCCTCTGCATCCCTACTTCCATACCCCCCACACCCATCACTGCACCTGCATTGGTTTTAGTTTCAGCAAAGTTTCAGAAGTCAGAGGTAGAGACAGAAATGTATGTTGCAGGACAATGTCTGACGGTCAAATCTGAAGAGAACTATAAACACTCTTGCCACAACAGATAAAACAACTTTTGTTTCATTCTTTCATTAGGATGATACATTGAGCTCTAAACTTCTCTGGTTCTCTCTGGTGCAGAATGAGGTGCTGAATACACTAAGTCATGGTTCAGAAAGCAATAAAAATCACTATCTCAGAGTGTTTTCAGAGCACTCATTACAGCTTATGACTATTCATGGTTTATTTGCCAGTATACTTTTTGCCTCTCTAAGTTTTCATTGGGGGCAGGGCTATGTTTTATTCACTTTTGTATGTTCAGATCTTGCACAGTAAATACCCAGTATGTTATTTTAATTATTTATTTAAGAATTAAATATGTTAAATTAGTTCATCAGTTCCCAAAAGAACTTTCCAAAAGTCCTTTTTATACATTTTTATTATATTGTTGTACTGGGGGTACATTGTGATAAAAGTTCTTAAAATATGCAAGAAGTCCTTTAGCCTACTATATTAAAATGAATCCAAGTGCAACACTGCATTGAATTCTAGAAATTTATGCATTACATGCCAATAACATTCTTCTGTACTTGTTTTTAACCTTTTTGTTTCATACAATTATATTGAGGTCTTTCACTATTATGAATTTTATAGTTAAGAAGTGTCTTCTTTTGTAATACAATCAATGTTGATTGACTTTCTTTATTCCAGGATGGAAGATTAACATTTTACCCAGGAAGTCAGGTAGTAAAACTTCCTTTTATCAACTTCATGAAAGCACATGGCACTTCCTTTCTGAATGCCTACACAAACTCTCCAATCTGTTGTCCATCACGTGCAGGTATGGATGTGCTTAATATTAATGGAAGAAAGTGACTAGACCATGAAAATATATTCCCAAATTAGAGGATTATTCCAAAACTAGGATAGTAAAGTCGTATTTGGCACTTGATAAACTTTTTAATGTAAGAGATGTGTGTTCTAAGGTATGTTTTGAGTCTTAGGGGTTAGTAGAATTTCTGATCCATTTTTCAAGTTTAGGAATTTTTCTTATCTAGGATACTGTCTGGTCATGTGTTACTGTTTCATTTCCTTATGACTGGTGACTAAGAATCATTTAACTAAGCAAATGAGGAAATACTCATACTTCCTAGAAGAGAGTTCTATTTCCAAGGAAAAATTTTAGTAGGAGTATAGGTAGGACTTCTGTGGACTTTAAAATATACCACAAAGTAGTTAGAATTCGTATTTGTTTGTCTGAATCTTACTATATTGTTTTAGATTATATGCTTTCTCGCTATTCAGCCTCAATTCACTTCTGTTCAAAACCTAATTGTTCACTTTTGTCACAATAATCTAACAAATAGGCACAGTTTTAATTGTAAAAAGTTAGTGACATTAAGCCATGAATAATAAAGAAAAATGGGAAATTCATTTTTATAAATGTCTGACAGTTGCTTTCCTTTTCTTTGTCCTGATCTATAGTTATCTGTCTTGGAATGCATAAGGAGCATTTAACAATTTAATTTTATCTATAAATTACTGAGATAACATTCTCTGATTTCAGTTACAAGTTCTTTCACTTATATTTCCAGCACTGTGAGCTATATACATCACCAATAGTTAAAGGACACCCAAACTATCTTTAAATTGACACCTCAATGATGAAGGACCAGGCATTTTAAAAAACATTCTTGCTAACTTTTGTCATGTGTTGAGTGAAATGAGCCCTGGGCTAGGGTAAGGTAATAACTTAGGTTCTAATCTTCAGTGGCTACATAAAGCACAATGCTGTACATGCTGTACCCCTCATAGCACTTTGGGCACCTACTAAAAAAATAATGAGAAATTGATCAATGAACTCTAAAAGTCTCAAAAATTTCAGATGTTGTTTTTTCTTGCAAGAAGTGTATTTTAAAGAATTGAACAAAGAGAAGGAGTAATACTAATTTTAAAAAAAACACAAACACT
This sequence comes from Castor canadensis, assembly GCF_047511655.1. Classification (NCBI taxonomy): domain Eukaryota; kingdom Metazoa; phylum Chordata; class Mammalia; order Rodentia; family Castoridae; genus Castor; species Castor canadensis. The sequence goes on along the minus strand of NC_133391.1, from coordinate 97,885,020 downwards.
GCATTCTTTCTGTTTGTCTGACAATAAGTGCCTTACATGTATTAAAGTATACAATCTTCACAATACTTCCATAAGGTAGATACTGCTATTGTCCCCATTTTACAGGTGAAAATTAAAGTAACTAACTTATCAAAGGCCACTCATGAGGTATGATTAGGATGCAAACCCAGGCAATAACCCATGCCACTTCTCAGAAAGCATTTTGTTAGAGGAGCACAGAAAGCTATTCCAGCCATGTGTGAGAAACAGGAAGAGGAAAAGAAGCATTTATTGAATAAGCAGTCATAGAAAATGAAAGAGAAGACATAGTACACTTAAATTTTTTATGACAGTTCAGTGAAAAGACAAGGAATAAGGAAAAATCCTTGAGGACATAGGGAAAACAATGTCTGTACTTCAATTGATTGATTTGTGGGTTAGAAAATTACACCAAAATTCTTATTGCTTTTATGAATGGGGAAAAAAAGACTAAATCCATACAAACTTTGTATTTGGTTCCTGCTGTAAATACAGCTTAAATACTTTAAGCAACTTAATCTCTCAGACTTAGTTGACTCATCTGTAAGGTGGAATAGTAATTCTTTACAGTTTTGCCACTGATAAAATGAGGTAGCAATCAGAAATGTCTGGTAAGTTTAGCACTTAATGAAGTATGTCTTATTCCAGATCATGTACTATGAACTAGTGGGCCTTAATAATTAAAACAAATTGTTATTCTTTACTTTAATCATAATTTCTTTTTCCACCCCCCTTCCCAGCGATGTGGAGTGGTCTCTTCACTCACTTAACAGAATCTTGGAACAATTTTAAGGGTCTAGATCCAAATTACACAACATGGATGGATGTCATGAAGAAGCATGGCTACCAAACACAAAAATTTGGGAAACTAGACTATACTTCAGGACACCACTCCATTAGGTAAAAAATAAAATAAAATAAAAATAAGTAACCCAAAAGGCTAGCCTCTGCTGTAGCATGTACTTTTTTTTTTTCAGTACTGGGGTTTGAACTCAGGGCCTATACCTTAATCCACTCTACCAGTCCTTGTTTTTTTGTTTGTTTGTTTGTTTGTTTTTTAACATGAAGGATTTTTTTCAAGGGTCTTGCCAACTATTTGCCTGGGTTTGCTTCAAACCATGATCCTCTGAATCTCTGAGTAGCTAGGATTACAGGTGTGAACCATCGGCGCCCGGCTCATGTACTCTTTTTTGATGTTTTCCATAAAGGTGAAAGTAAATCTCTTAACCCCTCAATTGTATAAATTTGGTTAAAGCTTTAGCTTTCTTTACTCTTCTTAAAATATTAAAATGGCTAACATACTGGTAATTTTGTTTTTCTTAGACAATAAAGGTCTATAAGTAGTATTTGTAAAATTGTTTAGCTCATGAGTTATTTTGATTGAGTTTTCATTACATAATGGCAACTTTATTATTCATTTTTTCAAAGCCACAGCCTGCTATTTACCTTTTTCCAGTACTCCAAATTGGGTCTGTTATAACTTTTTTTTCTTTCATTTTAGTAAGCCCTTAAATTAGGCTGGGGATATAAATCAGGTCACCAAGCATAGTGATTTAGAGTAAAGGTCTAGAATCAGATTGCCTACTTCTGAATTCTTGTTTCTCTGTTTGCTACTAAACCTGTAGACGTGTAATCTTGGACACATCTAAGCTAAGCCAACTGCACTTTAATTTCTTTGATGTGTAGGTTAAGCTAAATAATTTGTTCAGGAAATAACTAATACAGCAGGCCTAAAACTATTGTCCTTAGAAATGCCTGCTTATAAGGTTGACACTTAGCCGATATCTGGAACTTGGATTTTAAAGGTGTTTCTAATATTCCCTGGTTGATAAGAATGGCTTTCTGTGTGCCTAGAATGTTTGTATTGTGTGATTTGTGTTGAACACCTGCTTTCCTTCTGAGAGTCTGGAATTTTGATATGAACTAGGCAGAGAATGCCCACCTGATCAGCCCCTAATAAAAACTTGGGTACTAAGTCTCTCTAATTTAGAGTACAGAGAACACTTCACATGTGTTGCTAGAAAAATTAAATATATCCTTTGCTACTTGGGTTGGAAGCTTGTGCCTGGCTCCCACAGGACTTCACCCTAAGCACCCTTTCTTTCTGCTGATTTTGCTCTAACGCCTTTTATATAATGAATCATATTCACTAGTACAACCATATTCTGAGTCCTGCAGTTCCTCTACAAACTGCAGTGTACTCTTGGGTTTTCCCATACTTGTGACTCCAAACATAAACATAATTAAGACATTAGAGGTAGTACCTCATGCCTAGCAAGTGCTAACTGAGGATGACTATAATAGTAGTAGTGATGGTAATACTGATGATGATGGTAAGAATAAGAAAAAACAGATATAATAAAAACAGTGGTTAGTGAGTGAATTGAATAGTGTTCCCTCAAAATTTCATAAGCATCTGGAATTTCAGAATGTGACCTTACTTGAAAATAGATCCTATTTGAAGATGGATTAATTTAGGATCTCAAGATGACATCATCCTGGACTTAGGGTGTTAGCTCTAAATCTAATGACTGCTATTCTTATTAAAAGAGGAAAAAGGACACAGATGCATAGAGAAGACAGTGTGAGGACAGGGCAGAGATTGAAAGGATGACAGATTCCTAGGAGTCACTATAAAGTAGGAAGAGGCAAGGAAGAATTCTTGCAGAGAGCCTTAAAAAGGAGCGTGGCCCTGCTGACATCTTGATTTCAGATTTCTACCCACCAGAACTGTGAGAGAACACATTTTTGTTGTTTTAAGTTTGTGATTATTTGTTCTGGCAGCACTAAGAAACTAATGCAGTGAGTTTTGAGTAAACAGACACTAAAATAATATAGAATAATCTGAGCATTAATTTTGCTCTTCTAGTTGATGTCAAATTTCTTTCCTTTTCTGACTTCTAAAATCTAAAAGACAGTAATACTGGAAATTCAGAAGTAATCCCAACATCCCCACCCCCTGCAGTGTTTTCTAATCTATCACCAAATGTTGTCAGTTCTACTTCTAAAATATTTCTCCAGCTTACTCACTTACCACCTCCACCAAGCTACTATCATTTCTTGATAAACTACTGAAACAGCCTTTTAGCTGCGCTCTTTCTCTACCTGACCCATTTTATACAGGCAGCAGCAGTGATAGTCCTAAAATATACATATGACCAATCACATGACTTGCATGGTCAGAATCTTTCCACTGTTTTTCTCTTCAGGTTGATGAAAATCAACCACAACGTGGTCTATTAAAAGCCTACATCTAGCTCCTACCTTCCTCATCTGATTTTATCTCTCTCTCTCTCTCTCTTTCTGTTGCAGTGTACATCTTATTTTTGTGAAATTCTCTTAATGTGTTTTTTTACTACCTCTAGACTACTGCACAAGCTAATCCTTCCATGAAAAAAACCTCTAAAACCTCTTTCTGCACTCTGCCTTGGAAATGTAGCAGAAGAAAAGGGACAGAGAAGAAGTAATACATGTGGTAGTAGGAACAGAGGCTTGAATCAACTACTTTTTTGAGTTCTGAGCTTGGGGCCACATGCTTGCTAGGCAAGTACTGTGCCACTTGAGCCATGCCCTCCCTCCTCCCAGTCCTTTTTGCTTTAGCTTATTTTACAGATAGAGTCTTATGCTTTTGCCTGGGCTAACTTCAGTCTGCAGCCTATCCCTCTGTGCTACCCTGCCTGTCTTAATATTTAATTTTTTAAATCAAATCTTACTGTTATCCCAGCCTTGCCTCGAATGCCCAATCTTGCCTCAGCCTCCCAAGTGCAGTACTGAAATTACAGGCATGTATCACTACCCCCTACCTGAAATTGGCCACTTTGAACCTGCTTATATTTTCAGCCAGAATTACAAGTTTCTTTAATTTATTACTACAGTACTTCCACTTGTCTTTTTTAGGCATCAAATGATGCTTTCTTCTTGTTCCAATTTAGGGACATTAATCCAACTGTGTATAAAATACTTGCTGTTTATAAAATACAACAGCATACTGAGAATCTACAGGTTGTACAGTTGTTTCTTCTGTTTGATTGTTTTTGGTTATGCTGGGGATCGAACCCAGAGTATACTTGCTTCTTCAGGACAGTTGTTAAATAGGTATTGGTACTACTCATAAAAATGCCACTTACTATAAGACCACAAACAAATTATCTACTTAAAATCACAGTTTTGTCAAATGAGCTTACACTAGATAACCTTAAAAGTTCTTCCACTATGAGTCCAGCATGATGGTGCACACCTGTAATACCAGCACTCTGAGGCAGGAGGATTGCAAGTTTGAGACCAGCCTGGGCAACATAGGGAAATCCTGTCTCAAAAAAAAAAAAATCTTCTGCTGTGAAATTCTGTAATTTCAATGGAGTATCACTAAGTGGCTTATAAGTTCCTGATATTTATCTAACCCCTTCACACTATATGTACTGAGCTTATATAGGTTTAAGTTCAATTTTGGTATATCTTTTTAATTGAGGGGTTTGTTTTTTGGGGGTGTTTCATTTTGTTTTACTTTTGCAGTTCTGGGGATTGAATCTAGGGCCTCAGGCACGCTTGGCAAGCACTCTACCACTAAGCTACATCACAAGCCACACACATCTTTTCAATTGAAAGAAGACACTTTTGATTATTTTTGCTTTAAGGTAAAACTGTCTTACCAGTGTTTTCCCAGTATGTAAAGAGGCATATTTTTGCCCTCTGAGGACATTGACAGTGTCTGGAGACATTCGTGGTTAACATCACTGGGGGCTGTTACCGCCATGGTCTGCAGTGCACAGGGCAGTCCCTTCCTCGACAAAGAAGTAGCAAGCCCAAACGTGCAGAGATTGAGAAACCACGTCTAGACAGGTATTTTACACTTGCTGTGGCTTGGTCTTAGAAATGTCACACTTAAAGTAACTGCCTACATTTGAAATCTTTAATTTATTCTTCCATGTTCTAAGGGACCAGAACCATTTGACTCTAGTATGTCAATTTTTTAGAATTAACAAAACCTAATAAAAAATGTTAATTTAGAAGTATGCAAAATTAGGAGATAACTGATTTTATATAGAAAACTTTTAAAACTAGTATTTCTAATATCAATATAATTTAATAAAGAAGTTTAAGGATTCCTTAATGCTGAGTCTTAATGCTAAGACTAAAAGATGATCCTTATTTAATTTAGAAAAGCAAAATCAGGTATTTTTAATATCTACCAGCTCATTTTTATTGAGCTACCTTGCTATGTGCCAGACACTATTTTTAGATGACTTGAATGCAATATAACCAAAATGCAGAATTCTCCAGTATCAGATATTATCCTGTAATGCTATCACAAAGGAAATTAAACAAACTGCTGTCTTGTTTTTGCTAGCTAAAAGTTTAAAACTTAAAATCCAGTCTTCTGTCATTTCATCTTATCATTGTAATTCGGTATGCTCTCTGCTCACATAGCTGATGTTTTTCTAAGCCGAATCACGACTAGCAATTTTTCATCCTCTGAAACAAATGAAAAATAAAGGCCTACTTCCAAATAAGAGAATTGCTACATGTAAAATTCTTAGTCTTTAGCCTTTTAGCAAACAGCAAAGGGAAACAAATCGTGGGCTGCTAACAGTACCCTTTCTGTTCCCCTGTCGGGCCTTCAGACCAGCAGTGAAGGCTTTCCAAACAGAACCTGAGCAATGAAGAAGGAACCAATGGATCTCAGAACACTCACCACAGAGCCTTCTTCCTCCTTTCTCAATTCTGCAACCTGATGAATAAATCTGCATATCTCATCCATATCCACTGTTATTTTATAATCTAAGATGGTATATACTTTTAGATAAGTTTTCTACACAATAAGGAGTTTATTCTCTTCCCTATAATGAAGAAAGATATTCAATACCTTGCTATGTTATTACCTTTTTTTTAAGAACACCCCATCTTATTTTCTTTATTGAAATTTAGTATCTAGAACAGCATGCATTATTCTAGGTACATTCTCAACATAAACTTTTGTGATAGTGGAAGAGCTTCTAGTGTTTTTGTTTTATTATCCAGGACCCTCATCTCTGATGACTAGCAAAATCTTGGCTGAAGCAGCCCTTGGGAGATCTTAAGATTTCTATCTACCATAACTTTTTTGTGTATGTGTGTGTGATGCTGAGGATTAAATCCAGGGCCTCACTTATGCCCTGGATGAACTTCAACCCTAGCCCTATCTACCATAACTCATCAGTATCTTAAAACACAAGTAATGCCTCTAAGCCTATAACTTCATTACAATTCTTGGATTTGTTTTCATTTAGTTATTATGTTTACCCATGTGAAGTTGATCTCCTACTTTTGCAACTTAAAACTGATTAGACATTCTGTTATATAGTTTTACTGTTACAGTTTTTAATGTTATATATGTATTCTAAAGTGTGTCCTACCCTCAGTAGCATTTTTAGACTCGATGAACTCCATAGAACATCAGTAGGCTCTAAAGGAGAAACTTCTAACAAAGAAATCCAAGTAGGAAAGTACGAGTCCTTTGGAGGGCATTAGACAAGCCAGCGGTCCTGTGAAGAAGAGATGAAAAGTAAGACGTGGAAGATTATGTAAGGACTTGACTAACAGGATAGAGCAATAGGCAGAAAATAAGTAACCTGCAAGTGTCACTGAATGAGCTGCACTTGAGAATCTCTATAGTCTTTGCTCTATAAAATAATAACAACAACCTTGGTGTCCATGTAATTTATTGATTGGTATAATCAGTCATCCTGTAAAGGTTATCATGTTTTCCTCTACGTAGTTTTTCCATCTGTCCAACTGGCTCTTTTATTGATTATATTACATTGCAATTAGCACTAAAGACTCTGGCTTTCTTTGTTACTTTTTTTTTTGGCAGAACTGGGGATTCAACTAACGGCCTTGAGCTCACAAGGCAAGTACTCTATATCACTTAAGCCATGCCTCCAGCCCTTTTTGCTTTAGTTATTTTTCAGATAGGGTCTTGAGATTTTGCCCTGGCCAGCCTTGGACCAGTCCTCCTACCTACCCCTCTCACATAGCTGGGATTACAGGCATGTATTATAATGGTACAAACAAGCTTGTTTGTTGAGATAGGATCTCACTAACTTTGTTTTGCCCAAGATGGCCTCAAGCTGTGATCTTCCTGATCTCAAGGCTCTGACTTTCTTTTAGTACCTTTTTCTAATATGAAACTAGAATTTCAAAAGTAAGGCACTTATTCTATAAGAATTATATGAAAATTTCAGATTCCTTTTATAATTTTAAAAGAATATTAAAATATCTAATACCTAATGTAATAGCATTAGATTCTTCAGCAGTGAAATCTTTTTTTAACTACTTTCAAGCATGAAAGATATCTTTGTACCTTTTATAAGTTTTCTATTCTGAGAAATCTGAATGAGATTTTCACTTGGTATAATACTCTTTACATGATTATTTTCATCAAGTTGTGTGTGTGTGTGTGTGTGTGTGTGTGTGTGTGTGTGTGTGTGTGTGTGATCAAACCCAGGGCCTCATGCATGCTAGCCAAATCTCTACCACTGAACTACAGCCAGCCCCTCATTCAGTTCTTTAAGTTGGAAGAACTGTCACTTGAACCCACCTACATAAGAATAGAGGGTTGGCAAGGAAGACATTGTCATCGTGTAAGGATCTGTGTGTGGTGGAAAGGGATTCAGATTATCAGTCCAACAATAACGGTTATCACACACTGCTCTTAAGTAATGAAACTGAGGGATAATTTTGACGGCAGTACAGCTTTCATGAGTTCAGCAGGAGGCACTGGGGGAGCGCTGCTCTCTGTGACTAACATGAGTCATGACTGATTCCTCTCCTCCACTTTGGGTCTTTTTCTGTACTACATCACTTCCAACTGTAACTCTGACCTGTATGACCTGTCTTGGTTCAAGCTCCATCTTCTTTGTGACTTTCTACCTCATGGCTACATTCTAGATAACTGCCCATTACTGGATTTTTTTTTATATTAAAATTCCATAAATACGGATGATAGGCTTAATTCGTATTTCATGCTAGACTCATCATAATTGCTGTTAAGGAAATAAGGATTTAGTCCTTAGGTCAGGTGCTCTGACCAGTTGACAGGCATCTAATTCACCCCTTGAACAAGAGCTAGAGACAAGGTGACACATCTCCTGCAGAGAATACTTGGTGAATTCTCTTAATGATAGACTTATGGGGGGTACACTTTGTTCATTCAGATTTGATGACATTTTGTCCAGGTAATATTTTCTGTATACTATTAAAAATTAAAAGTTTATAAAAATTTGAGATCCCAGCACCAAAAAAGAAAAGACAAAAAAAAAAAAAAAAAAAAACCTCTCCCCAAAAATTTGAAATTTTATGGTTGCTTAGGTTGATACATTAAATTATTTTAAAAGTGCACCCTACGACAAAACTAGAGATAAGAGCAGAACAGTTTCTGCCTCCTAGAAGCGAGGGGGTTGGGGGGAGAGGGAGGGGGCGGGGGCAGAAATGACCCAAACATTGTATGCACATATGAATAAATGGAAAAAAAGTGCACCCCAAAAAAATTTTTTTGGTTGTAAAAATGAATATGAGTTAAACAGTGTGATAATCATATATGAAGTAGTTTATCATGGCTGCTTTTTCCACAGGGTAGCTTTTGGCCCTTTATTTTTAAGTACAATATGAGGAAGGTTTTGTGCCTGAGTAGATCATGAGGCAGCTTAGCAAATCATATCAAATACCTACCTCGTACTGTACCTCATATGTGGTAGGCATTCACTAACTATTTCTTGAATTGAATGCAAAATTCTGCCTTTGTTAAAGTAAGTTCAAATTGCAGTAAACATGTATACTCTGTCAAGGGCTGTGGTCATTGTCACAGAGGAATTCAAAGTTGCAAATATCATTGCTACCACAATGATGAATTCACCAGCAATAGAAAATGGCTGGGTGGGATCTCACAACTCCAAGTCCCTGAAACCCCTAGGTACCCATTCCTTACAAACGTACTAACAAAATGTTCATTTGAAATGTATTTACTGTTAATAATACATACTTATTATGTACATAAAATATGTAATTAATATATTATTACATATATTCATTTAAAAGAAAACCATGAATAAGGAAAGTTAAGGAACATCAGTTGCTGTAATTTCACCAAACAATGAAAATGCTTGGAATTGATAGTTAATCCATGGGAAGACATGTATATATTGAACATTTAAATAATGTATATTGAAACTGATTTTCCAGCTTGAATTTGCCAGGGCGGATATGATTCATTCAATTAAAACAGACTGTTTTTGTGAGTGATCATATGTAAGGAAAATAGAAGGCAGCCTTGAAATCCTCTTTAAATGGCTTGTGTGTTTCTCACAGCTTTGAGAGGAGCATTCAATGGGAATGAGTCTGGATTCCTTTTTCTCAGAGAATCTATTAGGCTGATACAGAAATTTGCAGGCATTTTTTCCTGAACTGTCATGTTTCCATTCAAAAACTTATTGTGAATACATTGGCTGCTGTAATTCCAACAATAACAATGCAGAGGGAGGAGCAGAAGGGGGAGGGAGAGAGAGAGAGTCACAGAACTGTGACAGTGTGACACGCCTGAGTTAGCTGTCTTCATGAGTCTTGGGAAACTTAAAGGTTCATCTAGGCTCCTACTTCATGTTGAAAGAAAACTCTCATTTCTCATCATCAGTTCTAATGTGTGATATGTTTTAGATGTGTTTGTGACTCTGTAAATTAGTCCTGTGCTCCCTGTGAACTGACTGCATCTCATGTTTCGTTTTGGTAGGAAGAGGGTTTGAATGCAGGACCTTGCACTCTACTGCTTGAGCCACACCTCCAGTTCATTTTGCTCTGGTTATTTTGGAGATGGGGTTCCAGGAACTATTGCCCAGACTGACCTTAAACCATGATCCTCCTGATCTCAGCCTCCCAAGTAGCTAGAATAACAGGAATGAACCACTGTGCCTGGTGTGTATCCCATTTTATATCAAGAAAATTTGGCACACTAGCACATAAAACCCACACAGCAGTGGCACATATACAAATTTATGCAATAATTAGTTGGTAATATGTTGGGTAGTTCTGTTTACCACTTATATTAGCAAGGAGTAAATCACAAACTGGACAAAAGCTGTTTGAAAACTAAGCCAGAATTGACTTGAGCCTTTTTAATCTTAAGGTTGTGTTTCCATCACAACCCAGAATCAATCAATTTATAAGGAGGAAAGATTCACTTTGGATCATGGTTTTAGAGATTTTAGTCCATGGTCAGTTGGTTCCATTGCCTTGGGCCTATGGCATGACAGAACATGATGGCAGGAAGCAAGAAAAAGAGAAGATGGGGCCAGGGTCCAGCTTCCCCTTTCAGGCTGCCCGCAGTGACCTAACTTACTCCCTCTAGACTCCAGCTCCTAAAGATTTCACCACCTCCCAGTAGCACCCCAGGCTGGCAACCAAGCCTTTAGTATATGGGCCATTGGGGAACATTAAGATTCAAACCATAATAGAGACCTATGCAAAAAGAATCTCAACAATACAGAAAGTAAAAAACTTTGGAACAGATAACGAATTTGCCACTTAAAAAGATTAAATGAAATCATTTATTTATTGCTGTGGCAAAAGCTATAGTGAGCTGAGTTCAATGCCATCATATTTAAAGGCTGGAAGATGTTACCCCAAGACAGTATAGTTCACTCATGACTGCATCATAGGGGAACTGGTTAAGCCAGTCAGCACAATCAGAACAATAGTCTGTACCTGAGTTAATCCAACTTGACATGCATTACAAGCTTGCTTCTTGAAACAACTTCTCAGTTGTATTTTCCAGTGCAAACACTCCTACATTAACAAGAAAGTACTTTGGTTCCTATACAACCTGTGTGAATTGCTGTTTCTTTTTATCTCAAACTCTTTTATAAAACCCTTAAGTCCCACCTTTAATAGTACCAGTGAGATTTCAACAACGATTTAAGCAAAAGACTGAGAAACTAGTGTCATATTGTTTTGATAATGTGGTGAGTTTTACAGAAAATTCCTATTTTAGAATTTCCCATCTGTTAGAATTAATTAGTTATCTTTTAGGTGTAATTCTTCTAAAATTCTAGTTCCCATTATTTTTATCAAAATATATTAAAAATCAACTATGAAAAAAATTTAGTATTCTTTAAGTTTCTTTATCTGCCTTCAGGAGGCAGGTTAAGCAAAAAAGAAAATTTTTTATTTTGGCTCAATATGCACAGGCCATTAGTCATTTTCTGTGGATTGAAATTTCTTTTAAGTGGAATACTATGTTTTAATATGAAGCATTCTTTTTATGGATTGCCATCTAGATTTTTAATAATTCTGAATTTATAGAGCACTTCAGGGGTACTTCTGTCAACTTATAAAAACTTTTGAAACTTTATTAAAAATAAGTTTCTTAGAAATGCCCAGGTCTGCTTCCTAAGCAATTATGCCAGCTACATATACTTAAGACATTGACTTAAAAAAATCAAGTAATATATGAAACAGACTAAAGACTTACAGAAATTGAATTCATTGAATACTTTAACTTGTAAGTCAACTAATAAAACATCTCTAGTTCATAATGGATAAGAAATTTGTGTCACTGTTAGATAGCTTGGGTCGTGGTTAAAATTGTTCTTTTGGTGACAAAAGATAGATCTGGGAACAGTTTAGAACATGGACTTTAGAAACATGCAGTATTCACGTTATGTGGGATTTTTAAAAATAAAAAGCTTTGATGATAGAAATTATACTATCTTTGGTTAGAACTACTTATCTTCTGAAAGAAAAATAAAAGTGCTAGAAATTCCAGTAAATAAGGAAAAACACTAGGAATCTGAAACATTTTTTTCTTCAAGTATCTTGCTCTAAGAAAAGGTAATGATTCTAAGTAATATATCACAGTTTTAAAGGACACCGAGCAAATGTTGATGGTTATTTTTTCCTGGTTTTTGAATTTGTAATACTCAGTAACTTTTCAATTGAGGTATTATAGTTATTCTGAACATTTAAAGGACTGAATCTTAAAAACTTTCCATGCCTCTTTTTTATGTGTATGCTTAGTCAGCTTTTAAAACTTTTAAATATCTTACATTATACCTGTCTTTTTTTTCCCTCAGTAATCGTGTGGAAGCATGGACAAGAGATGTTGCTTTCTTACTCAGACAAGAAGGCAGGCCAATGGTTAATCTTATTCCTAATAAAACGAAAGTAAGAGTGATGGAAGAGGATTGGAAGAATACAGACAAAGCAATAAGCTGGTTAAGAAATGAAGCAATTAATTACACTAAACCATTTGTCCTTTACTTGGGGTTAAATTTACCACACCCGTACCCTTCACCATCTTCAGGAGAAAACTTTGGATCTTCAACATTTCACACATCTCTTTATTGGCTTGAAAAAGTAAGGACACTACGTGTGCTCAAAAGTAGAAGTTAGCATTATATTGAATATTATATAATAAATAGTATATATTATAACATATTGTATTTTATTGGTATTAGACCATTGTTCCTTTTATCTCCTTTAAGAGAAATTTGAAAATTATACATTTAAACTTGACCAATAACAAATTTGTTAAAAACTTAAGGGGCAATTTTACAGAAATAAGTGTTAAAATTCAGAAATCTTCTGAACTGAATACATTTATATATGTTATGTCCATAAAAAGAGGAACTGAAAGACTTTCTCACAGGAGTGTGGGCAGTCCTTACTTTGTACAGTTCAAGACCATAAAAATGACTATGGAAGCTGACATTGCAAAATGATCTTAATTGTCCATGAGAAAAATGACCTTTTCTCTGGAATGTTTAAAAACATTTGTGCAAACATCTAAAATTCTCTTATTTTCTGTTATAAATGTAGAATAGAAAAATAGTAAAACTAGTATTTATTTAGTGTTCTGTACTGAAAACAGTAGAAATGCTGAGAATTAAAGTGGGGTTTTGTTATTTTTGTTACTTACCAAGGATAGTTTGAGCAATGCTTGCCTTCTCATTGTATAATTTATGATACGGAGTTAGCATCTTCTCTATGACTTGGCATACTGTCATATTCCTTTCTATATTTGGATCGCTTTCAATGTTGATGTATCTCCAAGAGTTCCTTGAATGTCATCTCTCTGGGGAGTCTTTGTCCTTTTCTTCATGATGACCTTCCTCACTTATGTCTGTAAGTGTGCCCTCACTAACTTCCTGTAGCTACATATCTGCAATCTTTGGGGTGGTGGCAGTGTCAACGTTCCCAGGTCAGACACTTCTTCTATAACTTCATTTACAATTTTGAATTGAACTTCCAGCCTTATCACTTTTCATTTCTTTACTGCACGTTCTTCTTTGTTGGCCAGTTCTTCTTTTGATTATTCGTTTTTATAAGGTGTCACATGAATTAATCACTGGGAGGCAAATCCATTTCTCCCTAGGCCTTTTACAGTAAAGGCTCAACTAAATCTCAAACATTTCAGATAAGGGATACTCTGTCTTAACAATCTGTTCCTACTTTATTTTATTTACTATTTTCTTTACATACTTCATAGCCTTTTTTTCTACTATTCTAACTAAGGATTGTGAAGTCCACCATAGATCTTATTGAATGAAAGGAATGTTATAACTTTGCTAGAATAACTAAAGTGGTTTTTTTCCTCTCCTTTGTAGGTATCTTATGATGCCATCAAAATCCCAAAGTGGTTGCCTTTGTCAGAAATGCACCCTGTAGATTATTACTCTTCTTATACAAAAAACTGTTCTGGGAAGTTTACGGACAAAGAAATTAAGAATATTAGAGCATTTTATTACGCTATGTGTGCTGAGACAGATGCAATGCTTGGTAGGTGGTATAATTAATTAGCAATTACATGAAGCAAATGTATAATATTTTTCCAACAAATTGTGATCATGCTGGTGGGACTTACATGAACACTGTCGGATATTTCTTACAATAGCTGCTTGGATACCTCAGACTTAGAACTAGAAGAGAATCCTGATGCATATAAAAATTGGATAATATGCATTAATAGAATAAAAAGCTCTTTATAACTTAATTATTCACAATTCTCAGATTCATAAATGATCAGTGTTGATCATACATAAGAGTCACAGAAGGCTGTTATCTGCTTGAAACAAAATTTTTTTACCAGCCTTAAACAGGAATCAGCATTTAACTGGACACAGGTACACATGTAACAGGTAGCTCAGCTTAGGTTCTTAGAGATAAGAAAGTTAACTTGTTGAATCTTGTGACTCCTTCTATACTTGAAATACCACTCTGGAAAAAAATTTGGAGGCTACTTAAAAAGCTGGACATCGATCTACCATTTGATCCAGCAATACCACTCTTGGGGATATACCCAAAAGACTGTTACTCCAGAGGCACCTGCACATCCATGTTTATTGCGGCACTATTCACAATAGCCAAGTTATGGAAACAGCCAAGATGTCCCACCACTGACGAATGGATTAAGAAAATGTGGTATCTATACACAATGGAATTTTATGCAGCCATGAAGAAGAATGAAATGTTATCATTCACTGGTAAATGGATGGAATTGGAGAACATCATTCTGAGTGAGGTTAGCCTGGCTCAAAAAACCAAAAATCGTATGTTCTCCCTCATATGTGGACATTAGATCAAGGGCAAATACAACAAGGGGATTGGACTATGAGCACATGATAAAAGCGAGAGCACACAAGGGAGGGATGAGGATAGGTAAGACACCTAAAAAACTAGCTAGCATTTGTTGCCCTTAACGCAGAGAAACTAAAGCAGATACCTTAAAGCAACTGAGGCCAATAGGAAAAGGGGAACAGGTACTAGAGAAAAGGTTAGATCAAAAAAGAATTAACCTAGAAGGTAACACCCACTCACAGGAAATCAATGTGAGTCAATGCCCTGTATAGCTATCCTTATCTCAACCAGCAAAAACTCTTGTTCCTTCCTATTATTGCTTATACTCTCTCTACAACAAAATTAGAAATAAGGGCAAAATAGTTTCTGCTGGGTATTGGGGGGGGGGAGCGGGAGGGGGCAAAGTGGGTGGTAAGGGAGGGGGTGGGGGCAGTGGGGAGAAATGAACCAATCCTTGTATGCACATATGAATAATAAAAGAAAAATGAAAAAAAAAAAAAAGAAATACCTGTAAACCAAATCCATTCCACCAAGGCCCTTTAGGACAAGGCTTAAGTAAAAATGAAGTCAGCTTCCCCATGAGATTCTGAACCTGAATCACCTGAATGTCCTGCCATCATTCATACTCACGATTAGCTCAAAACCAAACCTGCCCTCTTTAGATGATTGTCAAAGAGTTTTGTCTGTTCACTTGTAGAGTTATGACAGTTGCTAGTTCATATGTGGAAAAACCCCAGCTTTAAAACAAACTAGCTGTTTTGATAACAAAAGTTATTTTTGTAATACCATGTCATTTATTTTGCTTCACTTAGGAGTGCAGCATAACTGCATTAGTGAAGTGTGGGCAGCATCTCTTCTGTACAGAGAAAACCTTGGAAGTGAACAGCCAGTGATTATTTGCTAGAAAACATTCATTGGGTAAACAATACAATAGAACAGAAAGCAAAAAAGTCATATAGTTATTTATAATATAGCAAGTATATGTATTAAAGGAGTCATAAGGACTTTCCAAGTATTCAACACACAAGATTTTAGGTAACTTTTTTATCATAACTCCATGTTTCTGTTGAGTTCTGTTCATTGATGTTTTCTCATGTTAGGGAATGTTTGCATCCTAGAAATTGCTTTCAAAAGTCTGCAACCATCCATTCATCCATATCTACTAAGGTAAAATACTACATACTTAATGCTGTTGTGGGGAATGTGAAAATAGTACTCTTAAATTATCTTCTGAGGAAAAAAATGTAGTAGTCTACTTACTTCAAGTTACAAACTTTATAGAATACACTGTATTTTCCTGTTTAAATTGACACTGGTCTGGTCACCAAGCTGTATTTGTTACTATTGGCTATTAGGAACTGTGTTGAGTACTATGTTGAATACTATTGAGAAATAACACATTAATAGAAGACACTCTAGGCTCTTTTTTCCATCTCAGGGCCTTTATTTTTTTTTTTTCTGCTCCCTCTGCCTTCCCTTTGCTTTTTACAAGGCTGGCTTATTCTTAGTCTTCAGCTCTCAGCTCAAATACTACTACCTCAGGTGTGCCTTCCCCAGCTACTCTTAAGTTAGTATACCAGCCCCATCATTTTATTTAGTGTGTACCTTATATTGTTTACATCATAATATTCATTATGTTGTCTGTTTACTTGTTTATTATCTGTCTCCCTTGAAGAATGCAATCTTCATGAGAGCAGTGACATCCAGTATTACTCAGCATTGCATCCTCCGTGCTAAGCACTGCATCCGTAATGCCTGGCACATAAACACTCAGTAACCATTTGTAGGATGAGTGTACCAGAGATTACAATATATTGTTTTAACTACAATCATACACAAACCATAGGGGTCTTGGAGAACAGAGTAATTCACTATTTCTGGGAGATCAGGGAATACTTTACCAAGAAGGTAAAGCCTGAGCTGGGTTATAAATTAGAAATGGAAACTTGCCAAGAGAATGATAGGAGAAACGGCATTCAACACAAAAGGCAGAATGTGGTCAGAGGCAAGAAAGTGTAAACTAATAAGGTGTGGTCAGAGAACTGTAAGCAATTTAGAATTTCTCAAAGGTAAAAGTTTAGCAGGTAATTGAGGGTGCTTAGTTTGGACAGAATGACTTTTATGTCATTCTAAAGAATTAGACAGTGAGAAGCTGTAAAAAGTTAAAACAGGATGTGATCTGGCTGTGTAATCAAGTCTTCTAAAAAGAGTCATCAGAATTGAACAAGGGATGCTGTGGATGGGAGGCAGGAGTGGAAACAAGACTGATTAGTAAGCAATCCTGTTCCTGTAGTTGAAAGATCATGAGGTTTCAATTCCATGATTAACTCCATAGAGTAGCAGGTCTCAATTCTGACTGAACCTTTGAACCTGCAGGCTTAATAGCATGGATCCTTGTAACCCAGTTTCAGAAACTGCCAAAATAGGAATGATTCCTCTCTCTGGACTATACCTTGTGATTCTCTTAATTGCAATGATTAGTTTCAATATACTAAGACAAGAACTACTTAGAAGAATTCTACTGTCCAGTTATTCCCTATCCAAGAATATGCTAATTCACACTCATATACCATCTGTACTGCTCTACAAAGGTGAGATTTCAATAACCATAAGCCAACTTCATGACCTTGCTCAGTTGCTCAGGGGTGTAGGAGAAAAAGTAGCAGGGAAGGAGTTCTGATGGCTCTTATCACCTCTTATTGTGTAGAAATTGTGAATCAGCAGTGACATCAATCTTTGTAGCATCTGAGGCATGTACAATACTGACATTCAGACTTGTCTTTCTGTTCCCAGAACAGAAAGGGGAAGGTCACTCCAGCCCCTACTATTCTGACAGAAACAGAAAGCATGATCTACAGATGAAGAAGCTTTGAGTAAAAGTTCCATGGATATTGTATTTTCTCCTTCTCTCTATCAACTGAAGTATTATCCAGATGTTAATGAAGCCTCTTGGCAGACTTATAGAGCCAGAGTTGTTTAAACTTAATGTAATAGAATAAAACATGAACTGAAAGTTAATTAATATATTTATCCTGATTTCATTGTAGGAGAAATTATTTTGGCTCTTCGCCAGTTAAATCTTCTTCAGAAAACTATTATCATATACACTTCAGACCATGGAGAGCTGGCCATGGAACATCGACAGTTTTATAAAATGAGTATGTATGAAGCCAGTGCCCATGTACCACTTTTGATAATGGGACCAGGAATTAAGGCCAACCTACAAGTATCAAATATGGTTTCCCTTGTGGATATTTACCCAACTATGCTTGGTAAGTAGTACGATTCTGTAAAAATTTATTTGTAATAATGCTGGAGAGTGAAGAAGCGAAGTAGTCAGAGGTTCCGCTGATTTGTTTTAATCTTGAACAAATCATCTGTGAGTCAAATTCATACTCTGAAAATGAAGGATAATATTCCTCAGAGTCCTGTAGCCTTCACTCACTTTAGTCATTTTCCTTCAAAAGAGTCACAATCAGGGTATGACTATAAGTAAATCACAGAAGACATTTGGGTTCATAATTTATGGATGATTTGTATATCATTTGATTCTCTACCACCACCTCCTTAAAATGTAAGCATTTCTTTTTAGATTATTCTGTCTACTTTAAAACTATTAAATTGTACAGGATTAGACAGTCTTTTAATCTGAAACTGAACATATTTCTTCTCAGACTTTTTAAATAGTCTTGTACTATTTGCTTTACTAGATTCTTAATGTCTAAAAACATTTTGGCAGTTTCTGGTTTTTTTTTTCCTTTTTTTCTTTTGGTGCTGGGGACCGAACTCAGGGCCTTGCACTTGCCAGGCAAGCGCTCTTCCACTGAGCTAAATCCCCAACCCCAACATTTTGGCAGTTTCTGAATCTGGGTTACAAAGACCCATGCTATTAAGCCTGCAGATTCAAAGGTCTAGAAGAGTAACACATGGATTAGGATAGTTAGCAGTTTTAGATGTTACTACTAGAGTTATAATATCATATTCAAAGGAAATTATGTAACTCTTTCTAATTTAGCAGAGCACTTTAAATTCATTAGCATTTAAATACTGTAATTCTTCTGTTCTGTGACATCATCAATTGCAAAAACTACCATTAATTCCTAAATTTTGGTGAAAGAAAAAGATGACATATTTCTCTTATTTAAAAAAAATTTAAATATGAAAGATGAATTTTAAAATCAAAGAAATAAAAGTTTATCTTTTTCCTCCTCCTACAGTCTTTACCTTTATTGAACTACATTTCTTTAGAGTTAATTTAAATCAGTGTCGTTTCCTTTTCTCTTTTATTTCACATCATATCCTGTATACTTGAACATCTTTCCAGTTCTTTGAATTTTTAATTTCTTTGGTTGCTTAGTCATCACTGGCTGGTTTCCCTTCATTCCAAAACAATTTATCACCCTTAGCCATGTCTCAGCCACTTCCTTGCTCCATCAGTTTCCAGACCCCTATTACTTTCTCTCATTTCTATTTTTTTAAGTATATGTATATTTCTATAGGTATCTCTTATTAGCACTAATAGATTTTTGTGAATATATACTACGATTGGCATTTCTTTACAGTTTCTTCACCTAGTTCTTCCCACTCATTCCCAAACAAAATTTTCCTTGAATCATTATACTTACTTGACTGTTTAACCTTGCTCTGTTTTCTTGAGGTACAGCAAATAGAACTGCAAAAAAAAATTGTAGAAAATTATAGAAAGCTCGAACGGTTGTTTTCCTCAGTATCTCTCTCAGTATGTTTCCCAGTAATATTTAGCATTTTACTTTGTCTTTTTGACGCCAACAAACAGTCCAGTATCCTTGGGGAGCTATAGTGAGTTCTGTACTCTTCCTATACTTTCTGTCACCTATATGTTAGCTAATTAATATGCATTATTTAAGCACTGCTTTATATTTACCACAATGCAAATTTTTTACTCTATAATCTTGGTGCCTGTTATGGTTTGAATATCAAATGTTCTCCACAGGCTCATATGAAGGCTTGGTCCCCAGATGGCAGTGTTGTTTTGGAGGTAGTAATAACTTTTAAGGGGTGGACCTGACGCTCCTCTAGTTTATGATATTTGACAATAAAACTTTCTTCAGCTAATATAAAACATTCCTTTACATTCCATTCCTGTTCTTCTGAAAATGGTGTAAGTTCTCTGCAATTGTAGGGTTTTTCTTATAAGTTGTCAATTATAATTATGCACAGATATTTATTTTTATCCTTCATAAGATTCTTGGTAATACATTCCTCCTGAGTCACATTTCCCTATAAGAATATATGTTGTTATATATTTATATCATATATTGATTAGGCCTGCCCAGAAAGAATAAAGGAAGTAAAGCTAAAAATAATTTTCTTTATAATTCTTTGGTGTTAGAGCCAGTTTCAAATCCTTCTTTTTGTAGAGCTGGGGACTGAAGCCATGCCTTCATGCATGCTAGGCAAATGCTCTACCAGTGAGCTGCACTCTTAGCCCCTTGCTTCAATTCTAAACTGTAAATTAAATTAATATCTTCAAGGATAAGGAAAGTGCAGTTACAGCACTTTCACAGTAAATATTCTTTTCATTATCAGAAGAGTAAAAGCTACATATATATTATTCTTAGGGATCAAGAGGGAATAGAGAATACCTGAATGTGGGTTTTCATATGAAACACTGAAACATCCTATTAACCTGATGTTCACTAGAGATAAGGTGGAAAGAGAAAGGTTCAAGGGGGATAGCAAGAACCTTATGTCGGATCCAGGAGACAACATTGTAGCACTATTACTTATTTAAAATTAATCTTTCTATAAATGATGAAGGTTTACTATCCATAAAGCTCTTACGTCAATAAGAAAAAGAGAAATACCCCACTAACAGATTGACCAAAATAGAAAAATAAGCAAACCAAGATATTCTTCAAGATTCAACTCAATAGTCGTAAAACTATTTCAACAAAAACAGCATTTTCTCTCACATATGGAATTTACAAAGATTAAGAATTAGAACTAGGCTTGCTTTCTAACATGCTGCTGCTGAGAAGAGAAGCTGACACCAATTTTTTGGAGGAAACGTGGCATTATGCTCCATGTTCTTAGACACCTGCATACTTTTTGACCTAGAAGCTTCTATTTTAGGCAGTGACCTATAGATGCATACAAGTATTTATACTATTGCTATTTAAGAATGAAAAAGAATAACGTTGTGAATGTCTAGTAGTAATGGGGTTAGGTTAAAAAAAAGTCAATTCTACTAAAAAGGAAATGATGTTAACATAGTTTACATATATTATTTAAAAGAAAATGTAGGCTGTTAAGTTGTATAAGTAGGTTTTTTTGTTTTGTTTTTGTTTATTTGTTGGGATAGAATACTCATCTAACTTTACTGTCCCAATCAGCACATTTTTTAGAACTAGAAGGGCACTCAACAATTATACCAAGATAGAGGTATGAGCTGAGCCTGATGCCTTGTCTAACAGCCAGTACACCCAAAAAGCAGAGGTAATTCTGATGTTCAATTCACCCTCTAAAATGAAATTCCTCCACACTGGAAGAATTCAAAACTATTTTAGTTGTGATTAACTCTAAAAGTAGAAATGAATACACGTCTTCTGAGGCAAAAGTATTTAACACATACCCTAAGCACTTATATATATTTAATATACTAAGTATTTATAAATAGTATTAAACAGTATAGATATAGACATGGGCTTTCTTTTTCACTATCAATTCACAAAAATATTATTCTCTCCATAATAGACTAAAAAAATTAAGTCACCATTATCACTTGCCTGGACTCCTGCCATAGCTTCCCAACACTCTCCTACCATCTGCCTGTACCCACTTTTAGTCAGTTTACCAACATAGCATCAACCTGTGTCATACATGTTTGCTTAAAATCCTCTACTGACTTCCTGTATCATCCAGAGTAAAAACCCAAAGTCTGTTATTGAACCCGATAGTCCAATAAGATCCATGTATAATCTGTAGTCTCTGTTATGGTTATGATAGAAAAACTGAAAATGGTGACATTTATTGCTATTCAACTAAGTATGGAATGCATTATTTTTAAATACTTGGTTACTTTTGTTACAAAGGTATTGCTGGAGTTCCTCTGCTGCAGAACCTGAGTGGATACTCTTTGTTGCCATTATCATCAGAAACATTTAAGAGTGAACATAAACTCAAAAGCCTACGTCAGCCCTGGATTCTGAGTGAATTCCATGGATGCAACGTGAATGCTTCCACCTACATGCTTCGAACCAACCAGTGGAAGTACATAGCCTACTCTGATGGTGCTTCAGTACTGCCTCAACTCTTTGGTAAATTTGTCAATATATTTTTAAGTGTAGTAATATGTGTGAGAGGCTGACATATGTTGCATCACTCCAGAGATTCAGTAATCACTGTTTAAGCAAAATCTGCTGCTTCTCAGGCTGGAACAGGCTATAAAAGCTTGCCCAGGTCACATTACTAATGGAGTAAATATTTGAATGTACGCAGTCTGTTTACAAAATTCATATATAGTCCCTACTCTCTGTGATTTTAATGATAGGAAGAATGTAAATGATGTCATTTATGAATGTTAAACTAATGAAAGTGGAGCAGCTTCCTTGTAACTCAGCATCTGAATATCAGAGAAAGTGCCCTAAGGCTTTGTGTCTAGGTCTCATGATTGAAACCACTGTTTTCCCTGATCAGGAATCTTTTATACTCATTGTTATATTTCCCCATCAGCAGTTAACATCTTTTCATTGTACCTAGGTTTCATTTGTGGTGAAAGATTAATGCCTATATCTTATGGAGCCTGGCCTTCTACATATATTACTTAACCCTAACATACATTATTTAACCCTACAGGACAGTTAACCATTCTCCTCATTTTACAAAAAAGGGAGAGTAGGGATCAGAAAAATTCAGACAACTGTGCAGGCTTTACAGCTAAGATGTAACAGAATTGAGAGTTTAACTCAGGTCTGACTCCAAAATCCAGGCTCTTTCCACCCTAATAAAAATGCCTGCTAGCCCACTAGTCTGTGGATTAATTTGTAAACAGAATTTTTTAAATTTATGGTTTTATTTATGCTTTGTCCCATTTTGTACATAAAACATGTGCCAATGTCATTATTAATATTTATTTCTCCCTAAGTTTCCTTCCTAGTTACAAATGTCAAAATATTAACTCCAAATAATTCCATAGGGGCCAAGCTGACTAACCTCCTTCACTAATGAACATCTTGTGCTCCTTCAGTGGCCACCGTTAAATGAAATTTATGGGATCCCATTGTTTGGACTGAGCTTACACTAAACCCAACAAAACTGACCAAACTGAACTTTAAAACAGGCCAGTTTAAAAAAAACAACTGGAAATTCACAATAACTAATGAAAGGGGCCCCATTTTACCAGATCCAAATGATAAGGAGGTCCCCTGTACTTTAACTCTAGAAGGAAAGTAACTGTAACCACTAATCAGCTTTTTGCTCTTCATCTTTTTTTTTTAGCTTAGAAAGCCCACTCACCTCCTCTCCTCAGCTCATCAGAGTGCCATTTCTAATTCTTTAGGTGGTATGATGCCCAATACATGACTTACTAAATAAAAGCCAATTAGATCTTTAAACTATATTTGTTTTTTCACACCATCTTCTGGAAAAAGCAGATGTGGATACTTAAGCCCCTGTATTCTGTAGGGTTTATTTATGAACTTCCCTAACCTAAAGAGGTGCCATCTGAAATCACCTAGCAAAGACATACATCATTTTAGGCATTTCCTGGTCAATGTCCTCAAATAGGCCCATAGAGGTTTTTCCCTGTATGTAGTGTTCATTTACCATCTGAAGTTAACCATCATAATATCTCTGACTCACGGTTTTCCAATTAGATGGGAATCCTAGGTACATCCTCTGCCATATGTAAAAAGGGCATTTATGGATCTGAAATACTCATCATCATTTTCTCACTGGTGGTGATTGAGGAAAGTGTTTATGTTTGCTCACGTGAACAGTATTGATGAATGTAACTTTCAGAAATCCAAGAGTAGAATGCTTAAAAAAAACTAGGACTATGTGAAATTGTATGAACTTGCCTTGCCTATATAACAAATTCTTACAGCTGGAGAGTGTAGAGCTGTCAAAAAAGAACAAAATAAGCATTACTATTTTTTCCTCTGCATGTCAAAGGGGGCAAGGCAACAGAAACAGCTTACTAACAATAAAAGTTTGACTTTTGGACATTTAAGACTGGATAAGAAAAAATGGGATAGCAGGATGATGATATGAAGCAAGATAATTTGGACATACATTATAGGAGCATTTAACGTTATGTTTTTAATATATACAGGTCATACAGGATATGTTCTGAGAAATGTGTCATTAGGTTACTTCATTGTTGTGACAACATCATAGAACTAAGATGGCCATGATGTCACTAAGTGACATCATCTTATAGGACCATCAACATGCATGTGATCTGTTGTTGACACGTGGTGCATTTTACAACACTAAGAAGAACTAAAAATGAAAATAAATTCTAAAAATTATCTGTCATAATATTCCAGAAAAAACTGTAGAAAGTAATTTTTGATAGGTATTTTAATTTTTTCTTTCAGATCTTTCCTCGGATCCAGATGAACTAACAAATATTGCTACAAAATTTCCTGACATTACTTACTCTTTGGACCAGAAACTTCGTTCCATTATAAATTACCCAAAAGTTTCTGCTTCTGTCCACCAATACAATAAAGAGCAGTTTATCATGTGGCAACAAAGCATAGGACAAAATTATTCAAATGTTATAGCAAACCTTAGGTGGCATCAGGAGTGGCTGGAGAAACCAAAGAAGTATGAAAGTGCGATCGATCAATGGCTTAAAACCCACAATGCTCCAAAAACAGTTTGAACAAAAATAAGAAAATAATGTTCTGGAGCTGCATATAAATATGTTTATATTTATTTTAAATGAAAGTTTTAGTAATTGCTGATTTTACTTACTTTTAAAGAATGTGTATTTTAAAGTGCCAATGATTATAGAATTATATATTTTCAATAAAGGCTGTTATTAAGACCTAATCTTATCATTTTCTGGCAATTTAATGGAAGTATCAAAAGGATTGAAGCAAGTACTATAAGATAGGTTATGTTTGTCCGAACAATATAGAATAGGAAATATTTTGATAATTATTATTACTTATGAACTCTAAGATAGTTTTGAGTATTTGATGGTGTTTGATGAATTCTTTATATTTGATGTATTTGAATGCATTTAAGGGAAGTATTAGGAGTATTTAATGGGACATAGACCCTGGATATAGCTGATTTTATTACTCTTTTTATAAATAGTTGATGTATGCACAAGGCTTAACAGTGGACATGAAGTCTTCCTCCTTTCCCAGTTCCCTACCACCCAGTTTCCCTTCTAAGAAATAACTACTGAGACCACCAAATTGTGTACCCTAAGAGACAGGCCATACATTTACCAACAAATGGGTACATTCTTTCCACCTCCATCAAAAGGTAGTATATTATACATGTATGGATCCCCCTCCCTACTTAATGGTAGATAGCTAGAAGTAAACAATATATCTACAGCATTACCGTGGATACCTCCAGTATACTAATTGATATTTTTACCAGAAGGTTATGTCCTCACATCATTTATCAACCTGATAGATAAAACATATTTTATTTTTATTTTATCTTTTTATTAGTAAGATAGGTCATTTTTTCACATATTTAATAACCATTAGAACATTGCACTTACTATGACCTGTCCTATTTCTGTTCTTTGCCTATTTTTGTGTTGATTGTTGGTCTTTCTTTTCTATTATAGGCATGCTTTAGATACTAGCCCTTTGTAAGGAATCTTGCAAATATTTTCATTCCAGTTTGTCACTGTCATGTGTCTCTTGACATTGTTCTGGGTTTTTTTGACATGTAGAAATCTGTATTTTCATGTAATCAAGTTTATAAGTCTTTGAACCCAATAAGTATATACAATTATGACTTTTAATAAAGATAATATTAATTTTAAAATTTATGAATCTTTGCTTTTCTGGCTTTGGCATTTTGTTTCAGATTTAGAATGGTCTTCCCACTTACCTTCTTAAACAGCTTTATTTTTCACTGTTAGATCTTTAACCTATTTGTAATGTATTATATGTTAGAGATATAAGTTTAGGTTGTTTTGGGTTTCTTTTGATTAATGTCTATTCAATTGACTTTTTATGGCACAGGACTTGAATCCAGGGCCCTGGGCATACAAGGCAGTCACTCTATAACATTTGAGCTTTATTCCCACTCCAAGTGACATTTTATTGAGTAAACTATCTTTTGTCCCTTTGGCTAAAAATGTCAATTCATTACAAAACACTTTGGATCAAATAAACAATCTTTTCCCCCACTGATTTGAAATGCAATTTTATCATATACCAAAGTCCCATTTACACTTATGCCTTTCTCAACATTTTATTGTTCACTGCACTATTTTAGCTATTAATCTAGTGGCCAATGGGTAAGACTAGTCCCTTTGTAACAGTTGCCTTTTTCAGAATTGTCCTAGCAACTCTTGCTTACTTAGTTTTTCAAAACGAATATTTGCTAATTATAAAAATGAAAAATCCGGGGCCAGGTGTGGTGGCTCATACCTGTAATCCCAGCTTTGAAGACTGCGGTTAAGGCCAGCCCAGGCAAAAAAGTTAGCGAGACCCTCCCTGAAAAATAACTAAAGCAAAAAAAAAAAAAAAAAAAATAGAGATGTTTGGTGTTTGGCTCAAGTGATATAGTGCTTGCCTAGCAAGTGCAAAATCCTGAGTTCAAAGTATTGCCCCCCGCAAAAAAAAGAAAAAAAAATCCAGTAATCATTTTAATGAAGTTATTAGATTTATGGCCTAATTTACAGAAAATTAAATAAATTCTTTATGATAGTCATTCTAAGAAACACAGTCTGCTTTTCCCTCAGTAGTATTCTAAGTTTCTCTGGACAGAATTTTGAAAGTGGGAGACAGGCCCCAACCTGTAACAACTGAATTAGAACTTCTAGGAGGAAGCCTCAGCACTATTTTGCTACTGTTGCTGTTTGTAAAGTCCTCCAGCCAGTGATTCTAATTTGTAGCTAAAAGTGAATTTATTATTCCTAGTTGTTTTATCATTCATTGTTGCTTTTTTTTTTTTTTTTTTTTTGATGCTACTGGAGTTTGAACTCGGGGTCTCATGCTTACTAGGCAGGCACTCTAAACTTGAGCCATACTTCCATCCCTTTTGCTTTCTTAAAATTATTTTTTAGGTAGGGTCTTGCACTTTTTGCCTGGGGCTAGCCCTGGATTGCACTCTTCCTACCTATACCACGAGAGTAGCTGGGATTATAGCAGTGAACCATCATGCGTGACTTTGGGGTTGCTATTTTAAGTGGATTTTTCTTACATTATCTCTCTTAAGTGGTTGCTTAATATGCAGCCTCCGTTTCTATATATTTATTGTGTTCTGACTACTTTATTATTTGCAATAGCTTTTTAGTTGATACCTTATATTTTGCAGGGAAAAAGCTTATCTGCAAATACTTTTTCAAACTGTTTTTGAAATTTTCCTCATAAGCCAATCCAGTTTCTTTATTTTGCTTATTGTTCTTCAGTAGGTTTAAGTCTTTACCATCATGTCTGAGAAATTCCACTTAAGAATATATTTTATGTATAATTTATATATTCATATACAGTGACATGAAACCCTTAAGAAAAAGATCTTAATATTAGACTAAAGTTAAAATTAAAATATTCAAATCTACCTCCTAATGTCTCCTAATTAAACCTAAAGAACATAAAATAGCTTACGTGCAGGTGTACATGCTAATTGAGGGGGAAGGAATAATAATGATATAAAGATGACTCTGAAAACATGAGCTTGGCCATAATTCACCTCATTGTACTCAGGCCTTTCAAGATGAATTCACTGTTAAGAATTTACCAGGTATCTACAATATTTTAATTATATTAAACATAGGATCATAATTGTGTACAATTGAATTTTAGGACAATATTTAATTCAAAATGACATCAAACAACTAGGGAAACAGACAATTAAGAAAAACCAAGATAATTATCTAATGTCAGAATCTGAGAGGAATTGACACTTATTATTAGTAGCTAGACTGAGACCAATCAAACTTTGGGCTTCACTTCTATCTCCCTGTGCCAAGAAGGAATTCTGCAATACACTCCTGAAGTCTGTCCCTGGCTTTCTTCAGTCTGTTCTCAACTCAGCAACCAGAGAGATCATGTTAAAACACATCACTGGATGCTCAAAATCCTCTCCTGGTTTCCCATATTACCAATGACCCAGAAGGCTCTAAACAATCTGATGGCATGTTCTCTCAAACCACATCTCTTCCTGCCTGCTACCTGGTTCACTCTGCTCCAGTCATGCTGCTCTCCCAGGCACAGCAGGTGTGCAGCACCTCAGTGGGTCAAGGCCTCCTCAAGACCTGTGTACTTGTCAATTCTTGCTACCTGGGACACAGTTCTTGCCTCAGGTAACACATGGCTTACTTGTTATCTCCTTCAGGTCATTGTTCAAATGTCATCTACTTGCAAGGGCTTCCTTGCATTATTTTTCTCCACAGAAATCCACCTTAGTTTACATATTTGTTTATCCTGTTTCTCATGCCTCCCCCCACTCCCCTCCCAATGGGAAAAAGCTCCATGCATGCATGCAGTTCTTTCTTTGTCCTTTTTGTGCCCTAAAGCATCACAAGTGCCTAACACATAGCAGAAGCTTAGTAGATACCTGAATTAATTTACTGAGAATTGTAGCTGTTGTGAACATTAACACAGTAGACCATGGCAGGACAGGGAATAAAGGGAAGTTGCCTTCTCAATAAAGCAAAGCCTTCCAGAAACTGTAAATTCTAAGAAAACCTGTACAGAAGAGCAAACAAAGGAGCCAGGCACAGGAGTACATACCTGTAATCCCAGCACTAGTAAGGCTGAGGCAGGAGGATGAGTTCAAGGCCAGCAGGAGCTACAGAGTGAGACCTTGTCTCAAAAGAAAAAAAGAGCTGACAAAGGGATTCCATCCCTCTTTTTTTGATGCTAAATATTTTAGGCTTTGTGAGCCATATGGCCTCTTTCGCAACTACTCAATTTTGCAGTTGTAGCATGAATACACAACAGACAATAGTAAACAAATGCTCATGGCTGTGCTCTAATAAAACTTTGTTTACAAAAATACAGGATTTGACCTGTAGGTCACAGCTTGCTGAATGGTGGCCTACACCGATGAATGGTTCACAACTTCACTGTAAACAGACATCCCTGACCATGCTTAAAAACAGTGAAGGCTGGCTTCTACCCAAAGCATCAGCAGTTGGAAAAGCTTCCCAGGAGATTCTAATGAAGCAAAATTTGGGAACCCCTGGTCTGGAATCCTGCTATTCAAACTACGCTCCTCATACTGGAAACAACCATGCAACCAGGAACCTTATCTGATTTTTTGCCTTTGGTTTTAAAAAAACAAGGGATTTTGTATTCTTTCTACTGTTTGTGGTTTTTCTGTTTCATTAAACCCAAAGAACACCTACCAAAAACTATGAGAATTGATAAAAATGTGTTCAGTGGCTGTGCATATATGAAAATAAATTTATTTTGTACTTATTAACACAGAAAGCTATCCAAATATACTCTTAAGTGAAGTAAAAGTAGGATACAAAATGTCCATAGTGGGATCTATTTTTAACCAGGTATGGTGATACATGTTTGTAATCCCAGCACTCAGAAGGCTGAGGCAGGAGGATCTCAAGTTTGAGGCCAACTTGGGCCTATCTCAAAAAAAAAAAAAAGAAGTAAGACCTATTTTTGTAAATACGTAGATCTAGTTATTATGGTTTGAAGGACATATATCTACATGTGCAGATGTTATGTGATTTGTTTGTTGTGCATATATGCTAATTTTTCTGTACTTAATTTGTACTAGTAATAAATACTAAAATTTCAAAACATATATTTCAACCTTATTATCACTTTCATTGAGATAAATTAGGATTATGTGCCACTGAGATGAAACACTGGGAACATGGTATTACCTATGTAATACTCCTGCTAAAAAAAAGTCTAACCCAGAGGTAATTATGTGGAAGCAAGCGCAACTTTAGCAATAGGCTGTAAAACATATATCATGGACTCTTCAGATCTCAGCACAATGAAGAAAAGCAAGGAGAGAAACTGGTCTAGATTAAAGGGCAGTAAGAAATATTACTATTAAATACAATTTGTAATCCTTGTTTGTGTTCAACACAGTGGATAAAAATAAACCCATATCAGAACACATCTTTTTGAAATTTGTTAAGAGACAAAGAAAAGAAAAATAAGCTTCTAAAAAGGAAGACATAATGATCACATCCAAACAAATCATGAAATATTGAGAAGGCTTACAGCTTCTCAATATAAACACTTAGCAACCAGAAGACAATGCCTTCAAAATTCAGGAGGAAGATGTTTTCCAAAACATAATTCTAAACCAAGTCAAGTAATGGCATGAGGGTAGAATAAAGAAATCTTCAAGCATGCAAGGTCCCAAAAGGTTACTCTTTCAAAAGTCACTGAAGGCTGGGTGCCAGTGACTCATGCCTGTAATCCTCACTACTCAGGAGGTAGAGATCAGGAGGATTGAGGTTCAAAGCCAGCCTGGGCAAATAGTTCGAGAGACCCTACCTTGTAAATACCCATCACAAAAAGAGCTGGCAGAGTGGCTCAACATAAAGGCCCTCAGTTCAAGCCCCAGTCCCACAAAAAAAAAAAGTCACTGAAGGATGCCTTCTTCCAGATCAAGACAACAAACCCAAAAAGAAAACACACATACACAAAATCTGAAAATAGAGAACTAGCATAAGTGAATCTCTAGGATAATGAAGTGAGATGGCAGGATGAGAGTGGCCTGGAAGCCATTTGTCCAGCCAGACTAAGTCTACATGGCTCAAGTAAGGGGCAGAGTGAGGTCTCACTGCTGAATCCTCAGCCTTTGTACAATCTTTTTAGCTTGTGAAATAATTGGTGTGTTCTACCAAAGGAGAGATCAAGAACAACTAATGTAAGTCCCCAGTTGATAGTATGCAGCAGGCCTCGACAGAAATCAACCCAAATTAGGAGGAAAATGGAGGTCTCTTATAAAGAAGGCTTCCAGGGAGGAAAAATGGAGTTGCTATTTTATGCTATGAAACTGACCTTGTAGTAACTGTACAGAGACTATTTGAAGGTATAGAAAGAATTAACTATGGTAACAACAAAAATTAAGAAAAGGCACTTGTTAACTTCAAGAAAAACAAAATGAAAATTATCTTTGTAATACACTACAACACTCAGAATATTTTTATTTCATAATAATGCAAACACTGAATATAGGCCTAACTCAAAAGTGTAATATTACTGTATTGATAATATGGGAAAAGAAAAGAGTTGGGGGGGCAAACTCTAAGTTATCTGAAATGCATTATATTCCTTCAACTGATACCAGTTTGAGGGCACTGGAGACACGGAGATGAAAACGACAAGGGTCTCTGGTTAAAGGACAAGACCTTTGAAAATGAAATTCCTAAAACGACTGTCAGGACTATCATCTGTTCCCCATCAACACCCCATGTATCTTCAAATTCCAAATGTTTCTTCAGACTGAGAACGTGAACCCCAGCAGACACCCACACCTCCCTGTCTTCTAGACCAGAGGGTGCACAAAAGACAAACTGATGCTTCCAACAGGAAAACTAAAATTTATTTGTGAACAAGTAGGGCTAAAAGAGTTAGCATTAAATCTAAACTATTTCCTGTGATTTGGATTTCTTTTTTTTAAAGTTGGCCGCCTTATCATTTTCTTAGTCACCATTTATCTAGGCTTATTGGAGGCGTAGTCCCTTCTAACAACCTCCCATCTGCTAGAAAACAGAATCAAGAGAACAAGGAGCATGGTGACACATTCCTCACTGGATGAAAATACTAGCGAAAGGCAATACATGTACTAGCATTTGCATAAAACCTATTAATGCGCTCTTCAGACCAACGAAATGAATTTTTTATATCACTGAGAGGAGGGAGCAGCTGTCCTCTGCTGTTGCTAGTAATGAGTATTTGAAACTATCTGCAAACCACTTCCACTCGTAATTGTCAGGCGACATTATTGCCCCTTATTTCTCTCTAACTAAAATGCTCTCGTTGCCGGACATACCCTTACCAAAGATGAATGATTGTTTTTGCACAAAACACTGTTTCAGCGCTGCTCTGTGGGAGCGCCTGCTCAGCATGCGCGAGGCTCCGTTCCCAGCAAGGTGTGGGGGAGTCGCTAGGGGGCGGGGGTATGCCATTGGGTTTCTTGTGTTCCAGCTATCGCAGAGCCATGGCATTTCAAAACGTTCTTGTTTTGTTTTTAACCAAAACAATTTTTTTTCCTGACAATTACGAAACCCTGTGGGAGGGGGGGTTACGATCTCAGTCAGGAGCTTTCTCTCGTGTGTTGGTCCCAGGTAACATTAGCCTTTACAAAGCCAAGCAAAGTGACCCTGTCCGACTATGCTCTACTCATAAATAGCCAACGGGTGAGGTTCCCAGAGCCCCCTGGTCCCCTGTTCCCGCGAGGCCAGCGTGGGGGTCTGCGAGAGAGATGAGAAGAGGATCAGCTGGGATTGGGGGGCGAGACGCGGAGAAGGTGGAGAATAGGAATCATGTGTGTTCCTCGAGTGTACAACCCACATTTGAGTGACAAATGACGAGGACAACCTATAAAAGCAACTAATGGGCAAATCCACTCGAACCATCTCCTTCTCGATGCGTGTGCTTTTTCAACTAACTTTGGGAACTCGTAGACCCAGGGCCGCCCACGCCACCTGGCCTCCACTTTGGTTTCTGGAGCCCTTCCAGCCCTCTCTGGTGTCTCCGTTTCCTCCCGGCTCAGGATGGACGATCTCTTCCATCTCTTCCACTCCTCAACGCCGCCGGCGCCCAACCTCTCCATACCGGTTTTGCCGAGCTGGAGTCTCAACCTGACTTCGGGGCACGGAGCCCCTGTCCCGGGACCGCCGCCGCCACCCGGGCCCCCCAGCTACCGAGTGCACCTGGTCTTCCTGGGGGCCATCCTGGTGACGGCGGTGGCCGGCAACGTTATGGTGCTGTGCCGCCTGTGCGGCGGCGGCGGGCCCTGGGCAGGTCCCAAGCGTCGCAAGATGGACTTCCTGCTGATACAGCTGGCTGTGGCCGACCTGTACGCGTGCGGTGGCACGGCGCTGTCGCAGCTGGCCTGGGAACTGCTGAGCGAGCCGCGCCCGGCTGCAGGCGACCTGGCCTGTCGCTTCGAGCAGCTGCTGCAGGCGTCCGGCCGGGGAGCCTCCGCCCACCTCGTGGCGCTCATTGCCCTGGAGCGCCAGTGCGCCGTGCGCCGTCCGCTGGGCCCGCCGCTGCCCGCGCGCGCCCTCGCCGCCCTGGGCTGGCTGCTGGCGCTGCTGCTGGCGCTGCCTCCGACCTTCGTGGTGCGGGGGAACCCGCCTTCGTCCCTGTCGCCGTCTGCTGCACCCCCAGCCGCCCGCGTCTGGCCGGGGGAGCGTCACTGCCGCGGCATCTTCGCACCTCTGCCGCGTTGGCACCTGCAGGTCTACACGCTGTACGAGGCAATCGTAGGGTTCGCGGCGCCCGTTGGGGTCATGGGCGTCGCTTGCGGCCACCTTCTCTGTGTCTGGTGGCAGCGCCGACCTCGGGTCCCTGCCGCTGCGGGGCAATGGCCAGCGAGTCCGTCCCGAGCCCCCGCGCCCAGTGCGCTGCCCCGCGCCAAGGTGCAGAGCCTGAAAATGAGCCTGGTGCTGGCGCTGCTGTTCGTGGGCTGTGAGCTGCCCTACTTCGCCGCCCGCTTGGCAACCGCGTGGTCGTCCGGGCCCACACGAGACTGGGAGGGAGAGAGCCTGACGGTGGCGTTGCGGGTCGTGGGGGTGTGCAACAGCGCTCTCAATCCTTTCGTCTACCTCTTCTTCCAGGCGGGCGACGGCCGGCTCTGGCGACGGCTATGGAGGCGCCTGGCCATTGTGTGCTGCGCGCGGGAGGGAGTTCCGGAGGACAACGAGGGGGTCGGGGACCACCAGGTACTCCACCGCCACCGCTGGCCCCAACCCCACTATCACCATGCTCGGCGGGACCAGGGCTGCTTGCGCCCACCCCCGCCGCGCCCCAGACCGCTGCCCTGCTCCTGCGAAAGCGTATTCTAGGTGCTTATTGAGCAGAGGCAGGTCATCTGTTGCCGTGGCGCAACATCTGAACAACAGGATGGGAGCTGGAGTCTATCTAGAACGCAACAGGCAGGAGAGTCTCTAACACACACGGAAGCTGCCCCCTTACTCCACGCTCCTATTATATTTTCTTCTAATGTTTACATTTTCATAGACTTCATGATTATTTTCTTCCCTCAAGTTCCTCTCACATTTCCCCATTTGGAGACTAGAGATCAAGCCATTGGGAAGTTGTAAAAATCGTCAAAGTTATTAATTTTGTAGTTCTTTTTCACACTTTCATTGTATTCTGGATAAGCCCATTTTATTTACCTGAATTGTCAAATTTGCGTTATTTGCTCTGTGGTCATCTGTCTGTGATTATTTTGAATTGTACTTAGATCAAGTGTACCGAGGGGACCAGAGAGCTTGCTGTTTCTTCCAAGAGGAAAATACATTGCTTTCCCTGGAGAGACTGGGAGTTGTACCAGTAATACTGTCAGAAATGTAATTGTGTTGCCACTTCAGATACACAGTATTTGTAACAAAAAGATTTCCCACAGAACAATTAAGACTTTTTTTTTTAACATGGTAATGTGTTTTCTCAGGAAAATCAGTGTGGCTTTTATTTGCAGTCTAGCTTCCACTTCAATAGAAGCTGAGATTGTAGGAAAGGAAGGTAAAAGCATCCCTAGTCCCTTTCAAGCATGCCTGGGTTTTGTGGGAAATAGTTCCTGTGCCCAGACCAGTTTCTGAAGTTGTGATGTAGCATCCAAATGGAACCTCTCAGTACACAGTTCAAACTGAACCAGGGAAGGAAAGTGCTAAGGTGGTACATATGGGTTGGGCTCTGTCCCAGATGGAGTCTAAAGTAGATTTGCAGGAGAAAGGAAGCTGAAAACTCTGAATGCTGTAATGTGCCCATAAAACTCCTTTTATAAAAACAAAAAAGAAAAAAAGATTCAATGCCTACTGGTGTGGATTGCTGAGAACAAAGTCAAAAAACAGACTTGATCCATGACTTCCTTTCTCTGAACTGTCCTTGGTTCTAGAAAGGAGTGACAGCACTTATGAATAATATATCCATGTGCTTAGCCATGACTTTTGCCTAAGAACTGCAGCTTTCCATATTTCTTGTTCATAAACAAATGCAAGGCTAAGATAAAAAAAGGGGACATGATTGGTTTAAGCTTATTTATAATCAAAACTTTGGCACAATTTGAGCTTGCTAGAGCAAGAAAGCCTAACCTATTCTGGTTGTTCTCTACTTTATGAAGCAAGCCGTTATATAGATTTAAACAGTATAAAAGAAAAACAAGCTAATTTATAGAGCCAATGCTTTCTGAGGGCTTTCTGTTTTGTTCACTAACACTCCAACAACACCTGACACATAGTAGGCACTCAATACATATTTGTTGCGTAATTCATCATGTAATGTGGGATAGATGAAAAATAAAAGAAAATCTTCATTTAATATTGCTTATCTTCTTTCAGAATATTTTTTTCCTTTTTGGGGGGACACCCATTTAGCCCACAGCAGGCCTTGACAGAAGAGACCCAGCTCCTCTGCACCAGCCAGAGGGTTGGAGCCTCTGGGGTTGGCATGATCTTTCCCAGGTAGGCTGACCCAACTAACAGATAGCTGCCAAGAAACAGCAGAAGTGAGACAGCCACTTGAGATGCATTCATTCCAACCGCTCAATCCAACAATGACTGAAGGCATTTATTGGTTAGAATTTCATAAGCTCTTAACCCAGCAATGTTCCCCTGCACCAGCTTTTCATGAATTCAACATCATCTCCCTCCACCCTCTTGCCATCAAAGGGATCTTACTATAGCACAGAAGGAAGGCTGCCAAAGAAAGGGAGAGACCATGCTGCAGGCCTGGCACAGCCTGGAGCCACTCACACCTGGCAGCTGGCTCCAAATGCCCTGTGGGTGAGCTGGGTAAGGGTTTGCTGATAGAGGCCAGAAACACAAGGACATCAGTTCCCCCTCTCTAACCTTGGGTGGGGCTTGGCTCTGAATACTTGATTCTCAATCCTTCTTTGTGTTTATTCTGCTGAAGACCAGCTTCTCCAAGTCCGTGACAGTTGGCTAAGGTGATTGTCTGGTATATTTCTCACCCCACTCTGGGTCTCTCT
This sequence comes from Castor canadensis, assembly GCF_047511655.1. Lineage (NCBI taxonomy): Eukaryota > Metazoa > Chordata > Mammalia > Rodentia > Castoridae > Castor > Castor canadensis. Next base: position 97,849,065 of record NC_133391.1, on the reverse strand, counting down.
GCTCTGACCAAAATGTCTGAAACAGGAGGTCATTCTGTAGAGCACACTGACACAGGCCCATTCCTGCCATCCAGCGACTGTCCTCTCCTATACACAACACAGTGATGATAGGGTGGAAATTGAGAAGATTGTGTCCCTGTTGGAAGCCAAAGGGTCCGTAGAAGCCCCTTCCCTTCCTCCAGAATACTAGGGTCCTCGATCTTGCTAGACAGATGTTCACCACTTTAGTCACACTCTCAGTCCCTTATGCTTTATTTTCTGGATAGGGTGTCCTGTTTTTGCATGGGGCCAGCCTTGGACCACAATCCACCTACTTACGCCTCCTGCTCAGCTGTAATAACAGGTGCATAACACCATACCCAGCTCACTGGCTAGGATGTGGTCTCAATAACTTTTTTGCCCTAGCTGGCCTCAAACAACAATCCACCTGATCCCCACCTCCTAGGTAGCTAGGATTACAGACATGAACGACCATGCCCAACCTCCTCAGAATCTGATAATGAATATTACTGAATTTTCAGTTTTCTTTCCTCTCTTTGCTCCTCCCTAGCCTGATGAGGATGTCAGGTCTGCAAAATGCCAGGAAGAGGTCAGCCAAAGAACATATGAGTATCTTCACAAACCCAAGTCTAGCATTTTTATATGCATTAATAAACCTACCTAATTATTTTGTGCCAGGTGATATGCTAAGAATTGGAGATGCTGAGGTAAACAGAAACACACATTTCCCTCAGAAACAATATAGTCAGATGTGGAAGACAATCTGACAACTCTACTGCAGTGTCACACGCCTTAACAGGGAATATTGGGATCACTGAAGAGGAACATCTGACAACCTTGGGGGACTGGGTGGAATTAGGAAAAGGTCACCAAAAGAAGCTCAGTCTTGAAGGCTACATCAGGATGACCCAAGGGAAGGGTGTTAGATAATGGAAATAGTCTTTGTAAGGCACAGAGGAGATAGAACATAGTATGTTCAAGCAATGCAATACTTGAAATACCTAGTATTAGGGTGCCTATGGGTCCTGACCTGATGGAATATGCTGCCAAGACAATGCAGCCTGGACCCAATGGAGAAAGGTCTGTGAGCCAGGATAAGAAAGCAAAAAATAACCATTGAAGAATTCAATCAGAGTTGTAGTATGATCAAACTTATATTGTGGAAAGGTTATCTGAGTGATGGCATGGAGGACCAAATAATTGGAAATACAGTTGGGTTTTAAATATAGAATACTAACTAAAGAAGTTAATTTGAAATTCTATTAAACCAATTATTCCATAGCTTTAGGTAAACACAATTCATATGAAAAATGCTTTTCTTGTTTAAGTAAATTGCAGAGTTTTGGATCCCATGCCCAAACTCCTGGGCTTCCACAGATCAGATCTGGCCATTCTCCATTTAAGCCAAATACAGACATGATGAAGGGCAGAGAAAGAAGAATACACAGCTCAGGACATGCGATGGAAAGAGTCAAAGTAAATACTTCACCCCATCTTCAGCCATCCTCCAGGGTATGCCCATGAGCTTTACCTTTAATTAGACAAAGAATTAGGGTAGGGGACAAGTGATATGCATAGTTAAACTGTCCCAGTCACAGGTGTGTTCAGTTGGTCAGATTGGTAAGGCAAGACATTGTCTCAGTCCTTGTTCTTCAAGGGTTCTGGAGAAGTTATCTCTGTCATCACTTGAGGATAGCAATCTGGTTTTCATGAGATGATTACTCCTGCTTCAGAGTGCTGGCAATTACTCCAGCTCCAGGTGATTGCTTGCATTTGGGGTGGGGAGGAGGGATCTCTCCTGTGAGGCGCACTGTGGCTTGGGAATAGTTTTAGTCCCTTATTCTATCTTTTCTGAAACCCAGGATAACTGCAGAGAGAATGGCTTATACCATGCTTTTCAGCAAAAGCAGTGTCAGTACTTCTTATAGAACTTCCTCTATTTTTAACTAAATCTGAAATTTTAAGGCATATCTAGGTGACTTGATTACCCATCTATGGAGGACTTTGTAGGTTAATAAAGTTGAAGCATCCCCTCAGAATAGCTGTCTTGGTTGTGTTGACCCCAGGAATTCACATTCCTCTAGACAACCCACAGACTTGTGTGTCCCAGTGAAGAAGAATTTGTATTTAGATTTAGACACTTGCCAGATCAGGACATACTATTCACATCACACAGCAAAGGTAAATAAGTAGGTTGACCTTGAAATTGCCTTCTTCTCAAGGTATCACCCAAACAGGAAATGACTAGAGGAGAAACAGATCTCCATACTCGCAGTTTGGGAACAATCAGATTGGCCACATGAAAGAAAGTAATACCACCCCCTACTCACATTAGATTTTCACCAAGCCATTGCACATAGATCCAAACTGCAGGACTCCAAGGAACACCGTTCATATAGATGAAGATTTACACATCCCATCAGCAATGTGTAAGCAATGTGGCAGTACTCAATTTAATAGAATTTTAAAAACTAAATGCAAAGAATTCTATACCCTCTTAAAAAGAACTAGCCACAAAGTAACATAGAACTAAAATAAGTAAACATAACTTATGATGTAATTTGAAACAGAAAGAATATAAAAACATAGCCAGGAGTATAAGTAAATAAGTCACAACTAGTGACTAGCTATAAATCATGTACTAAAAATAGAATAGCCTGGCTCATTTGTGAAAGTAAAGATAGGTTTAAAACATCTTTTTTCCAAAACCACTTCCTAGGAAACAGAAAAGTTAGAAAATTTGAGGTTTCCCTTCCTTTCCTGAAATGTTCTGACTCGATCACAGGAAAAATAATGTAATAAAAATGAATAATCTGATTGAATTAAACAGATACTTTGCTGAATTGGAGAAAAGAGCACAGTTTTTATACAGAGCCTGAAGACAGAGCTGATTTCTTTGCTTTTTGTATTGTTTTGGTACTAGGGATTGAACAAAGAGCCTCCAGCATACTAGACAAGCACTCTACCAATGAGCTATCCCTTCAAACCTACCGAATATCTTTGAATTTTGGTTTTCTCATCAATAAGATAAGGGCTATACTATCTCCACAGGATTAATGTATGTAAAATACTTGGTTGAGTAGGGGTGGAGGAAGCTTGTTTTATGTCTTCAGATTCCTTCAATACATGATAGTTATTACTTCCTAACACTGGGCTGAGAGATAAATATCCAATTGAATAATATCGCATGAAAGGAAGAAAAAGGCTTTGAGACATCATCATGGAAGATTAATTCACCTATAGTGATACTGAATAGTGGTAATGAATTCACCAATAGCGATACCTCTGTCCATGAGAGGACATAGTTATAAGATGAAGCCAACATGTAGATATGGTAGAATGGAGACCAAATGCCACTGAAGCCAGGCTATTGGATGTCTTAGTAATTAAACCAGTATGTTTTCCTATAGCTTAATGCAGTTGAATTGAATTTTGTTATCTGTAGCAGCATTCTCTAACTGAAGGAAAAGCTTGGCAAGAAAAAGAAAATCTCATTTTAGCCCATTGCATAATAGTGTATGTTCTTTATCAAAGAAACAGGAAGGGTCCAAGTCTACTTCTATGTAGTCCTTCAACCAACGTGTACTAAGGAACTATACTAAACATCATATTGGGCACAGTAGGCAAATCTTTCAAAAATGAAAATTGTAGCTCTGGCTTTAAAAAATAATCTAGGAAAAGCTATATAATTTTTATGGTAAGCACTTTACTGAGAAACATCAATCTATAATTATGAATGTTAGAAGATGTTATTTACAAACTCCATTGGTAACTTTATTAACTTATTAACTCATTGATTCATTCATTTGATATTATTTATTACAGATCCAGCATATGTTTCATTTAAAATTTTACTTTTGGATGGGAACTTAGGAATAATTATTGTGCTGTCTTCTACGGACAGGTCAGGAAGTACTGATGATAAAAGGTGATGTTGATTATTGCAATAATGGCCACCTTTGTGGAATCTTTACCCACATGGAGTCTGGACTTGGTCATGTGATCTGTTTTGGCCAGGGGGACATCAGCAGATGTTTCCCAAGCAGGGGCTTGATAAACATTTATACATGTCTGCTTGCTCTTTCAGAAAAGTTACCCTGAGATTGTTGTTATGAAGAAGCCCAGAATAAAATACTGTGTAGAAGCAGAGGCCACCTACCCAGTTATTCAGCTGGATGCAACCTCCATCATCCCTCCTTTCTTAAATGCATCCACATGACTGAGCTGAAGGGAGATAAGTAGAAGACCTACTGACCTAACCACCAAAAGTGTAAGAAATAATAAATCATAGTCATTTTAAGCCCTTACATTTTGTAGTGGTTTATTTCACAGTAATATATAAGTAAATAATGGGGAGGGCTGAGGCAGGATGATCATGAGTCTGAGGCCAGCCTAGGCTCCATAGTGAGACCTTGTCAAAAAAAAAAAAAAAAAAGAAGGAAGAAGAGGGAGAGGAAGAGGAAGAAGAGGAGGAGGAGAAAGGAGAAGGAGGGGGAGGAAGAGAAGGAGGAAGGAGGAGGAGAAGGAGAAGAAGGGGAAGAAGGAGAAGAAAAAGGGGAAGGAAGAAAGGAAGGAAGGGAGGGAGGGAAGGAGGGAGGGAGGGAGGGAGGGAGGGAGGGAGGGAGGGAACGAGGGAAGGGGATTACAAAACCCAGATTTCAGAATGCCTGGATTCTTTTCTCCAACATGTCAAATTGGAATGTTTAACTGCTTATCATATAATCTGATGAGATTCTATACCAACACTGAAATGAGAGACTCCCAAGGGAAAGTCAAATCCAGGGATAAGGCCCCAGTGATGATCATTTTTCCACATGGTGAAACTCCTACTGACAAATAGGCAGTGCTGGGTATTGTTTTATTAAGCAAGATACTTGTGTATGCCTTACAATATACCCTTAAGGTGAACAAATGGGAACCATATACATAATTGTTAAAATAATGAAATAGGAGACCATTAGACTGATGTGGGTCTGATGCCCTGTGTTCTTACTTAAGCAAACTGAAACTTAATTGAAAATATAAGTTAAGCTAAGCCAATGATAGGAGGCCAACTGAGTATTAGGTATATGGTCACTTTTCATCACTATGACAAAATGCCTGAGAAAAACAACTTTAAAAGAGGAAAGATTTACTTTGACTCATGGTTTCAGAGGTTTCAGTCCACAGGTTCTTGGCTCCATTGTTTCTGGGCCTGTGGTGAGGCAGAATCATCATGGTAGTAGAGCAAATCTGCTCACCCTATGATAGCTAGGAAGCAGACAGTCAGGAAGTGACAAGATACACCCTTCAAAGTGACCTACTTCCTCCAACCAGGCCTCACCTCCTAATTGCCCATTTAGTATGAACTTATCAATGGGTTAACTACTGAGGAAGTTAGTGCCCTGATGATATACTCATCTCTCAGTAGCACTACCACCTGGGGTCCAAAGCCTTCGACACATGAACCTTTAGGGGAACACTTCATATCCAAACCCAACAGGTATTCATCATGAAAAATATACCTAATAATCCAACAGGATAGTCCAAGTAAGACAATTTCTCTTTTACCAGTTAAATAATTTCCTTGCTCTGCTTCCATACTCACCCCATGAAAGCCTTTCCCTTGTGCCCCTTTAGCAGATCCCTGAACCACTTCTAGTTTTGAGCTCCCCATTTGTGAATCACTACCTGCTCAAAAAAAACATTAAAATTTTAATGTGCCAAAGTTTGTCTTTCAAATGCAGGCATAATAGCTTAAATTTATTAAATGATTTCTATGAAGCAAGTGTTGTGCTTTGTTCTTTACAAGCATTAACTTACTTAATCCTCACAACAACCTGAAAGGCAAGCTTCATAATCATCTCCAGTTCAGGAATTCAAGCTAAAGATAAATTGCCCAGATCCAAACAGCCTGTAAATTGCAGAGATGTACCTTTTTAGTCACCTGAAAAGATAACAGCCAAAAAGTTTATCTTATCTTAAGATACAAGTGTTACTTTACAGTCTTATGTGTTTGTTAGGGTCCCAACCAGGACACACACAAATAAGAGTTGGGAACAAACAAGAGTTTGGGACAAAACAAACAAACAAACAAACAAAAAAACATGGCTCACCTGAAAAGCAAAGTGTACTTTGGGAAAACAGTATATAGTCATGTCAGGGTTTTTCATTATGTCAGCCTCCAAACAAAAACTCCAAGTAAAAAACTCATTTGCTGGCATACAGGAGACTGCCAGCCAATTTACCAAATCCATTCTTCCCTTCTTATGTGGATGCTTAGCCAAAGAATCCATTTTCCATCTCCCTTGCTCCTAGCTATGGCAAGTGACTCATTCTCAGCAATGGAATGTGACAGAAGTGCCATGTGTGCCTTCCAGGCATAGGCTCCTCCACATTCTCTGTCCTCTTTCTATTAGCCAGAACACATGATGTGGCAGTAAAATGATGTGGTAGTGACAAGGGCAACATGTTAATGGTGGCAGAGCACCAATGTGAAAGCAATATGGATTCTTCAGGATCCTGTGGGACAGAGAGAGCCCAAAGTTGGCATAAGATCATGTGTGAGAGAGATGCATTTCTAACTTCTTTAAACCACTGCATTTTATGGGTCTCTTTGTTACAACAGATGAGCCTTCTCTTTGAATAATATTTTGAAGCTGTAATGATTTAGACAAGGTATGGTTTGTTCTCAGTTTTCTATTCCAGGGGTTCTGAATTTCTGGGACAAGATGGTGTACATGCAAAACTAGAATTTGACACTCCACAAGGCTTGCACAGTGAACTAGAGTTACAGATGTAGCTGTGGTCAATCATGCCTATGGAATATGTCTTATATTTGGCCCAAAAGACATCATTTAACATCAAGAGAGACCTCACTTTTTCCCATCTAAAAACTGAGAATGTTAGGAAAAACCTCATGTCCACCAACCATCAGTACAGGGACAGGTGTCAGAAACTTAGCAGGCTCTGTATTGCCCACACTAACCTTTATTATTTCCTGTATTGCCAACAGAACCCTGATTTTATTCAGGATCAATATATTCCAGCTATCTTTGCTGTGTAACAAAGTGCCCAAACTTCCTGGTATAAAATAACCACCATTTTATTGTGTTCATAGATTCTATGGAATAGGAGTTCAGACAGAGTACAGCAGAAATGGTTTGTCTCTGTTCCATGATATCGAGGCCTCATCAAGGAAGACTGATGAATTAGGGGCTGAAATCACCTAAAAGTTGCTTCATTTGTATACATCACACCTAAGGTGAGATACTCAAAAGCTGGGTACATCAGGAACTACTGACCAGAGGATCTGCACATGTCCTTCTACGTGGCCTTGAGGGAGTCAGACTTCTCAATAGGCGGCCAAAGTTCCTGAGAACAAGTATATTAGTGAACAAGCTAGAAGTAACACGGCTTTTATCACCTTGTCTCAGAAGTCACAAAGCATCACTTTCTCTGAACCCTATTGGTTGAAACTGTCAAAACCTCCCTAGATTCAAAGGCAGGGAATATAAGTCCTACCTTCTAATAGAAGGAGTGTCAAAGAAGTTTCTGTTATATTTTAAAACTAGTGGGATTAAGGGGACTCAGGGAGGAGGGAGAAGAAAAGAGAAGGCTAGAGAGTGAATAATAATGAAATACACTGTGTAGGAAGATGGCATGACTAACACTGTTGAATACTAGGGAGTGGGGGGGGGAAGAATAAGGGAGAGTAAAAGAGGGGTTAATCTGATTAAAGTACCATATATTCATGTGCGAAATACCATGGTGAACCCCCTTGAACAATGAATATACACTTTAAAAGAAATGAAGGACAGGAATGTAAAACAGGTCCTGTTAGGAGTTGAATACGAGTGAGAGGGATGAGGGTGAATGGAGAGGGTGAAGGAAGGCAAATACGGTCAATGTAGTTTATGTACTTGTATGAAAAAAGAACAATTAAACCTGTTGAAATTATTTTAAATAGGGGGCAGGAGGATGAAGGAGAATGATGGTAGGAGTGAATCTAACCAAGGTACGTTGTAAGCATATATGGAAATGTCACAATGAAACTCCCTGTATAACTAATGTATGTAAATAACATGTTAAAAGAGAAAAGATTTACTTTAGCTCACAGTTTCAGAGGTTTCAGTCCATGGGTTCTTGACTCCATTGTTTCTGGGCTGTGGCAAGGCAGAATCATCATGGTGGTAGAGCATGGCAGAGCAAAACTGCTCTGGTAAGGTAACTTTACCAGGCAAAGTAACTTTATCCCTATCTTAGAGAGAGATCTAAATCAACTGCTGTGGTTTGGATATGGTTTGACTGTGTCCCCTAAGGCTTCATGTGTTGAAATATTTTTTGTTTTGTTTCTTTGAGACAGGGTGTCACTATGGAGCCAAGGGTGACCTGGAACTGCCAGGTTGGCCAACTCAAGATCCTCCTGCCTCGACTTCTTGAGGGATTACAGGTATGCACCACCATGCCTGGTTCATGTGTTGAAATTTAATCTCCATTCTGAAGTATTAAGAGGAAAGACCTCAATCCAACTATAATGTATAAAGATGGGGCTTTTCGTAGGATTAGAGACGGTCATATTAGGATTGAGTCTTCATGATGGAGTTGTAGTGGCTTTATAAGAAGAGGGAGAGAAACTAGAAGCAACATACACATGTGCTCCCTATTTCCTGCTATGGGATGCCTTGCACCTGTTTAGTCTCTGTCAACAAGATACCATAACCAGAGGTGTCCCCTTGATCTTGAATTTCTAAACCATGAGCCAAAATAAGTCCCTTTTTGTTAAAACTCACCCACTCTGTGACACTGTTACTAGCAACAAAAAACCAACCAAGACAACAATCTTGTAAATTCCATTCCTCCTACTAGCTAATTGGTTCTGGACAATGAAACTAAAAGTAAGGTCTTTTAATGGGGCCTCCAGCAAAGGTTTTCCAACCTTAAATAGAGATACCAGGAGAAACTATTTCTCTTCTTCATCTAGATATTGTAGTTTCTGGATGTGACCCAAAGGTCTTTCAGCCATCTTGCAACCCAGAAGGGAAATAATCACAAGACAAAGCAAACACCTGAGGTTGGCCTTTGTTCCCCAAAGACATTATATTAATTAGTGTTTCTTAATTCTGTGATTTCATTAAAATGATGAGGAAATTGCTATTTTAAAAAGTTTTACTGCTATTTTAACCATTTGAGAAACGGGTTTTTTTCTAAATAACAAATAACAATGGCATTACTACATAAATATTTCATTGTGTTTTATTTTGGTTTCTTTTGAGATAGGGTGGGTCTACACCACCTAACCCAGGCTGGCCTTGAACTCTCCATCCCCCTGCCTCAGCTTCTCAAGTGCTAGGATTACAGAAGTGTAGCACCACACTTGCCTAAAATTTCATTTTAAACTTGAAATTTTCATTTCAGATTTATTGACATTTTAGGGGAAAACATATTCTCTTACTATTCTCTTACTAATGTCATTCTTATTCTCTTACTAATATCATTCAGGGGTTGTATAGTTGTGAAAAAAAAAGAAACCTACTTAAATTGTCTTAAGCCAAAAGGAAATTTATAGGCCCTTGAAATAGAAAAAGTTCAAGAACATAAAATAGTTTCAGGAAGGGCTGGATCAAGTTGTAAAAAATATGTCATTAGAAATCTCTCTCTCCATCTATCAGCTGTCATTTCCTCTGGATTGGCTTCATTCTTAGCCTCTGCCCCTATGATGACAAAGGGCCTTTCAACAACACATTCTATCAGATTAATGAAGCTAATGGAAAGAGAATGCTTTGTTTCACATAACTTCAGCAAAAATTCCAGGATCAAACATCCTGGTGTGTACATGGTTGGATCTGGTTATGCTTTTAGGACAGGGCAGGAGGAAACTTTGCATGCTTGGCTCTCCTGAGTCACATGGAGGAGAGTTAGGGAAAGGAAATCTGCTAAGTGAAAACGAATTTCTTTTCCCAGAGGATGAAATGGATGACATCAAAGTCAACTACGTACCTCCAAATCTCCAATTAAGGAAATAAAATGATACACATTTATGTGTATTATGGATTCAGATTATAAATTACAAATTTATTAACCTTATTTTGTATACTTTGTATCAATTGCAAATTCTTGCTTGTGTCTTTTCTTGAAAGTGATCTAGTTGACTTATCATTTCATCTAGTCTTTTAAGCACAGAAGTTCACAGATGACCAAAAATATGGCTTGGATCATCATTCTGGAGGTTATACTAAGAAAAGGGATTCAGGTAATGTCTACAGACATTTAGGAATCACGGTGCAGGCTTTGACTTTCATGGTTAAAGCACTAAACTGGCTTTTTCTCTACTAGTGAGATGGAGTTTTAAAGTAAATTTTGAATTTTTAAAAAGCTCTTTCTTTTTTCACTGAACATTTATCATTCCCATATTGATATGTATATTCCCATAATGATTGTATATTTTTAAAATGTAGTTACTAAAAACTTACCCTAAATAAGCATTTCCTAGAGTGTACTCTGTGAAGCAGCAGAGGCTTTGGGATGAATGTTATTATAAGGGAAAAAAAGGAGTTTCATAGTGAAATGTTTGGAACATTAGGTTAAATAGACTTCTCTCCTTTTTAAACTTATTATAAAATATACAGGAACACTGAAAGAATAATACAAAAGAACGCCCACATATGTACCACTAAAATTCATCGGCTGTTAACATTTTGTCATATTTGCTTTTATATACATGGTGGTTGTTGTGGTAAGTTGAAAATCACTTGCAGACATCATGATCTCATCTCATTACACTTCACCTCTATATCTTTGAGTGTGCATTTCCTAAGACATTATTACATAACTGGAAAAGCATTATAACACTTAAGAATATTAACAGTAATTTCCCCAATATCCTTTTTTCAAATCTTCTCTTTGGTTCTCAATATCACGTCCATAGATATTTTTTTCTTTTGAACCCAAATTAATCACAGTTCACACACTGCACTTGCTTGTTATGTCTCTTTAGTTTCTTTTGTTCTAAAATAATTTCTCTGACCTCCTAAAAATGATGTTTTTAAAGGGACTAAGCCAGTTGTCTTGTAGAATATCCCTCAGGGTTTTTCATGCTATGTTCTAATTTATTCCTCTCTTCCCAACTAGGTCTCTTTAGCATTACCTCTCAGAGTCTTAAATATATCAATATGGAAAATGACTCTCTAGTCTAGTGGATACCTTTTAGGAGCCTTTGCCATCTTCACAATAACCTTTTCTTTGGGAATCATTCCCACCTCCAATACACACACACACACACACACACACACGCACAGAGAGCAGTTACATATGGACTTGGTTAATTCCACCAGCCTAGTTAGCTCATTAGAACCCTCCCCTAAAAGAGTAGGGAAGGTATGACAAGTGGTTATAAAAAACTGGATAGTTAAGGAGTGGAAGACCAAGAAAATGAGGCTCAGAGGCTTAGGTAAGTTCTAAAGTGATAGTTTTCAGATATAATTGATGCCTCCTCCTTGAGGGAACAAGCAAAGAAATGTGTTGAGTCCATATATGCAACCAAGATGACATATATTAAAGTAGATCCAATTGGACAAGGGCAGAGGAAGTTCAGGCCTAGCTTAGGCATTGATCTAGTGGAAGTTCATTTCCTGCTGGGATTGCCCAACTAAGGAAAATTTTGTTTGCACAGAGCATTTTTGGGGAAGACCCAGATAAAACATCTAGGCTAGACTAGTGGAGGCAAAGAGGAACTAAAAGGGAGAAAGGCATCAGTTTTGATAAGCAGAGCATGTTTCAAAGAAAAGAAGAGACCAATTTAAGAGGTAAATTAAGCCAAGCACAGTGATGCCTGCCCATAATTCTCTGCTACTTCGGAAACTGAGGCAGGAGGACTGCTTGAGTCTAGGTGTTCAACACTAGCCTAGCAACACAGTGAGACTCCATTAAAAAAAAAAAAAAAAACAGCAAATTTAATGGTTAGAAACTCAACTGAGACTTCCTGGAAGGACCAGGGGCATGACAGAGGTAACTGAAGCACTAAAGATATACTCAACCATGCAAATCCTGGGACATTTTCAACCTTGAAAATGCAGTGTCACGAAGTGCATGTGGCAGAGGTATTGTTGCTCCCTAAAATCAGAGGAAACCAGCAGAGTCAGGAACATAACACAGGCAGTATCTGCAACGTGAGAAATACTGGGGATCATCCATCCTCTGAAACAATTTGTGTGAATCTAAGCAATTCCATACAGAGGACATGAAGTCAATCATTGGGTTCAGGACTCAGAATGCTGCCCATGAAAGAATGGAATATCTTCACACTAAATAATAGGGCCCCCACAGAGTGACAGACAGGAAAACACATCCCTTATCCCTGGGTTTTCATGTGAAAAGGCTTCAGTTAAACTACCATCTTGGACTAGCTCCCCTCTGAGGATGAAGAAGACCCATTAAAAAAAAAAAACCTTTAGATCAGAATTGTAAAACAATGTCTAGGAAAAACTGAGGTTCAGAGATTAAATTCCCCCTACAAGATAAAGTCCCAAAATATAAAAATCCAAAGTATAAAACTCGAAATGTCTTGTCCTCGTATGAAAAATGGAACCCCTTCCCAGTTTCTGATTCTAAGCAGTGTCTTTCTGTAGGGTTCCTGAAGCCAGAGCTGTGGACCCCTCAGCAGCCACTGCTGCAGCCTGTCTCTTTCTGGAATGAGGTGTTCCACTAGGACCTGTGAGGTGCTTTGTTCAATATGTCAGCAGAAACCGAACATTACACAGCATTGACTTCTCACCTACCAACCCAAGCTAGATAACAAACCATCCTCTGTCCTAGGAGCAACTGCTAAGAAAAGATGGTTTCCCAGAACCCAGTATTTGGTGTTGCCAACGACTCTAGCATAGGGTTGGAATCTGAGAGAAGTGCAGAATTTGGGTGTTAACTTCCCCAGGTTGACTGTCAGAGCAGATAGTCTAAATTTACAGCCTCTGAAGGTAAATTCATTTGGGAGAAATCGTCTCAAAAGAAGTTGATGTTGGCATCGTGTTTAAGAAAGCTGAGGAGTAAGGCTTGGGGGGAGCCATCTATGTATTTATCTCAGACAGAGGCCATTGAATCATTCTGCTTTCTCACAGTTTTGAAATTAGCAAAAGGGAAGGCCCAGAAGTCTTTCTCTTCTTGTCAATTAAAAATCTCTCCATTGCCATTTCCATTTTGAGAACTTGTACTTAATTGAGCAGAGACTCTATTGACACAGAGCTCCCTTTAGAGCGTATTTCCAGTCCTGTGCCTCAGTGGCTGTTTTCAGTGACTTTGGCTAAGCAATCTGTCTTGCAGCACACTTTTCCAAGTGCCATCTTGACACCACAGGATTGTAAGGGGGACTTTGAGCATATGGACATTCTACACGAATGCAATGTATGTCTTTCTATCATTCCCTCTCTGGCCCAGAATATAGAATGGCATTTGGAGCAGCCCAGTGATTCCCAGTCACAACTCAGTCATTCATGGTAGCACATGCACTTTATTTATATAAAGAGAATAGGAAGGTAATTCAATCTTTCCTATAATATTACTGGTTTTTTTTTTTAGAATTAACACTCACTGTTTATATTTCTGGTAGAAGTCTGTGTACTTTAGTTACAGGCATTCTAGTAAACTCTATTTCATGTAATTCCCATCAAGAAAGACATACAGTGGGTTTATAGTTTGCATGATGTATTATTGAACATATCTCAAGTATTCTATAAATGAGAAAAGAATCTTATACTTACAATTTTACCAAACATCTCATGAGAGAATTTTTCCCAAACTAGTTTCTGATGTCATATATATCAAATCTGGCTTCTCCTCCAGGACTCATGTACCTCTCAGGCTGGACACTACTGCTCACATTTATGTTTTAATAGAACCCTGGCCCTTGCCATGGTACAAGCATACACAGAAAGTCATCTCAGTGGGCTGCAGGAGTATTCTTGGAAGTTATAAACCACATAAATATATCCCACTAAACTCAAACTAAACTTATTTCCAAGTCAACTTCCCCTTAGCCAGAACTCAAAAATGTCTGAGTGGCAAAAGTTTAAAAAAAAGTATTGATCTCTTAAAGATAAACCCTACTTTTACACATTAAAAAATATTACTACTACTATTTTTCTCCCTCTTTACTTTCTAAACAATTCAGTCATAAAGTCAGTAGGTGAAACAGAGAAGGGTAGATGCCTTTGCAAAGTGAGGCAGGGTGGGTTCTGATAGGGGAGGCAGGGACCACAATAGATCAGAGTGGGCTATGAGAGATTTCATACCTAGTGAAGTGGTGGTGTAATGAGACAAGCTCCAGTGACAGATGGGTAGCCCTATAAGGGACTCAAAGTTCAAGCTCTGTTTTTGTATAACCTGAATCTAATCAAGAGGAAACATCACACAAATTCAAATTAAGGGACATTTTACAAAATAAATGGCCTGTAATCTTCAAACATGTCAAAGTCATGAATGTTAAGATTGAGGAACTATCTTAGATTGAAGGACACTACAGAAACATGACAACTAAATGCAAGCTGATTCTAAACTGGATTTGAGGATTAGATGATTTAAATATGTTAACTTCCTGATTTTATTATTTTATTGTGGTTACGTAGAAAAATGTCCTCATTTGCAGAAAATGCACACTATAGCTTTAAGGGTCAATGGAGCATTAGATTGGCAATGTACCCTCAAACAGTTGTTGGGGCACAGAGTTCCCCTGACTACTTTTCTGCAGTTGTGTGTGTGTATGTATGTGTGTATCCTCAAATTATTCACACACACATTGTGTGTATGTGTGTTTATGTATATATGTGTATACACACATAAATGACATATAAACATATTCCTAGTGTCTCTCAGGATCTCAGGATCTTGCAAAGAGCCCATGCATGTAGGGGGACCTGAAGCTTCAGTTTTATTACTATCGCTACCTCCAATGGCAGCAAATCTTATTCTACCCACTTCTATCTAAAAGCCCAAAGTACCAAAACAATTTGTTTTCTGTAATTTAGTCCTTGCCTTGGCTGAGCTTGATCTTCAAGATCTTTGTGATCTCTCTTCTTCTTTTGAGATCCAATGTGACAGAATAATCTTACCATTTTCAAGGTCAAGAATCAGCAACCTGCACCCTAAGACCTTTATTGCCTCAGGTCTTTTGGGTTGTGTCTTTGCAGGATCCATGTAGCTCTGTGCATATTTGCTAAGCCTGGCTTTGTACAAATAGCTAAAGCTTGCTTCAGGCTTAATGCAGAGTACTTGGTATTCACTAACCATATGCCCTTCTCCACACCTCATTAACAACTATGTATTATTTGCTTAATGGCCAGAACATAGAGTTCCACCTGGAATATAAGAAAATCAGAAGAAAAAAAGATGTTTCACCTCTTAAAATCTCCAACCTTTGCTTACTTTTCTTCACATGCTTAGCTTAGCTTCCTCTCCTTTCTACAGATCTGTGTGCCTGCCGATAGAGGGCACAGTCTGGTTTGTTGTCTCAAGAGGATGGCTCTAAGTAAGAAGTTTGCATATGTAAGTTTAATTCAGGAGACTGTTAGCAAGCCCATTTAGCTACACATTTAACTCACTCTAATTGAAATGTTTATGATTGAATCTGTCTTACATTTTTTAAATCTCATCTATCTCTAAATTGGTTCCAAATTCATGTAAGGAAAAAAGTTTTCAGCTGGATCCTAAAGGTAAAAGGAGACCTTTCATGAAGTGTCACACAGAGTCTACTCTTCCTCCAGCAATGACAATGCAAAACCATGTGTGTCATGCTTCTGCCAAGGGAAGCCCAACAGACACTCAGCACTCAAGGTTTTTATTGGAACCCATTAATTTGCACTTCTTTGTCCTCTCCATCTCCATAGGTAAAAACACTAATCTTTTTCAGGTTCGAATAGAGAACTAGATGTCATCCTTGATATTTCCCTTTTCCTCATTCCCTCTGTGCAGAAAAGTTCACATTGCTGACCTGAGACTGCTATCCCTAAAAAAGATCAGCTTGCAAGGTTTGTCCCTTGACTGGCATCTTGAAACGACTGGTAAACACTTCCCCACACTGAAAATCAACATTTTAATTTTGAGCACAATGAAATTAGATATAATTATGAGATATCAGTTTAAGTTGTACCAAATTATAATGATAAACAATCTAAAACTTACAGTGATTGACAGCAGCTTATTTTTCATTTAAGTTACATGTTTTTCACAGCTTAGTGGAAGTTGTGAAGCTGTGTATGTGGGGTGGGGGAGCCTGTGGTATTTTTCCACACTAAGGGACCCAGGCTGGTGAGGGCCTCATCATCTGGAATGTGTTCATTCTTGTGACAGTTAAAGAGGCAACTAGGGAGGTCTCAGATCAGCAATTCTGATAAGAACCTATGTCAGTTTGGAGTACACACTGCATTTCCACCAGTGGCCCATTGATCAGAACTCGGCTTCAACCAGATGAAGTAGATGAGCTGTTTAGTGATCACCACTGTTTCTGCCACAATGTCCAGGCAGAAATGTCATGTAGGCATCTACAATAAATGGAGGTTGAGGAAACAATGGTTTAAGAATCACAGCAGATAGGTGGCATTTAAAGCCACCCTCATTTCCTTCTGATCTGAGTCACAGTGACCTGTGGAAAGCAATGCTACTAGTTTTTTCTGATTTAAAGAAGTAGGAAATCTAGATTGGTGAACACACTTCATGCCTCCCTGTAGTGAAACTGGTAGTTCACAAAACTAGTGAAGGCAATGTTTTAGCTACTGTACATGGAATGGTGTAATCCTAAAGAAAAAAACTGCCAAGAAACAACTGAATGCTCAGAACAGAGAGGCTGGGCTCCCTAAGGTGATAAAGGACACTTGAAACTGTCCCTATTTATATATGAAGACCCTGAGAGCCAAAATCACAGATGAAAAGCTGGCATTCTCTCTTACGATAGCTACCACTAGGTGTCACCAGTAGGCCAAAGTTAGAAATAGGAAGGGAAGAAGATGCAAATCATTTCCAAGAAAGAAGTAGAAAGTGTCCCCAAGATGGCCACAGATAGTACTTAGTGGTAGCAGTGCCTGCACTGGCTACACCTGTTCTATTCTTCCTCACACACCAAAGTAAAATAGGAGGACTCATGAATTTTATATTAAACTGTAATGACTTTCAAATGGACTTTAGGAATTCTTACCTAATGTGTGTGATTGTGCATGCATTGTTTTCTGGGGTTTTGTGTGTGTGTACAACTGGGAAGTAGAAAGAAGTAGTTTCCTCTGCCTTCCATTATAGCTTTTCAAGTATTTCATTTTCACATGACTAACCACATTAATACTTTTAAAGAGATAAAACAGTTTCCCTTTCCGTGTATGTATGTATGTATGTATGTATGTATGTGTGTGTGTGTGTGTGTGTCTACTGAAATGTTGAGTTTACTCAAAATCAGATTTAAGGCCTGTGGATCTAAAATGTGTTCTTTTTAAAGATCAGATTATGCCAAAGCAAAAGAGAAGCCTTAATCCTTTGGTGACACAAGCTGAGAACTGCTAGCATACTCCATGTACCAACAAAATAATTTGGGACCGCTAGCAGATAATAGAAATTATAATAAATATAAATATTTCATTATCTCTTCAGTATATCTCTTTGATATATTTCTTATATCAAAACTAGATGACCTTATTTGGTAAGTGAACCAAATAGTCAAAAGGGAAATTATGCCATAAAATATTACTGATCATCCTAACACTATTCTCTACAGAATAGAATCAGAAGAAACTAGCACTGGAGACAAATCCATTATTCTGAGCATCTCAGCTTTTTGTATGTTGAGGTCCATTTTTAAAGTGTCATTTATAAACCAGACATGGTGGCACAGACCTGTAGTCCCAACTACTCAGAGGATGACGTGAGAAAATCACTTGAGTTCCCATGTGGTTGAAGGCCAGCCTGGGCAAAAAGTTCATGAGACCCCATTTCAACCAATGACTGGCTGGGCATGGTGGTTTATACCTGTCACCCCCAGCTATGCTGGGAAGCACAAACAGGTTGGCCCAGGAATAAATTGAGACCCCTATCTCAAAAATAACCAACACACAAAATAGGACTGGTGGAGTGGCTCAAATGGTAAAACCCCTGCCTAGCAAGCGCAAGGCTTGAGTTCAACCCACAGTACCACCACCAAAAAAAGGGGGGGGCATTTATATGGCACACTGGGAAAAGTGGACAAGACTCCTGCATTTCAGCTGTATCTGATAAATTGGGACATGCAAAGCCTGAAATCACTATGTCAGCATATTAAATGCAGGTTGCATGTTCAGCCTGGGGTTCACACTGGAATCATTTGGAAGTTAAAAAGACATTGAATCCAGGCTCCCAAAGTTTTTTTTTCATTGGTCTGGGGTGTAGACATGACTTTTTAAAACTTCTAAGTGTCTAAGGCCTAGCCAAGATTAAGAACCACTGTATTAGAACAAAATCGATTTTTTTTTTTTTTTGAGACAGAGTCTCACTATGTTGCCTCAGCTGGACTCCGGCTCCTGGGTTGAAGTGATCCTCCCACCTCAGCCTCCAGAGTAGCTGGGACTACAGTAATACATCACCATGCCAATTTCCAGAAAACTGAAAAAAAACCGGCAGACTCATCTAGTTTCCTTTTTTGTTGTGTTTTCTTTTTAAAATTCAGTTAAGTCTAAAGAGAAATGCCCACAATGTTTAAAATATGAAAGTGAAAAAAACTAAACTCCATCTTCTCCCAAAATGACCACTGTTAAGTTTCTTTGAATTTTAAGAAATGTTTGTTGTTGCCATTTATTGGCAGGACCTTCTTATTTATATCTGAAGGACACGAAGCCATCTTGGGAACCTTAAGCATTGTTGTTTTTCTGAACATCTGGTCCTGAGACCTTTGCCTCAGTTCCTTGGAGCTTTCTCACAAGGCAAGATGCCAAATCACACAGGCACGGTCCCACTGCTGGCTCCGACAGTTTGTGTACATATGCGCGTATATGCACCTCTGGAAATAAATTATCTACGGTAAAGAGAGATACACACATAGTAACCTATGCTGTGTCTTTTAATATTCATTATATCATGAAGTTGGTCCTTTAAGTATTCAATATAGGCAACACGGTCATTCGCATCTATGTATTTTATTCAGACATTCCCCTGGGTTGACGATCACTCTAGCTACTCTGTTTCTTTCTTTTCAATAAATGGTCTTATACATGCATTACATGCATCGTGGCGAACTTTTGCAAATATTTTTAAAGGGTAAATTCCTAGGTATGAGATTACTGAGTGCATTTAAAGTTTAGATGAATATAGTGAGATCAATAATAACTTAAAAAAATAAACGAATGCCACTCACATTTGTCAGACATACGATTGAGACTGCCAGTTTGAGGTGCTGGCAGAGCGCGGCTGGCCAGCCGTCACCATCACCTCTGGCGGGTCGCGACGGTGCCACTGAGGCCGTCCACAGGGGCGGGGACTCCGGGATGCGGGCACTCTCAGGGCACGTGACTGACTTGCCCCGCCCAGCGGAGTCGCATCTCGCCGAGGCCGAGCGCGCGGGCTCCCGGAGGCGGAGCGATGACGTGAGCGCGATATATTCTGTTCTGCAGTGTGGTTGGATGGCCGAGCGAGGGGCGGGGCTCACGGACCAGCTGCTTCCGGTCGGGCTGGCGGCCTAGGTTACGGCTTCCGGCGGTTGCAGCGTGGGCTCTGCTCCGTTGGGCTCCTGGCCATTTTGTGCCCCTTGCGCCTGGGTTCGCGTTTGTTAACCGTTAACTCCTGGGCAGGAGCGCCGGGCTTGTTACTTTGAGAGTTGGTCCGCACCCTTAGGCAGCAGGCCGGACGTTTGTAACTTGATCTCGGGCAGTTCCATCCTCTCACATATAAAGGCTGCTCCAGGATTTCTGCAGCCCCTGCTGTCCCAGGTGGTGGTCTCCGGGGATCTGCTTTTGGGACTGCGTCTGTGGCCAAGCTCAGACTGTCAGGCTGGACAGACCCTAGGGGTGACAGCCAGCTTGACGGTCTCCTAGGTTAGGCTGTGCTCTGAACACTCGAGGTGTGGGAAAGCCATTTCCCTCCCACACGGGCCCTTCTTATGCAGCACAGCGAAATTAAGCAACTTGCCCTAAATCATGCCGAGCTGAAATTCGAACCCGGGTGCAGCTCACGTGTGATCAGGGATCTTTCTCCAATATCAGACGACGGTGCATGACTTTATTGAAGTATTAGGCAAGTATTCAATCTTAAACATTCCAGGACACGCTCTTGCACAGTAGCATTCCTGAATTTAAATTCAGAACCATCTTTCTTGATACTTGCATATACCACCAATATAAAGGTCACTAATAGATAAGTTTTTGCTTTGATAAAGGGCTTTTGTCCTTCAAGAAAAAAGCTGTCCTTCACAGCTTTTTTTTTTTTAATTAATCCGGGGATGCTACCTAAATAAACGTTATAACTATCCATATATTAGCTTCATAATTCTCAGTTTTGTTAGGATTAATAAGCTAACATACGCAAGGTGGCCGAGCAGTAGTCACTGTCCTATGGCTAGTTTTATCTGTTGTTACTCTGTCATCCAGAGATACAAAACCACTAAAGCATTTTTCTTCCCTGAATCTAAAAGCAAGGGTGTCACCCAGAGATAAGCATTCTAGTAGTGTGTGGGCCAAGTCCTCAGACAGTAAAAGCACCTTAGTCATTCTCAAGAGGAATAGTAACAAGTAAGTACCTTTAATTTCATGTCTTTTTTTGATTTCAGGTTCTTATGGAAACTTGAGTTAAAGTATTTCTAATTCAACTTGAATATATTATCTATGTTGGAAAGATTAATAGTGATCGACAAAGATCCATTTAGTTAATTTGTAATTTTATATGCAGTTAGCACCTTTAGAAACCTAATTTTAGGGATGGGCCAAAAATTTTTTTTGTAGACAGTTACAGAAAAGAACAGCTAAATTTTTAGAAGAAAGTTTTTATATAGCCCCCAAACTGGGTAAGTTGTGTAATTTTCCACTTTTTGTCTTATTCAGTTAAGATTCTGTTATCTTAGATCTATTGTATATAACATGGTCACTACCGTTAATAATAATACATTGTATTCTTGAAATAATGCTAAGAGGATGTAAAGTGTTCTCACCACAATATAATAACTATATGAAGTTATAATGCATTTATTATTTAGCTAGGTTTAGTCATTCCACAATATGTATACTTCAAAATATCTTGTACACAGTAAATACATACAGTTTTATCTATCAATGTAAAAATAAATATTAAAAAAGATTCCACTATCTGAAATACCCTCAAAGGAAATGTGTAGGAGTACATGAGTAGTTCATCAAAGAAACAGTGGTTAAGGTGAACTCATGGACTCATAGTTGTCTGAATGGACCATGATATTCACAGTATTTGATTAGGAATAATATGGGTACTAATTATAGTCATCAGATATCATAAATACTACCATTTATGATGCATAGAGGAAACTGCTATTTGAAGGATGAGATAATACTTTCCTAAGTATAATGCAGGGCTGTAATCATAATTCTCTGAAAGCTTTATCATTCAGCCCCAGCCTGTTCATTTATCCGTCTCTTCAAAGTTCACTAGTTTTTCTTGGTTGGAAGTATACCTTGCAAAGACTGCTTAAAGAGACTGCTATACAGCATTCCATCATGCATACAAATTATCCATTTTATTTCTGATGGGTTTTTGAGTTGTTTCTTGTCTTTTATTGTTACAGTCATTCTTGTGTTTCCTGTTGTACTCTGGCATATACCTGAAGTGGGATTCTTGGGTCATGAATATGTTCAGCTTTGCGTAATGCCAAACTGTAGCAGCACTAATTTATGTCATCACTGGTAGTTGCTCCATGTTCTCCCTAGTATCTGGCATTACTTCTGGCTCATCTGGTGGATGGAAAATAATATCCCATTTGTGACTTTCTTTTGCATTTTCCTAATGAGGTTGACCATCTTTACATGCAGTTATTGGCCACTTAGATTTCCTCATCTGCAAAGCATTTGCTCACACCTTTTACCTATTTTCCTATGGTTATTTGACATTTTCTTACTAGTCTATAGGAGTTCTTCATATATTCCACATTTGATTGTATGTATTGCAAATGCCACATGATTTGCTTTCTTTTACTTCAGGCTGTTTGCTTTTCTTTCAGATCATTTGTCTCCTCTCATTTCTTATCATTTTTACTCCTTTGTTGTGTGTTTTGTCACAAAGACTGATAAAGGCTGCACACCCAACTCTGGAGGTAAATACTACTACCTAGCTATTTATGTACTTTGGGTACCTGCCAAAATCAAGTAAGCCCATATGACTGTTTAGAGATACAGTATTCCAGCTTCCTGACACCACAGATAATCCAGAAAAATCAGAGCCATGGTCCTCTTTGTCTTTTCTTTAAAACAACATTTTTTGCTTTTTTTTATCGTGAGATAATTTTTAAAAACAGCATTTGTATTATTTTTTCGGACCTTTTTTTCAGGTAACTAAGTTAATTATAGATTGTTTTTCAGTGCTGGGCATTGAACAGAGGGTCTTATACATGTTAAACGCATGCTCTCCCACTCCCACCCCCCAACCCCCCGCAGCCCAACTAGGTTGGTTAGAGAAAGGATTAACAAACTCCAGAGTACAGATTTGACATCCTTTAACTCTCCAAATTTAATTTGTGTAATGCTTTCCTTTATACGTTGAATGAAAGCTCTTGCCTCTCTTTATCAGTGCAACTGTGTAGCTGTCTCCCCCCTTCCCCCTTCCTCCTCTGCTCCTTTCCTCCTTTTCTCCCCCTCTCTTCCCCTTTCCCTCTCCCTCTCTGTCCATTTCTCCCAACCCCCTACACCTCAGTTTCTGAGCCCAGTCTTATGATGAGATCCATCTTCCACTTGGCCCAGCGCCACCCCTTTCAAAATAGCAGCCTATAAATACCCTTTTTTCTACAGCTCACTCCTAACACTATGAGACTTTGTTTCTAAATAATTTCTGTTGTATATACTTGCTTTTAAAATGAGTCTTGCTGTTTTTCTCCTAACACTGTAAAGTTCCCAACCAGTCATACAGGATTAAAATTTAGAAAATCCACTAGGAAAATTCTCTACAAAAGGCCTGAAGCCACTTGACACTTACATGAAAAAGTTTTCATTTTGTTAAGAGGGAATTGGAGCCATAACTTGGAGCCATTTAAGCTAAGTCCAAGTGCCCCTTTTTAAAAAGTTGGATATGTGTTTATATGTAAATTATTAACCTAAGGCCTAAATGGAATTAAAATTGTTCCTGTTGATCAAGGAAAGGTACATTATGTAACTTCCTATGAAGTATGACAATATTACTGACTTTGAGAATGTGGATTGTAGAGACGCATCTCCCTAAAACTGGAGTATTTGGATTGACATGTGACTTATAATTTTGTTAAATATATTGTAGACAAGTTGTGTGTATGTGTGTAATATCATGAGCATTTCACAGCAAACTTCTTAGTGTATAACAGCAGCTGAGTCTTACAACTAGAGACTTTCTTTCCTTTTTCATATGTAATTCCTTATCTTGTGTAAAGCAGAATTGAATACCTCTCAAGTTGTCTAGGCCTTTCTGTGTTTTCCCACTCTAATCAAGTAAATCCATAAAATGATAAAATTGTGAAAATGGAAATATTGAATAAAACCTAGTTTTGCCAACTTTTAGGATTGCCGTTACATTTTGTTTGAGTAAGCTTATGTCTAACACACCTATAGAGGTCTTATAAGATGACCAAAGATTACTGCTGAGCCGGAGAAATGGCTCAAGTGGTAGAGCACTAGCCTAGCAAGCATGAGGTTCTGAGTTCAAACCCCAGTACCAACCAATGAACGAAAAACCCAAAAACTTACTGTTAATGTGATACTTAATGGTGACAGACTGAATGCTTTTCCTCTAATATAAAGATCAAGGCAAGACTATCCAATCATTATTTCTATTCAACATTTTATTGGAGGATTAAAAAGCAGACATATGGAAAGGAAGAGTTAATCTGTGAATAAGAATTCACAGATTACATAATAGAAAAATTTAAAGAATCTACAAAGAAAAACTATTAGGTTTACTAAGTAAATTTAGCAAGTCCAGGAAACAAAGTCAATACGTGAAAATAGTTGTTTTTGCCAGTTGCTGGTGACTCATGCCTATAATCCTAGCTATTCAGGAGGCAGAGATCATGAGGATTGCAGTTCAAAGCCAGCCCCAGCAAATAGTTCATGAAACCCTAACTTGAAGAAACCCATCATAAAAAAGGGCTGGTGGAGTGGCTCAAAAAAGAAAACAGAAGGAAAATAATAGGTTTTAATATACAGTAGTGATGAACAATTATAAAGTTATAAATACCCATTTACAGAGCTGAGGATGTAGCTCAGTAGGAAAGCACACATTTAGCATGGGTGAAGCTCTGAGTTCAATCCCCAGAACCAAAAAGTGAGAATAAATAAAAACATTTACAATAGTATCCAAGCCAAAATATATTTAGGAATGTTATGGTTTGTATATGAAATGCTCTTTCCCCTACCCAAAGACTCATGTACTGAAGGCTTAGTCTCCAGTGCAGCAGTGTTCAGAGGTGGGGCCTTGAGACATGACTGGACCATTACAGCTCTAACTTAATCAGTGGATTAATCCATTGATGGGTTCGTAGCTCAATGGGATATTAAGAGGTGAGGCAGAGGTGGAGGAAGTAGGTCACAGGGAGTGTGACTTTAGATGGTGTATTTTATCTCTGGTCTTTCCCTCTCTCTCTCCCTCTCCGCCTCTACATCTCTCTCCCCTTCCTCCCCTACCTCCATCCTTCCTGGCTGCCATGAGGTGAGCAGTTCTGCTCTACTACCTGCCATGACGTTGGGCCTTATCTCAGGCCCACAGCAATGGAACTAAGTGACCATGGACTGAAACCTCTGAAACTATGAATCAAAAATAAATCTTTCCTCCTTTAAAAAAAAAAAAAGATGACCAAAGAGTTATTTGGGGGTTGAAAATAAGCACATGCTATTTAAGGCCAGTGGTGTGCCTTTCAATTTTGGAGAATGGCTGGTAAATGTTATAGAATGAGTCATTTTTACTGGATCAGACCTCTGAACAATACTAAGAAATTTCTTACCTTTGATTTTTTTTCACCTCACCTTTTAATTTCTATATTTGGCCATAAGGATATTAAAAAGTAAAAGGAGATACAAACTTTAGAAATATAGGGAGAAGAGTTGGAATGGTTATGTTTTGGATGTAAGCCCTTATTTGGATACTAACCAGAATTTGATTTCTAGAAGAGTGGAGATATAGGGAGTAAGTGGATTTATAAAGAGAAAAGGGTACAGGGTTGATACAGCTCTCTTTTCTTTTTTTTTTTTTTTGTTATTGTTGTACACTGGGACTTTCACATAAATTCTTACAATATATCATAGTTAAATTTACCTCCTCCATCATTCTCCTTTCTCCCCCATTCCTGGAATAGTTTCAACAGGTCTTATTTTTCCATACATGCATACATAGTATTTCCACCATATTCACCTCCTACACCCTTTCCTTATATCCCCCCCTCCCACTGGTCCTATCCCCCAAACAGGACCTGTTTTGCCTTCTTGTTCTCTGATTTTTTTTTTAGTGACATTTTTGTTTAAGTTAGTTACATAAGGTATATAATGTAAATTTTTTCCTTCTTTTGTTATTGTTGTGCTGGGTGGCGGTACACTGTGGCATTTACAAAATTCTTACAACATATCAAATATATTATACTTGGGTTCACCCCCTCCATTTACATGCATGGATTCAGCTCTTTTTAAAACATCCAGTTTTGGAACTAAAAACTTCATAGAGTCCTAGGAAGCCCAGATTTTCTTCATTTGCTATTTATTGTATTAAACTAGATTTTACCTCATTGGTTGCCTTTAGTTTTTTTTCTGGGTTATCACTTACTGGAAATTCTATTGTTATGTTATTTATGTATTTGTTTGCTTATTATCAGTCCTACCATCTAGAACATAATCTTGGGAAGAACAGAAATCTTTCATGTCTTATTTTCTGAAGTTTCAATCCCATAGTGGGTGTTCAGAAAATATTTATCAAATGAATCATCTCTAATAAGGAGGGAAAATGCTGCAGGACAATCTATAAAGATCCATCATTGAAAATTTTTATTTTATAATTCTTCTGTGCTAAAGATTATTATTACCAGCCACTCCTTCAGTTTGGTTTTTCCAAACATATATTCCTTCTTAGATAGATTAGGAGAAATTTGTCCATCATTGCCCCAAAGATAAAGTAGGTTGTGATTAGATACTACCATGAAACTTTAATTTCTGACACCTTCATAAACCTTTAATCTCTGTCATATAGTAAAGTAATTGAAGTAGCTCTGCTCCAAGATGATGGGGTACCTGCAGGATCTCATGCCTTAATGAGATAGACCCTCTTTCATTGCCCACATTGTGGAGTGAGATTTATGCCAGTTGCATAAAGTGCTGGAAACCCTGACACTGATGTTTATTTCTCACATGGAATTAACAGATTGTGACTACATTCTTAAAGTATACAGAAGTCTTTGAATTATTTTCAACTGAATAGGCTATCTGTGCTGAGAAAAAAATATCATACCTGCACATTCTCTTCTATATGTTGAGGAGAAAGTTTTCTCATCAAATGCCCACAATAATGCAGAAGAAGTAATAACATTTTCTATCTATGGTAAGAAAATGAGAGGAGTCCATTCATACCTCTCCCCTCCTGCTAGAAGAGTTAATGTGGTTGTACCTATATGAGTTGGCTATGCAGTGGAGGGGGTAAATTCGGGTATGGTATATTTGATACATTGTAAGAACCTTTGTAAATTCTACAATGTACCCCCAGCCAGCACAACAACAATAATAATAATAATAAAGGAGTTGGCTCTGTGTTCTAGGTTAGTGCAGAGAATGACCACATGTTGTTTAGTATTGAATTTGATAGATAATAAAGGGGTTAGTGAAGCTTTAAACTGTATACCTTAGGAGTTTTGAAACTTCCATCTTAAGCATTGGAATTAATCAAATCTAACTCTTGCCTTAAGAGTAGGGAGTCCTTCCTAATTTTGGCAGACTAACACTAAGAATCTCTAACTCAAAAGTAGTGACTAATTATAATATAGTATTTGTAAATGTTTTTAGTAGCTATAAAAATGCATCCATCAGTCAAGAAACCCAGACTGTTCTTATATCTCTGTAAGTTAAGTTGTAGTCAAACTAGTGAAGACCATTTGCAATTTTCTTTTCTTTTTAAAAACTAGCATGGATCCTGAAGGCTCTGTACAGGATCCTGAAGAGAAGTATTCTGTCTGTGTTGGCAGAGAAGATGACATTAAGAAATCAGCAAGAATGACAGCTGTGGTCCATGATAGAGAAGTGGTCATCTTCTACCACAAAGGAGAGTATCATGCCATGGATATTCGCTGCTACCGTAAGAGCTTTTCATTTATAGAGCCCGTTTTTAATCACAAAACAATCAAAGTGCAGGGTTTTTAGTGACTAGATGTAATATTCAATTCTTTTTCAGATTCAGGAGGACCTTTACATTTGGGAGAAATCGAGGTATGTAAAATTATATGTATTCTCAACAAATGCAGATGTTACCTCTTTATAGTCTTACTTTATTTTGTTCTTTATTCAAAAATAATTTGTATTTGGGGATGGTTATATTTTAATGCTTTGAAGACAGTAGTCAGTGTTCTAGACATTCACAACCCTACAATGTAAAGAAAACCATCTCACAGATGAATATGAGGATTATGTGTGTATAACCTAGCAATTATACTGTGAGATATAACTGCACAAGTGTTTGTCTATATATAGGAAAGACTTATTGCAGTATTATTTATTATAGTGAAAAGTCAAAGGCAACCTAAATGCTTTAACAATAGGAAGTTGGCTAAATAAATTATAATACTGTGGGATATGAGGCAGCCACTAGTTGAGGCAGACCTATCTGTATTGTTGTGGAAAGATGTTAACAATGTGTTTGTGAGTGTTAAAAGCAAATCATAGAATAGTAGTTCTAATGAGATCTAATTTTTTAATGTAAAATAATGTTCAGTTTTTACTTTTTACATGATGTAAGTTGAATTTTGGGGAGTATATATCTTACAATGTAAAATTTTTTTAAATTTTTTTAATTTTTTCTAAAAGAAAGAAACCACACTTTGAAGTCTTAACTGAAGAAGAATGGGGGGAGTTGCCTTTGCGTCTTTGCATTCCAAAACTATTTGCCTAATTTCTTCTTTCTGTCTCTGTGTTTCTAACTGGTGCAAAGTGCAAGCCTGAACCTAGTGTTCCACTCTTTCTACACTTGATATATACCTGGTTACATACTTGTCCTCATGTTAAAGGACATATATATGCTTAAGTTATGCAAATGTGAATGTTTACTGACAGTTCAGTAGGGGCACAAATCAACATTCCTGCATTTCTGGTGAGAAAAAAATGTTAGCACCCACTAACATTATCATTAGCACCCGCTGATGGTAATGTCACTGAATTTCCCCCAGTTTCATCCCATGCTGAGTGCCTTAATACCTTGCTACTCAAATTGTGGTCCACAGCCTGGGAGCTCCTTAGACATGCAGAATCTTGTGCTCCTACCACTCCAGCTTACTGAGCTTAAACAACAGAGCTGCATTTAAATAAGATCCAGGTGATTCCTGTGCTCCTTAAGGTTTGAGAAACACTTAATTAAGACAGTTTAAAAGTCAGAATGAAGCTGGGCACTCAGGAGGTAGAGATCAGGAGGATAGCAGTTCAAAGCTAGCCTTGGCAAATAGTTCAGACCCTATCTCGAAAATACCAACACAAAACAGGGCTGATGGAGTGGCTCAAGCAGTAGAGCACCTGACTAGCAAGTGTGAGGACCTGAGTTCAAACCCCAGTACAACCAAAAAAACATTGGAATCACAAATTGCTCTCAATTAACATCTGCACTCATGTCTTTAGTAATTCTTCTGAAATTCATATCTGGAGTTTACAGTTCTTCTAAAAGCACTGAAAGCTTTGCCCCAATTCTGTCAAGGAAGTGACATGAACATAGATAACAGATAGCTGCAGTAGCATGGTATATTTGCCTAAGCAAATCATCTCAAGTGCTCCAGCTCACTAGGTTTTAGTCAACTGCAAAAGGACTTGGTAACTGTTCTCAAGTTAGGTTCCGCTGTAGGAATAATATATAAATGGAAGGGGGAAAAAAAGAAAAACTAGCTGTCTTTTTTCTCTCTCTCTCTCTCTCTCTCTCTGTTTTGTTTTTTTGTTTTGGAGACAGGGTGTCCCTTGGCCTCAAACTCAGTCCTTCAGCCTCAGCCCCCTAAGCACTGGGATTGCAGGTGTGAAGCACATGCCCAGCCTGTTCCTGAACCTGGTTCTTCTGTATTAGATTCTGTACCAAGTCTGGTGTTTATCATGAATGTTAGAAATGTCAAGACTATTAAATCAGTTGTTCTCCTCCCCTCCCCCAGGATTTCGATGGACGATCATGTATAGTTTGTCCCTGGCATAAATACAAAATTACTTTGACAACAGGAGAAGGATTATACCAGTCTATAAACCCTAAAGATCCATCAGCAAAACCCAAGTGGTGCTCCAAAGGAGTAAAGCAAAGGATCCACACCGTGACCGTGAATAATGGGAATATTTACGTGACTCTTTCTAAGGAACCTTTTAGGTGTGACTCTGATTTTTATGCCACTGGAAACTTCAAAGTAATTCAGAGTTCTTCCTGATAAAAATATATGGCAAAGAAAAATGTGTATGCTTGAAAATATTTTTAGAATAACTTTGCTTCGATGCCAAAGGTGAATTTTTTCCAATAAGTATTACTTATCGTTAAAAACCATAGATCTGAGAGGTTTAAAAGAACTTGTACTTAGTACAATTTAAGGATTACCATCAGGATCAACAGAATGCTTTTTTTATCTAATCTTCTGGATTGGAACTTGCACTTTATAAATTTGAGATTTTCTGTTTAAGAAGAATGAAATACTATTCAGGAGGCAGAGATCAGGAGGATTGGTGTTTAAGGCTAGCCTAAACAAAATGTTAGTGAGATCCCATCTCAACAAACAAGCTGGGCATGGTGGGATTTGGGATTACATGCCTATAATCCCAAATCTGTGGGAGGCATAGATAGTAGGATCATGGTCCAAGGCCAGCAAGAAACCCTATCTGAAAAATAATGAGGCAAAAATCAAGAGACCCTATCTGAAAAATAACCTAAAGCAAAAAGGGCTGGAGATGTGGCTCAGCTGGTAGAGTAATACAAAGCTCCGAGGTCAAGCCCCAGTGCTGCCAAAACCAAACAAGTAAAAAAGGATGAAAATAATTTATAGAAAGCAAAATAAATAACAGGTAAAAAGTAAGATTTGGTAGGAAAAAATTCAAATGTGACAAATGTCCCTATTTGATGTAGCTGACTTTTTTCTGGGAAAGTTTTAATATGTACAAAGTAACAATGAACTTCCATCTCTCAACTGCAACAGTTTCCAGCTGTCTTCCATTCTTGTTTCGCTAATACATTCAAGGATTCTCTACCTCCAATATTTGATTATTATTTCTACATTTTAAAGGTAAATTATAAATACATCAGAATCTGAAATCTTAAAGCTTTTCTAAATATGTAACAGACTTTTTACACTTAAAAATGGCTCAAAAAATGAGATTAGCATGCTGAACTTAAAAATGAGAAATTTACCAATGTGCTAGATGATGTCAAAGCCAAATAAACCTTGGCTCATTGTCTCTCATCAGGGCAGATTCTTGAGGAAAACCACACACAGCTGCTACCCCTCCATTAAAGTCTTTACAGTGAAGCATAGTACTTTGCCTAATGAAATTTTCAAATAAGGTTTTTCAAAATAAGTATTAGAAAATTTTGTGTGTGTGTAACTGTTTCCCATAAACGGTATAGAGGGAAGAAATCTGGTAGGGTTGTTCGTTGCCAGTGCTGCTCTGGCTGCGTGGTGCCTACACCATACTAGTTGTTAGGTATTTAGAATAATATCTGGGGTTCCCGTCATGCAAAACTTAAAAGCTCACTGTAGAATGTAAGAGATACGGGACCAAAAAAGGATGAATGGCTTATGAATTCAGAGTGAGAACTGTTAAGAATGGAACCAAGTCAAAAGCACAATAATCTTCATGATCTATGTCTGAATTAAGAGTCTAAGGGACCCACCTGGACTCTTTCCCTTGGTTGTAAAAATAGCAAGTGAAAAGGTGTATAACAAAGACTATTTACAAAACTCATGGCTGTGTACTATTACATTGCCTTTTCTTTTGGAATATGGGTAGTATATGGGTATAATACATTTTTTTAAACTATTTCTCAGACTACTAACAAACCAGGCTTGGACTTTTTAATCAATATTGTTTATAGCAGCAACTACTCACCAGGTACAGAAAATATGCCATCTCTGAAGTAAGTTCATCCAGCCTATTGCATCAGGTGCTAATTCTTGAATGACTTTGAAGATTTCATCACATGACCAGAGTTTAAAGTGCATAAAAGAAACCAAAGTGCCTCTTGTAGGCAAAAACTGTGACCCTGGTTTGCAGGGCCAATTATAGAAGTATTTTCAGTCTGGGTCAATGGCAATAATGAGTAAAAGTGGACATTTTTTCTCATTGTAAATTTGATTCTTTAAATCTGGAAATAAAAAGGTCACATTTCTAGGTATGGTGGTGTGCACTGTAGTCTCAACTACTTAGGAGGCTCAGGCAAGACAATCCATGGTCTAGGAGTTCAGGGCCAGCTTGGGCAACATGGCAAGATACCATCTCTAAAAAAAAAGGTCACATCTTCATGAACTGTCCTCATATACAGAAATCTTATCAAATTTGTAAATAATATTTTGTTTTATAGATTCATGGCATCTGTGAATTTTAAGTCCTTTATAATTTTACAAGTGAATTATAAAAACATTTAGACTCAAGCTGTACAGCCTGCAGATAGAAAAAACTATTCTTTTTAATCTCTGAAAAAGATGTATAGCTTTTTCATAGGGTTTTTATCCCTCCCAAATAGACAATTCTTAAATAAAAACATAAATGTATTATAAATATTCCCGTATTATAAACCAGAGTGTAAAGTCTAACCCAACAAAGGGTGAATATTCTTGTTCATTGAAAATATTGTAGTCATACCTATATTCTGCATGAGGATTCATTTTATTTTCTCTGCCAAATAGATACTAGAGAATGACATGGTAGTAATTCTCCCCCCACCTTCCCTCTTTTTGTGTGAAGCAGAGCATTCAGCATACGTAAACTAGTCTCCTAGTTTTGTCAGATGAAATGTGCCAGTGCAAACTTTTGTGTTCAGATTTGCTCATTCAGTCATTTCAGCTGACTGGTCAAACACCGAATGTAAAACCTGGATCTTATTACTCTGCTTATTAGCAGCAGGCTTGAGGTGATCTGCAATTTTGTCTGGCTTCTCTGGCAATGACCTGTAAGGTTTTGCTTTGATTTCAGCTCCAGATAACTTAGGTTCTGAAAGCACAGGCTCAGAAAAGGCTTTTCTGTAATTTCCATTCTCTCTGTTCTGCCTTATGGATTCTTCTTCCAGGAAAATGTACTTTACCTTCTCCAGCACAGCATTGGCACAGACTGCCTACATCATTAAAAAATATTTTGAAAAGTAAAGTTTCTTTTTAAGTTATCAACAACCACAGATTAAAAAGTTAACAAAATGTTTAATATAAGTCATTGATCTACATATTCTCATTTAAAAAGCACTTCTTTCAGGAACCCTGAACACATGATAAGGACTCAACAATTGATTCCTTGTTTTAAATATTTTATATGACAGTGTACAGACAGTTAAAACCTGTGTTTAGTATGCTTCAGTAAAGATGTGCTTTTCATCTTTTTTGTTCAATTCATTAATTGTTTCTCATCTTTATTCTCTTGATTTAATTAAAAGAATTTTCTGAAAGATGGAATTTGTCCCTGAACATGTCAATATCTTGAAGCAGGTTTTTTGTCTTGATTTTCTTCTCTCCTGATTTTGCTTACACTTATATGTACAATGGAAAGGCATGCATATTTTGGCAAGAAATTACTAAGCTAGTAGATAAATGATTTCTAAGCAAATGTGATACATTTTACTCCTAAAAATATGCTATTCAGTGCTTTAATGTCAAAATAAAACAGAAAAATAACTTCAAAAATCAGAATCACTAACAATTGCATTTATTAAACTTTATAAGTTTACTTATGATGCTGCCAAGTATAACATAAGGAGAAGACAAAATTCCACATAGGAGAACCTAAACTAGTTTATTTTACAAACGAAATGCCTCAAGATGACATATGGACTGTAAATAGAGGATTTTCTTCCTTTCTGATTTCAAATCACTATTCTTTTTATGGAAACTTTATTATAATTATTAACTCATTAATTGTACATACTCATTTTACTGTGCCATTTCTATACATGCATAGACAGTGCTTTGACTGTATCCACCCTCCAAACTGCCCTCTCTTACCTTCCCCACTCTCTGCCCCCCAATCCCTTTACCAGTTGACTTCTTTTAATTCTAGTTTCCACATATGAAAGAAAACATACCATACTTCTCCATTTCTGACTTATTTTACTTAACATGATGGCCTCTAGACCCATCCATTTTCTTTTTTTGTGTGCGTCCTTATCAGGTTTTGATATCAGTAATACTAGCTTTGTAGAATGAGTTCAGAAACATTCTTTCCCTTTCTATTTTATGGGTTACTTTGAAGAGCATTGATACTAGTTTTTCTTTAAAAGTCTGGTAGAATTCAGTTGTGAGTCTGTGTATTCCTGGGCTTTTCTCAGTTGTAAGACCTTTCATTATATCTTTAATCTCATTGCTTGTTATTGATCTACTTTTATGTCCTCTTTGTTTAGTTTTGATAGGTTATATGTATCTAAAAATTTGTCCATTTCATCTAAGTTTTCAAATTTACTAGAATGTAATCTTTCAAAATATTCCCTAATGTTCCTATGGATTTCATTGGCATCTATTATAATATCCTCTTCCTGCTTCTAATTTTATTTGTATCTTCTCTGAGCTAGGAGTTTGTACATTTTC
Source organism: Castor canadensis (assembly GCF_047511655.1). NCBI lineage: Eukaryota > Metazoa > Chordata > Mammalia > Rodentia > Castoridae > Castor > Castor canadensis. Next base: position 97,814,975 of record NC_133391.1, on the reverse strand, counting down.
TCCTCTCAAAGAACCAACTCTTTGTATTATTCTATTGATCTACATTTATTTCTACTCTGATCTTTATTATTTCTTTTCTCCACTAATTTTTGGTTTGGTTTTTTGTTGTTGTTGTTTTTATGTGACCTTGAGGTACATCTTTATTTTATTTGAGATCTGTTTTATTAATGCACACACTCATAGCTATAAACTTCCCTCTTAGAACCATTTTCACCATATCCCACAGATTCTGGTATGTTATGTTTCCATTTTCATTTGATTCTAGGAATTTTTAAATCTACCCAATTTCTTCAGTGACCCACTGTTTGTTAAAAAATGTATTGTTCCATCTTCATGTGTATTCATAATTTCTGCAGTTTTTCTTGCTGATTTTTAGTTTCTTTCTATTACAACCTAATAAAATGCAAGAAATTTTAATATTTTTTATATTTGTTAAGACTTGCTTTATTTCCTAAAATATGATCTATCTTAGAAAAAGTTACATGTGCTGATGAAAAGGATGTGTATTCATTCTGCTGCTTTTGGGTGAAATATTCTATAGACATTTGTTACGTCCACTTGATCTAGAGTGTAATTTAACTGAGATGTTTCTTTGTTAATTTGTCTCCATCTATTGGTGAGGGTGGTGGTATTGAAGTCACCCACTATTGTTGTATTGGGGTTTATCACTCCTTTATGGTCTATAATCTTGTAGTTTTTGTTTTTTATATATTGGGTGTTCTGACTCAGTGCATATGTATTTATAATCATTTTATCTTCTTGGTGGATTGTTCCCTAGCATGATGTGGATATGAAATGCCCCCATAGATTCATGCGTTGAAAGCCTGTCCCCAGCTGGTGGTACTATTTTATGAGGTGCTGGAAACTTTAGGAGGTGGGGCCTATCTGGAGCAAGTAAGTCACTGGGGATGTGTGCCTGGGATCTACATATTTCCCTGGCCCCTTGCTTTCTGTCTTACCTTTCTGCTTCCTGGTTCACATGAGGTAAGTAACTTCTGCCACATACTCCCACTGCCCTGCTGTTTCTGCCTCAAAATAATTGAACCAGCTGACCTTGGATTGAAACTAGGTCATATAAATTTTTACTCCATTTAAATTTGTTTCAATTATTTGTCACAGTAATAAAAATCTAGTAGGGTTTCCTTTATCAATATGTAGTGACCTTTGTCTATTCTGACCAATTTCGGCTTGAAGTCTGTTTTGTCACATAATGAGGACAGCTACTCCTGCTTGCTTTCAGATTTCATTTACTGGAAATAACATTTTCTATCCTTTCACTTTCAGTCTATCTGTATCTTTACCAGTGAGGTAAGTTTTTTGTAGGCAGCAGTTTGTTGGGTGTTTTTTAAATCCAGTCACCCAGTTTGCATCTTTAATTAGCGAATAAAGACCATTTGCATTCAGGTTTATTATTGAAAAGTATATACTAGCTTCTGTGATTTTGTTTTTCTTCTGTTGTCTCAAATCTGTTTGTTTCTTTCACCCTTATTCATGCTAGAGGTTTGATGGCTTACTGAATTAATCATATTTGATGCTGTCCTGATTCTTATTTGTTTATCTAAGTCTTTTTTTTTTTACGTTTTTTATTATCATATTATTGTTTACTTGGGGTACATTGTGACAATTTTAAAAGTTCTTACAATATTTCATAGTTGGATTCACCCCCTCCATAATTCTCGTTTAGCCTCCATTCCCCCATTCCTGGAATAGTTTGAACAGGTCTCATTTTTTCATTTTCATACATGCATACATAATATTTCCACCACATTCTCTTTCCTGCAGTCTTGTGATTGTCTTTATGTTGCTTCCCTTTCTGTGTGCAGGATTTCTTTAAAGGTCTTCTGTAATGTTGGGTTAGTGGTCATCAGTTCCTTTAATTTATGCTTATTTTGGGAGAGTTTTATTTCCCCTTTGATTCTGAAGAATAATATTGCAGGTTATAATGATCTAGGCTGGCAGTTATTTTCTTTCAGGGCTTGAAATATATCTTCCATGCCCTCCTGGCCTTTAGAATTTCTGCTGAGAAGTGTGCTGTTGTTCTGAGGGGTCTATCTTTATAAGTGACTTGATACTTCTCTCTTGCAGTGTTCAATATTCTTTCTTTGTTTGGAAATGCAAGTATAATATTACATGGAGAGGGTCTCTTCTGGCCATATCTATTTGGGATGTCCATATCTTTCACAAGATTTGGGAAATTTTATGCTGCCATTTCACTAAATAGGTTTTCTATGCCTTTTTTTTTTTCACCTTTACTTCTACTCCTTAATCTATATTGGTTATTCATATGTTTGAACTTTTAGTTATGTTCCCTACATATTGTACATTCTGTTTATAAAGTTTTATCTTTTTTTTCATTACTGACTGAATGTGATAATTCATCAACCTTGCCTTTAAATCCTGATATTATTTCTTTTGCTTGGTCTTGTCTGTTGGTGAGATTTTCAACTGAATATTTCATTTGACTTACTTAAATTTCTACAATTTCTGCTTGGTTCTTTTGTAGAATCTCATTATTGAATTGTGCTTTTATATCCTATATTGTCTTAATTCATTCAGCTGTTTATTTGTGTTCTCTTTGAATTCATTAAGCATTTTAAAAAATCAATCTTCTGAATTTTTTGGCATTTCATCTACTCTCATATCTTTGGATTCAGTTACTGGAGAATTATGAATTGGAGAGTTACCTTGTTTTTTCATAAATCTTGTGTTTCTATATTGATTTTTGCTTATCTGTTAGAATGGATATCTCTTCCACATTTATGTGAAGCTCTTATAAGTGAGCAGCCTTCTCAAAGTACCACTCAAAGGAGAAAACCACAGGAACAACAAAAAAAAACCACATATAGAAATACAGTAAAAACAAGTTAAAAATAACAATCACACCACCAGTAGCAGTTGAAAAGGGGCAAAAATAATGTGGAATAAACTAAAAAGTTTTAAAAAATGATACAGTTTAAAATAAAACGGGGGTAGGGGAAGGAGTAAAAGAAGAGAAAAAAAATTTTAATAAGGGGAAAAGAGATAAGAAATCCAGTTAAAGAATTTTTTAAAAATAAGTAAAATTAGGTAAACGTAAAGAAAAGTGAGCGGATTAAAAAAAGAAAAATGAGTCAAAAATTTCTCCTAGTCAGTACTTTAATTGAAGAGGTTTCTTTCAATTTTGGAATCCTCTAATTTTGGAATCTGCCAACTGTGGGGACAATACTGGGTTGCAGCTGAAGCCTGTTGTAATTCCTCTCAGCTCCCACCAAACAGGTTGGTACTGTATGTAGGATAAGGCCTATCCTGTGTTTCTTGCTGGTTTAGTTAAGGATGTGTTGTCTGCCTCAAGTTCATTCCAGAGGCTTTTTGCATGGACACTTGGAGCTGCTGCTAATTCCAATGAGATTCAGGGGTGTGTGGAACAAGCAGATACTCACTAGCTCCAGAGGCCCTCTGTTGTGCACACAGGGGCATGGCATATGTTCAACCCTTGGCATAATCCCAAATACCTCAGCAAGTGGGGAAAGCAAACAAACCACTGAGCTCTGGGCTGGAGTTGGGGTGTGGGGGGAGGCAAGAACTGAGCAATCTGCCAGCCTCCATTTTTGTGCCCTAGACCCAGACCCACACTAAACCATATTTGACTAGTCTCTGTGCCACAGAAGGTGGGGCTGGTAATCCACAACTCATGCTCCCTGCTGTTTAAACATGCCAGTGGGTTTGTGACAGAAGCTCTTACTCTGTATCTCTCATGGCTGTCTCCCACCCAGTCACTATGGTGTGGTGTCCCCAGAGACTCTAAATTGTGACTGTTCTATGTCTCCTGATCTCTAGAATAGCTCAGCACCTAGCAATACACCCCTTCTCAAGATGGCTCCTGGTTATAGCATCTGAGATAGTGAGTGATATAATGGATTTCTTCTTCAAAGCTAGCTTGCTATTCAGGACAGGTCACTTCCAGATCAAGTTCCCATACTGGATTTAAAGCTTATACGAACCATCCGTCTGCCAATCTATTATCTCTGGGGATTCCTGCTCTCTCTGGCTTACTTTGTGCTTGCAGTATTGGGTTCCCTTTCCCAAGATGAGGATCTGAGAGGAGGAACTGCAGGTTGCTTTGTGCTTTTTTGAGTTGTCTTTCTGTTTCTCTGTGCTTTTTAGTTTTCCCATTACCTCTTTTCTTGATTCCTGGAGCTCTTCCTTGTTCTATTGTTGCAATGTAGTTTCTTCTTTGTGCCCTGACTCCTCACTTGCAGAGTCATGAGAAGTATACTTCTATTCCGTCATCTTACTCTGGAAATCCTCAAAGTGGTTCCTGCAATGGCCTAGCTCAGAAAATTTTCTCAAAAAGGTGACAGGGAAAGGGTTGAGAGCCTTGTACTACCTCAATTTCCTCCTGCCCTCCTGCTTTCTTTCTTGCCTACCTCTCATTATAAAACCACTATATACACCTTTCTAGTTTACATTTGGTGCCTTGTAGCTGTGGCCACACATGGTGGAAGGGACAAAGCAACTCTCAGGGGCCTCTTTTATAAGGGCACTAATCCCATCCACCATTCACCCTGTGGTGAATAAAATAAAATAATGTGTGCTTGGGAAGGATTTTTGGAAATGTTTTCCTCGTATTTGAAGAAAAAGTCTATCTTTTGCCTCTACCTATCCCCCCTTTTTGATTTGAACCCTGACATAGGCATGATACCTGTACATGTGGCAACAAATGGAAGGACTAAAAACAATGAATTTTAGGATAAAAATATGGAAAGACCCCCATGTCTTGTTCTTTTCAGATTTTTATAACAAAATATCACAAATTGAGTAGAACATAGACAATATTCTTATTTCTCACAGTTCTGGAGGTTGGAAAGCCCAAGATAAAGGTGCTGGCACATTCTGTGTCTGGTGAGAGTGCACTTTCTAGTCATAGATGGTGCCTTCTAGCTATGCTCACATATAGTGGAAGGGACAATGTGACTCTCAGTGCTCTTTTATAAGAACACTAGTCCCATTCGTGAGAGTCTACTAACCTCACAAGGACCCCCACCTGCTAATACTATCATCTTGGGGATTAGTTAACATAAATTGTGGGAGGATACATTCAGACCACAGCACAGGGATTCTTGATGGCATTATAGATCCCACTGTAGAAAGCCAGGAACTGCCGAACTCCAATTCTAATTAAGATATTTAAATGTCAGTGAAATATTTTTTTCTTATTTGCAGCTGAATGTATCCAAACCCAGAGCTAAAAACTTTCATATCCATCACCTTCAGCTATGAATAACCTTCATCCATTTAACCCTAATATAGTCACTTTCTATGCTGTGCTGTGAAAAAAATATTGAAAAGTTCTGACTTATTTGATACATTCCTTCTTCCCTCACCTAAAAAAATCTGGGGGCTGGTGGAGTGGCTCAAGTGGTAAGAGCACCTGCCTGGCAAGCATGAGGCTATGAATTCAAACCCCAAGTGCCAAAAAAAAAAAGTTTAAAAAATTATATCTGTGCCATTCTGACAAGATGTATCCCAATCTCAGAAAATGAAGAGTCTTTTTTTGTGGTATTGGGGGTTGAACTCAGGGCTTTGCACATGCAAAACAGGCAATCTACTGCTTGAGCCACCCTCCAGTCCATTTTGCTTTGATTATTTTTGAAAGATGAAGTCTCATAAACTATTTGCCCCAGCTGGCCTCGAACTGCAATTCTCCTGATCTCAGCCTCCCAAATAGCTAGGATTATAGGCATGAGCTGCCCAGCTTGAAAATGAAGAGTCTTGATCAAAGTTGATATTCCTGTATCTTTAACTTATATCCTACCATCTTTCTATTGTTTCCTGTCTCTTTGGCCTCTCATTCTTAACCAGCAATTCCTGCAATTTAGGTGTAGCTTTCATTCTAAAGTTTAAAATCCCTGGGACCATGTTTCTCTCTGGACTGCTCTAGCCCTTATTATTTTTTTGTCAAGCCAGTCAATGTTCTTGGTTTCTATGTTGCCATCTATTTACTCTGTAACCTACATTTGTCGTCTTTGTCCCATCATGCCACTGACATAGTTCTCAATAAGATGAAGTCCAACATCTTTGCTACTAGGTCTAAGATGCTTCTTGTATCTTCATTTTACTTGACTTTTCTTTTTGCTTGTATTTGACAACCATTCACAATTTCCTGAGTTTCTCATTTCTCTGTCACTATTTCTTCTGATTTCTTCCTACTTTTCTCATTGCTCCTTTGTCTCCTTCATGGATGGATCACTTCTTCATTCACCTTAAATGTTGCTGTTTTGCACATTTCTGTTGACTTACTATGTTCACTTGGCATGGTTCCAGTCATAGGGCATTAAACTCCAACATATATGTTATTTGCCTTCAAAATCATAGTTATAACCTTGACTTCTCCTGGGCCTTGGATGCATATATTATTAGGTCACCAAAAACTTTCTATTTTCTACTTATAAAATCTGTAGCATCACAAATTGTATGGGATGATTTCAACAGCCTTTGAGAAATTAAAGTTTAATTTTGGTTTTAGTCTAGTTTTTCTTTCCCTGCAGTTGTTTCATCCTATCCATTTTTTACAGTGTGTTTTCATCATACTTCAGTTGATGTTAATGTTATGTGAGAGCCATATTTAAGATATGGAGAACCTCTCAAAAATTTAAAACACTTGCAAAACATTTAATAAATTCAGTTTTTTTAAAAAAAAGGTTCAAAAGTAAGTTCTACTTTCAGTTTTTTTCTATGGTAATTTGGTTATTCTTGATTCTTTTCATTCCCCCATACATTTTAGAATCAGCTAGTCAATTTACACACAAACAATATACCTGCTTGGATTTTAAGTGGGAGTACACTGAAGCTATAGATTGTGGAATTTTTTTATATTGTATGTTTCAATATGATTTAAAAAATAACAAAAATGTAATATGTAAAAACTCTAACCAAAAAACTTAAACAGTATTAAGAGAAATTAAAGGAGTCCAAAATAAATGGAGGATGTGCCATGTTCGTGCATTAGGAGGAAGATTTATTCTACCAGTTACAAAGACATCTTATAAAGCTCCTACAATTTATACAGTGCTGAGTTGGTGCAAGAATAGACAAAACAGTTAAACACAAGAGAATTTTAAACATAAAGCAAGTATAAATAGACCTATACTTGCTTTATGATAAGAATGATGTTCTTGGATGATAAGAAAAGGATTTGAGCTGGGGAGGTGTGGCTCAAGTGGTGGAATTCCTCCCTAGCAAGTGCAAGGACCTGAGTTCAAACCCCAGAACCACAAAAAAAAAAAAAAAAGAAAGAAAAGGACTTTTTCCTGATAAACTTGGGAAAATCAATTGGATATCCATAGGGAAATATTTAGACCTTACCTCATTCCAATTCCACATGAATTATAAATCTAAAAGTAGAAGGCAAAAAAATACAGCTTCTGGAAAATAACAGATTTGAATATTTTCATGACCTTGGATATAGGTCAGGATTCTTTAATTAAAACACAAAAGATACTTACCATTAAGTAAAAGATTAATAAATTGAACTACATTAAAATTAAGAACTTCTGCTTTTAAAAAAACTGCTAAGAGAGTAAAAAGGCAAGTCATAAGATAAAAAAAAAGCCCATATATAATCATATTGTTCCTGTAATATATTTTAAAAATTCAAATCAGTAATCTAAAAAGTTAGATACCTCTCAATAGAAAAATTAAAGTGACTTTAACAAAAATTTACCAAAGAGAGTAATATCCAAATGTCCAACTAATGTATCCAAACTTAATCTCATCCATAATCAAAGAAATGCAAATTAAAACTACAATATTATAATACTACCTACCCACAAAAATGACTAAAATAGAAATTGGTAACAATTCCAAGTGTCAGTGGTGGTGAATAGCAACTACAATTCTTGTAATCTTCTAGGATTAGTGTGAATTGTTAAAAAATCATCTTATAAAACTGTTTTGCAATGTCTATTAAAAATGAATGTATATATACATATCCTATTACCTAATACCTAATTTCCTAGCAATTTCACCAAAAGATATGTATAGGATATTTACATTGCCCTTATTCATATTATTATTAATAACAGCCCAAATTAGAAACAATCTGAATGCCTATCAGCAACTGAATGCATAAATAAATGGATGATGTAGTCAATCAGTGAATACTACACCACAATGAAAATGAACAAATTACTGCTACAGAGAACTAATGAATCTCACAGTGGCAATGTTGAGCAGAAGACAATGCAAAAGAGTATATACTATATTATTCCTTTTACATATAATTTGCCTACAATATTACAAATCAAAATACTTTGTTGCCTTTATAGAAGAGAGTGATAATTGTGAGGGGGCAAGAAAGAGGTTTGTAAATGACAGTAATGTTTTATCTCTTGATCTGAGTGGTACATAGTTTAATAGATTTTGTGATAATTCATCAAGGTGTGAACATTTTATTACAGTTTTAAAAAACAAAGCATAAGTATCTACTAATTAACAGACAGTAAATCCCTTATAATTGATAAGAGATTGTATTTTTGTCATGTATAACACTTGTAATCAAAATACAGTACACTAATACTTGTGTTCTCCAAAGTCATAGACTCAAAATGATGGAATACAGAACTAAAGCCATGGAACAATGGCCAAAATGAAACAATTATAGCTAAATGAAGTAAAAAACTAAGATGTTTTGTGAAAAGTCTTCAAAAACATTAATGTGGATGATTCTATTGTATGGTGTTATCTGTAACACTACACAAAATAAATATATTTATTACTAGATTCTAATAATTTTCTTAACTTACCAAATAAATTAGTGCTGCATATGAAGCATACATTATGCTAGTTAAAGCAGTTTTTGCTGGAAAAGAGATTATTTCAAATAAGGAACCCCTTCCGACCTGCAAAAAACAAAAATTTTCTTATTAAAACAAAAATTTTCAATGCTTTAATGTTATATTTTACAATGTTATTGTAAAATAGAATTAAACATTTTTCTTCTAAAAAAGTCTATCTTACAACTATCTAGGTTTTTTTTACATTTTAGTTTACTTTTCCCCTTTTAACAAGAAGTTACTTTACTTTTACTAATCAAAGTGCATGACAAATCTGTAAAATTCTTGTATTTCTGATACCTACATTACTTCAACTTTTTCAGTTATGGACTGTGCTCACTAGGAGGTGCTCCTATGCATATTAGAAAAACACAGTTGTTTCTTTGTTCAAGTTCACGTAATCATTCTTTACTAAATTATTCACAACCTCAATTTAAGCAAACAGCAATCAAAATACTGAGCATTTCCTGGAGATTAATGACCTGCTTGTAAACATTAATCATGAGACTGCTGACAGCCAGCATTGACCTTAGATGATCATTAAGCTTTGGGAATGCTCTGCTCATACACAGCATGTTGTTATAAAGCCTAAGAACATTTACACTAAAAATGAATTTGCCTCACAGATGTCTCTAGTTTCTGGTAAAAGGTGGCCCTGCCTTAAACATATCGGTCTAACATATTCAGTTTAAGGGAACTAGTTTTTCTTAAAGGCCACCTCTGTTGAGCAGGATATGAAATGAGGACATTATGAAATACATTCCCTTCCCATTTGGCAGTGAAATGGCAGTTAGCCATGCTTCTCCAAAGATCCAAGCCACTCAGTGGCTTCGATGAACTTCTAAATTGTACTGGCTGTAACTAATAAAGCACGTAAATGCACAGTATAAAATGCGCACATACTAAAAAGAACAGTGTGTACATGTTCCTTAAAAAGTTATTCGTAACACTGAGGGGCTGGCGATATTGCTCACTGATAGCACAGTGTTTGTCTAGCATGTGCAGCCCTAGGTTTGATCTCAAGCACCAACAAGGAAAAACAAAAAAAAGTGGCATGTGGTTGTAGTCCCCACTACATGGGAGGCAGAGGCAGAAGGATGGCTTGAACTCAGGAGTTCAAGACTAGCCTGGGCAACATAGTTGAGACCTCATTTCAAAAAAAAGAAAAAAATATAGCATTGAAAAAATTAAAACAGTAAGAGCAGAATGGTTAGGAAAATTATATCTACCAAATGATATGATATGCAGTCTCTTAAAAAGGTGCTTCTGAAGAACACGTGATGATATTTTATTGAACAAAAACTCATGTAGCATTGTATAACTGGTCCTATTCTATGTGCTTTATAAGCCAGACATGGTGGCACATCCTTATAAGTCCCAGCTACTTGGGAGGCTAAAGCAGGAGGATGACTTGAGCTCAGGAATTCAATCGCAGGAGTTCAGGACCAGCCTGGACAACACAGAAAGACTCCATCTCAAATTAAAAACAACAACCAGAACTATGTTCTTTATAATGCTCTGTTTAGTTCTTTTAAAAATCCTATGAAGTTGGTATTATTGTCTCCATACTGCAAATAAAATTAAAAGAGAAGTAGTTAAATTTAAACCAGGAATGATATTCCAGGTCTTAAACATTTAATCTGATCAATAAGTTGTGTTGCTTGGAATACATTGTTATGAAGAGTGGTAACGGACAGTATTGAAATAGGTAATATTTATCTCATATATTTGCTATGAAAATAATGAAATGCTTGTAAACTGCTTAACAGAATGCCAGACATGGTGAACACTAAGGAACATGGCAGACATTACTAATATCTTATGAGATACGAGAGTGAGTAAGGTTCAAAGTTGTTAGCATAACAAATAATCCTATTCCAAACAAAAACAGGACAAACGAATCTATGCTGTTGGAAGTCCAGAAAACAGTTATCTAGCAAGGGTGGGAATAGTGATTAGAAGGCAAATGAGATTTTTTTTTAGGTGCTGCTAATGGGCGATTTACCACAGGTTGTGTTCAGTTTATGAAAATTCATTCAATTGTATACTGAATGATTTGCACACCATTTGCTATATTTCATTTTTAACATTGAAAACTTCTATGTCTATTATTTTTATGATAAAAATAAAACACAATTACCTTTACATAGAAAAAATTTGGACAGAAATGCACCAAAATTTTAATAGCTTTTATATTTTGGCAGTACAGTTTACATTTAGTGAACACTCATTATATTCCAGGTTTTAATGGATTCATTTGCATTGTCTCATTTTATACTCTAACAGAACTGTGAAATAGGAACACAGATTCAGGAAATTTAAATTCTTTCTTGTTTTCTGTATTTTCCAAGTGAAGTTTAAAGAGGAAGAGCATACGGCATTTCTTGTAAGTGAAATTACAGAAGGATGCTTAGCATTCTGTGCTTAGTTTTTGATTACTGATGCCACTAGTGTGAGTGAATCAGAATTTCCCTGCCTCCATCTTAAGTGATTGATGGGATGCAGAAACCAAGAATACTGTATGGTCTATTAGCCAGGAGTGGGTGAGGAGAACCTATTTCCTTTCTTCTTCCTTTGCCTTTGGGCCATACCAACTCCCAAATGTATGGATAAGTAAGGGGAGTTTTTAGCCAACTCCCTCCATAAGTCAACCTGGAAAATTTGTCAAGAGTTCCTGGCTTCAGTAGAGAGTTTCCAGGAAATGAAGTAGGGGTTGCGTTTTCCTTCTTGCTAGAAGCATCAAAATGGCAGCATGTCCTTGCATCCAACAGTAAGGCTACAAGGAGACAAGCATACAAGTAGAGAACAGACTCTCCAGGAAAACGAAAAGCAAATACTCCCCAACAAAATGCCTCCTATGGAGAGAAGAGATTCGTGAGTTTGTGAATACACGAATGCATAGTTGGAGATCTACACTTGAGAAGTAGAAAGCCACATAATAAGATAAGTGGTGTCTGCATGAGAAATCACTGTTTTACTACATTTGTTTCAGATTCAGTCCCTTACCTAAAATTAATTAAACCTGATGATTTTCAAAATGAATTATGTAGATAATATATGTTATGCTTGTGACTAATTAATTCACATATTTTGGGTCATTTTTCACTGTTTTAATGCTTTTAATGTATACTTTCTATTTCTGCAACAAATCATTCCTATAGAAAATATATTTCCTCCAAAATTTATGTGGTTACTGGCAAACAGCCATTTTTCAATTTTATGACTCACTTGCACTACATATTTTATATTACAAACCACTGTTTCATTTTTGGATTGCTTTTAGAAATACTATACCTTAGTGTATAGTATAAACTGAGATCAATAAACAGGAGAAGTTTGGTAAATAGGATCTTTATTTGGATTGCCTTGGCCTATTTGAAATAATTACCTTAACTTTGTTACATTAATTTCATTTTATTTGCATTTGAGTTAAAAGTATCTTGGTACCAACATTATGTCTATATATTTCTTATTTTTTAGTTTTGTGACATTAATATGTACAATATGTGGATAATTGAACATTAAAAACATTTCAGGCTAGGCATGGTGGCTCACACCTGCAATCCCTGCTACCTGGGAGGCAGAGATAGGAAAGACAATGGTCCAGACCAGCCCAGGCAAAAATCACGAGACCCTCTCTGAAAAATATCTAAAGCAAAAAGGGCTGGTAGATCATATAGTTTTGGGATTGAGTTGGTGAGTATTCACAATGTGTGGAAAAGCATGACACAGACCATACGATCTCAGTTACCTAAAATGGATTGTTGTGTGTACACACAGGATTTAGGACAATCCAACTGTACTGCTTGTGGCTATGGATGATTTTGTTCTTTGCTTCATATGTTTGTTTCCTGTAATGCACATGTTAACTTAATAAAGGTTATTTTAAAAACCTGAAAAAAAAAAAACAACAAAAAACAAAAAGGGCTGGTAGATAGAGCATCTGCCTACCAACTGTGAGGCCTTGAGTTCAAACTGCAGTACTGCTAAAAAAAATAAATAAAAAATAAACGCATAAACTTTTCCCATGTATAAATTTGACCACTTCATCTTATAAAAGTATCTGTGTTCATTTTATTTTCACTAAAAATGACATAAATCACAAGAAAGCTAACTATTAGCAGTTAAGAAAAGAAAGATCCACTTATTCTGGCCTGAAAGTTGAACTGCCAGGCCAACAGCTTTATGTTGTACAAAAGCATCAAGGGAGGGGAGGGGGAGGGGGGCAGGAGGGAGAGATGGTCCAAACGATGTGTGCACATATGAATAAATGAATAAATAAACAACAAAAAAAAGAACAGTAATAATAATTTTTAAAAAACCAGCAGCTTGATGAGGGATACATGGAGAGCCTAGAAGAAACTAACTGGGTGATTCAAGAACAAATGTAGCAAGAAAGTCTAACTGCTGTCAATCAGCAGGACTAGAAAACAAAGTGTCTCCTTTAAGTTTGCAAAAGCTACATTATCCATGTCTTTGCTTAGTTACTCACAACTCTCATTAGTACAGGAAAGGCTCTAGAAGTTCACAGTAAAGGAATCTCTTTGATTTTTGTTTACCCCAGTGTTTACATCCCCCATAAATGTCAAGCAGCCTAGCCGCTTCACCAACTTGGAGAAGTACGCCTCTGAGAGGTTCTACTTTCTAGAAAATGTCCTCTTTTCCCAGGTCTGAATCACACCTTCCAAGTAAGCCATGTGGCAGGCCCATCAAGAATGCACAGATGTTCTTGATATTTTTAAGATTTACAGTTTAAATCCCAAATTGGAGTCTACCTTGAAGGGTGGCGAGTGAGGAAGAACCTTTCCTCAGATAAGCTTTTCACTTCCACCCTGGAAAGATAGCATTTGTTCATCAAGATGGAATGAAATGTAGGGACTGAGGGTTTGCTTCATTTTTTCCCATACCTTGCCCTACAATAGTCCACATTGTCAATACAAAGTAGAAACAGTCATCTCAAATGCCTTTTTTTAGGGATGATCCTATCACAAGAAGAGTTCCCAATCCTAAGGCCCTGCATTGACCTGCCAGAATCAACAACTATGTCTGGGAGCTGACGTGTATTGGCTGAAGTCAGCATTTAAACTGATTATCTAGGTCACTGCAATGAGAGCAGCTGCAGGATTCTCTCAGCCAGGCAGCTCAAAAGGCTGGGCAGATGCACCATTGTGTAAATACTGGTGCCACGAATATTGAAAACCTCCCGGAAATCTCTAATCAGGGTTTTCCATTCCTGAGACCTTGCAGAACTAGTCCCTATCCTACCACTGCAGTCTCAGACCTGTAAAACCTGAAGAGCAACCTGACTTGGCAGCTGTACAGCCAGGAGCAAAGAACCCCCTTCTAACAAGACTGCTAGTGAAGATAGTTGACCCCTACCCTCTGTGCTCCTGTCATGACAGGCCATCAGAATCTTTGTAGATAGTTTGTATTGATTGGGTGTTAGGACAGCTCATATCTGGCACATATCTCAATATGCTAATAACATGGGGCACACTAGATCTAAACTTTCAACCAGAATAGCTCAGGGGTACAGTGTCAAAGGAGCTCTTGGACCAGCATCTGTTCTCTGATTATCTTGAGGAGACCATTACTGCATGCTTCATGTCAGACCTCTTCATGTCAAAGGGCTGAAGCACTACTCTAGTTATTGTCAATGTCCTAATGAAAATGCTTCTCTGTTTTTCCATGTTTTTTCAGGGAAGTAATCTGTCTTTCTGATATTCACAGGCACATACTATAAAAAAAAAGATACGAGTTTCAGTAAAACCATTTAAATCATTCCATGTACAAATTCATCTATCCATCATTCGTCACCCTCAATAGGATACCTGCCTTCCTACAGAAAGTTTTCATAAGTGATATCCTTTCTGTATTCACAAAGTATGTCCCTTTGCATAGTGATTCCAGCCCTCACTCCTTTTTAATTCCCCACATTGCTGTGCTCGACCTTGGTGCAGGAAGCCTGGAAATTCTTAAAGGAGTTCATGCTGGAATCTATTCTGGGCAAGCTGAAGGGCCTCACATAACTTCTCCACGCTGTGACTCTTACTCTCAGCACACTCTGATACTGCGGGTCGCTCCATCCCCAGAGCAGTCTTCTGACCACTGCCACGCCTCACATCTCATACATTCCTCTGTTGTGCCCTTGACTGTCTGGGCCAGTGTATTCATATTCACACTTCTGTTTCTGTCCTCACTGAGTCTTTTAGATTCGACATATGTTGCTTTCTTACTTGCTCTGATATAGTTTCCTTTTAGTGATAAATCTGCTTCTCTAACCACTGCACTCAAATGAGGCTTCTTCCTCATCCTCAAAGACCCTGGAACCTCTGACCTGGGACTGTTTTCTCTTGTCTCCCCCAGCCGTATGGAACTACTAATATTCTCTCTCACTTTAGAATCCTAATGTATACTTTTTTTTGAAACCATTCTCTTACTTCTTCACCTGGCTAATTCTTTCACCTTCACATCTCATGTAGAGTACTATATTTTCTAGAACACCTACAGTGTCCACTCTTTGAAATTACACATCTTTTTTTCAATGCTTCTATCATATACTTTGCACTCTTTGATCACACACTTGCTATATCCTACTAACATTGTTTGCTTATTTACCCTTCAGCTCCCCATCCATGTAGGACAAGGGTGAGATATCTCTAAATCCTTAGTACCTAAACCAGTGATTTTACATATCAGGTTTTTGACAAATATTTGTTGAATGAATAAAAAGGTTCAATTATGCTTCACTTACTTCCCAAAAGAAATTTGACCATCTATATTAAAACTTGTGAAGGACAGCTGGTTCCAGCACATGGCAGACTGAGCTAATGTCATTTTTTGTGTAATGTGCCATTTACACAAAAAACACTGAAAAATTCTGTGTAATTTAGCCCCAAAATGTAATGTAAGCCTGAGTTGACAAAAAAGAAAGAAAAATTCCTTGTGCTGGGAACAAAGAGAATACTAACTGCTAAACCAGCAAGGATATGAGCTTATATCCCAGGAACTCAGGGCTGATGCTGGACCCTGAAATAATGGTGGGGTGCTTGAATTTTAATGGACAGAGTGGGTTAGAGACTTGGACACACATAAAACAAGGATTGACCCTTTGCAGAGATGCAATTTCAGTGAAAGTAGGACTCAAACAACTGCACCCACCAGTACAGAAAGGAAAAAAGAAAGCTGTTCTCCACCTAGGGCTGGAATTCTCCCATGAGAGATTAAAATCCCAAGCTTGCACCTTATAAAAAGTGTTTAGCTTTATCCTATCAGTGTGTTGCAGGAACATCCAACCTGAAACAACATAAAGATTGATCCTAGTTTCATGAAAATCCTCAACACAAAATTCTTCCAAGTGGGACAGTTCCACTTCAGAAGGGATTTTTTTTGGAGACAGGGACTTGCTCTGTAACCCAACCTGGCCTTGAACTCTCTGTGTAGCTCAGGCTGACCTTGAACTTGTAAATCCTCCTGCTTCAACCTCCCGAGTGGCAGGATTACAGATCGGTACCATCACACCTGGCTCCAGAAGGGATTTAAAAAAAAACTGAGACGTTCCAGTTAAAATTAATTATAATACATAATGAAATTATCACTCTGATTATGATATAACATAGGTCTCAATAGTATGAAAAATTACCCTACTTTTAATACTTCAAAGAATAATCATTTAAAAGACTGTACATAAATATGTTCAAAATAATTGAACTGATTTTTTTTTTTAAAAAGGAATAAACCTGGAAAAGATACTTTGAAAAGAGAGAAGCAGCAGTAACTTTGGGAAAACCACCAAATAGGACTTTGACAAATGATTAACTTAATGTTTTAAATTTAAAAATACACTCAATAAGTAAACGTACACTGTAGACACAGCTAACTACTCAAGATGCATCAAAACAAGACAAATAGAAAAAAAACATGAGGAAGATAAATTGAAGAAGTTATCCACAGGTTCATGAATCAGAATGATTCTCAAGAAAGTGTACCCTTGATAACAGCTAACAAAAGTTGAAGCAATCTCTCAATATGTACCTGGAAAATGTCTCATACAAATGGACAAGGAAGCATGTACAAGTATGTTTACTAAAGTAAAGTTTGTAATAGAAAAAAATTAGAAACTAAATTGCCCATATGCTCAGCAAGAGCCAAACGTGAATTATTTTTTCTTTTAGTGGAATACCAAAAGAGAAGCAAAAATAAACTATAGCTCTATATATCGAGAAAAGTTAACACAACTGAGTTCTAAGTTTATCTCAGAAACTCATTGTTAGTCAAGGCAAAAAGGCAAACACACTGTTTTTTAGTTCTCATTACTGAATAAAAAGAAATACAAATTCAACTGGAATGGAATGATACAATTTTTTCTGCTACTGAATTTTCATGAGTGTTGGGAAACTATTCTCTATGGACTTCTGAGCAAAGAACATAGTTGAATATCAAACAGCCTTGGAATCCAGAGAAAGGGCAGATCTAGAGATGTACCTCACCGGACATTTACTAGGGCACTTTATGCCCTGTCCTTTTTCTCTTCCAGATACTTTCTTACATTTCAGGGTAATGAATAATCCAACCCACCCCCTCTCAGAGGAGGAAGATGTGTCATTGTCCCTGAAAAGCTAAGTCTCTTAATTTTAAGGTTCCTGTCTCCTGTGATGCAACCGGCTACACACACAGGTAATATGACCTTCATCACACTGCCCTATGGGAATTAAGATAGGGAACCAACACGAGATTTTACTCAGGCTGATGCTTTTACTGTGACTAACAATCAATATCCCTTACCCAATGTTCGTGTGCGTGTGTGTGTGTGTGTGTGTGTGTGTAACCATAGCAGGCTAACTTGTTAGCATGCAAATAGTGTAAAATCCTCAGCTCTTTTACAGCTGTGATTTAGATTTTGCACAGAGACAAAAAGGAAGGAAGACTAACATAATGGACATGATTTCTTATGAAGTACAGAAATATTCTTCAAAAGACATCTAATATCAACTTTATAGAAACTATGGGCTTGACAAAATGCAAAGAAAGAAACAGTGAGGCAAAACATTAGATATGGAAGGATATTTCAGTGAGAATTTAAGATAATATAGTTCAGCTATGTTTCTTTTTGATGATGTAAAGATATAAGAACAAGGCTTGCAGTTCTTAGAAAATCAAGTGATTAGTAAACACAAACCATTTTTTATTTTCTTATACATCAGACATTATAAGGGAGCCTTTTATAAATACCATTCTCAGGGAATTCATAGCTGACATATCTGATGACTTTTGGAAATGTCAAAATCTTTGATTGAAGAGATACTCCTATATAATAGAGTATTTGTTGTGTATTTATTGATTTTGGCCATCCAGTATCTATCTTACCATCATCTTGAAACAACAGAGTTTTGTTTGAGGATTTACACCTTCCACACCACTATCAGGCCTTGTGGTCTGGATAGGTTTCCAGACCCAACTCCAACACTAGCAGGAAATTGAAACTTAGGTGCATCCCGTTTTCCGGGGTTAGAGGCGTGCACTGAGAAGTAAGCCATTCTCCAAGAATAAGCCTGATGGTCATGGACTCTGTCTCTTTTCTGTTCTAACTGAACCTGGAAAGATGGAGCCTCAGAAACAGATGAAAGGCGTTTTGCAGCCAAGAGGGGAAAGCCAGTCTAAGAATGGAGCTAACATAGAGAAGGTAGAATTGAGGTATAGAGAGAAAAGGAGAAACAGGATCCTGAAGGCCATATATGAGTACCTGTGTCCAGCTATGTCTGGAATCTTAACAACTCTGGGTTTATGTACCTGAACTAATAAAAGAGCTTTTATTTTTCTTGGCTTAACCCAATTTGGGCCTGATTTTCTCACAAAAGTGTTCAAATTTATTAAATCTGGGGTTCAGATGTCAGATTTGTAAGACTCTGAATCTTTTTGTAGTGAAAATTTAGAATACTTTGAACTATGCCCAGATAGAAACACCCAGAGTTCTGTGCTATAAAGTTTAGAAAGAAAAATTCGTCTTGAAAAAATTTTAACAGCTCTTTCCTTTAATAAAATATAAGAGAGCCTGCATAAAGCATTGTAGAAAATGTAATTTGAAATGTATTTAAATACTGATGGATCTATCCAAATGAATTTTTTTAGTTAATTTAAAATTCCTTCTTTTTTTTTATTTTTTATTATTATATTATTGCTGTACTGAAGGCATATTGTGACATTTACAAAAGTTCTTAGCAAATGAATTTATAGTTAAATATACTGTACTATGTTAAAGATTATTTTGAAAACAGTTATGGGAAGAGGAGCAAAACACAACCATTTTTAAAACTTATTATGGGATTTCTTTTAGGTTTGACACAAGGGATAATTTGCATGACTTATATTGACTTTGAACCATTTGAAATTGATAATCTCATATAGGTCAATCAAATCATAAGGTAGAAAAAAGCCCACCTAATTCCCTTTTCGAGTATATATTGTACTGAAAGAAGACCCAATATTCATTTCACTTATTCAAATATAGTACTGCATATGGAAGACTACCAGATACACTACATTTTCAAATTTTCAAACTTGGCACCTGTAGATTCTTTAGAAAGGGTTTAACTCTTTTGCAAATGCAATGTTTACTTACCTGCACGTTATATAAGGGTTGCCTTGGTGTATTAACTTCCCTCAGCAGACGGTGAGATATGCCCTTTAACTCTGAAAGCCTATATACAAGCTTAGGCTGCAGAAGTTTGGCCACTGACTTGGAGGATTGGGAGATGCTGTTTAATCCTTGAATTAATGTTCCCCGGTTGATCTTGGCTAAAGCAACAGCCATCCTGATTTTGGATGTTTTCGGCACAGGCTCTCTTTTCTGAAATATAAGCCTTTGAAAATTATCTGATGTGTGATTTGCCAATCACACATCTACTTCTAGCAGACTGACTATACAAATATGTTGTGCATGGTGCCCTACATGTACTCCAATATTCATATATTCCCATACAACTCTTTGACTCCCCCCCCCCACTTACATCTTCATATGAACATATTATTTTTCCTAGGATAAATATCCAGAATTGAAAAGTAACTTGCCAAAAGACAAAATTTTTTCATTTTATACCTTTTTGCATTTTTTCAAAGAAAGCTTTCAAAAGCAAAAAAGAATTCTTATTTCAACATCACTCAAGATTTGAATTATTCAAACAATAGTGCTTATTCAAAACTGTTACAAATATTTTTCTAGTTTACATAAAATTTTTAAATGATGAAATAGAACATAGATAAACTATACATAAATTATGCATATAATTTAAATAAAAATAATACAAATACCCTGTATACCAATCACTAAGTTTAAGAAAACTTTACTTCTCAAGACTTCAGAAATTCTATCAGTATAGAAAATTTTGTGGCATTGTCAACACAAATGACATGTAGTTCTTTACCCTAAAGAATATCAGAAAAAATTACTTGCAAGTAGTGAGAGTACATTCCAGCTATAGGCAAGTGTAGTTTCCATTGTGAGTTTAAATAACACTATTCTGGCTTTTTATTTATAACTTAGGAAACAGTATTGATTAATAAGTATTAGTTGCAAAAAAGTAACTTTGATTCTCTAAATACTTGTTCAGCCTAAATATATAAATACAAAATTTCTTTCTTTTCTTTTCTTTCTTTCTTCTTTCTTTTTTTTCTTTCTTTCTTTTCTTTCTTTCTTTTCTTTCTTTCTTTTCATCTCTCTCTCTCTCTCTCTCTTTCCCTCTCTCTCTCTCTCTCTCTCTCTCTGTCTCTCTCTCTCTTTCGGTGGCTCTGGAGTTTGAACTCAGGGTTCACACTTGCTTTGCCATACTTTCAACCATTTTTGCTGTGATTATGTTGGAGATAGGGTCTCTCTTTTTGCCCAGGTTGGCCTAAATTCCTGATCTTATTTTATGCTTCTGCTGTTGCTGGGATGACAGGCATGAACCACCATGCCCAGCTGTTTTTCCACTGAGATGGGAGTCTCACAAACATTTTTGCTCAGGCTGATTTTTGCTCAACCCTCCTGATCTTGGACTCCTGCATAGCTTGGGATAACAGGTGCATGCTACAGAGCCCAGCTGTTGGCTCATCAACTTTTTGCTCTTGCTGGCCTCAAATCTCAATTCTTCAGATCTCAACTTCTCAAGTAGGTAGTTTTACAGGTGTAAACCACCAGCATCTGACTCAAAATACCTTTTAAATGTAGTTTTTGCCTGTAGCAAATGTTGTATGTTTGTCTAAGAGCTAACATACTATAAATTCATTATAAATGCCTCCACTTTTATCCTAAAATTATTTTATTGCTGTTATTTCTCATCAATGTTCAATATTCCTCTTACTGTTCAGCACATTTTGTTGAAAGTAACCAGAAGCTATTTCAGCTTGTCAATAAGGATGGAGTTTTTAGCATTTGGTGTCCTGCTGTGGTTTGATTTGTTAAAATCCTGAAAAAGTCCATTAGCCAGCCTGTGGTCTCAGAGAGTGCCATCTAAATTGTGGGCTGCTGAAATTGCTGCAATCCAAAGCCATTTAGAGGACAGCAATCCTAAAAGTGGTTACATAGAAGAGAGAACACGCAAAATAACAGGCAGGTACAATCAGTTGGTATACGAACTACTGTTCATAGATGTAATTCCATCTAGGAAAGAACCACTATTGCCCACAGTATCCAAAACTCCACCACATACAAATTCCATTTCTCTTATGTCTTTGTACAATTGCTGCACTGATTCCTCCCAACTTCTCCTCAAGGTGGGACAACTGAAAATAGTTTGGTTTTACCTCTGATTATAATTTGTTTACATTTCCCTTCATTACAATTTGTTATCATAAGTAGTGGGCCATATTGCCAGAGCAAACACGAGTGGGATATGTACCATTTCACTTTTATTAAAATGTTGTCTACTTATTCAAGCATTTAGTGTTTTGGGGACTCCTTGTATTTACAGTTGCAAAATGTTAAGATTCTGCACTCTCCCCATCCTTGTTTTGTAAGTTTCTTTATAGTCTTTTTTGTTTGAGACAACAGGGTCTGGCTTGGTAGCCCAGGCTGGCCTATAACTCATTATATACTCCAGGCTGGTCTCAAACTTGAGATGTTCCTGCCTCTGCCTCCCAATGACAGGCACGCACCACTGTGCCCAACACCTCAGAAACACACAGAGGCACCTAAAGGTTGCTGACCAATTGAAACAGCATCAGTTAATAAGACGGGTTCTAGATTCCTGCTCCAGATTTCTCCATTTGACCTCCACTATTTGAATATAGATCCTACTTTCTCTTTTTTCTCTTTTTTCTACAGCCATGCCTGTTTCTTTGTCATCAGCAGTTTTAATGCTGAACTCCAATTTCTATTACCTCAGCGTTTCACTATCCTCCATCTATAAAACCAGCCTGTCAGCAACTCTTACTCAGTTCTTTCTCTGAATAGTGTCAGAATGTGACCTCTTCTCGTCACCCCCATACTACACCCAGGCCACTGTAGTTAGACACCACTATCTCTCTTTTCCAAATTAGTGTGTTAGCCACCCAAATGGTTTCCTTGCTTCCAGCTTTGCCTATTTTTCATGCTTTCAATAACTCATCAGCCAGAGAGAATCAATGAAAAAATCCTGTCAGATCAATCTTTCATCTGGTCACAGCTTTAGTGGCTTCTTCTACTCACTGTAAAAGCAAAGTACACAGCCCCTCAGAAACTAACTTGTTCACCTCGCTGGCCTCTTTGTCTTTTTCTTTCCCTTTCACACCTCACTATTTGTTGAACTCATTTGTAGACATGGTGAAAGGTGAGAATACAAAGTTGAGCTCTTTCTTGTCAGACCCAGACAAAATCAGAGCTGGGAAGTTACGAAGGAAGCGGGCTATGGACTACGTGTCCAAGGTAAGTACTTCCTCAAAGGACTTTCTTTCCAAAGGCTCAGAAGAGAGCTCTCATTCTGAATGCACCCCATGCTTTGTATACCTTACACTCATAACAGATGATAAAGTTATCTTCAGCATTTTTTAAAACTGCAGTAAGTCAGCAAGCTTCTCTGGACAGAACACTTGCCCAGTAATGGAACCTCTACCAATCAGCTGACACCAATATATGCCCCAGGTCTCCAAGAGCAATGACCCCCACATCCAAGTAGCTAACATAAATTTCTCCCTTTTGCCTTCAAAATCTTCCCCTTTTCTGACCTGCCTCAATATATCTATAGTTTACTATGGCACACGTATTCCCATTGCAACACTTTTCTACTTCCAAATAAATATAATTTTTCTTTAGAGAATCTCTGTCTGATTGTCATTTAGGTTGAAAACTTCTATCTCAGAGACTGTGCACTCGCTATACCATTTGATTCCTTGCGTGTCCCAAGGTTCATTCCCTTGCCTCCTTTAAATCTGAATTAAAGGATCTCTTCTCACCAGAGTTTCCTTGACCACCTCAGCAATCAATTTTTCTCCTGACACCAGCACCACTTCCTCATATCCCTTCTCTGCTATGTTTTTCTTCCCCCTAACATTTCCACTAAATACTGTAATTCATATCCATTTATTGGTTTTCTATTTGACAAGGATGTAACTTGTATGACAGTAGCCAATTGGTTCACTCATGTTTTCCCCTATGTGTCTGACACATAGTAGGTACTCTATAAATATTTACAGAGTATATGAAGAGTATCCTAAAATATAACAAAATAGTATTGAATAATATCAGATAAATATACCAAATACTAAAGTAAAAACCACCTAGAAAATTTCAGTGCACAGTGTACTCTGTAACTTTCACAGGGATGATAGTGCTGCACAAGAAACAACTCCTCAACACAAAAATATAATTGAGTGATAGAACATTCTAGTTACAGTCCTATTCTCATTGTATTTCAAAACCCCAAAACCATTACAAGTAATTTCCAGGCACTAGTGGTATGTCCTTAGCAATTTTTGTCCCACATTAAAAACATAAAAAATTTGGAAAGTACATTTGTACATGAAAAATTCAAAATTTTGACATGGGTTATGGCATTATAGTCTTTGCTCTGTCATTATGTAATTCCCACTCTTGTGGTATACAGTTACATGCAAAGTAACAACAGCAAAAACCACAAATCACCTCTCATATGAAAAACTCACAACAAATTGACCCTATTTGCTGGAAAAGATTTGTCTCATTCCAGTAAGGGTATTCTGAATTAGATAGTTTTTTAGTTCCCCAATTAAAGTAACCATTACTTTCTTCAAATTTAAAAGTTTGCTATTCTTAAAGTCTTTATATGAAAATCATTTTCAGTTTGTGAAGGTAATCCTTCAAACATTACTCTTTACTAAGGAGGTAGATACAGAGGTATTGGGGTCTATGCTGGATAGCATGCAAGGTTTGTAGGATAGTGGACTTCAGCAATCATTACCTCAAGTCAGGATTCTAAAATTAACTTCCCCCTACCCATGAAGAACTATTTAACAACTAGCAAGCATTATTCTGGGCATATTCTTCTATACAAATTCTGCTACCATGCCCCTCATATCTTTTTTGCCCCAGTTAAACAAGAAGTCCTGGGAGAAAAATTTAAATACTAATCCCAAAATTTACAGATTTAAAGTTCAACCCAATTAATAAAAACTTCTTAACATTTTAAAAAGTAGTCTTTTCAGTATGATGGGAACTATTGATCATCTTTGAAGAAAAAATTATAGTACTTCATATTGTGACCTTTTAAAAATAATCTAGTTAACAATGAGTGTAAACAATGTTTTCTGGACAATTTATTACTGATGAGAAAATAGCTTCAGATGTGCTATATCACCTAAGCTACTCAGGGTTCTTGCCAATCTCACTAACACATTCTTCAAAATAAACAATAGGAAAAGAAAATATAATGCGGGCTGGAGGTGGAGCGCCTGTCTCGTAACCCCAAGGTCCCGAGTTCAAACCTGGTACCAACAAAACAAAGGAAGAAGAATGTGTTTTGAAAATGACTAAAGAACCATGGTTACATTCTTGTCTAAGTAGGATAAGGTTCTTATGAGTACATCAAAGGCTGGAAATGGAAATGAAGAGTTCTTTCTTTGAGGATCAGAATATCCATCTATTTTGCCATAAATCATGCTTCTGACTCTAAGCGATAATGAAACTACTGAAAGGGTAGAAAGAGATAAAGAGAGTTATAAAAAAAAAAGATTCTCACTTCTTTGATTAAATAAAGTTCTAATTTCTCTAATATCGGCAATGAGGAAAGCACAATTTGGAAGAGATAACAGGGCTGCTTCAATGATTTGACATTCTAGACCAACCATAGACACCTGTCCATCTCTTCCCTTCATCCTCCACAGCATCACCAAGAAAAGTCTTAAAATACTTTATACTAAAGCTAGAGGAATGCAAAAAGGGAAGCAACTAGATTCCAAGTCTAAGATATGAAATTACAAATTTTTGTTTGCCCTCTGGAGCTCTTACCTTATCCTATCCCACTCAGCTGACCACCATCTATATGCTATGTTACCACTACAGAGCTGTTCACTTTCTAAATTAGATACAATTTATATCTACACATACACTCATCATAGTCTAATGCAATTGCTTTTTTTTTTTTAAGAACTCTGTCTTCATTGAATTAAGCCCACTGATTGAAAGAATCATGTCTTACTTATTTTCTGAGTCCCCTCTCCCCAGTCCTAAGCATTTATTAAATGTCTGTGGGCTGGTTTCTACATGAGTGATTACAGGTAGCTCTCATACCTCTCCTTTAGAATGAAATATATAGACTTTGTGATTACCATTTGCTCAGAGTGCTTCCTGGATGGGACCATTTACCTCATATTTGTCATTGACAAGAGTCTGACTTCTGGATAAATCTGACTTCTTGTTACTGTATCATGTAACTTTAAAACAGATTCTATTCCAGGTGTGGTCAAAATAACAGAAGCATACTTTTTCCACTGTAGTTTATATCCCTCATATTGTTTTTCTATTTGACAAGGATGTAAGTTGTATGACTTACTGTGTGCCTTTCAATAAGGTAGATTAAATGTGTCCCCTAAACAAGATGCAACTTTTTCTTGACTGTATGTCTCTACAAAATTCTCTAACTCCCTCCTCCTCACACTCCCAATACTTTCTCTGTTTCAAATCCTTTTTGGAACAGAGATTTTAAAATATAGCACATACATACTTTGTTTAAATTGATGAAAAACAATATTTTCTTTCCACATTAAAACACACACATTTATATCATATTTACCTTTCCACTGTTATAATTCATGTCAATTAACTGTTTGCACAATTTAATTGCCTTAGATGTTAGCTAAAGTGTATCTAGCTATTTTTCCAATCTTACATTAAGCAAATCTTAAGTAAACTACATTGCAATTGTGACTGTGAGAGACCACCAGATTTCCAATTCAGTGGCACAGTAGATTTCTTTAAATCACTTATCTCACTTCCTGATCCACAACCACTCTGAATAAGATTTGAAATTTGTTTTTTGAGGCAAAATTAATATTTTCTTAAGCTTTCAGCACTGATCTCAAAATCAAAGCATTAAATAACTCATATGATACTAAAAATACAATATAATTTTTGCGTTCCTTTTGAAACTTATGAAATCACATTACCTGATTAGACTGTGATAATCTTAGGATGTTAGGGAATTCATCTTTAAACTCATCTATAAGGTCCATGATTACTTTCTGGATCCCTTCAACTAAGAAAAAAAAAGTTAGGAAATATAAAACTTCAAAAAATATCTCCTACAGGGAAACAAGGGACCCCAAAAGGATCTTATTCTCTGTTGTTCCCACATCCATATCTCCTTTTACAACAAGATTATATATACTTCTTCCAGAAAAGTTCTTCAACACCTGTCCACATATCCACCCTACTGGTTTGATTGGCATGATGGATTCCTAAGTTCTTCGCAAGCTTGCAGGCTTAGGAGGAGGGCAGCCTTCCACTCAGGAAAGCAGGAAAGGACAGAACCTGCAGCTCACTGCTGGGGATTCTTTGTTACTACACAATGGACCTCTGAGAACTTGTTACAGAATCTTCTGAAGTCATTCTGGCAGTGGGAGGAGGAAGAATGTGTTTGGAGGCATACGGGGATGAGGAGGGGGATTAAAAAATGAACCACACTAAGAAGTTCTACAATATAAATTGAATTTTGTTCCAAATTCTGCATGATACTTCAATTAGTGGATCATCTGAGAACAAAGCTCCTTTTGAAAAGCATTGGCATGTGCTTGGAAAGAAATGCTTCACAGAGGATGCCAAGTAGGAAAGAAACACAAGCAGTTAATTCAGAAAGACTTCTCAACAGATTTTATGTCCGTCATCCAAATGAGGATCAGTAGGTCACAGTCAAGCACAACTGTGAAGTCTTTGGTTTGTCTTCTTTGTAATTGAAACCTTCATTTCTTCATCTTTTACCCATCCCACTTCAGAGGATCATTGTTTATTCTTCACCAAATCTGGGAAGAACTTATATCAGGTAGATTTTATTGATTATCATCCAGTTATAATTTAGTGTGGGTGAGTAAAGAGTTGATGAGTTAATCTCATTTTAAATTGAAACCTGTATACTTAATTATAGTTTGACAATTTTCTTCAGCAAGCATATGGCTGTTCATGGGAACTGTTTGGGAAAGGGAACTCATCAGAAGATTCCCCTAGCATGCAAAGCCTGCCAGATCCCAGTGTGTCACATCACCTCAGTCCTTAATCTGCCTACAAACACTCCCCACCCAACACCCACTTCTGCTAACCAAGTAGAGTGCTTCCTTCCACTGTGACTCAAGTGCATAAGATAAGCATGCCTCTAACATTTGAAAAGTGCAGTCCCAAAAGAACCACTCATTGGGCAAAGATGATCAATACCAACTGGAATCCATATGCTAATGAGGCATTTCCTCTTCCTCATCAGGACACTTGGCTATGAGTCTACCTCAGAGGAACACCTGGCAGCCCCTTCTCACTGGTCTTCTCTGCCCTCTCCCACCCAGTCCCTTTTATCTAACTACATACTACAATGGCTTACGCTCCCAACTGCTTTCACCCAGTTTTCTTTTCATTAGCACCCCACCCCCAGCATCCTATAGAATCAACAAACATAAAACATTTCTCGTGCTAATATTAATCATACCTAAAGCATAACAGACTGTGTTGTGCTAACAAAGTCCTCTTTGTCTTTTTTTTTTTTTTTTTTGTGGTACTAAGGCTTGAACTCAGGGTCTTCACCTTGAGCCACTACGCCATCCCTTTCTTGTGATGGATATTTTTGAGTTGTGGTCTTACAAACTATTTGCTCAGGCTGGCTTTGAACCACCATCCTCCTGATCAATGCCTCCTGAGTAGCTAAGATTGCAGGTGTGAGCCACCAATGCCTGGCTTTTTTGTCTTTTCTTAATGGTCCTCTCCCAGGAAGAAGAGTGGAAAAAATAAGACAAGAGGTAAGGAACTAAGAAAGTCCCAACCTGCCACACTTACTATTTGGGATCTTACAATATTTTGGTTGGAATTTGTGTTTTCATGCCTATATCTTATGCATCTTATGTCATTTCAGATAATAAAATTAGACAAAATAAATAACAATGTCAGTGTTTATCTTCCTTTTAACTCTTATTATAGTATTCTTTATACCTTATAATAGAGTGCTGAATACTTATAAAAAGAAATTAGGGCTGGGCGCTGGTGGCTCACGCCTGTAATCCTAGCTACTCAGGAGGGAGGGATCAGGAGGATCAAGGTTCAAAGCCAGTCCAGGCAAATATTTTGTGAGACCCTATCTCAAAAATATCCAACACAAAACAGGGCTGGTGGTGTGGCTCAAGTGGTAGAGTGGCCTGCCTAGCAAGTGTGAGACCCTGAATTCAAGTTCCAGTACCACCAAAAAAATAAGTAAAATAAATAAGTTAGGAAGCAGTTATAAATACCTCCAAATAATTTTTTAACAACCAAACAGGTTTATCTGTATATAGAAGGCTTCACTGCAGTAAAATAGAGCATTCTATTTGCACATAGAATTGAAGTAAGTGAAAAATTCAAGCAAAGGCAATACAAGATCAGTGACAGAAATAAAAAGGTTTGGGGTTCATTCAGACAGGTTGAATTTCAACTCTATTCTCTATCAAACTCTATAAACTTGGGCAAATTAAGTTTTGAAAACCAAAATTTTACTATTTTTTAAAAGGTGACTTGATGTGCCTGAAATGCTCAACAAATGGAAGATATTGTTAAATATATGCACCATTTTGCTTTTGGAAAGTTTGCAAGTCAGCACTTGGTTTGCCCTGTTCACACAGGTTTTCAGCCTGTTTTATTCTGCACCCAACTAGAACTCTGGCATCTTTCCTAACTGGATCCTTCCCTCAAACCTACTTCCAATCAACTGATCAGAGCTATACTCCTAACTTCAAGCATTATCTGCCAACTCTCAAAGCCTAACACCAAAGACTTCTTTCAGACTTGTCCTTGGTTCAGATCAAGGATTAGATTAGAAGCCACATCCTTTGGAAGCCAGTCTCACAAACAAGATCAGTTCTATTGATGCCGGGATTGTTGTCTTCTCAGCCCACAATGTACTTTGAGACTATGCATGTCTAAGTCAATGGCAAATGCTAATAACATCAAAGTAATTTTTAAAATCATGATCCAGAGGAAGGAGATTGATATATTTTGAAGGCCAATTAAATGCTAGCAACTGTGCTACAGGCCAGGTTCCATCGATTATCTTTCTTAATTTTCTATGAGGTGGGAATACTCTGAAAGCAATCCAGAGATATCAAACAATACCAATACACGGGTGTGACCAGTACCAACTGTCACCCTAGAAATACATCCCAATGAAAAAATCCTTAGTAATAACTTCTATGAAGAGTTAATTGGGGCTTCTTTGGATATCATAAACTGAAAGCAATTCAAGACCCCAACATTTGTCAAATGATTTTAGCCTCAAGCTATAGGAATGTTTCAATTCCTTACATCTGGAAGATATGGACTCCTATACATCTAGCAAATTTTTTAAAAAGTGCATGAAGAAATTTGAAGTAGCCAAATTTATATTAGAAAGGACTATCTTATAAAAACAATCAATGTTCACTGAGCTCTTTATTCCTAAGAAGTTGTGTGTAACTGAGAAAACCAAACCCCCCCAAATCGAAAAATTGCCATGAAAATATTATTTCCATATGATTATTCATTTGTATTTAATTGATTAAATTTAATGTCATAAGTGTGACTAAGAGTATGGTTATATATCACTGTGCTTAGAATCTGGTGAAAAGTTTCATGTAAATCAATATAGTTTATAGGAGGGGGGTCTCACATCTACTTTTAAAGATCTACTGAGCATGGTGACATACTCCTGTAGTCCCAGCTACTTGGGAGGCTGAGGAAGGAGGATGGCTTGAGCCTAAGAGTTTGGGACCAGCCTGGACAACAATAGTGAAAATCTGTCTCTTAAAAAACTGAAGGCCAGGCATAGTGGTTTCACACCTATAATCCCAGCTATGTGAGAGTCAGAGATAGGATTAAACTTTGAGGCCAGCTTAGACAAAAAGTTCCTGAGACCTTATCTCAAAGAATAAGCCAGTGTTATAGTTCATGCCTATAATCTCAGCTACATGGGAAGTTGAGAATCATGGAGAATTGTGGTCTGAAGCCAGTCCTAGCAAAAAGCATAAGATCCCATATGAAAAATAACTAAAAAACAAAAAGAGCTGGAGGATATGGATCAAGCACTAGGCCCTGAGTCCAAATCCCTGCCCCCAGAACCACAAAAAAGAAAAGATTTGGTTATGTCTTGATCTTGAAGAACTAATGGAGCAGACTGAAAAAACCCTATATACTGAAGACTACAGACCCTCCTGGAGAGGACTAAGACAGTGAGGCAGTCTATGCCAACAAGGTCACGCTGGTAATGACACCCACAGCCATTGGAGAAGAGGAGTGCGGTGGGCACAGGCTGGCATGTGCCCTCATATCTACCCTTGATCCCAGGTCAGTGGGGACCAGGAGTAGATGGAACAAAAGGATAAGCCTCGAGTTGTGAGCTGTCTCAGGAGCATTGAGCCACCAGGATACCCTACCCACAAAAGGAAAAGGGCGCCCCTTAGAACTCTGCAAAGATCTTCCACTTCCTCCCCTGCACCTCACCCAGTGACAAGGAGGGTGTGGTGTCCACAAAATAGCCCCCTCCTAAAAAAGAAGGCAATTCTGGGTGGGAGGAGTATTTTTGTAAATCTTTACGGAAATAAAATTTTCTTCTCTTTTTATTTTTCTAAGGAGGTTTTTCGAGGTCCTAAATTGTAGAAGTAGTCTCTTAAATTATGATTTTTATTTTTGTCTAGTTTTGCTTTGTTTTTAACAGGCTGTGTTTTCATGCAAACATCCAGTTGTTCTAGTACCACTGAATAAATAATCTGTTTTTCACTGGTATGAAATGTCACTTTTGTCACATACATGTACACAAACACACACTAGTATGTACCAGAGGTATTTCTGGACTCTTTATTCTGCTTCATTGGTCTGTTACTTATCTCTGTGTCACTACAATGCAGATTTGACCACACTTGCTTTCCGATGGTTACGTTTTACTCTTTCTTAAGGCAAGATTTTCTCACTCTTCTTTTCATTATATATTTCTACTAGTGTTTTAAAAATTCCACTAATCTCATAGGTTTTCTGCAAATTGCTTATATTTTCTACCTGCTCAGCATCATTGGGATGGGAAAGGGGACAATTTTATTCTTCTTTTTTAATGTCCATACCAACTATTTTATTATCTTATTTAAATGAATTTACCAGGACTCCCAAAATAAAACTGAATACTAATGATTACATCAGATCCCTATTTTGTTTATGTTTTCAAATATAATGACTTCAATACTTTATTGCTTACCAAAAACCAATCTCAAATGTTATACTAAATAACCCCGATTATATTTAGTTTCCTTGTATGACCATTCTGGTTTTGTTTTTACTGGGAATGACTGTTGAAGTTCATCAACTTTCAACATTATCTTTGGATGTGATTATTTTCCATCCTATTTGCTAGTATAACAAATTATGTATTAACTTTCCTCCTATTGAAACTGTCTTTATTCCTGGAAAAAGAAAAACGGGGGAAAAGCACAGCTAAATATCATTATACAAAGTTTTAAGCCCTTTAAAACTGAACAAAATAGAATGAACACACATATATAAAACTATTTTTAAAAAGCAAGAGAATAAGAAACATAAAATTCCAGATAGTAGTTACTACTTCTGAGGAAAGGATAATGGCACAGTGAGGATTTTGAAGAAAATAGTGACATACTTCTTCTAAAACTTAATCGTGTACAGTTATCAGTGTGCTATAATTCTTTATGCCTCGCAATAATTTGTCAATATATGTATCTACTCACTAAAGAAAAATGATTGAAATACTCTGATGAATGAATTTGTTTACAACTTTTGTGGGAAAATGATCATTAAAGAATATTCCAGTAATGATGGTTGACAAAGATTCTTTGCTTGACTAAACTTTAGTCAGGTTCCTAAACCTTTTCCTGTGACAGTCCATATATTTTTACGGCCTTCAAGTAGCAGTCTTAGATTTATCTATTTATACTGTGATCACTGCAAAGCATGACTAAAAATGTTGATGTTTGTGTTTGGTCCCTTCAGTTAGAGTCATAAGGTCATAAACTTAACTATGTAGATCAGATAAGCACATCTCCCTGGCCAAACCAATAATTCTCAACCATAACATAAAAGAAACTTGATTGTTCCATGTAACCCCTTACAATGACTTGAAAACTTATGTTCATTCAATAGTGCCAAACAGAGAATTCATCTCACCCTTTCTTTTGACCTAACACATATCTTTAGAACTGAGCCCAGATAAAAGATAAGCCGTCACGTATGAGTTAATCTCAACTTGTCATGAGATACATTTCCTTTAAGCCCACAGCAACCAATCCTTTTAAATATGTCTTCATTACTTTGTATACAAATAATAATACAAGTGAAGGACAACAAGAAGATTCTTCCTCCAAACTTGCCACTTTGATTATTTTGAGCTGAAGACAACCAAAAAGAGACACAAAAAAACTGTCTTGCCCTTTTCCAGCAGGAAGGGCAGGACAATTCTTAAGTCATTAGAAACAACTCCAGATTCCTATCACCCTGGAAACAGCACCAAAGGACTCTATATAACAAACCAATTCAGCAAAACTAAAGTTAAATCATCAATTATTTAATCTACATATTTAGTATATTGAATAGGTATTAATATATTGAGGTATTCTCAGATATGTGCTAAGCATACAGTATATGTAGTACTTATACATACATGTATACATACATCTAAAAAGTAGACAAAGGCTACTATATTTCAATTTCATCTCTATCTTATAATGCTTATAAATATTGTTGTTTGGGAGAAAAGAGTTTATAGTTATGAACAATGATAAATAATAAGATAATGTATTATCAACTTCTGATAATATTCAGCATCTTTTACCACATAGAAAGTCAACATTTTTTCCTCAAACAGTATTTTTCAAACTTTTTGATCTTTAAAAACCTGCTTATATTTTTACATATTATTGAGAACCACATGTAGCTTATATTTGTTACACCTACTGATGTAACACACACATATACATACACACACTGAAGCCAGCTGCCATGTTGTGCGTTACTCTTTGGAGAGACTTGTATGGCAAGGAATCAATGTCTTAGTTTAGAAGTGGATTCTCTCTCAGTCAAACCCTAGATGATGACACCTTGAGTGACCCCAAGTTAGAGATGCCCACTAGGCTGTACCAGAATTCCAGACCTACCATAACAGTAAGACAATTTTTATTGTTTTAAATCTCTAAATGGAGTGATTTTTTACATAGCAATAGGTAAATAACCTGATTCATTTAAAAAGCAATAGCACTTGCTATGAAAAATAACTATTTTCCAAAGTGAAAAACATAGTAAGCTGAATAATTATTTCATTTTAGCAAATGTCTTTAATATCTAATTTCACGGAGACATTGGGTTTCTCAAATTTGCTTCTGCATTTAATCTGTTGCAATACATTGCTTTGGTTGAAATATATAAGGAAAATCTTGCCTCATACAGATGTGTAGTAGCAAAAGGAGTATTTTAATAGCCTTTCCAGATAACTAGGGATATTCTTCTTTGATCCTGTATCACTATTCAACAAGTGACAATTTCTTACAAGTTAGTTGCAATGTGTAAACCATATCAATACACACTTCATATTCCATTACATTAATTTGTTGGTCTATCATTCATTGGTTATTTGGATAATATTGGTTCTCTGAAACCAATATTAATATTAATAAGATATTAAGCAGATCTTCAATTGACACAATCATACAATCCCTCCCATCACCAAATAAAGCAAAAAATGAGCCTTTTGCTAGTATCACCACTGGTCTTACTGGAAAGTGTAAGTTTGGGGAGGCGTTTGTATTGATTGTTCTACTAATATATAGCAAATTACCCAGAGCTCAATAACTTAAAGCAACAAAC
This sequence comes from Castor canadensis, assembly GCF_047511655.1. Classification (NCBI taxonomy): domain Eukaryota; kingdom Metazoa; phylum Chordata; class Mammalia; order Rodentia; family Castoridae; genus Castor; species Castor canadensis. Next base: position 97,780,661 of record NC_133391.1, on the reverse strand, counting down.
ATTATCTGACAGTTCTGTGGATTAGTAATTCGGGAATGGTTCAGCTTGGTGGTTCTTGCCTCCAGGTCTTTCAAGAATTTGCAGTCAAGCTACCTGATGACTAGGCTGTAGTTATCTTAAGGCTCAACTGAGATGGCACACTTTCAAGCTCACTCTTGTGCCTCTGGTATTCTTCAAAAGATCCACTTCCAAGTTCACAAATGTGGTTGCTAACAAGCCTCAGATCCTTGGCACATGGGCCCCTTCTTAGGCCACTTGATTGTACCCTCACGTGGCTTCCTTCTCCCAGGGTTGCCTTACAACCTGACTATTGTCTTATAATGAGTAATAAGAGAAGGGGTGGGGAAAGAGGGGGAGGAAGGGAGGGAGGGAGAGGGGGTTGAGAAGAACTGTATCAAAGAATGCACAACCACAAATTGTCAAACTCATAGTCTTGGATAGTCTCTCCCAAATTCTAATTATTGCTTTTAAGCTCACATTTATAATTGGCAATCAACATTGCCAGTTGTTTTCCTAGAAATGACAGACTTAGTCATTTTTTAAGAAAATATTTGCAAATATTCAAATGTGTATAACTATAACCATATTTTTCCTGTCAGTCATTCTCTCAAGTGAAAATGACATTCTGTGAAAAGAAAACAGCAAACTCAAGCAATTATACAAGCATTTTCTTTTTTTTTTTTTTTTTATACAAGCATTTTCTTTGAGGCAGTTATGCATATGCTATATTTAATTGCATGGAATATTAAAATGGTGTGTTCTCAAGGGTCAGTATTTAATGTATGTATTTAAGCTTCTTAAGTAAAAATGACTTTTCTGGTTATAAACTAGTCTGTTTGGGACTTCAGAACGAACAATCAGTATGGGATGGAGGGAATCAGGAAAAACTTCATGAAAAATTTGTGCATTGAGACTGGCTGGGAATTGCAGTCAGGTTGGTATGAGTAGGAAAGGTAGGACAGGGAAATTAGCAAAACTCATGAGGCCAAAATGAAGTGAGCATGCTGTTTGGGAACATGCTGTGGATTTGATGTGGAAACCTGTGACAAGAACCAGCCTGAGAGCCTCATAGAATAGACCCCATGTGGAGGCAGAAGTTGAGAGGCTAGGTTATCATGTAGCCAGAAAGGCCAGGGAAAGTTCTCAGCAGAGGAGAGTCACCTGTGCCCATCATCGCCACAGTTAAACAAGAGCTTTTCTCATCTCACCTTTTCTACTCCCCTCTCACATGGAAAAGGCCAAAAGCAGCAACTGAACAGGGAGAAGGGGACCTGAAAAGAGGAAATGCAGCTGACCAAACCTCTCTCCCTCTTTCACTGTAGTCTTCTTACAGTGAGTGAAACTCAACAGAGAAAGGGAAGAAATTTCTTTTAAAATAACAAATGATTAGATGTTTTATTTTTATAGTAAAAATTTAATTTCCAAAAAAATTTTTCCAAATACAATAGGTAAATGTTGGTAATACAAAAAGAAAGTTTTTAAGTTGAAATGAGTATTTGACTATTTTTATTTAAATGCTTTTATTTTAAATCTTATTTGAAATTTTTATTACATTTTATTTGCATTTGCAATATTTTATAATCAAAATTTCTTGAGATAAATTAAGTTGCTCTGTGTTTTTCTTATTTTTTTAGAAATTTTAGTAATCTCTAATGTCTGTGCTAATATTCCAGGAAAAGAGAATTATAATAGTCTGACAATGACAAATAATTGGTCAGAATATTTCTCTTTTCTTGGCTTAGTGATACTAAATTTGTAATATTAAGCTTACAAAGGCAACAAGAGATATTTTTCTTTCTTAGTAAAACAGCTAGAATTTTGTATCTTCATATTACTTGATAGGAAACATTCATTTACAGAGCTCAAAACAAAGAAACAACAGCAGCAACAAGGATTTCAACAAAGCAAAAGATGTATACTACATTGTTATAACATTATGTGGAGGCAAAAAAAAGGACATTATATTGTTAGTCTTGGATTGAAATTTTCTGTTATAATGAGGTATAGGATCTAATTCTGTAATTCTTCATTTTGTCATGTAGCAGAGAACATAGTGGCCACTTTCATTTTGATCTTTTTATTGTTGCTTCAAATTTTTTATGAATATATGATAGTTATACAGAGGATATTGTTGTGACATTTCCATACATATATGTATAATACCCCAGCTTGGCCTAAATGAAATGAATTTAGTGTTCAGGGACTGGGGCTGAGGTCAGTGGTAGAGTGTCTAGCATTTGTGAAGCCCTGGGCTTAATCTCAAGAACTGCAAAAATAAATGAATAACTATGACAGAGTTTGGATTATTAGACTCTAATTACTAAAAAAGGACATTCTTTTATTATGTGAGAGCAACCACAAAACTGTAATATTTACTTGAGATGTCAAAGGGGTAGGAGTAGAATACTATGAATTGGAATCAATTGACAATGCAGGTTTGAAGGACAGTGACAGAGTGACAGAGAAGAGAGCTACTTGTAGTAGGTGCCCTGCTCAGTTCAATTCATTTAATAGAGTGCTTATAACACCTATCATGCATTTATTAAAGCATTCTCTTTTTTTCTTTATTTCAGTTATTGGTGTGAAGAATACATACCATATGAATTTTTTTTAAAAACCATAGCTTTTGCTGTTCACTGATACTCCCTGATGTTCAAACTGCCAACTATAGCAAAGATCATAAAGATGTTACAATTTTAATTAATAAGAAACTTCTACCTATTTTACACAATTGAAAATAAAGCCAGATTCTCCAAGACCTTTAGCCGGTTATTGATTGCCCCCAAAGTTCTTCATCAGTAAAATGGAATGTGTGATTTCTAAAGTTTTTTATAACCCTGTGAACCTGTAACTCTAGAATACTAATTACTGGGTTACTTGGTTTCTTGATATAAAACAGAAGCTTGTGGGAACTGTAATAATTCTTTTAAGTTAGGGTCAGTCTCTTACCTTATCAGGCCAGTGGCCAGCAAGGCACAATAAATCACTCTTACTGTAGCAAATAACAGCCTGCTGGCTTGGAAGATTTAAACATAGCTTCAAAAGGAAGCTGTTTCCTCAGAAGGGTTTGAGTGCCTTAGGTAACAGAAGAATAAATCAGTAATTGTTCTAACAAAAATAACTTCTCATTCTTAAGATGAAAATATTCTTATCCCATTTTAACCAAAGCATCATGAACCACTGGATTATGTCAGCATTCAACATGTTAGCAGTAAACATCATTCCTACTCAACAAAATTAAAATTCATGATACTCTGATTTGGGCCTGACAAGGAAAGAAGCATTTTTTGGTTAGGGAAAAAATAATATAAGGCCAGTTGACAAGAAATTATTTATAAACTGGATTCTCCCCCAAAAGTCTTAATTTATTCCATGAATAGTAAAAGCTTTTGCAGTTAGACAAAATGTTAGACGATCCCTGTGAGTCAGATTAGTGTGAGAGTAAATGTTTTCAGGCTAAGAAAATGCCACTTTGTAAAAGTTGCTTTGAGTAGATTTTGGACAATATCTACATTGAAAAGCTTGACAGACTTTATGCTTTACATATGGTTGGCAACATACATCCTTGCAAAGCTAGATTTCTAATTCAGTAATGCTCTAGAAAAAACCCAATACATTGAAGTACTTTATGATGTCACTTTTACTGACTAAATTAATGAAGTATATTCACATTCTTAAAGGATTTTTCAGTAGCTGGTTCCATTTTAAACTATAATAGGAATTTTATGTCATAATGTCAAGTCTGTCAAAAAAATTAAAGAACGCCTAGTACTTGCCTTTAACCAACAGAGTTGGTAAACAACAATAACAAAAATCTCTCCAAGAAATGAAAAACATAGCATGATAAAACTTGGATATTTAAAAACTAGTGTGGTAAAACCAAAAACATAGTTTCGTATTATAGTCAGAACTTCAGCAGAGAACCTCGGCTTGCTCTGGGGCTCTAGAACTACTTTGTTCTCATATTTCAGAAAAAGCATCCCATTTGGAAATGCCCATGCAGGGCTAGGGTGCAACATGGAGTCCTTTTGCTTAGCACTCTCAGGCTCTTAACTCAGGGGTGGGGTGTGTCAAGTATGCTCAATTTACTGACTCTCAAAGGCACTAGGTGACTTCCTCTATTCTATCACCCAGTTGCTGAGGGACAGAAATGAGATACCAAGGCTGTCTGACTAGAACATTTACTGCTCTTAGACATGGTCTATCTATAAACCATTCTTGTATCTTTACATAAGCAGAGAGCACTTTGCTCTTAAATATCACATTTATTTCACTGATTTCTTTTTTTTTTTTCCATTGTTTTTTTTTTTCATTTTTCTTTTATTATTCATATGTGCATACAAGGCTTGGTTCATTTCTCCCCCCTGCCCCCACCCCCTCCCTTACCACCCACTCCACCCCCTCCCACTCCCCCCCCTCAATACCCAGCAGAAACTATTTTGCCCTTATCTCCAATTTTGTTGTAGAGAGAGTATAAGCAATAATAGGAAGGAACAAGGGTTTTTGCTGGTTGAGATAAGGATAGCTATACAGGGCATTGACTCACATTGATTTCCTGTGAGTGTGTGTTACCTTCTAGGTTAATTCTTTTTGATCTAACCTTTTCTCTAGTACCTGGTCCCCTTTTCCTATTGGCCTCAGTTGCTTTTAAGGTATCTGCTTTAGTTTCTCTGCGTTAAGGGCAACAAATGCTAGCTAGTTTTTTAAGTGTCTTACCTATCCTCACCCCTTCCTTGTGTGCTCTCGCTTTTATCATGTGCTCATAGTCCAATCCCCTTGTTGTGTTTGCCCTTGATCTAATGTCCACATATGAGGGAGAACATACGATTTTTGGTCTGATTTCTTTATAATATCCTATGAAGCACCATTTGTATTAAATCCCGTGCCTTTTTCATTCAGTTAACTCAAACTATATGTTCAGATATTGCTTTCTATTCTTTTGGCAAAGGACAGTTAACATTAAATATAAATGGGGCAAACTGTATAACAAAGAGCTAAAATCTTCATATGGAATTCATAAATAAATATACAAACATGTCAAAGGGGGAAAATGGCAAAGAACATACACAGTCACAAAAGAGTCCCCCATTTAACAGATATTTTCTGAATGTCCTCTATGCATTTTTCATGGTGCTATGTTAGGGACAGAATGAAAAATTATTTACTGGCTTCATGCTATACTGTTAAAAATCACTTAGTGTTTTTTCATTTTACAAAAATATCTATATCTATCTATATCTATATATATCTTTATAGATATATAGATATATAGATATAGATATAGATATATATACACAATATCTGGAAGGATTATATATCAAGTGCATATCAGTAGGTGCTTTATTTATGTTTTAAGTACATTTCTTTTGTAATAAAATTTTATTAAAAATAAAAACCTAAGCATAGAGCCAGTGGCTCATGCCTGTAATTCTAGCTACTCAGGAGGCAGAGATCAAAAGGATCTCAGTTTGAAGCCAGTTCAGGCAAATAAGTTTGCAACACCCTATCTCGAAAATATCTAACAGAAAAAGAGCTGGTGGCGTGGCTCAAGGCATAGGTCCTAAGTTCAAACCTGGTACTGCAAAATAAGTAAATAAAATAAAATAATAACGTATAGATTAAATTATTCAATTATATCACTTATTGTTCAGGGGTTTTTTTGGTCATACAAGTAAGTACATTTTACTTTTCGTATCCATTGAAAGACGGATTCCAATAGAATTAAGTTTCTTTTTTATACCACTATTATCCTATTTCTTGTATCCTAAACCCAAGACATGAATATAGAGGCACACATATATGAACTCAAGACGTTCTCCCATATAATAAACATACACACATGCACACACACACATACACATAGAAACACACAGTGTCCTTCAAACTTTGGTGTAAGTGAAAGAGTTTGGCAGTCATTGGACAGTTTTAATCTAGGAAATAGCTAGATTTAGAGCTCTAAATTTCTCCCTGAATGCGATACTTTCATGCTTTTGTATTATTCAATGTATGAATTCTTTTAGTGATTGGCCCGTTTTGTAGTGGTTTTGTGTTTTTTGGTAACTAAACCCTGTGTTCTACCTTCTAGATCTATCAATGGACTATCTCGGAACATGTGGACACACTCATGACTCCAGCAGCTGCTGGTTTAAGGATCCAAATACATTAATACAGAATAATTGAAAGGTAGCAACAATTTCTCATTTAACCGAAAATATTTGTTTAGACTCATATATAGAATGTTACATATTGCTAATCTATAAGAAATAGTATTTTATTTTTAAAATATGGGTACCTTTTAATTAATTAATGTATCACACAAATAAAACCAGTCCCTAGTATATGTCCCATGCAAATACATTGTTTTAGTCTGTTTTGTGTTGCTGTAACAAAATACCTGAAACTAGGTAATTTGTAAAGAACAGAAATTTTATTCTCACAGTTCTGGGAAGTTCAAGATCAAGACAGTGGCATTTGGTGTTTGGTGAGGACCAAGATGGTGGCTTGTTGCTGTACCATCTGGAGGAGAGACAGGGCATCCTCACACAGGAGAAGGGGCCGAGGTCTTCACCCTTCAGCCCTTTCACAAGGTGCTAATCTCATGAGAAAGAGCTGCATTTCCCAAAAGTTGTACCTTGTAATACTGTTGCTTTGGGAATTAAGCATCAAAGTAAATTTTGGAGGGGACACCATTATTCAAACCACAGAACACATAATTAAATATTTCTTTTGTGAAATTCAATAATTCTGTGTGAGTACATGTCAGTAACCATTCTTAAAAAAAAAAAAAAACCTGAATGGGTTAGTCACACATGAATAACAATGAAAAGTTATCTCATGCTCAACTTTTTTGGTTGTATTACAATATACAGAGTAAAGTGATTCAATATGTTCTTTAAAAGTACAATAAAGGTCAGCTGGTAAAAATGCTTTATGAAATGATTCCCCTAATAGAGGGTTTTGTTTTGTTTTTGAGACAGGGTCTCACTATGTAGCTCAAACTGGCCTCCAACTTGCTACATAGCCCAGGTGTCCTCAAACTCACAATCCACCTTAGCTTGCCAAGTACTGGGATTACAGGTGTGTGCCACTATGCCTGGGTCTAATATAGTTTTATAAAAATGAATTTAGTAATTATGGAGGGACTGCTTTAAACCCAGCACTACACACTTACGTGAATGACTATAGAAACTAGGTTGAATTTCACTGTAGTTTGTTATACAATTTTTAACTTCAGTGTAAAAAGCCTTTTCATTTAACCTGACTTTATTTTATTTTTAATGTTTTTATTAGTATATCATAGTTGTACCGGGGGTTTCCTTGTGACATTTCCACATATAAATACATTGTACCCCTGTTTATTTTATTCCTTCCATTATTCTCCCTCTTCCCCCTTCTTAAAATGGCTTTGACAGGTGTCAATATTCATACATGTATAGAAAGAACCCCAACCATGTTCACCCACCTTTAACGTCTTCATTTACCCTCCCCTTCCCACTCTTACCCTCCCCTTAACATGAGCTGTTTTGCATTCCTGACCATAATTGTTTGAGTGTCTGTTCATTATTCAGTGGGGTTTCATCTTGGGATTTTACCTGTAAGTCAGTCAATCCCTTCTTTTACTCTTCCTTCCCTTTTTTCCCCTACCCCATATTGTTCAACAGTTTCAATTTGTTTCTTTGTGTTTTGTTCCTATACAGATGTGACATATTTCAGTATTATTCACTATCACTCTCTTCTTTCCCTCCTCCCCTAGTCTTCTCTAATGGTCCCACTATTGGAAATATGTTCTTAAATTCTAATGTTTCTTTGAGAAATTAGAAAAGAGGGAAATTTCTCTTATCTAAACAGAAACTCTGAGAGTACCATTCCAAATTCAATGGTATTATTTTGTTTTACACATGCACAAAATTTTATACGTAGGGTATATCCTTATTAATTTTTTATTTACTATTTCTACTGTATAGTTAGAGGAGCAATAGGATTCTAGTAGCAAGACAAGTCTTACCAAATTTCTTGTATAATGTAATAGGGTGATAGAGAATTTGATCTTTGCTTTGGATTGTATGATGGTTATGGAAGATTTTATGCATCATCTTGGTTGGGTAATGGTGCCCATATATTTGGTCAAACATTAATCTGGATGTTTCTGTTTTGGGATGAGATTAATATTTAAATTGGTGCACTTTAAGTAAGCAGGAAATCTTTCATAATGTGGGTCACACCTAATCAGTTTAAGTCCTTCGTGTAATAAAGACTGACTTCCCCTGAGCAGGAAGGAATTCTGCCAGCAAATTGACTTTCCACTCTAATGACCACTCTAATGGTCACTCTTCCCTCGGGCTCCATCCTGCCAGCCAACCATACAGATTTTGAGATTTTTTAATTTATCAAGCTTCCGCAGTCCCATGAGCGACATCCTTGAAAACAATTCTTATCTCCGTCCCCCGCCTTTCTCTCATGTGTATTTATATGTTCTGTTTCTCTAAAGAAACCTGACTGATAAAGTTGGTGACAAGATCAAGTAGTTAACCTTTGGAGATTTTTCAGGGGACACCCAAAGAGGATGAGTATCTGCTCTGTTCTCTGGTCCCCCCCTTGACTAGCCCCACCAAAGCCGGAGGCCAGCCAACTGCTATTTTTCCTACAGGCTATCTGCCAGCATGCAGAGCAGGATGAAGCAGAGAAGACTGAGCCTGAAAGGGCAGAGCAAGAGTGAAATCTATAAAGAACAGCTGTGAAATGATGATCATAGGAGACAGAGATGGTCAGCTATTGAAGGGTGAGAAAGTCCATTTAGAAGGGACATAGAAGATAGGGTTATTTCCTTCATCTGAATGATGGGTACATCAATTATTCATCAAGCTGAACATTTACATATCATGCCTTTCATAAATATCTAACATAAGTTTAAAGAAGACCGAAGGACCTCCCACTAGGCCCCAGCTCTTAAAGGTCCACAGCACCTCCTAATACCACCATCCTGGGGCCATTTTCCATATGGACTTTTGGGAGACACACACATGACTACAGCAGGATTGGAGGAGAAAGCAAAGGATTTATTAGCTGCATGTAAGCTTCTTGACTGGGTTGTGGGGAGCTGAAGAGAGCTCCCCAGTTGACACTTCCTCCTCCTTCTCTGTGACATGGAACATGAGACTGGGAAAGAAATGTTAAAGTTAAGACAGAGGAAAGGGAGAAGGCTCTCCTCCATCTTTGGCGAACAACAGCACAGCTAGGTTTACCAGATAGTACTGAATGCCTGGGTGAAATTAGGAACCATGAATGTATACTGTCATCAATCTGCACAATGTTGTGACTTTCTACAGTGATGTTTCACAACCCAGATATGGGTAGAGAAAAATCAGACATTTGTGTTGATCCAAAAAAAAAAAAACAGAACAAAGGATATGAGGATACAGGAGATAGATACAAGAGATAGGATACAAGAGATAGATGGACCAGAAAATCTGTTTGCTAGGGAAGGAAATAAAACAGAAGTAGACTAGTAGATAGGGAAGAAGTGAGAGGATCAAGAACTAAGAAGTTCTGTGAGAACATCCACCAGGTGCAACTGAGTGATGAAAATAGGAAAGAAGGTGGCTCATCCAGGGTGCCAGATATTTGAATACATTGCTTTAGATGTGGAACTGCAGATAGTGATAACATCTGGGGTCTGACCATGGATAAGGAGGGATGGAGTCAAGTGAAGGTAAAGGTTACCAAAATGAAGAGATGAAGATAGTGGAGGGAGTTCATGCAGACATTGAGATCATGGAGGACCATGGGATATTTGGGTCTGAGGGAAAGGCAGAGAACTAGAAGATCATGTGTGTTGGGATGAGTGAGGTGGTTGACTGGGAGGTTGCTCAATGAGGGCAACAGGAGAGAGAGAGGTAAGTACACAGCAAATGTCTCTTTTTGCTCTCAGAACAGAAGCACACCAGGTGTATGGAGAAATAATGGTTTGGTTCCAACCCAAATGGAATTCCAGAGATTTAGACTAGACAGGGTTGGCAGGAGGTGAAGCATGGGTAACCATGACAACTAGCACAAGTAACAGAGGGGCCTATAGTGAGGACATCAGAGAATCGGGCACCTTAGGTTAAACTGGCTATAAAGTATTAAGTTGTGGAGACCTAGGTGGTCAGGTCAGTTCTGAAAGATTCCAAGGGGTTTTTTTGGCAGTACTGGGGATTGAATTCAGGGTCTCACACTACTAGGCAAGTGCTCTATCACTTAGCCATGCCCCGGTTCTTTTGATTTTAGTTTGTTTTTCAGATAGTCTTTTTTTTTTTTTCCACAGAGGTTGGAAAGATTTTATTTGTAGAGAATTTAGTTGGAGAAAAGAGAAGAGAAAAACTGCATATTGGAGAATGCAAGGGGACCCAGAAACCGGTGATCCTCTCAGATAGAGTCTTGCACTTTTGCCTGGCCAGCCTTGGACTGTGATCCTCCTATCTCTGCCTCCCAAGTAGCTGGGATTACAGGCATACACCATGATGTCTGGCATGATTCCAAGTTTTTTAACTCTCTCCTTGACATAAAAAATCTAATAAATGCTTTATAAACAATCATTTGCATACCTGTTCAGGGAGTTGTAAGATTCCTTGGAAGAGGGCAGCTTTGTGATCATGGTTATTAAATGAGCTTTATTGCGAATGCCATCATGCAGAAAGCTCATCAGTCTTTCATAAATGGCTGAACCTGTCAATCAGAAGAGAAAATTTTAGAAAATTGGCCAAGGCATAAATTGGCTTAATGCAGTTTACTCTGAAAAATAATCCTTCTATGACAAGTCAATATTGCCTCAATTGTAATTAAAATATTTCATATGCAAAACATCGTTGGCATCAAAATGGCATGTAGCCTAGGTTCTTAATAAATGTTGAACTGAAAGGTAATAATGGACTTCCCAAGTAGACTTTCTTACAGGGGAAAGAGAGTTGGGCACATATCATAAGTGGTTAGTCCCTTGGATAGTTTCCCATCTCCTTGCAAATTAGCAAATTGGTATTCCAGTTTACACACTGACCTCTTGTGCATTGAGTTAGCACAAGCCTACTCCCCTGAGTGTGATCAACTCTGGGCATTCTGACAAAATAAAGTCTCTGGACTTGAAAAACTGAGGAATAATCTTTGGAAAATGTGACTTAGTTGAAGCAATGTCAAACTGAGGCCAGTCTAAGCAGCCCAGTTGGCCTCTCCCCAGGACACTTGATTGTTTAGAACAGCAACTCTATTTAGATCAATTTGACTTTCTGTAATAAAAATCTTGGAGACCATGATCGGAATTGTTAGCAAAACATTGTTGTAATTAGAGTTAATGTAAGAGGACCAAGTAATTTATTAGGTAATAGTGAGTTAATGAAGTACACTGGCTGGAAAATGCCTTCTAACTGTGAGGTCCAGCATGGAGAATTACTAACTATACAGTTTGTGTCTATTCACGGGTAGTGATCTAGGAACAGACTGTCCCATTTGAAGGTACAGCAGTTGAGTATAAAATGGTCACACAGAAACAAAATGAAGCAAAGTAAATGCTGCTTTTTTGTCTATTTTGTTTGTATTACATTATACTTCATTGCTTCTGTATCATACCAGGGTTGCACATTTCTGAGGGTTTCTCTCTTTTTCTTCATAGATAGATTCATAGATTTTTTTTCCCACAGTTCTGAAGGGTTAGGCATACTGATTCATTAAAACAGATTTCCCCCAATATGATGAATATTCCAGTCACAATTACTGATTATTATTTTGTTTCTGCCCACCTACAAAAAGGGCTTTTCACTATCTAGTTCATCAAAATGTCATTTAGTGCTAGATTTCACCTGAAGAAAAATTTTCCGGCTTCTCAGAATTTAATACATTTTCCTTACAATTTATTTGCTTCCCTGTCAGTAAATCAAAGAATATGAAAGAGAATTCATAGTATAAACATGACACAACCTTTAATTGTACTTTTAATGTAAATTAATGCCAACTTTATTAAATCAGTGAGGATACACTGTGAGTTAAAGGCAAAACTTGAGACTTAAAATAAATAAATAAATAAATAATATGCACACCTCTTTAAAAAAAAAAACTTGAGACTTGAAGAAATTTGTGCTTGCAGTTACTTATGCTGTTAGCTGCATAGAAATTTAGGGATAAAATGTTGGAGCATTTGTTTGGGTATTTCTATTATGGGATACTTCAGAGAAAATATATGGAGAGCTCTGTTTGGCCCTGGGATCAGTTCAGGAGCACCTTTGCTTTTCTGTAGTTATCTATCACTTCATTGAGAAAGACTCAAATGTCTTTGAACACAGATCGAACTTGCCTTTGTCCTCTCCTCAAACAGGCAGGAGCTTGTAATACCACCATATCTTGAAGCAAAAGGTTGAACAAGCCCCTCCTACAGCATTGGCTGAAGAGTTGACAGTTACTCAGGAGGATGGAGGTTGGATCTAGTTACACTGGGGAAAGCAAAATGTATAGCTGGAAAGATGATAATTATTACCTAAATCTGGATGCTTTCATTTGAAGATGAGAGGAGAAAATATCAGTCAAAGATAATACTGAAGTTCCAGATTCATATTTTAGAATTCTAATAGAGCTCTAAAGAGGAACATCAAGACTAGTACCAATAAGAAAGGCCCATATGGATCTCTACACAAGGTGAAAAGCAGGAAAGAAAATGAAACAAAAAATGTCCTTAAGCCAAAAACTTTAAATGCTTCTGCTAGTTGATCTGTTAGAATCCTCAAAGGTCTACAAAGGAAAGAATTCCAAGATGGTGGCTAGAGGGAGGAAGCAGAAAGCGTGCCTCCTATAGTGAAATCTTGGAGAGATGCTGGAGACACACCTTGCAGGCAAAACCACTGAGAAGAGGCAAAACTTTGACCCCTCCACACCTCCAACCTGTGCAGAGCATCTCCACTTCATGTTAAACGGACAAACCAGGAGGGCCCCTGGGCCACCACCAGACACCGGCACCCAAATGGCTTGGGAAGATGTGGACCACAAGGTGAGCTAAGCAGTACGTAGTACTCCCACAGACAACCCTGGGCCAGATCACCATAGCCCCCTGGACAGACCGACCTCCACCTGGGGAAAAAAGAGAAACTGAGTAATAAGCAATAAGAACAATAAAGACACATGGGAAACAGGATTGAGGGGAATCCTTCCTGGAACTGTAAATAAACAAGCCGGGCCTGGCCGAAGAAGCTCCAGCGGGAGTGGGGGTGGGGCACGCGCCCAGCAACCAGGAGCAGGAAAGCTTGTGAGAGTGGTGGAGGGAGGAAAACTCCACAGGAGAGGGGAGAAGACCCACTTCCCACATGAGCTGTAAATAAACACACAGGCCAGAGAAAGCAGGTGCAGTGTCACCTCCCCCAGTGTGGTTGAAAAGGGGAAAGCTTGTAGCAGAGGCTCGTGCACAGGAGAACTATGAGTAAACAAAGCCTGCGTGGCCAGGTGAGTGTTAAGCTCACCCCTGAGATCTGCATAAACAACGCCTCCAGCAACAGCAAGCTGACAGCACTGGGCAGGCAAGCCACAGCCGCAGATAGCCATTCACAGAACTGTCTCCAGACTCTTTTTTTTCTCTCCCTACCTCTGGTGAGAAAACAACCGAACTACACTTACATGCTGGAAAACTTACTGAAACTGTGTTGCATTTGAACTTGGGACACTTTGTGGGGTTTTTTTTTTGTGCAGTTTTGTTCTATTTTATGCGTCCCCTTTGATGAGACAACTACAGAACAACATCTGAGGCACCATCTCCAGGATTGGAGACTGAGACAGACACCAAAACTATTAAGACTGAAACTTCATTGCATTTGAACTTGGAGGGTTTTTTTTTTTCTATTTTTCATTTTGTTTTATTTTATATATATATATATTTCTTTCATTTACTTACTTTTTATTTTTATTCTTATCTTTATTCTTCTTATTTTTTATTTTCAATTCTCTTTCTGTCTCTCTAATTCCTGTTCAGCTTACTGTCAATTAGTACACTAATGCTCCGTTTATACCTTTAAAACTTTTTTCTTTGATTCCTTGTTTTGTTTTTTCCTACTTGTCTGTTTATTTGTTTTTCCCTTTTTCTTTAACTTCTTTGCTTTTCATCTCCTCTCACCCTTCCATTCTAAATATTACCATTGTTATTATTACAAGCTAGAAAATACTTAATTGCACACAGTACAGGGACAGTAACAACACCAAGGAAATGACAGGAAGACAGAAAAAACAGGGAAACCAGTTTCCCCACAGCAAAAAATTAGTACAGGAACCAGAGAGAAATGAAGAAAACAGATACTCAGATCCAGACTCCAACAAAATGAAGATAAACTATGCCAAAGAACCCAATGAAGTCCACAAGAATAACTTAAAAGAAGACATACTACAGCTCCTCGATGAGAATTTTATAGAGATGATACTGAATAGGGCCAACCAAAATGTACAGGAGACACTCAAGAAATTCCAAGACAACAAAAATAGAAAATTTGAAAAAGCAAAAAAAGAAATAAAGGAAACCATAGAAGCACTGTATAAACACCAAGGTGAAACAGAGAACACGATTAATAAACAGATAAATGAACTCAGGACAAAAATAGACAAAATTAAAGAGGAAACCACCCAGGATATGGAAAACCTCAGAAAAAAGAAAGAACTGCAAAACAAAATGGAAGGCCAATCCAGCAGAACAGAACAAACAAAGAAGACAGAATCTCAGAACTTGAAGATGAAATGGTAATTAAAGGAAAAACCAAAGAACTATTAATTAAACAACTCAAAACCTGTGAAAAGAAAATGCAAGAACTCACCGACTCCATCAAAAAACCAAACTTGAGAATCATGGGCATTGAAGAAGGAGAAGAGGTGCAAGCAAAGGGAATGCGTAATATATTCAACAAAATAATAACAGAAAATTTCCCAAATCTAGAGAAAGATATTCCCATATAGATGCAAGAGGCCTCCAGGACACCAAACACACCAGATCAAAATAGAACTATCCCACAACATATCATCATTAAAACAACAAGTTCAGAAACTAGGGAAAGAATATTGAAGGCTGTAAGAGAGAAAAAACAAATAACATACAAAGGTACACCCATCAAAATCACAGCAGACTTCTCAACAGAAATATTAAAAGCAAGAAGAGCTTGGGGTGAGATCTTCCAGACACTGAATGAAAATAACTTCAACCCCAGGATACTCTACCCAGCAAAACTATCATTCAAAATAGATGGAGCAATAAAAGTCTTCCATGATAAGCAGAAGACTTATCATGGAAGTCCACAAAGCCACCACTACAAAAGATTCTTCAAGGGATTCTGCACACAGAGAGTGAAACCCAACTTAACCATGAAAAGACAGGCAGCACCAAACCACAGGAAAAGAAAAAGCAAGAAAGTGTAGAGCGTAACCTCAACTTAGGCACACACAATCAAACCTTCAAACAACTAAGACAACTAAATGACAGGAATCACCACATACCAATCAGTACTAACGCTTAATGTTAATGGACTTAATTCACCCATCAAAAGGCACCGCTTGACGAAATGGATTAAAAAGGAAGCTCCAACAATTTTTTGCTTACGGGAGACCCATCTCACTGACAGAAATAAGCATAGGCTTAGGATAAAAGGCTGGAAGAAGATTTACCAAGCCAATGGCCCCCAAAAACAGGCAGGAGTAGCAATACTTATCTCTGACAAAGTAGACTCAAACCTACATTGATCAAAAGAGATAAAGAAGGACATTCCATACTAATAAAAGGGGAAATAGACCAAAAGGAAATAATAATCATCAACCTGTATGCACCCAATGTCAACGCACCCAATTTCATCAAACATACACTGAAAGACCTAAAAGCATATATTAACTCCAACACAGTGGTTGTGGGAGACTCTAACACCCCCATTATCATCAATAGATAGGTCATCCAAACAAAAAATCAATAAAGAAATCCAAGATCTAAAATATACAATAGATCAAATGGACCTAGTAGATGTCTACAGAATATTTCATCCAACTCTACACAATATACATTCTTCTCAGCAGCCCATGGAACCTTCTCCAAAATAAGATCATATCCTAGGGCACAAAGCAAGCCTCAGCAAATATAAGAAAATAGAAATTATACCGTGCATACTATCTGATCACAATGCAGTAAAAGTAGAACTCAACAACAAAAGTAAAGACAAAAAACATGCAAACAGCTGGAAACTAAATAACTCATTACTTAATGAAGAATGGGTCACTGATGAAATAAAAGAGGAAATTAAAAAGTTCCTGGAAGTCAATGAAAATGAAAACACAACCTACTGGAACCTATGGGACATAGCAAAGGCAGTCCTGAGATAAAGTTTATAGCCATGAGTGCATATATTAAAAAGACTGAAAGATCCCAAATCAATGACCTAATGCTACATCTCAAACTCCTAGAAAGACAAGAACAAGCAAATTCCAAAACAAATAGAAGGAGAGAAATAATAAAAATAAGAGCTGAAATCAACAAAATAGAAACCAAAAAAAAACCATACAAAGAATTAATGAAACCAAAAGTTGGTTCTTTGAAAAAATAAACAAGATCAATAGACTCCTGGCAAACCTGACTAAAATGAGGAGAGAAAAAACCCAAATTAGTAGAACCAGGAATGCAAAAGGGGAGATAACAACAAACACCATGGAAGTCCAGGAAATCATCAGAGACTACTTCGAGAACCTATATTCAAATAAATTGGAAAATCTTAAAGAAATGGACAGATTTCTAGATACATATGATCAACCAAAACTGAACCAAGAGGAAATTAATCACCTGAATAGATCTATAATACAAAATAAAATTGAAGCAGCAATCAAGAGTCTCCCCAAAAAGAAAAGTCCAGGACCTGATGGATTCTCTGCTGAATTCTATCAGACCTTTAAAGAAGAACTGATACCAACCCTCCTTAAACTGTTCCACGAAATAGAAAGGGAAGGAAAACTGCCAAACACATTTTATGAAGCCAGTATTACACTTATCCCAAAACCAGGCAAAGACACCTCCAAAAAGGAGAACTATAGGCCAATCTCCTTAATGAACATTGATGCAAAAATCCTCAACAAAATAATGGCAAACTGAATTCAACAACACATCAAAAAGATTATTCACCACGACCAAGTAGGCTTCATCCCAGGGATATAGGGGTGGTACAACATACGAAAATCAATAAACAATCAATAAACGTAATAAACCACATTAACAGAAGCAAAGACAAAAACCACTTGATCATCTCAATAGATGCAGAAAAAGCCTTTGATAAGATCCAACACCATTTCATGATAAAAGCTCTAAGAAAACTAGGAATAGAAGGAAAGTACCTCAACATTATAAAAGCTATATATGACAAACCTACAGCCAGCATTATACTTAAGGGAGAAAAACTGAAACCATTCCCTCTAAAATCAGGAACCAGACAAGGATGCCCACTATCTCCACTCCTATTCAACATAGTACTGGAATTCCTAGCCAGAGCAATTAGGCAAGAAGAAGGAATAAAAGGAACACAAATAGGTAAAGAAACTGTCAAAATATTCCTACTTGCAGACGACATGATCCTATACCTTAAAGAACCAAAAAACTCTACTCAGAAGCTTCTAGACATCATCAATAGCTATAGCAAGGTAGCAGGATATAAAATCAACATAGAAAAATCATTAGCATTTCTATACACTAACAATGAGCAAACTGAAAAAGAATGTATGAAAACAATTCCATTTACAATAGCCTCAAAAAAAATCAAATACCTAGGTATAAACCTAACAAAAGATGTGAATGACCTCTGCAAGGAAAACTATAAACTTCTGAAGAAAGAGATTGAGGAAGACTATATAGAAAGTGGAGAGATCTCCCATGCTCATGGATTGGTAGAATCAACATAGTAAAAACGTCTATACTCCCAAAAGTAATCTACATGTTTAATGCAATTCCTATCAAAATTCCAATGACATTCATTAAAGAGATTGAAAAATCTACCGTGAAATTTATATGGAACCACAAGAGGCCACGAATAGCCAAGGCACTCAGTCAAAACAACAATGGTGAAGGTATCACGATACCTGACTTCAAACTATATTACAAAGCAGTAATGATAAAAACAGCATGGTACTGGAACAAAAACAGACATGAAGACCAGTGGAACAGAATATAGGACCCAGATATGAAGCCACACAACTATAACCAACTTGTCTTTGAAAAACGCGCTAAAAACATACGATGGAGAAATAGCAGCCTCTTCAACAAAAACTGCTGGGAAAACTGGTTAGCAGTCTGCAAAAAACTGAAACTAGATCCATGTATATCACCCTATACCAAGATTAACTCAAAATGGATCAAGGATCTTAATAATATCAGACCACAAACTCTAAAGTCAATACAGGAAAGAGAAGGAAATACTCTGGAGTTAGTAGGTATAGGTAAGAACTTTCTCAGCGAAACCCAGCAGCACAGCAACTAAGAGATAGCATAGATAAATGGGACTTCTTAAAACTAAAAAGCTTCTGTTCATCAAAAGAAATGGTCTCTAAACTGAAGAGAACACCCACAGAGTGGGAGAAAATATTTGCCAGCTACACATCAGACAAAGGACTGATAACCAGAATATTTAGGGAACTTAAAAAACTAAATTCTCCCAAAACTAATGAACCAATTAAGAAATGGGCAAGTGAACTAAACAGAACTTTCTCAAAAGAAGAAATTCAAATGGCCAAAAAACACATGAAAAAATGCTCACCATCTCTAGCAATAAAGGAAATGCAAATTAAAACCACACTAAGATTCTACCTCACCCCTGTTAGAATAGCCATCATTAGCAACACCACCACCAACAGGTGTGGGCGAGGATGGGGGGAAAAAAGGAACCCTCTTACACTGTTGGTGGGAATGTAAACTAGTACAACCACTCTGGAAAAAAATTTGGAGGCTACTTAAAAAGCTAAACATTGATCTACCATTTGATCCAGCAATACCACTCTTGGGGATATACCCAAAAGACTGTGACACAGGTTACTCCAGAGGCACCTGCACACCCATGTTTATTGCGGCACTATTCACAATAGCCAAGTTATGGAAACAGCCAAGATGCCCCACCACTGACAAATGGATCAAGAAAATGTGGTATCTATACACAATGGAATTTTATGCAGCCATGAAGAACGAAATGGTATCATTCACTGATAAATGGATGGAATTGGAGAACATCATTCTGAGTGAGGTTAGCCTGGCCCAAAAGACCAAAAATCGTATGTTCTCCCTCATATGTGGACATTAGACCAAGGGCAAACACAACAAGGGGATTGGACTTTGAGCACATGATAAAAGCGAGAGCACACAAGGGAGGGGTGAGGATAGGTAAGACACCTAAAAAATTAGCTAGCATTTGTTGCCCTTAACGCAGAGAAACTAAAGCAGGTACCTTATAAGCAACTGAGGCCAATAGGAGAAGGGGACCAGGAACTAGTGAAAAGGTGAGATGAAAAAGAATTAACCTAGAAGGAAACACACATGCACAGGAAATTAATGTGAGTCAACTCCCTGTATAGCTATCCTTATCTCAACCAGCAAAAACACTTGTTCCTTCCTATTATTGCTTATACTCTCTCTACAACAAAATTAGAAATAAGGGCAAAATAGTTTCTGCTGGGTATTTAGGGGGTGGGGGGAGGGGGAGGGGTGGAGTGGGTGGTAAGGGAGGGGTGGGGGCAGGGGGGAGAAATGACCCAACATTGTATGCACATATGAATAAAAAAACAATAAAAATAAATAAAAATAAAAAAAATAAAAAAATAAAGGTCTACAAAGGATACAAGGTGCCAGCTTAATATTTAATGCCTTGGCTGGGCTTTCCTCTGAAAGAAAGATCTAAGAAAGCTTTGATTGCTGTTCACTGTAAAATATAATTTTTAACTGCAGAGAGGCTATAGACTGGGAAGTAAAAAGTAAATAACAAGTTGAGAAAAATAAGGATCACAAGCATTGTGTGAGGGCAGAAGAGGTCACGTGAAGTAGGTTGTGACAGCCTTTGAATGAAAAAAACAGAACATTTCAAAGCATGCTTGAGAAATGTCCTAATTGGAATAGTGTCCAATAGATGGCCTCAGCAGAGATGCTTGTACACCAACACAGCAAGCTAAAGGAGCACCAGAGACGGGAAGAACTCCAGAGTAGTGTAGTTAAAACAAGAGCCACATCAGAGTAATATTGAAAAATAAGTATGTGTTTAGTTCTTAAAAAGGCTTATCAGCAAAGTTTTATGACATTTAAATCTAACATTTTATATTTATACATGACTACAACCAAGAAACTTGACAAAAATATTATGTATACTCTTTTTCGTGGCGCCTCCTGGGTGAGCAGCTACGCCAAGGTGAAGCTGAGTATCTCCTTCCCTGCCCCTGGCTGTCAGAATCTCATTGAAGCAGACGATGAGCACAAACTTCGTACTTTCTATGAGAAGCGGGCCACCGAAGTTGCTGCTGACGCTCTGGGTGAAGAATGGAAGGGTTATGTGGTCCGAATCAGTGGTGGGAATGACAAACAAGGTTTTCCCATGAAGCAGGGTGTCTTGACCCATGGCCGAGTTCGCCTGCTACTGAGTAAGGGGCATTCCTGTTACAGACCTAGGAGAACTGGAGAGAGAAAGCGCAAATCTGTTCAGGGTTGCATTGTGGATGCCAACCTGAGTGTTCTCAATTTGGTTATTGTAAAAAAAGGAGAGAAGGATATTCCTGGACTGACCAATCCATACTACAGTGCCTAGTCGTCTGGGGCCCAAAAGAGCTAGCAGAATCCGAAAACTTTTCAATCTCTCTAAAGATGATGTCCGCCAATATGTTGTTAGAAAGCCTTTGAACAAAGGTAAGAAGCTAGGACCAAAGCACCTAAAATTCAGCATCTTGTTACTCCACGTGTCCTGCAACACAAACGCTGGCGCTTTGCTCTGAAAAAACAAAGTACTAAGAAAAATAAGGAAGAGGCTGCAGAATATGCTAAACTTTTGGCTAAAAAAGGATGAAGGAAGCCAAAGAAAAACGCCAGGAACAGATTGCAAAGAGAAGAAGGCTGTCTTCTCCGAGAGCTTCTACTTCTAAGTCTGAGTCCAGTCAAAAATAAGAATCTTTAAGAGTAACAAATAAATGATCAGACCTCAAAAAAACATATATATTATGTATAAATGACACACAATAATGATGTGTGATAGGAGTTCAGTCTTATAATTCAGAATAGTCTTAAAATTTTCAGAACTAAACAACATAGCAGGCATTTTAAAGGCCAAACAACCAGATTTCTTTGAAGTTCAATACTTTGAAAAGGTGCTGGTAGTCCTGACTCAAAAGAACATATGTTCTGGTATTTATGTAATATTTCTCACTGAAAAACAAAACAGCTGTTTGAAAAACATCACTGGCCAAAGTGATAGATGCTGGTAGATAACAGAAGTTCAAAGAAAGAAAGAAAAAAAGAAAGAAACAGATCTATTCTGTAGGAGGTCAGTGTAGTTCAATTTGCATATGCATAACATTCTAGATTCTCCCTTTGGCTTCTTCAAAGACAGCTTATATTACAGTCTTGCAATATGGGAGAAACAGACAATTCAGAAAAACAAACAAACAGAAAAACTGTAGGCTACTCCTCTGGGAAGAATCACCCATGTAATAAAATGACTAAAGTCAACTTTCTTTATGATTGACCAAATGGCCACTGACTCTAGTAAATGATTTTACTGTTCTCTATGAAGTACATGCAAGCTGTTGATAAAAAACAAAAAAGTTAATTCTAAAATTTTATGATTTTTGTGTAAATTTGCAAACTTTACCTCGCAATAGATTAGTTCAAAAAAATACCAGGACACCAGGCTAATCTTTAGACAAGTAGGTCTGCAGATGGTCTGTGTTGGCTTTCCCTCTCTCCTCTTCACTTCCTGTTTCATAGCCTCCCTCATCTCAGTAGCCAACCCAGTGCCCTATTCTGTTTCCTGGCAGCCCAGGCCTCACTTTGATGTCCTTCTAAGCTTGCCCTCCAGAGTTCAACATAAGGAACCAGCTAGCAGGCTCCAAACAGTTTTTGACTGGGCACACTACCAAAAATTATTATAAATCAGAGCTACACAGACATGGTTGAATCTTACAAATCATGACAAGCAAAAGACCCAAGGCACAAAAGTGTATATACAATGTGATGCCACTTACAGAAATTTCAAAAGGAAGGAAAACCAAAATATATGCTTAGGAATGTACATATAGGTAGTAAAACTATAATGAAAAATATACAATAGTCATGAAAGTCAAACTCATTATTCTCTCTGAGGAAAGAGGGCTGTTAACTGAAAGAGGCACCAAGTGTGTGTGTGTCTCTGTGTGTGTACATACAGCCTTGCATGAACATCTATCTTTTAACCTGGAAGATTTTGGGTATTTTATAATTATTTACCAAATTATATGCACAGGTTTTATGTACTTTTCTTGTATGTACATATTTTACAATGAAAAAAATTTCCACAGTTATAAAATTGTTTCTACAAAACTTGATACTTTGATAAGACCCTGTAGTGTTATGTGTTCTGGCTCTAGCTTCTTAGAATATCTAAGAGATATGGTATGAGTGAATTTCATGTGGTTGATCTCACTGCATGGAATCCTTCTTCACTTCAAAACAATTTTTAGTCAAAACTGTTCAGTGATGTACTTACAAAAGTTTTGCATAGCACATAGTTTTAATTTTTAAAAAGCCAATTAATGTTTACTGTATTGTAAGATGTAGAAGAGAATGTCTATCTTCTTTAGCTATTCCTTTAGAGGCTCACAAAAAGTCATTTCAAAATTGTATTTCATTATTGAAACCCAATCTTGTAAAAAACCACACTGAAACAGAGTCTATCAACTACCATACAGTGCAACATACTAAAAACATTATAAATGTCCCACCGTGTGCAACCTGTTCTAATACTTGTGCCTTTTTGTGTATAGCGAAGCTTCATGTGCATATTCTCAAGGTATTTGCTGGCAAAGAAATGCAGCTGTTCCCCACCCCCTTCATTTGTGTTCCATGATTATTTCGGACATTTTTATCTTGGCAAGAAGAAAACTATTTCCCCAATGGTGTGTTGCTTTTTGGCTTTCATTTTTAAGAAAGTTCAGAGGAGGCTTTTTAGCATTTCTTACTGGTGACTTTTCTTTAATTTGTTGACTTGAATAGTACAATACTTACACATGCTGAAAACATGCTTGAGTTTTGCCTTCATGTCTGTATGTTTAGTTTTTAAATGGTTAGCTAATTGTGATTGACTCAGAATATTATTATTAACTATATATACACACTTAAAGTAAAGTCAATGTTAGCATAAGTAGATGTAAATTCATACATAAAATGGTATTCTTTAATAACAATTACTATGGCCAAATATTTTCAGATCTGATTAGTCATTAGTTTTTTTTTTTTTTTTTTTACCTTAATGTGACTCCCAAAGTGTAAAAAATGTTAGCTTGGCAGGTTGCGTTTGTCTGTTCTTGCATTTTTAACACTATTTCCATTGGTTCATGATGTAAGGTAGTTTACTTAAAGATCACCCATAATCCCCTTAGCTAGATACCAAAGTTGCAACATGAGGCCATATGTTGGAACTGCCAAGGAGAGCCCCCCATTGCTGTGTCTCCCACCCTTCCCCTAGAGCAGCTCACGAACCTGCCCACATACGAATCAGGAGGGGGTGCCAATGCCAATTCCCTCACTAAATATTAGTAAAGCTTAATTTTCTCCTCTTTTTCATTTTAAAAAAATCCGAGTATTTGTGATTAGACATATAAATATTTTACTTTGGATTTCAGTGGGCATCTTCTGCACCCCACTTTGGAAACCCTTGTTCTAAATAAGGAGTCTTAAATTTTTGTGTTTTAACCTCAGAACCCTTTACTTAAAAAAAAAAAAAAAAGAACCAAAACATCAAACTCTAATATCTAAAGGAAAAGATGGCAATAAAACTGCTGTAATCAACTTGCATGGAATATTTCTCTGTTACCTCCTCAGAAGAGACTTGAAGATTCTTCTGAAGAAACACTTGCTTCTTCTGTAGAAGACTATAAAAGTTGGTATATTCATATTCATGATCTGGGGACCAGTAATAGCTCACTGAGTTACATGTACCATACACTACATCTTATTTGGGGACAAAAACATCTAACAGAGTGGATATGGAATGATGGCACTTCAACTATTAAAAGAAGAAAAAGTAGCTTTTGGGCTAGAAGCCTTTCCTGTGTGCTCTCCAGTGACCTTGAGGTTGGAGGCATATGATCATCTAAGTTGTTACATTTTGTTTCAATTTGTCCAGGCAAAAGTAATAGTTTTAAATGCCATTAATAAGGGAAACTATAAATAAATAAACCAAATAAAAATTTACAATGAAAAGAAAATAACTACTAAAAAGTGATCTTAAGATAATTTTGAAAAGTATCTTTACCATGTTAGGAAATGGACCATCTATGATATTGTATTAGCCAAGATAAGTAACACTAGTTGCTGTAATAACCGACCTCAAAATGTCTGGCTTAACTCAGTGAAGATGTAGTTCTCTCATATCACAGTAGGATGCATGCTGTGAGGAGGTTGTGCGGTAACTGGTCATTCACTGACTGATTCCACACTGCAGTGCCAATGTCTTCAAACACATGATTTTAAGGTTGACCTACCTTTATCTGGTTGGTGGATGGAAGGATAAAAGTGGAGAACAGCTTCTCTTTACTCAGTGGGATCACATTTCATTTGTGAGAACTCACATGGCCCTACCTATACACAAAACATTTAGAAAATGTACATATCTTGGAAGAGAAAATGGGTTTGGTCAGCATCTAGCCAGGTTTTGTCTATATGGGATTAAGAAGGTCTAGACCAGGATTCCCAACCTGTGTCTTGAGTACCACCAGGTCTGACCTCAGTGGAAATCAGTTGGGGGACCTCCACCACTTTTTTCTGCCTGCCTTAACAGAGGAACTTGCACAACAGCACTAAATTTACCTGTTTCTCCTTCAGCAGGTGATGATCATGCATGTCCCCACCTTTGCATGTGATTTGCATGATGTTTTATTTTTAATATGCCTTCCCTTCCAACCTCCTCTTCCTCCAAACCTAGCAAACTCTTCCTCATCTTTTAGACCTACGGCAATGTTTACTTCCTCTATGAACTTCTCTCTGGTGACACAGAGCACTGATCTTTTCTAAGCACTCACTGAATGTTTTTCTTTTATTGAATGCATGAGCTTATACCATAATTATTAAGGAACCAGAATATTTGCAAATAGATGGGGGTGTTTATGTTCACAATCTAGTGACTGTTAGTAGACTCAGTTTCTTCATGGCAAGGACAAAGTCTTGTGTATCCTAGTATCTTCCATGCCTACACAGCACAGGCCTGGATCATACATACTTAATAAATGAGGGGGAAAAAAATGAATGCTTTCTCCCTTCCTGCCACTTTCCAGTTGTCACAGCTCTGGTGTCCTTTTGTTTGTTCTTGTATGTCTGGTATTGTAGTAAAAACACACACATAAAATTTGCTATCTTAACCATGTTTTAGTGTTTAGTACAGTAGTGTTAACTATATGTAATTAGTTGCGCAATAAATCTCTATAACCTTTTCATCTTGCAAAACTGAAAGTCTATGCCTCTAAACAACTCCCCTTTTTCCCTTTTCCCGGCCACTGGTAAACACTGTTCTGCTTTCTGTTTCTAAGAGCTTGACCACTTTAAATTCCTCATAGACACAGAATGACATACAGCTTGTGTTTTTGTGACTGGCTTATTTCACTTAGCACTATGTCTGTAAGGATCATCTATGTTATAGGATATGATAGGATTTCCTTCATTTTTAAAGGTTAATAGTTCATTGAGCACAGTGTGATGGTGAGCACCTGTAGTCCCAGCTATTTGAAGGCTGAGGTGGGAGCATCCAGCCTGGGCACCATAGAGAAAGCCCATCTCAAGGGAAAAAAAAAAGGGTGGTGGGGGTCAATGATCATATAGAGAATGCTTCCTATTCTACTCTTTTCAACGGAGTAATAAGGGCCCATAATAAAAAGATGTTGACATTTCCAAGGTCTCTTAGTCTTCTTAGGGCGCCCCCAAGCACCTCCTGTGCTCAAAACACAAAGCACTCAAAACAGGTCTGTTGAGAAAAGAGACAGCCCAACTTTACAGTAGGGCAAAATAAATAAAGGAGAAACAAGAACTCTTTAAAGCAGGGTGTGTAAGAGTTTAACGTTTATGGAGGAGTCCCAGCGTAACCTCTGGCCTGTCTTGGGATTAGCAGTCATTCCCTTCATCCCATGATAGGCACAAGATAGTTTGAGGCCCTTGAGGGACATCCACAACCTTTACTTCAGTGTGTCATCATCAAAGAATCCAAAGTATCCTTCCATTAACATGATCGTTATTGTTTCAGTTGGTCTGTGAGCTATTATTAAATATGTAGCCATGTGTATTGAAAAATCTCCAAGTAAACTAGCACCATTTCCTTTAAAAAACAAAAACTGATCACACTAAAAATCCAAGCATTTAAAATGTTGCAGATTTTTAGTACAATATGCCAAATATAGCTTGAAATAGTAAATAAACCCCCAAAAGCGATATTAGCAAATTAATTGGGATGTGAACAAAGAACCTTTTCTGCAGGAGCATGAATGTTGCCTTTATTTTTTTTTCCCCCTCACAAGTATGATTTTAGAAAACAGCTGCAGCGCATGTTGACAAATGACAAAACGGCAGACGTGGTAAAAACACTTTTGCTCAAGGCCAAAGCGGGAGGTGTGGGGGAGAGGGGGGAGACTGGGTTCCCGAAGCAGCACTGGGGCTGGAATCCGTGGCTTCGCTAACCTTTTCCAGTCCCCACCCCTTCTCCTGGCTCGGGTTACAGCCTTCGGAGTTGAACAAACTTGCTGCAGGCGGATTGGCGGCCGGAGCTCTGGGGCCCAGGCGCTGTATTTATTAATTTATGTTCCGCGGCGCCCCGCGCCGGCCGAGCCTTTGTATCGGCCGCAGCCATCCGGACCCAGGGCCTCGGCTGGGAGCGCGTCCCCCGCGCCTGCCGGATTCCCAGGGCCCGCACGTGTCCGGCCGGGCTGGCCGAGGGGGCGGAGGCCCCAGCTTTTATTTATTTATTTTTTTCCCCCCCACTTTGCCAGGAGGAGGAGGGGGGGGAGGAGGGGGAGGAGGAGGGGCAGGAGCAGCCGCAGGAGGCGACAGTTGCCCCGCCAGGGAGGCGCGGCGGAGAAGGGACTGTGGTCAGCTGAATCCACTCGGGGCTGCAGACCTGCCCCGCGCCTGGCTACTCCCTGCGGCCGCCCACGATGTCCCCCCGCACTTCCTGAGCGGCTGGCAGTGTGCCCCCGGTCCCCAGCTCGCTCGGCCCCGGCCCCGGCTCGCTCTCTGGCTCGCGCGGCCCGGCTCTGCGTCGGCCGCGCCGCGGTGGAGGCGCGCGAGGGGGACGCGGCCGGGGATGAGCAAATTGCGGGTAAACACGCCGCCGCCGGGCCCCGAGAGGCCGTGAGGAGCTGGTTTTCTCCCAGTCGCCGCCCTGCCCTTGGATTTGAGATCATGTACGTACGCCTCGCCGTCCTGCCATTGTCTCTACCCGGACGCGTGCGGTGCGCTGCGCTGCGCCCACCCTCGCGCCGCGGGGGCCCTCGGCCCCTCGCTCTTCCTGTGCCCAGGAAAGTGATGGGGCGCTGACCGCTGTCCTCTCTCCTTTCGGCCCCTTCTGTCCCTGCAGGTCCATTCACATCGTGGCGCTGGGGAACGAGGGGGACGCTTTCCACCAGGACAATCGGCCGTCGGGGCTCATCCGCACTTACCTGGGGAGAAGCCCGCTGGTCTCCGGGGACGAAAGCAGCTTGTTGCTGAACGCGACCAGCACGGTGGCCCGTCCGGTGTTCACCGAGTACCAGGCCAGCGCTTTTGGGAACGTCAAGCTCGTGGTTCATGACTGTCCCGTCTGGGTGAGGGCATTTGCTTGCCTTTTTTTTTTTTTTTCCCTTCCCCCCCTTCCATAAATGTGGCTTGGCCTCATTACCTGGGTAGTCTTCAAACTTTTGGTTTTTGAAATCTGGTCCTTTGTTTCAATGGGCCTGGTGGAGGGACAGCCCAGTCAGAGAACACTCCTGTAAGGTAAAAAGCCCCGGTGGGAAGGTGGTTTGTCCCTTGGTAGACAGCTGACAATTGATTGTGCCCCTAAAGGGACGGGGGTCACTAAGTTCCACTAGCAAAGAGCGGTGTGTTTTCATGCCTATCCTGTGGGGAATAGGGTCTTATTAGTGTTCTATAAATACAGCCCTCTTACAGCTCAACACTGGCAAAAATACTTTTCCCTGGGACAGTTCAGAAATAGTATGGAAAGGAGGAGAAAAGACAGAGACTGACAATTTTAAATAGTTCATTTAGAATACTGTTAACATCTGCAAATTTTTAAGTAGTGTTTTAATTTTAATACTATGCAGATATTGGCTGTTTATTTTTAGTGATTCATAAATCAGAAATACGAATATTGGCTGGAATTTGGAAAAAAAACTTAAGATTTGTGATAGTTGAAAAAATGATAATGAAGTAGATAAATCTCAGCCTGATTCTTGACTGTTTGATAAAAGGACAAAGGAATCTGCTCCTTGACATAAATATTTTCAGTACTCAATAACATTTCAGATGTTTTCGTGTAATCTTTGGAAATGGAGTTATACACATTTCAGGTAAAGATCACATTTTATAAAAGAAACCTTAGTGTCTAAAAAAACATAAATTATCATTATGTGAGATTTTACCTTAAACAGCAGTTTTTCAAAACTGAATGAGAGCTATAGGGAAATAGCACACCTTTCTAAAGAAATGTGTAGAATATACATAGGAAAAATTTCTTATGCAAATTTCCATATTATGGAAAGAAAAGACTACTTGCCCAGATAAATTTTCAGTTCAAAGAGAGTTATGTTAATGTGCTAAAATAAACTAAAAGAAGGCTTTTCAGCATAAAGGATGCTGTTCAAAAGAAGCATCCATGGAGAACTTACCAGCTGGACTCTCTGCAAGCAAATGAAGCAGTTTTACTTTTGGCATTTTCATTATCAAAGATATTATTGCTTACAAACTTACTTGTTCAACACACTGTTGAGCTAATGTTTAGTGAATAGAGTAAATAATGCAGACAAAATAAAATCAGCCAAATGTTAAGATTGGTTTTCCTGTTTTTAATTTGAGCCTTTAACCCTTTCCTGTTTATGTTGTTAATTTAGCAAAGATAAATGCTTGTGATCCTGTGTATTGTGTATAGTATAATGAAATCTTCCAAATGGGTAGAGTATGCCTTCATAGTCTGGATTTTTGCTATGACTGATGGTTATGATTTATTGTGCTAGTTACTTTTTGTATGGTTGGACCCTAGTGGCACCAAGTTTGTAACCAGGTACAATTTTCTAGGTTATAAGGAGTCTCAGACGTAGCACAGTACATTTCTAGGTGTTTTTCTTTTCTGGATTGCAGGGAAAGCCATCAGAGAGAGAGACAGTAAAGTTGAGTGTATTAATCGCTGTGTTAACTAATCGTGTTGATTTATGTACTGGATCACAATATCAAATACAGCAGAGCAGACAACACAGGTTTTGGTAACAAAAGGAACTGATTTCAAATCATTGCCTTGCCATTTAGTGCCTCTGTGTCTTTAGTAAATCTTTCACCTTCTCTCAGCCTTATTTTCCTGTCTATAGAGTAGTCATAATAATCTTTGCCTCCTGGAGCTGCACTGAGATATAAATGAGATAGTACTTGCATGGCTGTAAGTGTAGAGGCTGGCATGGAGTAGGTGCTTCAAAAGTGGTAGCTACTACAATTAAGTGTTCATTGTAACTTTAGTATAGTCATGTGTCACTTGTACTACACAAAGGGAAAGTTTTCCCACATGCCAGTTAGAATATACTAATACAGTACTGTTGTCAGTACTTAGTAGATGCTGTATTTATAGCCCTACAATCAAGTAGAAACGATCACTGTAGAAATTCAGATTTTTTTAAAACTTTAAAACATTCTCCAAAAGTGTCTCCAAGCTCCGTGTTGCATAACCCCCTAGAGGAAATCCTGGAACTGATTTACAAGGGGTGGGAGAATTTGATTTCCTTCTCAATTCTAGAAACCAGTGGAGCATTTTCTCTTTGACATAGCTTGAGAAGAAATATGTTGTTGCTTCCCCGGAGTTGGAATTAGATACTTGTATTTTCTTCCCAAGTTATTTTCTGTAGATCCTTCTTAGCCTTATTCCAGCTCCTTGCCTTCTATGTACTTGGCACTTTTTAAGAAAGTGCCTCAAATTCATTAGCTCATTATTTAGTGTGTCTCTTTCATCTACCCTTTTTTGTGCAGTCACATTATTAGTTCACTTCACATTTCTAGATCTTTTCCTGGCTATCAAAAATATTTTATAAAAAGCAGTGAGGTAAGATATTCACAGTGTTCTTGTGCAGATTTTAAGAAGTATTTACAGCCTGTATCCTCCATACCACCGAGTTAATGATGTCCAAATCAATTTTTTCCCCATTACATTTTCCTTAAACTTCCCCCTTTCCCATACACCTCTCCAATAACTCTGGAATTCTGAACTATTTGGAATGTGGGAAGCAAGTACTTTTGACTTATTCTCCTAGAATTAATGGCTGCTTAGTAATGGTCCCACCTATAGTCAGGTTTGAGCTCCATTTATCTGACTTTGCCCCCCCTTTTTTGTTATGTACTCTGTTGTACTTGTATACTTTGAACTTGAATGCTGTAGCAGATACAGTTGCAAGTGACTGGGTTTTCTGTTTGTTTTGGGGTTTTGTTTTTGTTTTTTCTGGTGGTCCTGGGTTTGAACTCAGGGCCTCATGCTTGCTAGGCAGGCACTCTACCACTTGAGCCACTCTGCCAGCCCTTTTTTTTGTTGGGTATTTTTGAGGTAGGATCTCTCAAACTATTTCTTTCCCCTGGCTGGCTTTGAACTGCAGTCCGCCTGATCTCTGCCTTCCGGGTAGCTAGGGTTATAGGTGTGAGTCACCAATGCCCTTTTATGGTTTGGGGTTTGGAAATTCGTGTAGATTTCTTCTGGGAACTGTGCACTTTTTCTTGGCCTGTATCCCACACCCCTTCTCTCCACTCACCCCATAGTCTTTCTACCCAGTTTAGTCCTTTGCCATTTGGTGGCAATAATTCAGTTTGCCTTTTTTTTTAATTCCTTTAAAATGCTCTCCCTGTTACACTTTCAATAGTGTATTCATGCTAAAAATTGTGCAATTCTCCTTACTCAGAGTGTGCTTGTTGAGAAATGGGCAGATGAGGAGGTATAAAAAATGAGGAGGCACCACTCAGAAGACACTCTCTCTGCAAAAGAGCTTTGTTGTATTACACACCATGAGAATTTTCCATCAGAGGATAAAAGCTCTGTCACATAGATCGTGGTTGGTTGGTTAAAACATTATCAATCCTGTCTTGGACTCATATTTCAAGTGCAAACTTTCATAGCCCAATAGTTTTTAGACCAATTAGCCACATCTAGCTGTCTTATTTCCTTATTCTTGCTTTATTACATTCTAGAAATGTATACCAAAGGCTGCATAAAAAGACAAATAATGATTAATAGTTACCTAGAATATGAGAAGAAGGCTACTTGTGTATATTTGGCAATGGAATTGAGATACATAAAGATAATTTCTTTCCTTTCTTGTGGCTGCACTGGGGATTGAACTCAGGGTCTTGTGCTTACAAAGCAGGCCCTCTCCCACTTAAGCCACTCCACCAGCCCAAGATAATTGCTGTATATTACTATATGCATAAAAACTTCAAAAATTATTTTTAAACTACCAAAGCACTAAATTTTTTAAGAAGTAAATACCATAATAAATTACTTATGGCCCCAAGTCTAAATATAAATATTACTAACTATAGTACACAAGTGAAGATTTCAGAACTAGAAAGGCTTATCCTAAATTTTTAATATAGGGGCAAAATACATAAACGGCAAATGTATTCCTTCTCATGTTAATACCTTGTAATACACAGTATGTTTTATAAAGGTATTCTTTCCCCACTATACCCTATGCATGTACAGTACAAACTTGAAAAGTATGTGTGATTTTTTTCAAGTATGAGTAAAATATATGGAACACCACAAAATTCACAATGTATTGCAATTGCAAGCACTGGAAACTCCTGCAGTGTATAACTGGGTTACAGATAGTCCCTTGAAGCTTCATTTTTCATGCTATGTTCTTGTATTGAATGCTATATTATGTTTTTGAAAGTATTAGGTGATCAAACACCAGCACAATTTTAAAAGTAAAGTGCTTCTTATTTAAGTACAGTAATTGAAAGAGATTGCTTATTTCATCAAACTTTAAAGAATTCTGTAAATGTCTTATTTAGCCAGAACATAGTTGTTAGATTAAATCAATAAAAAAAGATAGAATTGGCCAGCATCAGATATTTAAAATTTATATGTAGTTACCTATCTTAAAGTAAATTTACTTGAACTCCAAAAAATTAAAATAACAGCAAAGTATTTAAACTAATATGTTATAATTTATTTTATGGTATTTGAAAATAAGTTAAACTAAAGGTTGCTGTTTACCTTTTGGTTTAGGACATTTTTGACAGTGATTGGTACACCTCTCGAAACCTAATTGGAGGTGCTGACATCATCGTGATCAAATACAATGTAAATGACAAGTTTTCATTCCATGAAGTAAAGGATAATTATATTCCAGTGATAAAAAGAGCATTAAATTCAGTTCCAGTAATCATTGCTGCTGTTGGTACAAGACAAAATGGTAAGTACTTATGTTTTTTTTTTATAATGAACATGAAGGAACCATATTAAACTTAAATAAAGCCAAATTTATTAATGATTAATATCCCAAATGACTGTGGATTCAAATACCAGCTGTTACCTCTTCATTTGACCCTATCATAACACATCAAAGGAGAGGATCACAGAACTTGGCTGTGATTCTCATGGGTGAAAATCTGTCTTTTAAACTTCCCTTCTACAGTGGTGAAAGAAGTCAGTAGTTGTGTTCTTTTGACTTATGAAAGATACTAGGCTGAGGTTGAACCCTAGAGATACCTTTTTGACAATCTAAAGGTCTACTGAACTGGAAAGGATAGATTATTTACAGAAAGATCTGAGTGTAGAATGGTTTTTAGGCCAGTAACACACATGAGTTGAAAACACCAACAGTGCTATCTGAGGAAAGGAGTGTTCGTTCCATGGCTGATGGGTTCATTGAGTGAGGCAGCTCCAGCCACTGGTGCTATGTATATTAATGTCACATATGTAAGGGCCAACTCTCACTTTGATTTGGTTATATTTCATAGATATTCTTAACAGTATATTCTTAGTAAAGCTGTCTTTAAAATTTTGCTAATTTTGTTCTAACTCTTTTATTAAGGTATAGGAAAGGAAGGGACATAATAAACTTTGCTAATCTTAAGTACAGCCTAATGCATTTTTGCCTGTGCATACATTCTATGCACCTGTTACACAGATAAAAGTATAGAACATTTGCAGCACTTCAGAAGGCTCCCTTAGGCCTTTTTTCCAGGTAATAACACTTTTCCCCAGAGGTAACTGCTACTCTTGACTTCTAACATCATAGATTCGTCTTACTTATTCTTGACCTTCATACAAATGCAATTATATCATAATAGTGCTTATGTGTAGTTTGCTCTTTTTATTGCTTTCTATAATTCTATTGTATGAATATGCTATAATTTATGTATCCCTTCTCCCTTTAATGATACTTAGGTTCTTCCTAGGAGTGGAATTGTTGGGTCATAGGGTAGGTATATGTTTAGTATTAGTAGATACAAATAAAGCAAGCTTAACACATCCTCATGACTTCCCTATCTTTTTTGTTTTTTCTGGTCATGATTCTTCAAGAGTTTTCCTAAGTCTACTTCCCCTTCATACTTCAACCTACTATAATCTCACTTCAACTTTCACATTTACACTTAAGTTCTCACTCAGGGTTACCAGTTATATCTGTATTTGCCAGGTTTAATACACTTTAGTGACAATTTTGTCTTTGAAATTATTCAAACATACCTCTCACTCTACTTAATAAAGTGCCCTCTCTTTCCTGGTTCTTCTAATTCTCTGTCTTCTTTTCTGGTCCCCTCACTACCCTCCCTCAAAGCACCAGCACATTGTGGAGTTGTTTCCCAGGCTTGCTGTGGCTTCTTATGGTGATTGTCCAGTCTGCTTCTGTGGCCCCAGTCTCTCTCCCAACCTTGCAGGTAGCATCTTCCATCTACAGAATTCATGCTCAGTGAATGATGCACAACCTCTCCATTCACGCAGAGGAGGACCTTGCTAGACCCACCTTTGTCTCTCAACTCCCACTTCAGTTAATTAAGAAGCTCTTTTGATGTTTCATTTAAAATAAATGTTAAGCTCACTGCATTCTTCTTGTGTCCATTGGATTTCAAATTGTTGTCATTTAACCATCTTTCATATTGGCAGTCAGTCTGGTTTCCTAAAACAGTAAGTTGCAGATTTTTGTAGGGCAAAAGTCAACAATTTTAAAGGTTCTTTGTGAGGGGAAAAATAATTGCAGATACATACACATAGAAAACTAAATTTTCATAATGAGCAAGGAAAGCACAACAAATTATAAATCTAAAAAAACTGTCAAATCCCACAAATGTTTAAAAGATGTTTCTATTTAACAGTGTGACACTTATTCGCATTTTCTTATACCTTTTGGGCTATGAAGTCTTTGATCATCTCATCATATGAATCACTTTGTGATATTTTCTATAGAGAAAAGAGAAAGACAATCTGTTTTTCTTTCAGTTTCTTTACTCCCTACATCTTTCCAGCCCCAGGCACAAGAGTTCATATTGTACTCACATTTTAGCTCAGCATTCTAGTGTTTGTTGCCCAGTAAGTCTGCAGTGCAGATGCCAGAAACATTGCTAAAAGTCATTCCTATACTCGGATAGTTATCAAACACTTGACCTGTATGAGGAAGTATTGCAAACTACAAGTAATAGCTGTCTATATCTAAGGCTAAAATTCCCCTTAGTAGTATCTTGAAAATGCCATGGTTACTGCCAGGTACAAGGTAAATTAAGTTAGAATAGAAAGAGACAGTGATCTTAGTCAAATACAAAATATACAAAATAAAAAATACAAAATTATTTTGCAAATTTTACAGAAGAATATGACCATATGAAAGAATATAGTGTTTAGGTTCCCCTAGGACTTTAGAAGAACACTGTAAGAAAAGGGTATTGAAGCTTAAGCTTCACCAGCTTCATGGCAAATTGGCCTCTGACTTCCTCAGTTTGCCATTTACTGAAATAATTTTTCTCAGAATAATTATCAATACAAGTCAGATCATTACAACACTAATACTTTGAATTATTTAGGAACATCCTTCTTCACTTATAGTTTGCAAAATTCATACCTAAGAAAGTTGACAAACATAAGACATTGAGCCCCAGAATTCACAAATGCATGTGGGAGTGTGTGTGTGCACACACACACTCTTTTGTCTGAACCATTTGAGTCTAAATGGTAAACATTACAGGATTTCCTCCCTCCTAATTGCTTCAGGATTCATCATCCTAAGAATAGGCCATTCTTTTCTTAACCATAAAACAATCATGACTCAAGAAATTTAACATACTATTATCTACTGTGCTACTGCTTTAAACATTTTCCAAATTATTCCAGTAATGTGATTTATTTACAGCTGCGTTTTTTTCCCAACCCAGGATGTAAATTGCACATTGTATTTATTTATTTGTCAGGTCTTTAGTCTGTTAATACAGAATAGTTCCCCAGTGGGCTTTTAGGGGAAGGGGTGTCTTTCATACCACTGAGATTTTAAAAGAATTTGGACTCATTATTTTGTATAATTCCTTCAGTTTAATAAAATGTGCTTGCAAAATAGTAATTTTTCTATCACTCCTTCTATGCTTTAGTTGGTTTTCTGTAAACAGCTTTCCTTTCACTCTGCTCCCATACCTTTCTTGTAGAGTCATTATGATTCATACATACATTTTTTAAACTCAACACTTTATTATCTATTTTCTTGATTATTCTCTCACATAATCACATTACCTCATGTTTGGCTACTGAGTACTTTTTCAGGCTAGCTCCACTCAATTGCTAAGCCCACCCTTATTTTTCAGCACAAGGTATTCAAAGCTCTCCTTAGACTTTGCCCATCTCAGCTCTGGAATCCACCTTTTCTCAGGGAGCTGTGGTTCCTTTTAGTGAGGAGTGGTATTTAGAAACCCCATCTGGTCTCTAGGGCACTCATTTCTATAGGTGTCGTTGCACCTGATCCTTTCAATGGATAGAGCCAGGGAGGTATACATCTATATCTCCCTGCTTTTCTAACGTCCAGGTCTCTATGTGGGTGCTATACCCCACGATTGGAGTGCTCCACTATACATCCTCTATCATATCTGCATAGCAAATTCATATTTACCCTGTAAGCCATTACCTTTTCTGTGAAGTCTTCCATAATCCCTACAGGCAGTTAATTTCTTCTCCTCTGTTCCCATGGTAACTATGTATACCTTTATTTTAGTACTTATTATATTATGTTACACATGTTTGCAGTCATGCCTATCTCGGCTCAGTTGACTATGAGTCTTTTCTATCTTTCTATCTTTCTATGCCTATTGTTTGATGTGTGGTAGGTGTTCGATATATACGTGTTTAGTGAGTGAATGAAAGGTTTTCTGAATAATCTAAGTGAAAAGAATCAATTTCACTAACAAGATGAAATTAATTTACCATACAAGATGTGATTAAAGGTAGTTACAGAGCTAAATCTGGTTATTCAACTCAAGGACCTTTATTGCTGTCCACCTACTCCTCCTGCACACTTTCCTTGTAATACATGAAACTGAGCTGGGTGGTCTCCTGGTAATTCTCGGAACCTTTTGTAGAACTTGTCCAGTAAATAGTCTTGCCTTTTTCTTTTGTGTGCATGTGTGTGTGTGTATGTGTGGGATTATTGGTGTGCCGCCACTCCCAGCACACGTTCTTGGCAAGCTTGACTATGTGAATGTCTTCATCATAGTTGGCTCTGAGTAAATTTTTGGCTTTTACTAAATAGTAAATCTATCATTAAAAGATGATTTTTTAGTGTGCCTAAGATGCATTCATTGCCTTGAACTCCTGAAAACGGGTATCCTATCTTTCAGTTATTTTTGAAAGTCTGATACAACTTGGTATGTTGCTGTGCTAGAATTTTTTAAACGAATTTCTAAAACTTTCAAACAATGACAACATTGTAAGAATCACCCTTTAAATTCCCAAAGCCACTACTTTGAAAGAGATGCTCTTCATTTGAATGCCAGAATTACACTGTGTTTGCTTTTTTAAAAAGTAGACATTTATGGTAGCATCTTAAAAGATAGTATGTAGGGCTTGAGCTGTGTCTCAAGTGGTAGAGCACCTACCTAGCAAGTGTGAGGCCCCGAGTTCAAACCCTAGGCCCACCGAAAGAAGGATAGTATGTAAGGAAAAAAGACTACAGTGTTAGGTAGAAGTATAGCCCTGTGATTTCCAGAGCCAATATAACCATGAGGAAGTACAATTTAAAGTTATTTTGGGTCCTCTGATTGTTTCTGATAAAATGCTTAATATAAATTCAATCTAGAAATGTTTTATTGGTTCTCCTTCTAAAACTACCTCAGTCAGACCTTTACTTAGAATCTTGTACAACTGGTTGATGTGAAAGAATGTGGGAATGGTTCAAAATGACTAATTAGGAACAAAAGCCTATGAAGGTTTGAAGAAATAATATTTTAGAATTCAGGTAAGTGACAACTAATTACCACATCATATTGTGTGCAATGACTAGACATTTTTCCTTGTTGGTGCGTGAACAAAAAGAAATGTCTTTAGTGCCATAAAGAAATGGACTCACAATGGAAAACCCTACTTAGCTGGCGTAAGCCTAAAATTAGTTGTACTTTTTCTTCAGGTCACAATTGTTTATTAAAATTACTCTCCATCATGTTCACTTCATTTTTCACTTTAAAAACTACTGATTTGGCTTAGTTTTTGTCTAGAAATAAAATTTAATAAGATGATCTGCCTACACACTCCATTCCTTCAACATAAGGAGATCTCTGTAGACATAAGAAGACCTCTGTCTTCAAAAAATCAAAGACACTGTTTATGAAGGCTTTGTAAAGAAGGAGAAATAGCTTGTGTTATTTCACAAGATAGACTAAATTCTGCATGAAAACTTTGCTCCAAACCTAATGTAATGCTGGAAAAGGTAAAAGCAAAACCTCAGATTAGGATTGATGGCATAATTAAAGAAGCCAAGCATAATTTTTAAATCACCGTCTCTTTGGAATCAGTAATTTTTTTACTCAAAATAAAGTTTTATTCTATACTTTGAGTCACTTTTACTTATCAGGTGGAGCAAGTAACAGTTTCATTATTGTTCCTCTATCTCTAACTCACAAGCAGACTTGAGCATGTCACATAACCACTCTGAACAATAGTTTCCTCCAAAGGAAAAAAATACTTTTCATTCCTTCAATTTTTAATATTAAAGAAAAATATAAAACGTGATTGAATTTGGTCTCTGAAGTTGAATGCTTTGGAGTTAAGTGATTGAAATACCTGCATTAATAAGAATATACTTCTTAGGAAATTTACAAAGAGCAATAGCCTACAGCCTTGAAAATGAGATTAAATTGAGGGTTCTCTTAAAATAAAATTAAAAGGCTTATTCAAACTTGGTGAATATAGTTATATACTTAAAGTTTATTACAAAGAAAATTCAGCCTGTCATTTTTCATGGTTTCTATGGGGAATCGAGTTGTTAAATTTGAATTCTTTTCTGTTGGCCTAGAAATACTGACATTCAGGTTGTCAAGATTGTGTAAAAAGCAGCAGGTCTGATGTTACCGTCTGGTTAGCTTTGGTAGTACCCACTTGCCTATTTTTACATTCTTCTGTTTTCTAAATTTTCTAAAATATTTAAAAATTTCTAAAATTACATTTATTCTCCTTGCACTTAATGCTTGTTATCTTCAGGGTTTTCTACTCACATTGATACTTTTTGTTCAGAGTCTAGAGGATAATGATTCCGATATGAGATCTTAATTCATTGTTTAATGTTCATATTGCCTGTGTACATTTTTTCCTGTTTAATTTCAAAACTCTTTGTTTCCCAAATTCATTTTCTCAGAAGAATTACCTTGTACATGCCCACTATGTACCTCAGACAGGGGGAGCTGTGTTAGTACGACAGAAGGAATCCAACTTGCGAAAGAACTGGGAGCCACCTATCTTGAACTACACAGCCTTGATGACTTCTACATAGGAAAATATTTTGGAGGAGTGGTAAGAGGAAATTCCTGTTACATATAAAGCCATTTGTCAGGTGAACTCTTTAACTGTTTTCTAGAACATCAGCTAGAACTTTAGTTTTGAAGCATGATTAGGCTTAACCTTGAAAAGGTTAATCAGAGTAAAATTAAAATTTTTCTATCCAAATGAAACATTTTCTATTTTCTAATATGAAAATTTAGAGTTTTTCATTTGATGCTTTATTGATCCTCATTGTACATATCAAAAGCCTATTTTCTTTCACAAACCTGCATGAATTAATAGTAATCTTTATGCGGCCAAATGAACTAACAGCCTGAACGAGTGGGCCCTAAAAGTCCTCTTTATTTCTGTCCAGTAGTTGGGAAGAATGATTTTTCCTCCTTTTATGTGTGCCTTGGCAAGATTTCACATACTAATCTTGTTATAGTTCAAACAGTAGCTTATACAAGTAGCTTATGTTGGCTATGTGGGAGCTGAGGTTCGCTTGCCCAGTGGCAATGGCATTTAGTCTGTTTGTGGTCCATTTTGAGCCCCATCTTAACACACGCAGCATCTACCCTATATTAAGTCTGTAGGGTCCTTAGTACTATGGAATTCTATCATTTTAAGAATTTGAACTATTTCTCTCATGCTTTTAAGAGGTAACCCCACTCAGCAGACAAATCTGATAATCATCTATGTGAGGTAAAACAAAAGAAAACTCTATGTTAAGCATGAGCACTTTGGAATTCTCCATCAGTCCCCTAGCTCCTTTTTGAGTGTTCTCCACAATATGCTGGAATATCCATTATGTATATTCACTTTGAAATGTTGAAGTTTCCAAAGATGACCATAGAAATTTCATTTTTCCTGGAGCTAAGCTGGCTAAAATAAGGAACAAAATAAATGATTCTGATTTGTATCAAATATAAATGGCATTATTCATCCAGTAATTATACTTAGTGGCTTTAAATTTTTTTAGTTTGTTCAAGAACTATACATTTCCTTGAAATACCTTGAGAATCATGGGAGATTCCATCTCTCATTCATTGAGAGATTTCCTTTATTGGCTACTTCACTGGTTGGATTTGGTTTCATTTGTGCAAGAGAAAGCTATTCTACTGGGAGCGTTAAGTCTCCTGTTCCGTATTCCAAGACCCAGAGCCTGAAAATTCAGGATCATTCTTTCCCCCTTCCAACTTCCACTTTTTCTTCTCTCTTTCTCCTTTTCCACCTTGTTTCTCTTTCTTCTGAATACCTACTATTGCAATTATGGTTAAAGGCATGGTGAGGATTAAAAATGTGATCGAGGTTGGAAAGATAGGGTGGGGTTTTTTTTGTTGTTCTTTAACTCAAGACTGATGAGAATATGAAATAAGGTTAGGAAGCTCTGTCTAGACTCTTGAATGTGAAAGTGAGATCATGAGGGTAATAAATTCTGGCACTTGATGGAGGTGTTAATATTAGAGCATTTGGAATCTTGGATTTAAGAATCATGAATGAAGAGCTGTGCAGTTTTCCCTTCAGACCTGCTTCTGAGCATTAGAGAGCCCCATCTGGCACTTGTCTAGTTGTACCCCTCCCCACAGGACACAAGTACCTGGAGCCAAGGGGATGTGCCTGCCTGGAGCAGGTACCACCCACCTCCTTGTACCTGCACCGTCCATTGTGGCTATTTATATTTAGACGAATTGAAATAAAAATAAAACAAAAAAATTCAATTCCTCTGTCATTCTCATCACATTTCATGTGCTTTGTAGCTGCAGCAGCTTCTGTATTGGATAGCACAAATATTATAGAACATTTCCATCAACACAGAAAGTTGTATTGGACTTTATTACCAAACCCAGGACTCCAGGAGTCTGTGGCCACTGGTCAGAGTCTGTTTTCTGGGTCTGTCCTCCGGAAGGTAGACTACATTGCTGGAGTGTGTACCCTAAGGCCTGAGAGGAGGTAAAGAGATGACTTCTTATGGAGGATAGGGGGAATGGAGAGCAAAGGGAGCTTGGATGTCCACTGTATGCACAGAATTTCTCAAGACATTGGAAGGAGTAGGGATAAGAAGAGGAGGTGGTTATAGCGTCCAGGAGTTAAGGGTGATCTTTCATGTGCTATATGAACCTCTGAGGAGTCTAAGAATTTAAATCTAAAATTGGCTGGCCAGGCCTTTGTGATGGTATATTTGTCAAAACAGGAGTATAGAATATCTTTCTATAATATAAAAGTTGGTTTTTTATTTATAGCACTCAAATATTGTGCTATGTGAGTGGATATTTATTTATGCTTTTGCCCCAGGCCTTGCAAGGCAGGTCACAGGCCTGGAGCTGTATAAATGCATGTGGATGAGATTTTTAGTTTGTAAAAGACAGATTTCAAAGAAATTTGTTCAAGAGGAGCATCTGTAGACAAAGAGCCAGATCTTTTCCAGACTTGGATTTCACTGGTATTAGCTGCAGTATTTGCCCAACTGAGAAAATTGATAGCCACAGAGTCACAGTGCAAGGCTTCTTGATTATTCAAGAAAATTGTGTCAGTGGTGGGGGGGATGGGGTGGGATCAGGTGGCACATTACTGTAATCTGTGCTACTTAGGAGGTGGAGATAGGAGGGTTGTAGTTTGAGGACAGGCCAAAGTTGTTGAGAACGTTTCTCAAAAAATTAAGCTAGGCGTGGTGGTTCGTGACTGTAATCCCTGCAATTCAGGAGGTGGAGGTAAAAGGATTACAGTCTGAGGCCCGGCCCAGGCAACAGTGAGAGACCAATTAAAGCAAAAAAGGCTGAGGGAGTGTCTCAAGTGGTAGACTACTGAGTTCAATCTTCAGTACCACCAAAGAAAAGAAAAAGAGGAGAGAGAGGAAGGAACGGAGGGAAAGAGGGTGGGGAAAAAGGAAGGAAGGACGAAAGTGAATTCTTTCTTGAATGAGTAAAGTTTATTTATGTTTAGACAAGGCACAGTCTTGTTCCTAGATACGTTTTTATGATTACA
This sequence comes from Castor canadensis, assembly GCF_047511655.1. NCBI lineage: Eukaryota > Metazoa > Chordata > Mammalia > Rodentia > Castoridae > Castor > Castor canadensis. Next base: position 97,738,296 of record NC_133391.1, on the reverse strand, counting down.
AAGGTTGTTTGCATGTGTTTGGTAGTGCATGGTACCAACATTAAAACATTTGGCCAGTGTGATTTTGGGTACAAATAATTATGTCAGAGGTAGAATTTTGCTGGAAATTTAATTCCAATTTGACTCATGTTTTAGTTGGAGTATTTTATGATTCAAGCCTTAAATCAGAAGACAAGTGAAAAAATGAAGAAGAGGAAAATGAATAGCTCATTTCATGGAATTAGACCACCTCAGCTTGAACAACCAGGTGTGTAGACAGTCAGTAGGTATTTATTATAAATCATTCCTTACAGGTATTAGAGCAGTTGTTCTCAGATTTACACATGCTCAGGAACCCTGTGACATTCTGATTCAGTGAACCTGGGACACAGCCCACAAGGCTCTCAGGTGCTACTTAAGTCACATTTTTAGAAAAACTGTTATAATTGAGCCTATGGATTCTGAAAAATAGCATGTGGTGGAGGGGAGCTCTTCTAGATCAAAGACTAATGTACAATACTGTTGAATGCCATGAATAAACCTCAATTAGATACTGGCTCAAAAAAATCTAAAAGTCATTCACTTGAATGAAATTTTAATATGGACTGGAAATTAGACATTATTACAGGATTATTATTAATTTTCTTATCTATGTAATGGTATTGTCGTTAGTAGGAGACTGTACTTACTTTAGAGGTGAATATGAAAATATTTTAGAACCAAGGTGTCCTAATGACTGCAAGTTACTTTTGAGTGGATCAATTGTGTATGTGTATGCCTGTGTCTATGTTTGTCCTTCTATCTAGAGATAAGGCAAAAATGACAAAGTTAATTACAGGATTGAAATATGTTCACTGTATCATTCAACTTTTTGAATGTTTGAAATGTTCTTAATACAAGGGGGAAAATACAGTTAAAAATAAACGTTACTTTAAATATTATCAGCACTTTTGCATAATTTTGTGATAGAAATAGAATTTTTCTCTATTTGGTCAACTTGTTTTTGACATTGTTTTAAAAAATAGGCACTTGATAGTATAGTAGGGTGACTATAGTTTAAAGAATGTATTGATGTTTTCTGGAGAAATGGAAATGCTAATTCCCCTAGCTTGATTATTATACGTTGTACACATGTATTGGATAATCATATTGTACCGCCCTAAATATGTAGACTTCTTATGTGTCAATTAAAAAGAAAAAAATGTGAAGTAGGTGCTTAAAAAATACTTATTGAATAAATGAATATAAATAAAAATCAGAAAATATAAATTAGAATGGAAAGACATTTCCATGTTTAAAAAAATCTCAGTTACATAGATCATAGATGATACATATTTGGCTTTGAACTTTCTGATTTGCAAAGTGCAAGGGGAGACGTGTTCTATCATGTAGTAAGCCTAGGACCTTCAGTGCTTTCTGGAACAGAAGATGGAAGGGAAGTAACCAAACAAATAATGTACACAGCTAGCTAGTTGTTAGTTCTTATTGATTTGGAAGAGAAAACATCCTCAAGAAAGCAGATATTCCATGTCCTTTAGCACTAAAAGAAATTTCTCACTTGAGTCTTCATTTAGGGGCACTAGTTGAGACAGTAGACAGGATCTTCAAAAGTGCCCCTTTGGCAAGTGCAGCCTTCACTTTCACAAGATTGTTTCCTGTATCATACAGTTTAAGATAACTGTGGCAAGCACTAAACAAAACAAAGATCTAGGATGATAAGCTCTGGGTATGACTTGCTCTAAGGGCAAGTCCTGTGCTCTGGAGTACATAGCTTTCAGACTGGTCTCAGCATTTCAGGTCTTAAGGGGAAGATAGAATGGAGTTCATTGCAGGGAGAGGCTGGCTCTCCAAAGCACCCTGTTATCTCTTTTATGGACAGAGCTTGGCTTTAGAATAAAGGATTTTCATTGCTAAAAAAAAGTTTGAATTTCCACTGATTTAGACCATTGCCTATACTTTCAGCAGCCCTTCACAGATATACTTTTAGCAAATCTTGGCTTGGCAGTCATTTTATAGTTGGGCTGTGTGATGAGGGTGTGGATATTCTGAACTGATGGAGGGCTCATCTCTCTTTGTTGATGATAAACTAATAAGTCTAAGATTACATCCTACTTTTTTGGAAATTAGGGATCTTAGTCAACGCTTTTGCTGAGGTCTGCTGAAAGCAAAGAGCTGTCGCACAAGGCATATTGTTTTACTAGGACTAAAAAAGACTAGGATCAAAATAAAATGGTTAAGGTGGGTTTAAACAGAGTATGTAGCTGGAGTAGTCACAATTACTAAGAAATGGAAATACGAAGAAATGTTAGTCCCCTGACATTGCAAAGCTGCAGAATATTAACAACATAACCCTTGACCTCCACTTCCAGTCCCAGAAGGGAAAGGACGTCAATTGTGAGATCAGGTTCTTCACAATTTATTCAGCACTTTGAATTTTTTTTATCAGGTAGAAGTAAAGAATGATGACTACCAAAGTATTAAAGTTCAGTATTTGGAGGAATAGTATATTTTAAGGCATATAAATAATGAGAAATATTATTTTATTGCACTGTATGTCATTAGTAGATTTTTCATTGGCACTATAAAATGTAATCACAGTATTTGTGTGTCTTTGTTACATAATTGTGTAATCCCTGAAAAATTAGTTTACATATGCTTAGGTTAAGCTTTACAAAATTGTTTTGGTAGGCGAAAAATGGGCAAATACTGTCACTTTTTTATATGGTTCAACCTAATACTGTTTAAAAAATACTGCATTGCATTTAAAATAAAGCTGAAATTGCTGAGTCTCTAGATCTAAAAAGTAGTATATTGTTTTTACTTTTTTTTTTGAAACAGAAAAAATGCCTGTGTTAAAGGCTGAAGCATCACATTATAACTCTGACTTAAATAACTTGCTGTTCTGCTGCCAGTGTGTGGATGTGGTGTTTTACCACCCAGATTTAAAGGAAGTCGTAGAGGCCCACAAGATTGTTCTCTGTGCTGTAAGCCATGTTTTCATGCTGCTTTTCAATGTGAAGAGTCCCACAGAGATTCAGGATTCCAGCATCATCCGAACTACCCAGGATCTCTTTGCCATCAACAGAGATACTGCGTTTCCAGGTGCTAGCCAGGAATCTTCGGGCAACCCACCTTTACGAGTCGTTGTTAAAGATGCCCTCTTCTGTTCTTGCTTATCAGACATTCTGCGCTTCATTTATTCAGGTATCTTGTCACATGGTTCTGGTTACTTACATTCTCCTAATCTTTTGAAATGAAGTTGCCTGATATCCTCAAGAGTATGGTTACTTTTACCTTTACCTTCTTCCTACCATCTGAGGTGAAGGTTACACATGAAATAGTATTTGCACTGTACATAGAAATCAGCCCAGCTTTCTGTCTTCCTTACAAATTTACTTGTCTTGGTTTTTTTTTCAAATATTCTTTTTAATTGTGGAAAAATACATATAATATAAAATTTGCTATCTTCACCATTGTAAGAGTATAGTCCAGTTATATTAAATACATTTGTAATGTAAAACCCTCACCATCATCCATCTCTATAACTCTTTATCTTTTTTTTGACAGGGGTGGAGGGGATTTTGAGACAGGGTCTTACTATCTATCCAGGCTGTCCTTGAACTCACTATGTAACACAGGCTGGTGTCGAACTCCAGTCCTACTGCCTCTGCCTCCTAAATGCTGGAATTATAGGCATACATTCCCACATCTGGTAACTGTAATTCTTTATGTTGTAAAACTGAAACTCTGTCCATTAAACAGTAGCTCTACTTTCATTTTCCATCATTCAGTCTAGGAGCTGGAAACCACTATCTAAAGTTAGTTGACATCTGCTCAACTTTGGCTATGACTACATTACACTGTTTTTTCCCCTATTGTGTCTATATCTTTTAAGATTCCACTTATGAATTACTTTTATTGTCTTTTAAGAAACTCAGTAGCAACTGTGTTCTAAAGAATATAAGTTTTATCTGAGTCATTTTTAGCAAATGAGTCAATGGTATTATATCTTAAGAATGGAAAACAGTGAATGTAAAATGATTTTTAAAATAAGCTTCTAACTATAAGTTTTCTGAGGATTCTTCCTAATAGTTTTCTTTTTCTACTTGGAATCATGCATTTTGAATAGTCATTTAAATGGTTGATGTTAAAAATAAGATACTACTTTTTCATTTGGGTTGTGATTGTATAACTTTACAAGTTGAAATATAAATTATGGTTTGGGAAAGTTGCAGCGTGCAGATTTATATCATATAATTTTGCATATACATTGAAGTGTGTATTCTATGCCATCACATTCTGCACACACACTCTCCTACTCCACAGTGATGTAGAACGTGGTGGTATTCACATACTTTCCACTCTAGTAGCATAGAATGGTAAGGGTGGGTCAGTGAATATTCACTTGGAAAAGGAAATAAGCACACACCCAGTGCACTGCCATCAGCTTAACAGGTTCACTGTAATTCTCGTTTGCTTTATGGAGTATGTTCAGATAGCTGGGAATCGTCACATGGATAAGCCAGAGTAGTTAAGGACTTCATTTAGTACTATAGATTTTAATATTTAAACTTAGAACCTCACAGCTCACAATTTAAGACTAATTTTGAAAAACTAAGATGTTTGTATTAAAAGTAGTTTTAATGACATGTTTAAAGAATTGATTGATATGTTTGACTTTTCAATGATTTTAGTATTGAAGTTCTATGAATTATTTAGCAAGTTTTCCACATACACATTTACTCCTTTCAAAAGCACATGAGTCAGTTATATCTTTAGTATGATAGCAGTAAAAAGCAGCTATGTGTATCTCCAGTGACTGATGCTGCCTGACTTTCTCCTAGCAATTTTTTTAATTGCTAACGTAATACATGAAGATAGAAAAATGTATGCAGACAGAAAAAGGGAAAATAAAAGAAAAAATTTTCTTTGTACCCAAGACCCATTCCCGAGTCAGTTACCTATGGAAAGGTTTTGTTTGTTTTTGATATTCTTTCTGATACTATTTGAAAGAGATTGGTCAAATCTGCTTTAATAAAAATGTAGTCCTTGGTAACTGCTCTTTTCTGGGGGCATAGGTAGCTTCCTGTGACTGGAGCAGAGAGTAGGAGGCAGTGGCTGGTAAGAGGTGAGGTGAGGTTGGCAAAGTCTGTGGGGATGATTCTTGCTTTTCTTGGAAGCTGTGCTAGAGTCTTAAACTTTAGAAAGCTCTACTGATGGTAGGAGGTTGAAGTAGAGCAACAAGACAGGAATTCAATTAGGAGGCTCCATCATTCTGGCAATCAACCTTGACACTGAGCTGTCATATTTCTGCTCTGATCTCCTTCTGTGACTCAGCCAAGACAGAGTATGGTGTTGGCCATGAGCAGGTGTACAGGCCCTTCACTTGGGCTGTAGGCAGACCCCAATGCTGCTTAAGAAGGGAAAATGACTGGTTCTGCAGGTATTGATTCTTTAATTATTTACAGATAATACCTCTAAATTCCAGGAAAAATTGTTTAAGTTATGCTTAAAAAGATACTAAAGCTTTTTTTGCACAGTAAAGAAAAATTTGAAAAATGCAGATTGTTAAGAGAACCCAAAAAACACACAGATCTTACTATCAAAAAAATGAACATTATTAATGTTTTGATTTTTTTCTCTAATCCTTGTTTATGAGTAGGTAACTGTTTTTTTTTTTAATTTCCAAATCAAGTGAAAAATTTAAACCTACATTTTTTTGTAGTCATCAATAAAGACTTAAAGTGGGATTTTTGGAACATTTTCAAGCCTCTGAACAGAACACAAGTTTTAAGACACAGTTATGCAATGGTCTTCTTGTAAAAGTACTATAGCCTGCCCACAGAATAGGTCAGGGAACTGTGGCAGACAGGAGCTATTTGTTGGTTTTTATGTCAGTTGGACTGGTCAGGCAGAGGTAGGACTCCACAGCACTGCAGACTTAGGAATATTTGCCCTGGGCACACATGGTCTAAAAAAATCATAATAAATCTATCTCTAGTCCCCTTTTTTTTAAAAAAAAAAAATGAACCAGATTGCAAAGAATTTCTTAATTCTTTGCAAGTAACATTCTTTTTTTTTTTTTTATTTACCTTCAGGGATTTGAAATTTTTTATATATTGTGACACCATGAACACTTGGTCCTATACTTAGGAGGGGCCTATTTCATAGTCTGATTAACATTTTACACCTATACAAAAGTCTTCAGTTTATTTTTCAACTCAAAATTTTGAGTAAATAGATACAGTCCAGGTACAGCTATTTTAGATGTGTTAACTGTCCATTACATAACAAGGAGCACTGCTTTGTTTGTAAGTTTTTAATGACAGTGGTTACAAGGGAAGGTCTGATGGTAATGTGAGGCCTACAGCTTCCTGGTCTTCAGGGAGTAATCCTTAAATGGAATACAATTGCAACATTCTTTTTTTTATTATTATTATTGTTGTGCTGGGAGTACACTGTGACATTTATAAAAGTTCTTACAATGTATCATAGTTGAATTTACCTCCCCCATCATTCTCCCAATTGTAACATTCTTAAAATACTTGACATAGTCTTATGCTTGCAAATTCCAAAAGTCATATGATTTCCAACAGTCAGAAATTGAAATATTTAAAGGAGCCTCAAGAATGTAGCTTCAAGCTTTTCCTGTCACCAGAAGAACTAAGGGCCATTCCTTAGAATTTCACACCACTTATTGAAATACCACTAGAGTAGATGAATATGTAGAACAAGTTTATATCTTCCATTAGCATAATATTCTCCTGTTCTTTGAATTAATCTGTAGTGTGCTTCTTTATGCACTACATAAAAATGGCATTGCATAAATGAGTGTACAGTGCTGTCTAAGACACTAAATAAGTTAAGTAAGTGCTTTAAGAAGTTATCGTAGGAAAATTACAGTGAATAATTCAAGATGAATAAATTCTAGCGATTCTGCCATATGACATCATGCCTATTGTTAATAATGCAGTGTAATCCTGTACACTGAAAAATGTGTCAAAAGTGAATGTTTTTACTACAAAAAAGTCCCAGCCTAAGGATTGTTGTTTTATTAGGACCTAAAGGTGTCAAAGATGGTTTGCTTAGTATTTCTATTTATAGAAACAGCCCATTCATTAGTGTGTCCTTAAGAATTAGTCTTCCTTTCATTTTTAGTTATTACTTCTTAGTTAGTCTTCCTCAAACAGATCAGTGGCCCTTGGTATTTACTGGATACTAATCCCATGAATTGGAAATATTATGTTCTTTAGTGAATAAAATTTTACTTACATTAGTGTAATGTAACTTTTACTTATACTATTAAAGGCACATTCAGAAATAGGTTCTGTGTTCTCCTTCAGCTTAGGGGAGGATAGACAATAAAAAATATCCACATCTCCTATTCTCTGTGTACCACTAACCCTGGGTTTTGATAATGGATGTAATTCCTAAAGGAGGACCTGTGGTTAGCAGCAGCACTCAGTGTACTTTAGAGGGCCCTCCGAGGCTTTTAAAACATGTTAGTGTCAGAAACCCTAGCTCCAGAATTTCTAGCTTAATTGGAATGAGAACTCTTCTTGTGGTATTTTATAAAAGATCTATTTCCAGATAAATATAATGCAGCACTAGGGTTGGTCACTGACAGAGAATAAATTTTCTTGACTTGGGCTCCATTGAATTCTATGGGGTTCTTATACTCCTAACGTTTTTATGTAAATTTTATTATCTGTGTGTGCACCAGAAATTTTCTGGAGAGATGATCCAAAGAATTTGTCAGATTATGCAAAGATACATGAGCCTAAAGTAAAAAATCATTGATATAAGGTTGGCAGAGTGGCTCAAGTGGTAGAGCGTCTTCCTAGCAAGTACGAGGCCCTTAGTTTAATCACCAGTCTGCCAAGACCAAACAAACAAAATACGTTGGTATAAAGAGAGGAAGGGAGCAGAGAGTTTTTCTGGACTACACATTCTTTGGAATGAAGAGGAAGGGAAGGTAACAGTGAAGTCAGAATTAAAAGCTGTCACAGGTTGAATCAGTGTTGTTTGGGAGCCAGCTGGCACCAGTTTTGGAGAGCCTGATTGTGCTTGTCCTTCCCAACTCCATTTGGCTGTGAAAAGAGTGTTTATACTCCAGAGACAGCCAATGCCGCATATCAGGACTGCCTCCTCCAAGATACGTGGCAGCAATCCTGAAGTTAGGTGAGGAAAAAGTGCAGGAGTGCACAAGAATGCCAAGTGTTGCAGGGCTTGGTTGTAAAATTCCGAGAGCCTGTGGATTCTGAAGCCTCTGGATTAGCAGCTTCACCACTCTGGTTGGGTTTGGTTCTTGTTGAGATCAGACTGCAATTGCCTGATCTCTACTTCAACCTCCTACCATCAGTAGAGCTTTCTAAAGTTTAAGACTCTAGCACAGCTTCCAAGAAAAGCAAGAATCATCCCCACAGACTTTGCCAACCTCACCTCACCTCTTACCAGCCACTGCCTCCTACTCTCTGCTGCAGTCACAGGAAGCTACCTATGCCCCCAGAAAAGAGCAGTTACCAAGGACTACATTTTTATTAAAGCAGATTTGACCAATCTCTTTCAAATAGTATCAGAAAGAATATCAAAAACAAACAAAACCTTTCCATAGGTAACTGACTCGGGAATGGGTCTTGGGTACAAAGAAAATTTTTTCTGTTATTTTCCCTTTTTCTGTCTGCATACATTTTTCTATCTTCATGTGTTACATTAGCAATTAAAAAAATTGCTAGGAGAAAGTCAGGCAGCATCAGTCACTGGAGATACACATAGCTGCTTTTTACTGCTATCATACTAAAGATATAACTGACTCATGTGCTTTTGAAAGGAGTAAATGTGTATGTGGAAAACTTGCTAAATAATTCATAGAACTTCAATACTAAAATCATTGAAAAGTCAAACATATCAATCAATTCTTTAAACATGTCCCCATTCCTCAGTATCCATGGAGACATCTTGAAGAGTGCTGGATATAGGAAAGGCACCATCAGAAGAAGTAGATTGGGAGGAGATAGAAAAGGATCTCAAATTACCTAGAGAGATGCGGTGACTTGCACCAGTAATCAATTACAAACGGAACTAGAACCTGCATCTCCTAACTATGTCCACCCACACTATACATTTTGCATTCTAGTCGGGAGTTATAACTTTCTATAAGACATGGGATGGATGAGGGAATCCCTTGGAATATCATGATAAGAATCATGGTTTTGAAAATTTACCAGCTTGTAATAATAGGAAAGATTCAAAGTAGAAGAGGCCATTAGGGCCTGAATAGGGAGTTGCTATAGGTCACATGAAGAGCACCTGGGGAAAAGGTGAACTTTTGTTGACCATAGAATAGGAATTTCATAAAACACAGAGGAAAGGGGTGGCCATGGAAGCAAAAATAAACAGCTTAGAAAGGGATAACTTTAAAGTGGGCTGGGGTGAAGAGGAGGAGAGAGGGACAAGTTGGAGTGATTTTGCTGTGATGGCATGGCCGTGTAGCTTATGAGGAAACTATCTGCCTTCCTCAGGTTGGTGTTGTAGAGTTTCCTGTTACACATTCCATTTTCACTCTAACAATGCAGGAGACCTTCCTAATGCATTCTGTCGCTGTTGCATATTCCTCTCTCAGGTGGTAGTCATTGCTGTCTGTGATGAGACTGATTTAATTCAGCCTTGGGAAAGACCACATCAACATCTTCCCCAGGGCAAGTAAATAGCCTGGGTCTTGGACCACTTGTCATAGAGACTTATATTCTGGCCAGTATTGTTTTTGATCATCTATTACAGAGAGGTGGTGGCTATGCTGGGAGGAAGACTTCAGGTTTTGAGAAATAATTTAGGGGAAGACTAACATTGATTTGTTGAAAATGTGAGAGCTGTTAAAAAGTATCCTTTAGCCAGGTACAGTGGTTCAAGCCTGTTATCCTAGCTACTCAGAAGATAGAGATAGGGAGGATTGGGGTTCAAGACGCCTAAGCAAAAAGTTCACGAAACGTTATCTCAACCAATGACGGCATGGTGGTGTGCACCTGTCATCCCAGCTATGTGAGGAAGCACAAGCAGGAGGATTCAGTTCAGGCTGCCCTGTGCATAAAGCAAGGCCCTGTCTCAAAAATAACCAACGCAAAAGGGCTGGTGGAGTGGCTCAAGTGCAAAGCTCTGAGTTCAACACGCACACGTGTGCGTGTGTGTGTGTGTGTGTGTGTGTGTATTCTTTATAAGGATGTATGTTTAGTAAAGAAAAATTAAAATATTAAAAAGGGAATGTTGATTTATTTTTTATATCTCCTGCTAAAACAAGAAAATCTAACATGTACTAATTTGTTACAGGTGCTTTTCAGTGGGAAGAATTGGAAGAAGATATCAGGAAAAAGTTGAAAGATTCAGGGGATGTTTCTAATGTAATTGAGAAAGTTAAATGCATTTTAAAAACACCAGGAAAGGTAAATTAATTTGATTGACTCCCAGAATTATAATTAATATACTGTGAAGAATATAATATTGAATCATCAGAAAAGCTAAATAATACATAAATATAAATGCTTTCCTTAAGTATATTTTTGCATTCAAATATATTAAACAGAAACATATGCTATTTCTCACTTAGATTTTAATTTATGCAAGAATTAAAATATGTGTGAGTCATGCCTTGAAAGTGTTCATTTGTGAATTTTGTCTTCTGAAACACTCCACTGGAACTCTGGGAATACATGACCCATGTCAGGAATGAAAGGCTGTTTGATTTGTCAAGCTACAGTTAAGCTTCTTGGAGGGATTGCTTTCTCATGCCTCACGATTTCGGATCAAATAGTTTTCAGGAGCAGGGCAGTTCCTGTGAGTGCTTTTTTAAGAGTTCTGAGTAATCTGTTTAACCAGGTGGACATTTGAAGATTCTCTCAAGGATAGGTTCAAAATTATAAATATATAAAAGGTTATAAAAATAGGGACTTTGTATATGGCCATGGACATGTGCACATAAAAACTTAAAGTGTACTGACTCTAAAAAGGCTTTAAAAGTACATTTTAAAAAAAATTTTACGACAACTACATTACACAATTCAGCCAGTGTTCTCTTATTTCAAATTCTGTGATAAACAGATTGGCTACCATATATAAAAGAGTAAGTTATGTGCAGTGCCTGCCAGAATGTAGGTTTACATTGACTATAAGAAAAAAGACTATTCCTTTAATTTTCACACAGATCATTTCATCACTTCTATAGCCTAAGTTACAAACGTGAAAATTAACAGTTAGGAAATGTAAACTGTACTAACTTTTAATGAACATTTCTGGATTATTCTTAGTTGAGAAAAAAATTAACAAATGTGGAATTAAGGTGCATGGTCTTTTTTTGTTTTAATAATACTTTAAAGCAGATAAATGGGAGCTGTCCAGATTTACAAGTGTCTGGCAGGATGGTAGCTCTCTTACAATGTAATTCAACTATTAATTTTTTTGTAAAAATGTGAACATATGTCGACATTCTTTTTTCAAAATAGCTAATCTAGTTAACTCATTTGGACCAGTGAAAGTACCCATCATGTATATCTCTTCTTACTAAACTTCTATCCTCCCGTTTTTGTTTTCCAATTCAAAGCAAAAGTGACAAGGGAATCTGTTTCCATAGATTGATATTCTCTCTCTCTGTCTCTCTCTCTCTCTCTCTCTCTGCCTCTCAATATATAAAGATGTAGAAATACACATTCATACACAGTATATATATTTATATAGATGCACGTACACATTCATACATAGTATGTAACTACATAGTCACCCTGTGCAAATTCACCACCTGTGTATTAGTGGTGAGGGTAGAAGTATTGGTTTTGTTCTGAACTTGTGACTTTTCCTTAGGTCTGATTCTGCACACATTTCTTTGAGTACTGAGAGTAACATGAATTCTGATTGCGGAAGGGAAGTCTGGGGCCTGTGATTCTGTGATACTAAAGTAAATTCCCTCCTTTGCACAGGAGGGAAAAATTCTTCCACCCCTCATTATGTGCTTTCATGAGCTAAGGGTTGCTCGCATTCACTGAGTACATCATAGAAATGTAACACTGAATTGAAATTCAGGAAGTGTGGCTTTAAACTACCACAAAGTACTTCTGTGGCTCTGAGCAAGTCAGGGCTTTTTTTAGAATAAGGCATAAACCACATAATTTCTAAAGCCCGTGCTAACTGTTCAATTCTGTGATGCTTTTGGCTGTTACTGCTCTTTATGTGTGGCAGTCACTTGCATCCTAGTCCCAATTCTTCAGTGGGTGTTGCCATATATTGTGTACAGGATCTGGGATTGTATTTCATGAAACCATTTGTATGAAAACATTTTGCTTGTCTTGCTCACGGGTACCACCCTGGACTGGAGTTTCTTCTTCCCTATGAGGAAAGATGGTACGACTTTTCCCCTCACCAAAGATTTAAAACTTCTCTCCACAGTAGATTAGTCCAGAGTAGGGAGTGCCATTTATTCCTGTTGTTGCCAAAGTTGTATGTGTGATTTCTTAGGGATAAAACTCTGATTTCCTTAACTGACCAAGCAGAAAGAGTTCTGACTAGGGCTGAGGTTCTGAGATTCAGCCAGGGAGTGGAGCCATCACGAACGAATAAAATAATAACACTTCAATAAAAAATCATAACTGAATCATTCCAATTAAGGGGTCACATATTGGGTTTGTGGCCTGGATGAATCCTACTATTTAAAATGACTTTATTTCTTTATCTTTTGGGCAGCTGTACCTGAAAATGCTGTTCAGGCTTATTGTTTATCCACTGAAAATAAATTAAATTTTTTTGTTTTTTAGAAAAAGAAAAGAATGGAAGGTGAGGAAAGGAAGGCAGGCCTTTGACTTATGGGGTTAGAACAAAGGGATGTCTGAAAAGACCACAAAACAGGGTTAAACAAAGCCCCAAAGCCTGAATGGGACAGAGGCACTGTTTTGTTTTGTTTTTGTTTTTGTCTTTAATTTTTGGTTTTGTGAGACACAGTCTCACAGTCTCATGCTGGCTTTGAACTTGAAAGCCTCCTGACTCCACCTCTTCAGTGCTGGACTATAGGCGCGTGCCATCATGCCTGGCTATCTGAGTACCCTCTTAAAGAACAAACTCGATTGTTCAAATATATTTTACCAGGCATTCATATAAGTTTGGACTACTGCTCTCGGTTTCCTCTCAGTGACTCACAGGAACTCTCAGCTGTAGACTTGAGTTTTTACCCAGTCTCCTCCTGTACTGTGAATGCTGAGGAGTATGGGGTTACTCGGGTAGCAGGTGTAGTGTTGAGGGTTAGTTCCCTTGAGAGCTGTGGTCAGAGATGCCATGCAGTAGGTAATCATTATTCCTGCAGTTTGCACAGTTTTCCAAATTCTGAGCCGGGCCCATTTGTGTTATCAAAGTATATTGAGCAGCCTTTCTTTCCCTTGTGTTTATGTTTTTTCCTTACAGATTAACTGCCTAAGGAATTGCAAAACCTACCAATCCAGGAAGCCTCTGTGGTTTTATAACACTTCCCTCAGATTTTTCCTTAATAAACCTATGCTTGCTGATGTTGTCTTCGAAATACAAGGTATGGCTCAGCTTTTGCAAAGTTGGCTGTGCATTTTTATTTCTTGTTTGCTTTCCTCACCGTGTATTTCAGCATCACATACTTGGGGTGCAGGGATGTCTCTCAGGACGTAGATAAATATCAGCTGAATTTCAACAAAATGTCCCAGGAAGATGAAGTATTTTATAAAAATAAGAAAAGTAATTTATATTTTCTTCAGTATTTCCCCCTTATTGTGTACTCCACTAGGTTTTAGGGGTCAGCAGGGGATGGGATAATCTGTAATGTATCATATGTTTTTGAGCACTTGTTATTCATCTGAAACCAACTTCAAATTGTATTATCTCTTGCTTATTTTATTTGGTTTTCTTTTTATTGGTTGGTGAACATCAAGCACCTGCAGATACTGCTGCGTTTATCCCTCATAGCATTCTGAAAATTGTCATCACCAGAGCAACCAAAACCACTTCTTATCTCTGAGGGAAAATAATGCCACCTAATTTTAATAAAGATGAGCAGCATTAATGCCCATTACTAATTACGTGCACAGATAATTTTGTCACTGCAATAGTCTTAAAGATGATTTGTCAGATACCTTCAATTATGTAAGAATGATAGAAGAAATTGCTTCTAAATAAATTAAGTAGAATCACAGATGGGCTGTTGTGAAGAGGAAGATATAATGCTAATTTTATAGTAGAAATGTGTGACAGCTAACATAGTCATTTACTTTAAAAAAAAAAAAACAAAACCTTTCCCCAGAAAGGTTTATTTTGCTTTAGTCACTTGTCAAGATAAACAATGTATTGGAAACTTTCCAGAGTTAAGTTCCAAAGCTTTAGGGGAGAAACATGGTGGTACGTGTCTGTGATTGTAGCTACTCAGGAAGCAGAAATTTGGAGGATCATACTTCAAGGTAAGTTGCCAGCAAAAAACTCAAGAACCCTACCTGAAAAATAACCAAAGCAAAAAGGGCTGGGGCATGGCTCAAGTGGTAGAGCACTTGCCTAGTGAGCATGAGGCCCTGGGTTCAAACTCCAGTACTAAAAAAAAAAAAAGCCACTTTCAACAGCACCATTGCAGTGTGAGCCTGGCACACTGAAAATAGGACAGTAAAAGTGACCTTGAGACACAAAAAATGGGAGGAAAAACCCAACAAGCAGGCATTGACTTTGTGTAACCCTTTCATCATTTTAGAGAAACCTAAAACTGACTTTGTCTAAGCCCCTAATGTTATCACACCTTAATTCATTCATTAGTTGCCAAAATAAAATTCCAAAGTATATACCTACACCTCACTTTCATAAATAATTCATTTTAGGTAAATAAAGCCTTGTCAGAGATAAAGCCCCTGGTGGTTACAGAATTCCCTTAATACCTTCTAGAAGAAAAATCTTTGTCAATAAAGGTATTTACAGAAAATGCTTAGTATGTTCTATCCACATAGAGGAACCACGGGGATAGATAATTTTGTACAAATCATCTAAGAAGCTTCAGATTCCAGCAGAAAAGACTGTATCCATTGTTGAGAAGAAATGTAATTTGTAAATTAAAAAGTATTTCTTTCAAAATTAATTTTAAAAAGTCTTTGGAAGGATTGAATAGCAGTTTCTGTGTTCTGAAAGATGATGACTGATGCTACTGGAGGTGACTGGTGCTTTTTTCAAGATGACTTCTGTGAGGTGCTGAGGTTGGCGCTCAACACATCCATCCGTATAAGAGGAGGATAAGGTAGAAGCCGCTCATTCCAGGGACCATATGACAACGTAGGGCATGCTTTTCATTGGAGGAAAGGAGTGGTAGTCTGAAAGTTACATGGTGAACACACAAGAGTACTTTCTAGTGCTGTTTCTTCCAAGCCATGGTCAGTTCTGATGAATGTCTTCCATCCTATGCTAGATTAGAGTGTGGATATCAGTCAGATCCAGCATCTCTGACTTCCCTGGATGATGTGCTGTCACCTGTCCTATGGTCAGGACTGATCTGTCTCTTGCTACTCACACTATTTAATACAATTCAGGTAGAATGTAGTTAATTAGGTATTCACTTCTTAAGTCATGGTGAAGTTCTAGTCCTTTGGCTTTTTTTTTTTTTCTTTTTAACCTAGGTCTCCTTGATGGAATTTTTGGATATTTCCAAACCTTTTGGTCATGCTTTTAAAGAAAACTCTTTGATTACTCTGCAAACGAGTAATCTCATCCATTGTGTGTGTGTTTTTAGAAGTTTAAGAGGGAAGCCATCCTTCTAGTTTCAGAAGAAACTTAGAGTTACCACCAAAGAAGCATCTGTGGCATAAATCACTGTGCCCCATCCAGACCCCAGAACAGTGACTTACTTGCCTTTAATAAGTAGCTATTGGTAATGACATTAGTGATCCTGAAGTTGGGAATCAACATCTGAAGCATAAATACTCTTCAAGAAGACTTTGCTCGGGAATGCACTCATAAGAGGAGAGAGAGTGATCTCTCTGCCAGGAATGTTAATTATGTTTGAAAGCAACCACTGATGTAAATTAAATATGAACTTATGGCCCTATCATAGATAAATGAGTCAATGATTGTCTCCCATCCCTACCTTTTCTCTCTTGCTGTGTGTCTAGCCGCCACATTTACATAGCAGACATTAATGTGTGCTTATTAGTGTAGGAGGCTTGGCACCGAGCATTGTGTCAATGTAACCTATTGAAAAGATTTTCAAAGGAAATATGCAGCACATGCAAATAACATGTTGTATTAAGAAAAAAATAGAGCCCTGTCTCCTCAGAGCCTCTTGCTTTTCTTCCATTATTTCACCTTCTGATCCTTTTTGCAGGAACCTGCTCCCCTACCTGCCCTCCCCCAACCTATGCAGGGGCCGAGGCAGGAAGAATTAGTGGGTTGTAGTCTCTGTAGATCAAAACCTGATTTCTGTCAGGGAGTCAGGAGCAGAGAGGAACAGGACTGGATGGGAGCAGAATCCAGAAGCAGCTTCTGTGCTGTCAACTGCATGGGAGGCAAGTAGCCAAAAGGCTGTATAAAGGCAGTGGTTGGAGGATGGCTAAGACTGGAATTTGGAGCCCCAGATCTTGCTTTGGTTTTGCATCCCAACCAGTATGTGTCTTTGGACAAGTCATTGTTGGGTCCTCGCATCTTTGCATTTATGAAGTAAGAAGGGTGAACCACACAGATTCTGAAACGTCCTTTTGAGTGTTGAGTGGTATAACTCACTAACAGTCATCCTTCTTTGGTTCTCCTGCACCTGTGGGGTTATAGTTAGAATACTAAGCAGAGGTTTTGAGTTTGAAGAAGCTGGGTGAATTCTTACTCCTTTCAGAAGATAAAAATATATATCCATCCCACTGAATGAATCATGTTTGAATTCACCTCGGGGTGGTCACGCTGGACCAGTCAGGCTTAACTTACTAGGGACAGTTCTTTTATGTACTTCTGGAATTCTTCCAAAATGTATAGGGAAAAGCAAAACCAAAACAAAACGAAAATTAGAGGCATTCTAAATAAGGAAAGAAGCTAGGACTTAGAGCATCACTGACCTAACTCATGTCCTTGAGTGACAAACTGTTGAATATTCATGAAGAAACTTTATTATTTTCTGATTATGACAGTCATCTAATTGTTACAGACCAGTGTTCGCAGAATAATCTCATTTATACAAAATTTGTGTTCTGTTCATTTATAAAAAGTGTCTGGAGGAGTGTAGACCATATTGTGAACAATGGTTATCTTTAGAATGAGATAGGAATGGTGGCATTTAGAAAAATGTTCTTTAAGTGCTCATTGTAGGAGAGTCAGACATAAAGGAGAAGAGAAAAATCACTTATTAGCCTACTTCCCAGTCACAACTAATGTTTGACCTTGGTATGTATATGCCATTTTTCTCTGCTTAAAAGTAGGGGCCAGGCAATAAATACTATTTATACAATTGTATATCCTTAATTTATTTTTTTTTTTCAGTGTTTTTAGGCAAAATTATTTAATGTCAATAAATTATTTAATAATTTTACATGTTTTGGTTGGTTTTACTGCACATCAACGTCACCTTTAAAGTTGATTTTTCTTCCAGGATAGCCCTCTTTAAAAGATGCTTAATCCAGTTGTCCACAAAATTTGGGCTTCGTCTTTAATGTGGCCACTTGAATTGCAGATTGGAATTATTGATGGCAACTTCAAAATTCCCCATCTGAGGACCTGTGAGATTTAATTTCCTGAAGCAATTTATTGTTCAGTCCTAGGAGATTAATTATAGAAAGCACTTTATAAATACCAAGTTTTTCTAGGAAACATTTTTCTCATTGCATCTTTTCATCCATGAGCTTAAGCAAAGTGTTACAGATCTCATTGTCACCACTCCAATGCATTTACTGTGATGGAAGCATGACCTGTGTCTCAATTTAGCCACATTGACCAATCTAGGACACCAATCAGCAGTGCCCCCTCTCATCTGGAATGAGGCAAATTAATTTATTTTTTAATGGTACTGGGAATTGAACTTAAGTCCCTATGGGCAAATGCTACTACTTGTGCCACACCCCCAGTCCTTTTGCTTTATCAGTTCATTTTTCAGATTAGGTCTTGAGCATTTTCCCGGCCAGCCTCAAACTGTGATCCTCCTACCTCTGCCTCCCCAGAAGCTGGGATTACAGGTGTGCAACACCATGCCTAGCTAATTGTGTATCCTTTATTTTAAATTTATGCCATAAGCATTTCACATGGTCTTAAAAACTTCTTAACATTTTAAATGTCATTGTGTGGTCATAGCCTTTTTAAAATTTTTGTTATAGGTATAAAATTTAGGTATTTCCTACATTTTCACCATTAGAAATGACAGCCACATTGGGAGATTTACTGTAAATATCTGACTGAAATTAGGATTAATTCCTTGTGTTACTTAATCAAGAGATATAAATATCTGTAAGATCTAGTCTTTGCTATGAAATTGTATATATCCAGAAAGATTATAGCAATTTACATTCCCATTAACAGTTTATGAGGGTTTAGCATATCTAAACCATTAAGAATGCTTATATCTTGTTTTTCTTACAAATTTGATATGAGTTTTTTAAATATATGTATATATGTGTATATATGTATATATTTATTTATATATATATACACATACGTATATATATAGAGAGAGAGAGAGAGAGAGAGAGAGAGCGCAAGTCTGGAAGCAAACTGCATTGTGTTCCAGCAGTTGCCTGGTATTTTGGTGGTGTTACTCACAGCCTTAGTTGTCTAGTGTTGGTGGAACAGAGGTTGTACCTTTTTAACTCCAAAGTGGGCACACAGTATGTGCTTAAAGCTTCTGGTTGGTGCAGTCAGAACAATTAGATTTCAGAATGGTTTAGTCATAGCTGTTACCCTATTTAAAAAGTCAAAGAGCTTCCAAATGAATCCTGTTTTCTTGTCATTCTCTGAAAATTTATACCAGGCATTAAAGATTTGCCTTTTAGGTCTTATTAATGCAGTGTGTCTCATACTGGGCCTTTGTTTTTTAGTTATAGTTGAATTAATAACAGGCAGCCAAATATTAATATAACTAGAAAAAGCTAATATCCTTTTTTTCTTTTTTGGTGTAAATGGAAACAGCTTTTTTAAGTGTGAATGTATCTCTGACTGTGATCAACTTATCGGTTTAAATATTTGACACAAAAAATGGAGAGAGCATTCTTATATTTTAAATTGATTTATCTTGAACTTTAAGACAGACTCTCAGTGATAGTTGGATAATAACCTATCTCAAATCTTCATTATAAATCTTCATATAGAAAAGTCTTAGATAAACTTGCAATTTTTTCTCTAATACTTTACCTAAAATATTTATAATATAAAATACATACTCTGCAAGACTCATATTTATGAACTAATTCATATTTGGATATAACTTTAGTTACATCCCTAATATAATCCTTAATATAAATTTATATAAAGTAACAGGAAAGATAATTTTTAAATTAAAATTAATAGCTAAATTAAATTTAATGTTTTCCCTTCACTCAATAATAAAAAATTTTGAATAAGTCTTTGGATTCATCACTCCAGTTTTGAGCATGAATATCACCCAACCTCCTGCCAGGCTTTAAGGAACCTGAAACGAGAATGGAATCTGTAAAATGACTTCCACCACCTGATGAACTGCTGCCCTTCATCAGGCAGTACTGACAGGCCAGAAAGACCTGCTGGGATCTTTACTTGGATGCATACTAACTACATAGATTGGTTGCATTACTTTACATTTCTGACCCTTCAAGATCAAAAATACCAAGTAGATAGGGGTGCAGTGAAGTCTGGTAAGTGACCTTGAAATTTTAACAGAAATTTCCGTTTATATTATGGAACAGCTTTGTTTCCTATAAAATGGAGATTCTGCTGTCTACCTTGTGGATGATTACAAGACTAAGCTAGTGCATGTGGAGACCAACAGAGCCTTTGCAGTGACAGCCAACACTGGTGGGTCTCAGCACTTCTCCCCTTTGAACCCAGGTGCTGTTTCAGGCCATCACCCACAACTGGGTACAGTTGACATGAGATGTGAAATCCTGACATGGGATTCTGTCCCTGTAATATATTTTCACCACCGCCCATAATTCATTATTAGGGCTCACTTAAAGGAAGTTACTATAGCAGTTCCAAAGTGAGTCTTGATAAATATTTTGACCTGACTTAGAAAGACATTTGAATTTGTGTCTCATGAAAAGATCTTTTACAAAATTATATTCCTTCCTGTAAACTTATATAGTACACATTCTAAGTCTCTCTTGAACTTGGCAGCTATCCTTTTTTTTAAGAATGCACCCAAACACAGTTCTAAAATTTGACTTTTGACACCTAGAAAGTAATATGTAAAAGATGTGCCAAATGTTGTATTTTATTTGAATATGTGATAAAAAACAAACATATATAGTTTATATAAAATGACTAAAACACTTGAGCCTAATTTTATTTCACTCTTATTGTTCCTTTCCTTTAAAAAGTTTCTTAAACTAACATCATGTGAACACTGCAAAAATAAAAGATAGTTTGGCCTTGACATTTTCAAATAACATGTTTATCTTTCAACTAGAAAATTTGTATATTTTTCCCCTAAATAATCCTTCACCCATAGCTTATTGCCAGCTAGTCATACGCTCTGCATTATGTTCTTTCAGCATGATTTTTGTATATAATATTAAAAAATGTAACCACAGTTAGATATTGTATTACATTTTCATGGCACAATGATTTATAACACTAAAACAGTCATTTAAAAAGCTGAGAAATAGAGATGATGTTTTCTTTACGGGCAGTTATAATGGTTTTCCAAACTAAATTCCAAGTTTGAAGTGGGCTTAAGAATGCTTGAAGGTTCTGAGTGTTTTGTTGCTGGTTTTGCAACTTTGTTGTAACATTAGGAAAAGAATTTTCTGTTAAAATTTCAAAGCTTATTTATGAAATTCCATCCCCACATACTATCTGCTTGGTATTTTTAGTGACTCTTAAATCCCTCTGTTTAACTCAAATGATTGATCATCCAGTTTCTTTAAGTTATGTTTCTAATTTTCCTTTTTGTTTAAATGGTGCCCTATTTATTTTGAAAACTTTTAAACCTTAAAATTACAAGTCAAATTGCATTACCTATTTGAATTCCTTGTTAACTGCTGTCTACAAACATCCCCAGCATGCTTTAATTATGGAAATTGGTCCTCTTGGTAGATGACATTGTCACATTGAGGATGCGAAAGTTGTGACAGAGAAGGGAGGATGCCTGCTGGTAGGTAGTGGTTACTGGGCAGGGATGGGGACACTCCTTGAAGCTACTTTCTTGCTCCTGGGAGAGGTGTGGTTGTACAAATCACAGTGCTAGCCAGTGGACTTAGCTGGCAATATTAGGGGTTGTGGATTCTGACAGATTATTGGCTTTGGAGAAAGCCACTGGGCTTAGCTGGAACTCTTCTTTTTCCCTAAGTGAAGAGGTGTTTTGCTTAGATTTAAAAGAGGCAAAGAACCCAACAATTGTAAATATTTTAGAGAATATTATATATCCCTGATAAGGATGCAGTTTTAGGGATATGTAGGTCAGTTCTTGGGCAGTGCAGAGTGTTTTGGCTCATAGCATTACTTCCTGAGAAGGAGCAACTTTGTCAGCACCACTAGCCATGAGGTCTTCCACTTAACTACAAGTCCTGCTCCAAAGCAAGGGTCACTTTGACTTCCTAATCTTCGTATCTTCAATTCCAAACACAGTAATCCACACATGGTGGGAGCTTGAACTGATGCAGGCTGAATGCTTACAGTGTCGACTTGTGTTTTCCTTCTGTGGTGGTGAGAACTGCTTCACCACCCCACAAATCCCAGGGGCTATCTGTGCACGACTCCCCACCCTCTGGTGCTGACTTTGTGCAGTGGAGCAATAGCTGGAAAGCCTAGCACACTTGCCCTAGACAGTTTCATGTAATAAGCTTCAGTATGGCGTATGGGCTGAGATGGCCTTTAAAATTCAGACTTCTGGCCATCCCAGAAGACCATGTTCATGTGAAATAGATGGTTCCCGGGAGTAGACTGCTAGGGAGACAGCTGGGAGCAAGGTCATCCCCTTCCAAACTTTTGTAAGTTCTAAAATGTTCTCCTTGACTCTGTAAGTCACCTCCTGCTGAAGGTGTGGACTGTTTGTGGCTTACTTGTTACAGTTTCCTGTTTCTGATATGGGGAAGCCTGGCCAACACTACATTGTGAGTTTGGCCAAGAAAGATAATGGGGTTGTTTTCTTGGGAGGACCATGGGCAGAGTGGGGTGGTGTTATTCAAGCCAGTCATAAAGAGTAGATATTTTATCGTATAATCATGGAGTAAAATATGTCATTTTCAGTGTTTCTGTCTTTGGGAACTATAAACCAAATAACAATGGTTCCCTGATTTGCAAATTGTTAATTTCAGAGTCAGTTTTTGAGCTTTTGTTGTTCAATTTGAAACTAAGAACTCTCTAGAGTAATGTTGATTATCACCCTAAAATGTGGTTTTACCATATCATCTCAGCTATCTTACTACAATACCACTCTAATTAGAAAGAAAATGACTGGTATAGTGACTGCAAGTTTATCTTACTTTTTTTCCTTTTGCACTTTTCAGGTACAACAGTGCCAGCCCACAGAGCCATTCTGGTGGCCCGTTGTGAAGTGATGGCAGCCATGTTTAATGGTAATTACATGGAGGCAAAGAGTGTTCTGATTCCAGTTTATGGTGTTTCCAAAGAGACTTTCTTGTCATTTTTAGAATACCTGTACACAGACTCTTGTTGCCCAGGTGAGCAGTATAGATGCTAAGGAATGTCTCACAATTCTTTTCCTTGTCACTCATGTGAAATTGCTTTTTGTGAAATCTGTTCTCATTTAAGGTCTGCATGTTGACATCATGGTATGTGCTAAGCAGTTGGAAATGGTGTTGGGACAACAATGGATTTTCACTTAGTTTAGGAAGAAGAACAATGTTTGAGAGCCTTTTTATGAACTGTCAGACTCTGACATATAAATTCATATGTCTCAGCCAGCACTGGCAGCCTCGTGATCACATAGGCACTCAGGAAATAGAAGTTTGGGGATAACCAGTGGCTGTTCTAATTCTATAGTTTGGAGCAGAGGGCTCCTTGGAGTACTGTCTCTTCCAGAAGAAGAGGATTAGAAAACTTATTATGGTTCTGACATCTGATTGAAGCATTTTAAAGGAATTTGATATTCTGAGACCCTAAGGTCTTCATGGCCCAGAGGATGTAGGATTTTAAAGGCTCTTTCTGACTTCTAAAGTCAGACTGCCCTAAAACATTTCCTAAGATGTTTTTGGACACCCTGTGGAATATAGGATTTATTTCCAAATTCACTGACCAAAGACTGTTTGATCAGGAACCAACAATCTATGACAGCTACAGGCTGGAACAAATCTTGCAGGTTTCCTATCGCTGGAGGCACCTTGGAGAAAATAGCAAACTCCTTTTAACAGATGCAGGCTCAGGAGCCCCTTTGATTATTCTTCACTCTTTGGCCACCAGATGGCTCCCGCCACAAACACAGCTAGAATAAACCCTGTGTGGCTTAGTCCCGGAAGCTAAGACCTTGATTACAAAACCCAGCCAGGCATCTTAGCAGATACCAAAAGAAAAAACATTTCAGGCCATATCTTTCTAGGTTCACTGCTTTCACTTTTAGACTAGGAAGATTTTGTGCATTTATTGAAATAAATTTTAAACAAGTCATAAGAAAATTCCTTTTCTCATTGAATTAATCTGGTCTCTCTGCTACGAATATTAGTATTCTGGAGCCAGTTACTATCAGTGTTAAAGTTATGTTTACCGTTTTTTTTTTGTGGGTGTGTGGTACTGAGATTTTGATTTCTGGCCTTGGACTTGCTAGGCAGGCACTCTTCTGCCTGAGCCATGTCCCCAGCCCTTTTTGCTTTAGTTATTTTTGAAGCAGGCCTGGACCATGATCCTCCTATTTATGCTTCTTGCATAGCTGGGGTGACAGGTGGATGCCACCACACCCAGTTTTATTGATTGAGATGTGATCTCTCGATGTTTTGCCTGATCTGGCCTTGAATAGAGATCTTCCTGATCTCCACCTCCCAAAATAGCTAGGATTACCAGCAATTAGCCACCGTGCCAGGCTTGGCTTATCATTTTTGCTTAATAAAAATGAAAGCAATTGGTTTTTGTTGGAAATAAACATTTTGTTTTGATAGTGGAAATTTTGTATATAAATTAAAAATTTGACCAGATTTGAAGTAATAAGAAAATCTGGTTTCTCAGAAACCATCTCTGAGTAATTGAAGCTGCTAATTTTAGGTTTTATCTTGCTAATCAGGAAAAAATGCTCAGGAAAACAATAACTTTAGGGGAAAATACCTTAAAAACTAGTAAGAGGCATGTGGGGAAAGTAAATCCAAATGAACAGAGTTGAGCCAAATGCTAGAAAAATCTGCACTGAGAAAATTGCATAATGATTCTGTGTTAAATACTTGTGGGTTCTTGGTCCCATAGCTACGAAAGAATGTAAGAAATTTCAGGAGTAGAAGAAAGAATTACATGAAAAATCAGACTTTTAGAGAAGGGTTTTTAAAAACTAACTGGGTAGTTGCCAGGAGGCTGGAGAGGGGGGCAAGGGTGAGTTACTGTTTCATGGGTCCAGAGTTTCAGTTTGAGAAGATGGGTCAAGTTCTGGGTGGGTGATGGCAATGGGTGCACAGCATTGAGACTGCTTCATGCCACTGACCTGTATTCCAAAAATGGTTAAAATGGTAAGCTTTATGTTATGCTTAGTCTACCATAAAAATGAAACAAGCCTGGGGACTAAAGCCAAGAAAGCAGAATTTCAAGGATTTAGTTTAGCTAACAGAAAGGTCTACTTGATAGCTCTGGATTGGTTATTATGGGCAGTTACAGAATCATTTTCTCTGGAGAATTAAAACTAAGATTCTCTTCTGAGTATGAAGACAAATGGATTTTTTAGAAGATGAAGTAATAGTTTAGACTGATGACCACTCAAGCTTTTCCTAGGAATTCTAGTCTACACTGTATGATACCACTGGTGTTTCTTTGTTGTATGTGTGGTTTCTGTTTCAGGTCATAAAAGCAATGGTGTTATCATCCACTGTCTCTTTCCCATCTCTCATCAGCTGGCATTTTCCAGGCCATGTGTCTCCTGATCTGTGCTGAGATGTACCAGGTCTCCAGGCTGCAGCACATCTGTGAGCTGTTCATCATCACACAGCTGCAGAGCCTGCCAAGCAGGGAACTGGCTGCCATGAACCTCGACATAGTTGACCTGCTCAAAAAGGCCAAGGTAATTGGCTCTGTGTGTCTTGTTCTTCTGATGTTTAAAAAAAAAAAAAAATTACTCTTTAAATTTTGTTTTTAAAACATCTGGGTCTTTCTTTTCTTGCTTTTTTTGCTGTCTCCTTAACTTATTTTAGACTTCATTTTGTCATAATCAAGTCTTAAGATCATATGTATTTAATATTAGGGATAAATACAAATTTTAAAAAATCCAAATACCCTCATCTTTCTTTGTAATATATTTACATTGAGCATGAGATAAGTAAGTTGCGCCCCTCCAAATTTAGTTTAAATTTTCTTTTTTTATTCTTTCTGGCATTTCACAACTTCTTTTTTGATTAGTCACTTTCATAGTATTATAACAAGTCTGTTATACTTTTAAAAAATGGACACAAGTTTCTTTCCCCTTGTCTTTAAATAACTTATGTGTAAGAGAGCTTCCTGTGTGGCCGCACTGATTTCTTTCCATGTGTCACCCTAACCCCTGCCTGCCTAGTTTATCAGGAAATTTTTCCTGACCTAGTTTCTGATTATTTGATTATCCTTATTTTTCCCTTGAATTGAAAAAGTCTGATATACCAGCTCTTTTTGAATTTTATTGTTTGTTTCTGAAGACTTTTTTATTTGCTTTAAGCCTAAATTTACCAGTTTCCTTTGGTGGTCCCTAATTTAGCAATTATGAATCCTAGATAACAGGAACATTTTTTTCTCAATGCTGAGGCTTGGCTCTTGAGTATCCCCCAAAGGCCCATACACAAGAAGCTTGGTCCCTTGGTACTATTGGGAAACAGTAAAAACTTTTAAGGTAAGTCCTAGTGGGGGTCTTTAGGTTATTGGAGGCTTGATGAAGGGGATTGTGGGAATCCTGTTCCTTTCTTCTTGTCTTTTCCTTCTCAGCTGAAAGTAAGTGGTTTTCCTCTGCCACGTACTTTTGCCATAGTGTGCTGTCACAGGCCCAAAGCAATGGGGCCAACTGATTATGGATTAAAATATCTAAAACTGAGCCACAATGAAGCTTTTCTGTTCATAATATGGTTATCTCAGGTGTTTATTATGGTAACAGAAAGCTGGCTAACAGAAAGCTCCCCTAGAAGTTCCTAGTTGAAGGTTCCACTTCCCTGGGCAGTTCATCCTATTGATCAGAATTAGGGTAGCTTTCCCTCAACATTCCTCTGGCTTTGGTCTTTTAGCAGAACAGGAGTCCCCAGTAGCTCTCTGAATAATCAGTTTCCAGTCACTGTGTTGTCATGTCTGCATCACTCATGCCTTCTTCTAGAGGTGAGCATTTTTACTGTTCGCTCCCTTCTACTTCAGCTCTCCTCTTTCCTCACTCCCCTGCCACAATTCCGCCTTCACTGCCCGTATTTCTGTTAAGGTGTCCCATTGCATGTTCCATCCATCTAACATACAGGACATGCTTGTTTCGTCCAGTCAGATTCCTTGTCTCTACTTCCACTTAAGCTGTATTTATCCATACTTCAATGAGTCCTCTGAAGTTGTATTTGCTCTCATATTAAAATTTAAATCCATCTTCATTCTTATAATGTATATGCTATTATTTGACTACCTGTGTCTATAAGGCAGCCTTTTCCTGTGAGGTTTTGGTTACTTTCTCCATATTCTTTAGGTAGCTCTAAAGTCCTATAGCATTTCGTTTTTGTTTTTTTTTTTTAAATGACTTTCTCTTTTATTCTTTTGTCATTTCAGTTTAAAACTATTATTTTAGGATAACACACTTTTCCAACAAACATAGTTTTTAAGAGAAAGAAGAGATGCATTACATCTGCTGTCTAGAATGCACAATGATGGTGTCTTAAATCTTTTCAAAAATAAGATTCTGCATTTGAAGCATGTTTTTGCAGTCAGCTTCCATGTCCGTGATCTCTCTTCTGTTTCAAAGTCCCAGCCCTTAGGCACTATCCTGGTCTTCTGGTGATAGGTTTTCTGCTCTGGGTCAGTCCTCTAATGGTAGCAGTGGCTTCTGTTAAAATCATCACAGGTCCATGCTGTGAATTCCCATGAACTCACTCACATTCATCTGCTCAAAGATAAGAGGAGAAAAAAAATGTTAAAATGTGATATAGGATAAACTTATTCAGTACTTTCTAATTCACAAATTCTGGGTAATGAAATAAGAGGAACCTGTAAATTTGTATGTTAAAATATTCTCATATAGTAGAGTGTTTAATATTCTCATATAGTAGAGTGTTTAATATTCTCATATAGTAGAGTGTTTTTGTTTTTCTTCTTTTTTTTTTTTTAGTGTTACTGGAATATGAATCCAGGACCTCATGCTTGCTAGACAAGTGTTCTGTCACTTGAGCCATGCCTCCAGCCCTTTTTGTTTTAGGCTATTTTTTAGATAGGGTCATGTGCTTTTTACCCAGGGCCAACTTCAGACCTTGGCAGTCCTTCTACCTATGCCTCCGACCTAGCTGGATTACAGATGTGCATCAGCACACCTGGCTTTTTTTTTTTTTTTTGAGATAGGGGTCTCACTAACTTTTTCCATGGGCTGGCTTTGAACTACTGTCTACTTCACAAGTAGCTGGGATTATAGGTGTGAATCCCAGTTCCCAGCCGTCATTCTGTATAATTTTTCAAAAGATTATGACCTTAATTCTTCCTTAAGATGTGAAATTTTAACTTTGTTCAGAAGAATTTAACGTTTTATTATATTAATGCTTACTACTAGTTATATAATATTTTTGAGTGTTTTTAACAGAGCCATCCTTAGCCAAGATATGGAAGGATCTTAAACGTCCATCTAAGAATGAACAGATAAACAAAATGTGGTATATACATACAGTGGAATATTATTCATCCTTAAAAAGGAATGAAATTTTGATATATGGTACAACATGACATGGATGAACCCTGGAAAATATTATGACACAAAAGGACAAATACTGTATGATTTCATTTGTATAAAGTACCTAGATAGTCAGATTTATAGTGACAGAAAGTAGAATAGAGTAACCAAAGTCCAAGGGTAGGGAGCTAAAGGGAGTTACTGTTTTAGGGTACAGAGTTTCTGATTTGGGTGACAGAATAGCTTTGGAAGTAGATAGCGGTATTGGCGGCACAGCTATGTGAATGTACTTAAGACTACTAAACTGCACGTACGAGGGCAGAAATGGTAAGTCTTGTATAATGATAATAAACAGTCATGCTCTCGTCTATCAGAGTTGCCTGCCAACAAGTTGCTACAGTCTGAATTGTGGATGGATAGACCAGTGAAAGTCACTGTGGTTGCCCCAAGGTGATGACATCTGTGGCCAAATTTCCCTGAGTTTCCTTCGATTAGCAGTGGCTGGAACTCAGAATGAGAAATGAGCAGGAAATTCTGCTCAGTATAACAGTAAGATCCATTACAGCAACTATTCAGATAGAGTTTTCCCGTAGAAACAAATATTTACATATGCAAACCTGCACCCTTTGGCTGATGATGTTTTCCCCCTTGAAATGTGTTTTTGTTTGCTCTCAGATGGGCTCATTTGGATATTGCTTACCATAATCCTCTCCTACACAGATGCAAGTGCAGTTGGTGAAGTTCATGAGTTTACTAATTAAAAGCTTAAATCCTCAAGAACCTCCGTCTTCGTTAACCAGAGGTCCACTTAAAACATTTGCCCTTCAGCAGCAGCAGCTTTGTACTCAGCGTTGATTCGGCTTCGTGGTGGAATAACGTTGTTGATCATGTTCCCCTCTCCTTTCTGTGGTCAGAGCAGCCCCAAGCCTGCATCACATAGACACCTGAGCTTGGATGTGGGTCCTTGGTGCTTTCTCCCAGACCACTGTGGATCTAACCATAACGATGGTCCTGATGTACTGTACTGTTCTCCTTCTCATTTTTCTTGCAGTTTCACCACTCTGATTGCCTTTCAACCTGGCTCCTTCATTTTATTGCCACTAACTACCTCATCTTCAGTCAAAAGCCCGAATTTCAGGACCTTTCAGGTAGAGTGCTAATTTCTGTTTTGAAAAGAAAACTTTTGGGCCTGTGATGTAGGTAGAGTACATGCCTAGCATGCCTGACACCCTGAGTTCAACCCCCAGTACCACAAACAAACAAAAATCACTTTTTGTTCTTTGTTCTCAGATTAGAGGTATAATTTGCAAAAATAGTAGTTATAACACAGTAAGAGTAGTCAATATAATAAATTATGCAGTGTGGTACCTGTGTTACATAAGCAGCTTGACCTGTGTTATACAAGAAGTTTTCTAATGATTATTTTATGGTTCCCATTCATTTTTAAGTGCACTTTTCCCCCTGAGGGAGATACAGTGGTGAAAAGTATCCTCAGGTGGCATTTGGTTCTGATAAATGAGATCTTAGTTCTAACTACCTAAGTAAGTCAGAAGCAAAACTTAAATAGTACATAACTTTTTTTCCTGTAAAGGAACTTAACTAGTGTTTATTATTTGTAATATTGTTTTATACTTGATAGCTATATTAAGTATATCTGTGTAGGAGCTCCACATAATACTTTGGAATAACTACTTTTTATTGATCAGCTGTTATAAAACTTGCTGTTCAGAAAGTGTAAGTAACATGATTTTTAAGGTAAATTTTTGAGGTGAGATCCCTAGTACTGCATAAGAGGAAAGAATGTGAAAATGGAACAATTGTCAGACTAATCAACAATCACATATAGTGGTTTGCTCATGTTATTACCTAATATAGACTCAGGAAAAAAACGAGCTAAAAAGACGAGGAAATCATGAATATTTAGTGAAGTTCTTTCAAACTCTGGACCAAGAAATCGCCATAGAGATGCTGGAAGGTCTTCTGGGGTGGGATACAGAAAGTAGAGGGTGGAAGGAATAAAGGAAAAGCTACTCCTACAATTATGAAAACCAGGGAATAGTCCATTTTTGGCAGATGTATTCAGCTAGTCAACAAAACATCTTATGCATGTTGGGAGCCTCCTTACATAGAGTGCAACTGTTAAGAGAATGGAGTGATACAGTCTAATGAAAGCAAAACAACAGGTGTTATGAGCTGGAAACTTTTTTGCAAGAAAACACAAAGTCCAGTCATAAAGATAAGATATGCTTCTGCTTACTGTCAGTTAGTAGGGATGTTAATATATCATTATTCTTTAAGAAGTTAGTTAAAAATTAACTGCATTTTTTGTCTTAGATCCACTTTTACTCTGCCACCTTAGGCTACCTTCATTTGTAATAGAAAAATAAGATGATTTTCACTATTTTGTATAGCTATTTTATACATGAAGTACTATTCCAGCCTTGGGAGAAACATACTCTATAAATCCTTTTTTATTGTTTTTGTTCCTTACATGATTGCCCATAATGTATGTGATGGCCAGCTGCCTTAGTGAAAAGCGAGGCTGCAGGGCAAGGAGCGGAGGCCGCTGCTCTGTTCCTTGGGTGGGAATCAAAGGGTGTTTTGAGAGCTCTCACCCAAGGTGCCTCTTCATGTCCAGCAGGCTGCTGTGATGTATGGTTCTTTTCAGCAGAGGAAAAAGCCGCTTTGGGTAGGGGAGAAAATAATTCTTTAAATCAATAGTTACAGATTAATAGCCTATGGGTTCAATGCAACCTTCCAAGGGGTTTTATTTGAGCCACGCTTCTTAAATTTTATTTTAACATAGTATCACATTTTAAAACTCCAGAATTTCTGGCTTCTTTTGGAAAGTTGGAAGATCTGGATATCCTGGGCCCTCCATCCCACATGCCAACAGCCTGGAGCTGAGCAGGGCTGCCCTCTGAAAGGAGAATGTTCTCTCCAGAGGGTTAGACTTACTTTCCTCTCAGTCACCTTGTATCTGGCCTGCTTCACATGGTCACTTGGAGTTTGAAAGGGTTCTTGTAACAATTACTTTATGGCTTTCTCGTAGAATTCCCCATTTTCAACCTCAGAAGTTACCAAATTACTATTGGAATTCTACAAATTGTTTTCACTTGACTGAGATCTTTGTTCTTTTTAAAGGTGTTTATAAATCAGAAAGTGAGATGAAAAGGTCTCATATCAAGGCAGGCATGGATTCTTCAGAACCCAACAGAATAGCTCATGGAATATTAAATGTTTACATGTTGGATTCTTATGAAAACAAACAGCAGTGCACAGGAATATGTTCCCCTTGGTGTTTATTTGTTCATTTTTCTTACAGTTAGCTTAATTTAGCTCAGTATGACATTGTGTATCATGTAATACGGAGTTTTTGTTTTTGCACCAGCCAGAGCTCATTTGTGTTCATTTTTCTTTGAAATTGTATTAAGTATACAAGTAATCCCATGTCACTTCTGCTTCTTAATGAAACCTAGAGAACTGATTTCCCTAAGGACCTAGCTTGTTTCTTTTCATCCAGGTCCTGTGGCCTGGATCAGGACATTGGTAATCCACATCCGAATAGTGAAGGTTAAACAGCAAACGGAGAAGTGAAAACTGAATTAGCAGAAGGAAAAGTGAGTGCACACACAGCAATGAGCAAGCAAGGTGATTGATTCACTGGCGAGGCACCAGGTGTTTCACAGCCAGGAGCCAAAAGTAGTGGAATTAATTAGTTGAATGCTGATTAAGAAACTTTGGTGCACTCCCACCCTCACCCCCACAAGCCCAGGCAGTCTTCACAGGAGATAAGAAGTTTATTTCTGGAGAAATTAAGCCAAAACAATTACAAAATTGTGAACTCTGGGAATAGCTGAGATCGGGCAGTGACCTGGACTGAAACATGGGATGAGGTGAAAGTGTACACTGTGTAGTAAGGTCCTAGCCTCCTCCTTGTTTCTAGGGTCTAAAATTCTGGTAGTTAGACATTTGCCACCCTGGCTCCCATGCCCTGGGCATGACCCGGAAATATTCTTCTCCAGCCTCAGAGGTCAGTCATTTGGAAAACATCTGCTCAGTCATGTGCTGTGTTCCAAAGTTGGCTAGTCCTATCCATCTCCAGTCAACTTTGTAGTATGGAACTCATCAGTAGCACTGAGGATCAATAGATGTTTGAAGCAATTGCTGACATAAAAAATAGGTACCAAAAATGAAACAAAATAAATACAATAGAAGGTGAATTTAGAAGAACAGAGATGGAGGAGTAAAGGAAAACCTAAAATTAATATCCTCAAAAATTAATGATATTCATCCATAAAACAGTAGAACATTATTACAAAGAAATAATATTCATAGAGACAGAAAGGACAATGATTGCCAGGTGCTGGGGGTAGGGAGTTGTTTAATGGGTATAGACTTTGTTTTTGCAAGTTGAAAATAGTCCTGAAAATTGGTTATATAACAATGTGAATGTACTTAACATTAGTGAACTATATATTTAAAACTAATTAAGTGAGCACTTGCCTAATAAGTGTAAGGTCCTGAGTTCAAACCCCAGTACCACCAAAAAATTTTAAAAGATGGTGAATTTTATGTTAGGTACACTGAACCACAATATATACCAAGCAACTCAATAAAAAATAAGAGCAAACTTCTGGAAAGTAGGACAAAAAAAGATAAAGGAACAGAGCAGAGAAATACATTTTCTTAGTTGGAAGCTAAGTCTAGACAGTGCAGTATGCAGTAGACATTTGTATAGGAAAAACAACAGGGAGGAAACTATCAAAGAAATAACACAACCAGGTGCCAGTGGCTCATGCCTGTAATCCTAGCTACTCAGGAAGCAGAGATCAGAAAGATTGTGGTTTGAAGCCAGCCCAGGCTAATAGTTCTTGAGACCCTATCTTGAAAAAACTATCACACAAAAGGGTGGATGGAGTGACTCAAGGTGAAGGCCCTGAGTTCAAACCCCAATACCGCGCAAAAAAAAAAAAAAAAGTAATAATACAAATTTTCCAAGTATTAAAGGACCCACTCAACAAATTGAAAGAATTTGCTAAGTGCTCAGCTAAATGTATGAATCTACAGGGTACATCATTGCTACATGTAAGAGCACTGAATAGAAACAGAATAGAGATCACTTACCAGGAGTGTACATCTGAATGGCAGTGGGGTTCTTGGCCTTGGAAATGAGAGTAGTAAAGTGTTGTCTTCAACATTCTCGGGAGTTTTTGTCAAATATGTCCAGAAATAGACTAAAGGTATTTCATCACAAATGATCTCAAAAATACTTTTCCATTCCCCTTTTTCAAGACGCTAATAAAGGGTGTGCTTCACCAAAACTAGGAAATACACAAAGTAAAGGCCTGGAGTTCAGAAATGGAGAGATCCAACATGAAGACTTGGAGCAAGCCTGGAAACCAAGAGGGTGCAGGGCTCCTGGGAGAAGGCAGGTAGTCCTCTGGAGCAGTGGCAGGAACAACAGAATGGACGGATTATCTGACAACTGTGACTTGGTGGGAAATAGAATCAAGAATGCAGAGTTTGGAAGGTCAAGTTAAATGTAAAGAAAAGTAAATGGAAAAAATGAGTCAGTTATCTCCAGGAAAAACAAGTGTTGTTGAAAAAGAAAAGGGAAATAAATACTAACTGATGAGGCAGTGAACAAGCCATATATAATTGTAAATCACATAATTAAATAAGCCCTGATAAGCAATTTAACTAAAACTGTGTTTGGAAGGCTTGAGGAAAAGTGTAACAGAGCTTGGATCTCATCTACCTCATAGGAAATTAATAGTTAATATTCTAACTCATCCAAAATGAAATGTATTCAACTAACATTCTTTCTCTTAAAATTTTAGTGGAAGAACGCAGTTTTGTTGAAAAGCACAGATGGCCATCAAACATGTACTTGAAGCAGCTTGCGGAATACAGGAAGTATATTCACTCCCGGAAATGTCGTTGCTTAGTAATGTAACCTGGAGATTTTACATGCTTACGCTTTTTTATTATTATGAAGAATGGGATACCTCCAGGTTCCAGTAAAACGCTTAGAACTGAAACCAATATGGGTGTTAAAATAATCACCATACAGCTTAATATGTTTATTAGTTCTCTTTGAAAAAACTATTGTGGACTTAAAAGGGAACAAAGTATACCACAGACTAAAACTAAGGCTTCACTGTAGAATGTAAAGCTGTCGGACAACTTTACATTTCCTGTTACTTTACTGACGTGAAGACCCCTCTCAGTTAAGAAATGTTTAATTTTTTTTTAAAAATCATATAGGATTAACACAGAAATTTCATCATGTCTGATTAATTGCTCTGTTAAATTGAAGGGCATTTAAAGATCCCATGCAACTATTTCTACAGTCAGAAATTTAGGGGAAGACCAACATGAGATTTTAGGATTAGAAGTTTGCCTAAGACTTTGAAAGTGGCATACTACTTGGTTCCAAATCAGTGACAGTGTTAGAAACAACAACATGGAGAAGACTTGTGTCAATTGCTTTGACTCCTCCCTGAAATTCTGCATAGGCAGGACACCTAACCAGGGCTGGTTTTATCTGTGCGTAACCTGTGCAGTTGCACAGGTCCTCACACTTGAAAGGGCCTGGCACTTGGTTCAGTGCTCTGGTATTGCAGTAGTGAAATTCTTTAAAATGTTTGAAAAAGGGCTTGTGTTTTCAGTTTATGTATATTTTCTGAGAGGAAACATACAATGTCTTCTTGCTCAAGCATCACTCTCTGACAGCAGAAAAGAAGTACTGATATTGAGAGAAGAGGGTGGTGTGACTTGTTGAGGGGCAAGAGTGTGGTAATGGTTTCCTGCCTTTGGAGAAGTTGGTACACCCAGGGCTGCCACTGCCACTGCCACCTCCACTGGCATGTGAGATGTGCGTTGTGTTAGCTCTAAAACACTCACAATTCTGCCTCAATCCCAGATGAACAAATAATTTCTCAATTATTCTGTAAGACCAGAATGTTGGTAAGAGTGACTGACTAGCCTGACTTAAGTATATGTATGTAAAGATGCCCTCAGGAAAATATTCTTTCCAGAGATTTTGCTATGAAGGCTTAAGAATTTCCCTTTCTTGGTATATTTGCCAAGATTAGGATGTCAGTGGCTTGAATTGCTTGAATTTTTTCCAAAGGACCACAAAAGGCATTTGATATGGACAGCAAGAGTCTTATGCTTCAAGGTTACCTTACCAAATGAGGTAAAAGAAAGGATATAAATCACAGACCATTAGATGTGGAGAGAATGGTACTTGGATAGAGGAGACAATTAGAGTTTCTCATCACAGGTACACAGAAATGA
Source organism: Castor canadensis (assembly GCF_047511655.1). Lineage (NCBI taxonomy): Eukaryota > Metazoa > Chordata > Mammalia > Rodentia > Castoridae > Castor > Castor canadensis. Next base: position 97,702,871 of record NC_133391.1, on the reverse strand, counting down.
TTGCTAGTTAGTGTTAGCATCATTGTCATGTCATATAGTATTGGAATGTATTTTTCCTCTAATTTCTAGTGACTCTAGAATACACATATTTCTTCCACCTTTTCAAAGCTTTTATTAAAATGTTCTACCATCATATTAGGATTCCATACAGTTAGTCCTTGTATGTATATCAACACTGTCGGAATAAAACAGTAAAAATTCCCTATAGATATATTCCAAGAAACCTAACTTTAATTGGACTATGTCAATGAATATTACTGGAATGCATTTTATGCTTTTTATATTTTGATCACTTGAGTTAATCAATTGTTGGCAAATCCCATTTGACTAGATTTAACATTGTGAAGAATAAATACTGTAGCTGATTTCTAGAAGTCCACTCACATTTACAAACTTTTAAAATGCAGTGACATCCCTTTGTTCATTATAAATATATTCAGCCCCCATATTAATTACAGCATCTAAAATTCTAAAAATTTTAAGAAATTGAGAAATACAAGTTTTGAAACAATTATTTTCTTGAAAATACTATTTATTGGCTAAATATATCATAACTAGTTCTTTTAGCTTGTTTGGTATGAGCAGGTTGAGTTTGGAAGCTGGTACTCCCTGGTGTTGAGCATGTAGTCTTTATTACAAAAGTTCTTTACCACCTGTGTGAGTGATTCAGAGACGGACAGTACCGTACTCCAGAGCAAGTGAGAACACAATGAAGTTTTCGAACCTATTTGAGTTCAAATGTATACATACATGTTTGAATTCACTCAGTTTAAAATAATAAGAAATTTTAAATACTTAGAGAAATGAGTACTGGTTTGGGTGTCTTTTTTTTTTTTTTTTTTTTGCAATTGAAAGATTATTTCTAGATGGATTGTTTTATGCTGATTTCTGCTTCAATATATCCTACCAATCATTTTAATTAACTGTATAGTAGAAGTAAGGCCTTTTCCTTCTTGGCCAGGTTTTCATCCTATTTAACCTTTGTGTACTTTTGACTACTCTATGCTGATAGGAGACCAAATTTGTAGCAGAGAACTTCACTATTGCAGCTGAAATTCATCCTGTCCACACAACATGATCGCTTCACATTGGCTGGTAGCAGAAGAGAGAATTACTAAAGAATTGGATAAATTTGACTTCCCAAACAGCCCAGTTTTTCAACTGTAATTTTACAAAGTACACTACACTGATATAGTTCATTAGACAAAAATATCCTCAAAGATTATTTTATTTACAGCAGCGGTTAAATTCAACCTCTAATAATTTTGCAAAGAAGGGTATGTGTGTATTTTAATATAGCCTGACCTGAATTTATATGTTTTTAACTTTAGTATTTAACATTTTGTAACAAATAAATCTTTTTTAAAACAAGTTTAATGACGAGTCCTATGGTTACTTTACCCCAAATGTTGAATTGCTGCAATTATTTTGGGAATACTACTCTGTTTCTCAGGCATAATTACATTTCGCAGATAGTTTCCTCTATATAAACTACTTAGAATGTTGCTGATGTTGTTGATGACTCATATATATGTGATAAGATGAAGGGATGGGGATATATTCAGTGGTAAAGTACTTGCCTAGCATGCTTGAGGCCCTGGGTTCAATCCCTAGCACTGAAAAAAAAAAATACACTTTTAACAATTGGTTAAAGGATAAAAGAATCTCTCTTAGCAAGGTAACTGCCTTTATTCAGAAGGGTTTTGATCATTACTTAGCACAGTAGTTCCCTGTATTCTTGAATGTTGGATAGGCCTAAGAATTTGCAAAGTGGAAAGCCACTCTGTAATAGAGGCTAAAGAGCCCAGATAGGAGGAGGAGAGAGAAAGGTGGTCACAACATGAAGACATATTATGCACTGTATGATGCAACCCCTCTCCAGAAGTGTCCCAAGTTGTCTTTAAAGTCTGCTGAATTCATCCAGTACTCTCCAGTTGTTACGGAGTTTTGTTCCTAACATAAATCTGATTTCGGTACACACCTTCCTAGAAGACCTCTGTTGCCCATAGAAGACTTCCACAGTACTCATTGCCTGCAAGGCGTTATAATCTTTCTTTGTCTTTTTCTCCCTGGACGTTCTTCTCCCAAGCAGAAAAGATGTCCCCCATCTTGACACATGGACTGTCCTTTCAGATTATCTACTTGCAAATCTCATACTTTTCGTATGGCCTGTGTTGGGTTATCATTCCTGTTTATCTTGCAAAAACCTTGCATATCCTGAACAACTCAACTTAAACATTTCTCCTTTGCTTTCTGTGCCTCTCCCAGAAAGAATTGCTTCTATATGTGTCTTTCCCTAGCTCTTTATTTGTATCTTTGTTACAGAACTTAACAGCATTTCCAAGTATGTATATAACAGTAGTCTCTACTTAGGGCAGAGACCATGCCTTGATTCCTCTTCCTAACCCTCCAGCGAGCACAGGTCCTGGCATAACTGTGTGTTAAATGTCACTGAAGAGGTCAAATTGCCTGGATTGGGACAATAGTCACAAACTTGCAAATGAAAATGGAAAGCGTGCTCACACTTGAAGCTTTGTTTGCCCTGTGTCAGGAGTAGTCATAGTCTGCTGGCCTATGGGACCTGGATGTTCAGATAGCCAGCTGTCTTGTGAGTTAAAGATGTAGAATGGCAAAGTGATAAATGATGCCAATCAGGGGATGCAGAACATAAACAAATGATCCTTGGGGATATCTCTGCCTGGGAGTTTCCGCTGAGATCATGCAGGAAGATATGATGAGATGGGAGAATTCTTGTTGGGTGTAATGAAGGGCGAAGCAGCCTCCAAGTTACACACAAGTTACACAGGCAGTTTATAATGTTCTCAGTATCTTACTTGTCCTCCACTGTTACGATTTAATGTTCAACAAAGAGGTAATTACCACTGTCAGTATGGGAGTGTATGACATCCTTTTACATGTTCAAAGCAAAGAACAGTCTTAATTACTCCCACTAAAGAAAATGGACATAGTATATTACTTATTTGTAATTAATTTACTGGTAATTTGAACTGGGAAGATCTATAGGAAAAATAAAAAACTAACAATGAGCAAAATATTAACTTTTCCATAAAAGTTGACCTTATCCATCTTCTATGACTTAGAACCTATCTTATTTCATTCATACCCAAGCAAGATCCTTTTTCTTCTACCTGTATCACCACTAAAATGCTCGTGCTTTTACCTCTAGGACTCTGAAGTTCCCAGTGGTTTAGTCTCTTGACATGTCATGTTCAAGCAGAACAGTGCAATAGCTGGAAATTACTTACAGAGATTTCATTCTCTTTATTTTGTGTGTGTGTATGTGTTAGGATTATATAATGGGTAGTATTTTTGCCTGGTTCAAAGTTCAAAATAATATAAAAATTAAACTTTAGGAAGGAAGTCTTTCTCCCCTCCCCCCACCCTACCCCCATTTTCCTCTACTTTTCCCATTCCCTCCATTCCCTGTAGTAATCACATTTATTAGTGTCTTGTATACTATTACAAATTACAGTGTTTAATTATGTGAATACAAGCAAGTGAAGTGCATATTCTCATGTTCCTCCCATAGCAGACAGAATAATGACCCCCAAAGATGCCCACATCCTAATTCCCAGAACCTATGATTATATTACTTTTCATGATAAAGGTGATTTTAGTGATGTAACTAAGGATCTTAAGATAGGGAGATTATTGCACATGGGTCTGTTGGCATCACAAGAGCCATTTCAAGTGGGAAAGAACAGAACAGGAGTTGGGGAAGGAGCAGTGTGGTGATGAGAGATTTGAAGGTGCTGCCCTTTGAAGAGGGATGAAGGGGTCATGTGCCCAAGGATAGGACAGCCCCTAGAAGTTGGAAAGAGCCAGGGAAGGACTCCCCTGAGAGCTTCTAGAAAAACAGCCCAGCTAACAAGTGGACAATCAGACTGATTTTTGACATATGACTTCCAGAACTTCCAGAATAAAATTGTATTGTTTAAAGCCAGTAAGTGTGTAGTCATTCCCTATAGCAGCCTAACCAGCCCACTAAATAACTAGATTAGTGAACAGCTGTGTGAGGTCTCAATATGTTAACTGGTATTTGTTAAACTAGTTCTCACACTGCAGCAGTCATGAGGATTACCTGATTGGCTAATTAAAACATAGAATGCTAAGCCTTATTCCCAGAGTTCTGATTTTGTTGGTCCTGCTAAGCCTTATTCCCAGAGTTCTGATTTTGTTGGTCCAGGGGAGGGGGGGGCCTGAGAATTTGCATTTAAGACAAGTTCCCAGGTGATGCTGATGTTGGTGGTCCACAAACCATACTTTGAGAATCCTTAGAACAGTTTCAGTTCTCAGGTCTGAAGCATCAAGATCATCCTCCCCTCTAGCTCTTCCCTACCCACAACTGTGCCCCAACCATAGGGTCTTGCCCTTCCCACTCCCGTCCCCCTCACCTTTGTTTTGTTTTTCTAGTTCTGACACCCTAGCCCCGTTTTCTGATTCTGTTTCACAGGCAGTTAAACAAAACGGACTTTTCCTGGAAGCCTGGGCTGCTGGAGCAGTCATTCACAGGCTCTTAGGATGATTCCTCTTTATTTGTTAGTGGAAAGGAGGTGGGGGCTGGACTCAGCCAAGCTCAGGTTCACACACACGGCTTCCTGCAGACCTTCCCTCCCGTTGTTTTGTTGACGTTCCAATCTCCCTTTATGCTCAGGGCCTTTACTGAGAGCTGGGTCTTTGGCCCTTTTGATGCAATTGATGATGCAGGGACTTGAATTCCAAGAAATTATGTAAAATTAAATACTTAAAGGTCTTAGGAACAGTCCTATATGGAATTTTGAGTCTCTTAATATTTTCCTTTAATAGAATTTGTTACTGGATCATGAAATACTTGTTTTCCTGAGTTACTTTTTTCATTATCATCTTATTTAAAAAAGAATTCAGTTGTCCCTGTAAGAATCGGAAGAAATTGAAGCATAATTTTAAAAAATGAGCTTTTTAAGGTGAAGGGCCTTGAAAGACCAAATTTAGCCAAACCAGATATTTATCACAGGATCCAGGAAGTTACTAAGCAACCTCCCCCCCTTCCGTACACATGCTAGCTTGGAACTTCACTTTTAGGAAATGTAAGTCTCTAGAGAAATTTACAGTGCCCTTCTCTGAGAAATGAATTGCCTCAGAAGCAATAGGTGTTTTCCTCTTGAGTTAACTGCACACTGAAGTCCCTAAGAGGCCACATGCTAGGACCCGCGATGCTCCGTAGGAAGGCAGATAGCAATGTTGCAATGTCCTGGCAAGGTTAAAGTGCTTTCTTAGTGGAAAGCAAAAGTTATGATAGTTTCCTTGGCAAGATTTAAAATGTAAAGACAATCATTGAAATAAGTCACTAGGTATTATTAATTATTACCTGGATAATTGATTATTTTCCTAAGCTCTATATCACCCCCACCAATAAGAACAAAATTTCTATTTTATAATCCTCACATTTTCTAATAAATATCGTTAGAAAAGCTGTCTTGTGTGAGGCCTTGGTATTAATCAGCATCTAGAGGTTCCTAAGCTGCTCACTGTTCTGGACCTGCTTGTTGCTTGTGTCTTACTTTGGTTTTTCTATGTCTCCTAGTAGCCTTTCCAGAACATTATATTTGCTTAACAAGTGTCTGTGGGATGCAGTGATACACAGCTATCAGGGTTAATTGTCTCCAAGTTAACAGTGTTGACTCTTAGGGCCCAGGCACCCCATTTCTGCTTAGCGCCAAGAGAACTTGATCAGAGGGATTGAGCTCAGGTAGAGCCAGGAGAGACACTGATATCAGTGACAGGTGCTCAAGGGACTTCAGGGGCAGGGCCTTCACCAGGGGCAAACATGGAAGGCCAGGAGAGCCATCAGAGACATGCCAGGAATAACCTTAGGAGATTTTGGGGCCTTTATCTTTGTGTGAACTCCATAGACTGGTAAGGTCTGAGGAAACAATAGTATTATTTATTATCTGAGCATTACCATTTATTGTGCTCTTCTTAAGTGCCAGGCAATTTTCATACATTATTTTCTTTAGAAAATATAATATAGCCTGGTGAGGTGTTGAGCATGTGGGTGAAGCCAAACTATCTGGGTGGGCTGATTCAGGTCCTTACTCCTCCCTTCCTGTGTGATCTCAGAGAGGTAAAGTGGCCTTTCTCTGGAGTTTGTTTGCTTGTCTATAAAATAAGGCTAATACGTAACTGCATAGTGTCACACAGTTTACTGTGAAAAGTTGTATAAAATACTGTCCCTTAGGGCAAGGGGTAAGATTGCTTTTGAAAGGCAAAAGTCTGCCATTTTCCAACTGTCCAGCTTGTTGTTAATTTTAAAGATTCTTTATTTTGTTTTTCTCCATCACTCTACCTTCCAAGTCATTGACTCCATCCAGCGACAAAATACAACCTTGTGCTGTTACAAAACGCCTTTGCTAAAGAGATTAATATGGGTAGACTGAAGCCAGGTTCTATTCATCAAGACAATGGGAGAATGACCTCAAAGGCATTTTAGAGATCTTGGAAAGCTAGGACCTAGGGGACAAAGTTTCCAGAGGTGCCAGGAGTCCTCAGCATTCATTGTCTCTACTCCCAGCATTCTGGCACAGCACCTCTCTGCTGCTCTAGCCATGGCTCAGGTGAACCCAGATGAATGAATGCCAGTGGTAAGCCCTGGCAGTGTGCACTGGGTGCTAATTCTAAAGACACACAGTATGCACAAGCTGTGGAGCCATGGATGTACTGGATAGCATGAGTGCCCAGGCAGAGACTTGTCACAGGTGGAGCCATATAGAGAGCCACACTAGTGTAATGCCAGAAAAACTATGGGGTTGGGGTTCCCGCAGAGACCACAGAACTGTGGACCTTCCAATATGCAACTCCAGCCAGGGCATGGGATCCAGTACAGCTATGGAATGGGCTGTGCCCAGCAAAGTGATAGATAGGGTGGACCTGTACCAAGCCTTAGGGGCCCAACCCCTACTCCACGATGCCCAGAATAGGGGGTATGGAGTCAAGGAAGGTTATTCTGGAAACTTAAGACTTAATGTTGTTTTCCCTGTTGATTTACTTGGGACTAGTGCGTCTCTTTTCTTACTAACTTCACCCTTTTTGAAAGAAATGTCTGCCCTACGCCTATCCCACCATCATCTTTTGGAAGTAGATAACTTTTCTCTGTTTCACAAATTCACAGCCGGAGGTAATTTGCCTCAAGATGAATCATATCTTGAGTCTCACACATGTCTGATTTAAATGAGACTTTGAACTTTGGGCTTCTGAGTTGGTGTTAGAATGAGTCAACACTTTAGGGTTAATGGGAGGGAATGACTGTATTTTGCATGTGAGAAGTACATGAATTTGGGGGTCAAGGGGGAATGCTCTGGTTTGAAAGTGTCCCTCAAAACTCATGTGTTGTAAACTTAATCCCTAGTGCAGCAGTGGTGGGAGGTGGGGCCACAGGGAGGTGTTTAGGTCATGAGGGCTCCACCCTTAAAATGGATTAGTGCCACGTATAAAAAGGCTTGAGGCTCTGAGTTTGATCTCTTGCTCTTTCTTGCCCATCCCCCATTTGGTATGGAATGAGAAAGCACAAGGCCCCTCACCAGATGTAGGTCACCTGACTTTGGACTTCCCAGCCTCCAGACTCTTAAGAAATAAATCTGCTTTTAAAATGTAGGAACATTTGTAAATGCCACAATATACCCCCACCCAGCACAACAATAAAAGAAACTTAAATATCTATTTCCCAGTCTGTGACAATCTTTTATAACAGCATAAAATGGATTAGGACACTCTAAAGAGTTTAGGGACCCAGTTGAGATCACCTGCTACATGACCCATCTGCCATCTCCCCAGGCGGAGGTGTCCATTGCTTAGGGAGGCTGTTTCCCCACCATCCTTCTTTTGCTGTCTTCATCAGCACAGGGACAAAGGTAGCAATTATGTGCTTGTGGAGGTTCTGTGAGGGCATCAGTTTTTGAAGTTTATTAGATTAAAAGCGTGGACTCTCAAGATGAACACAAACCTGATAGGCAAGCATTTCCCAACCTCATTTAAACATGGAACCTTTTTAATGTTTCCATTCCCCCCCCCCCCTTTATTGTTGTGATTGGTGGGGGTACATTGTGGCATTTACCTAGCTTCTTGCAGTGTATCAAATGTACCATGCAGGACTTCACCTCCTCAACCATTTCTCCTTCATCCCTCCCCTTCCCCGATTCCTGGAGTAGTTTCAACAGGTATCATTTTTTTGCATTTACTTACATGTGTACACATTTCATTGCACTGTATTTACTCTACTATCCCCTTTCCCCAATATCTCCCCCCTCTCACTGGTGCCAGCCCTCCCCACCCTGGGCGGGACTTGTTCTGCCCTCCTGCTTTCTAATTTTGTAGGAGAAAAGACAAAATGAAAAACATGACATTTTTTAAAAACCACACTAAGATTCCAACTCACCTCTGTTAGAATAGCCATCATTAGCAACACCACCAACAGGTGCTGGCGAGAATACGGGGAAAAAGGAACCCTCTTACACTGTTGGTGGGAATGTAAACTAGTACAACCACTCTGGAAAAAAATTTGGAGGCTACTTAAAATGCTAAACATTGATCTACCATTTGATCCAGCAATACCACTCTTGGGGATATACCCAAAAGACTGTGACACAGGTTACTCCAGAGGCACCTGCACACCCATGTTTATTGCGGCACTATTCACAATAGCCAAGTTATGGAAACAGCCAAGATGCCCCACCACTGACGAATGGATTAAGAAAATGTGGATCTATACACAATGAAATTTTATGCAGCCATGAAGAACGAAATGTTATCATTCACTGATAAATGGATGGAATTGGAGAACATCATTCTGAGTGAGGTTAGCCTGGCCCAAAAGACCAAAAATCGTATGTTCTCCCTCATAGGTGGCCATTAGACCAAGGGCAAACACAAGGGGATTGGACTTTGAGCACATGATAAAAGCGAGAGCACACAAGGGAGGGGTGAGGATAGGTAAGACACCTAAAAAATTAGCTAGCATTTGTTGCCCTTAATGCAGAGAAACTAAAGCAGATACCTTAAAAGCAACTGAGGCCAATAGGAGAAGGGGACCAGGAACTAGTGAAAAGGTGAGATGAAAAAGAATTAACCTAGAAGGAAACACACACGCACAGGAAATTAATGTGAGTCAACTCCCTGTACAGCTATCCTTATCTCAACCAGCAAAAACCCTTGTTTCTTCCTATTATTGCTTATACTCTCTCTACAACAAAATTAGAGATAAGGGCAAAATAGTTTCTGCAGGGTATCGAGTGGGTGGGGGGGAGAGAGAGGGGGCGGAGTGGGTTGTAAGGGAGGGGGTGGGGCAGGGGGAAGAAATGACCCAACATTGTATGCACATATGAATAATAAAAAAAATAAAAATTAAAAAAAAAAAAGGAAAACATGACATTTTAGCTTGAGATAAAGACAGCTACATAGGGAATTACCTTGTGATATTTCCACGTATATATGTATTATAACCGCACTTGGTTTATCTCCTCTAGTTTTCTTCGTTTTACCTTAGTCCCTTTCTTCTGGTGGTTTCAGTCAGTTTTAGATTTCTATATTCATTCTAGTAGAGTATATCAACCCTATTCAAGTTCTTAGTTTCCCTAGCCCTCCTGTGCACGATCTCCCCTTAGTGTGACCAGTGTTTCATAAAATTGCTGCATTGATGTTAGGTCTATATAAACATGGAACCTCTTTTCTTGTGAATCACTTTAGTGTGCCATGGAAGCGGTGGTCTGAGGAAGCTACTCTGGAAAATGCTGATGAAAGTCTGCTCTGAGGAAGTATCTAATCAGCTTCTGAGGTTGTGGCTCAGTGCCCTGAGGCCCAGGGATGCTTTTCAATTGTCCCAGTGGGGAGGAAATGCAGACCCCTGAACAGTGAAACCATCAATGGAAGGCGGAGTGGTTATGAGTGCAGGCTTTTGAAGCCTCCTAGAGTTTGGCTATGCTGATGGACCTTGGGCAACTTATTTAACCTCTCTGTATCTCAGTCTCCCACTTGTAAAGTGATAATGATAATAGTAGTTGGCTTGTAGGGCTGCTGTGAGATGCCATGACTGAAAATGTGTATAAAATTTAGAATGTGCTTGGCACTTAGTGAGTACCCAATGCCTCGGCAGCTGGGTCTAAACATCCATCGCCATAGTAGGCCAGCTCACATTCATCCTGTTTCAACCAATGAGGAGATAACATAGCCTCTTTTAAATGCCTAAGAAACACTGCACAAAACTCATTAACATCAGTCTTAGCAAGAGTTAACTATTAATGGAAGCCACCTTACACTGCAACCATTTGCAAGGGTCTGATCTACTAAGAAAGAAATTTGGAAACCACAACTCTCAACCACCTCTTTAGTACAGAGTAGTAGTTTCCAGTATTAACATGAGTTGGAGTACACCTCTCCACAGGTGTGAGAAAACAGCAAGGATCAGAAGCTACCATGAAGACTGGAATGCTTTCAAAAAGAAAATTAAATATTTTGAATAGATAATTATATTACATGGCAGTGATCCTTTAGATGAGTTTATATTTACTTATACATAAATAAACCAGGAAAAAACTTCTGGTTGGGTAAATCAGTTGCTCACCTTTATTAAGATATTGGAAAAATAGATGCAGTGAAAGATAATGTGGTATGGCCCCTCTTCCTCTGTAATTGTGGAGCATAGAAATGTAGCATACATTGCTGTCAGGGTTCTGGAGTTCACAGGTGCTTAATCTTCTGTAGTCAAAGAATAATCAGAAAAGAAAACTCAAGCTCATTACAGGGGAACACTTACCATTCACTCCCTGGATTCATAGAAATGGCAGGTTTCTCTTCTGACAGCTGAGGGGCTTAAAGGGGCACTTTGCATCCTTTGTTCCCTCCCTCATTTGGAGGAGGAGGAAGAGGACAAAGAGAAAGAAGAGGATTCTGCTGGTTGGACTGACAGTCTGTCGACCACAGGGTCACACCTTAACACAAGAGCTAGGGGACATGGCCTCCAAAGTGGTATAGAGTCACCTGATTCCACCCCTGTTGCTGCCTGTGAGTTCCCTGGATGGAGAGAAGAACCAGAGACCCTCCTTGATTTTCTGATGATTTACACACCTAGGGATCCCACACACTTCCCTTTCCAGAGGCAGCCATGGCCCACCCTTTTCTTCTCCCTTCTCTTTGGCATTCTTCAGTCATAATGGAACCACCTTTGTGAGGTTAACCAAGCAAGGCCCAAGGGTTGCACACCATTCTGTGCCTTCTTTGGCCCTACTAGTTCCTTTCTTTATTTCTTTCCCTTCAGCTCTGTGCAACTCATCAGAAAAGTTGCCTCAGGACAGAAAATACAAACCTGTGCATTTACAGACCCATGTTTAAGTATCACTTATGCTAAAATAGACCAGGCTGGAATTCTCTTCCACCAATGAGCAAGATTAAACTCTATCCCTTCAAGTTTTCAGTGTACTTAATAAGAAAATGCTACTATTAATGTAAGAAGTAAAATTTAAGTGAATATATTGCAGGAGACAGTTTTTGAAAATATTTTCCAGGACTGGTAAATGATTATTATGGTGAAGTAAATTAGGGAGCATGGCTTTCTCACAACCAAATGTCAAGATAATGGCTTAATAATACTCACTGGGGATTTAAATAGCATGGTCTGAACCCACAGACTCATTTATCATCCTTGGCTATTGTTTCCCCTTAAGGGTCATCTTCAGACAGCTGGGAGGAATGTCTGTCAAGACTCCAGCACAAGGAGCCAGCCTGGAAAGAGCAGAGAGAAAGTAGCTATTAGAGTGAGACATTTGCAGGAGGTTGAACCATTTGCCTTCTTTTAAGTAAACACAGCAGAGCTTTGACTGTGCATGTTTTGCTAGTTATTCTTATTTTTTTCCCTGCCTGTCCCTTGTGCCAATCTTTATTTCTGTTTGGTGGACAATAGTCCATTTTATCCTTGAATATCTTACAGAATTACTCAGCAAGGACAGAATACAGGCATGACATGAGAGTCTGCACGGTGACCAAGGAGTTGCCAGTCCCTTTCTCTGCTTGGCAGACAGAACCCTGGCAAGGAGCCCCAACACCCCAGCTATTGCACTGAAGAAACTAAATAGCTCAAAAGAAAAGACATCCAGGAAGTAACAGTGGGGGGATCTCCTAATGAAATGGCCAGATCATCCATTCAGATGCTCAACAGACATTTATAAAGTGCCTACTACCTGTCTTCTCCATGCTGCAACTTCAGCAATGAATACAACAAATACAAATCCTTGACTTCAAGGGCCTACACTCTAACAGGGAAGAAAGTAAACAAGGAAATTATACAATTGATTAGGAGATAAATGCAAAAGAAAAAAATGAAGCAAGGAAGAGTGATAGGCAATGCTAGATGAGCGTGGTGGCAGGGGGCTCCATTTTAGATGGGGCCATGTAGGAGCCCTTGCTGAGAAGGTGACATTAGAACAGAGCCCTAACTATGATGAAGCCCATTAAGTGACAGGCCCATTCTGGCACACAAATCTTCCAACCAGGTTTTTAGTACCTCATTGTTTTGTTGTGGTGGTTGTCTGTTTTGAGATAGGGTCTTGCTCTGTTTCCCAGGCTGGCGTTGAACTCCTGGGCTCAGGTAATCCTTCTACCTCAGCCTCCCGAATAGCTGGGAGTAAAGGTGCAAGATACCCACCTGACTCAGTGCCTCATTTCTAAATATTATGGACAACCAGACCTCCAGGCTTTTGAGGAAGGTTTTCAAATGTAAAACAGAAAATGGGGACTCAGAGGGAAAAGACCAAAAAAGAGAGAAACCCATTCTCCCCTTCTCTTTTTTTGATACAGACCTCCCTGAGTTTTAGAGGTAAAAGTCATCCCAGCCAGGGACAGACACCTTGTCTAGCCTCCCCAGCAGCTAGGTGGGACCAAGAGACAAAGTTCTGGCCAGCAGGATGTGAGCAAAGGTGGTGTGCACAATTCCTAAGTCCTTCTTGACCCCACAGAGCAGATGCCACCTGCTTGCCCTGCACTGTTCTGAGAGAAGTAAATTTTTGTCTTAGTTATAGTAGTTTTATGTGTATGCTAATATATGTGGGTCATGGGAAACGGGATCTAACACAGGAGAGAAACAAAGGGAATCCCCAGGGCGTCATTGAAGGGAGATGAAGACAGAGAGCTCTGCCCCAACATGGAGGGCAACTAGCCCACAGTGGAGCAGTGTAATCTCCATATGGAGGGCTCTGCTGTTCTAATGTTCCACCTTTTTTTTTTTAAACTTGAGAACAAAATGTCCAAATGTGCTAACACAGATCCTTATCTTGCCTGGCTCTGATAGCATTTCTGCTCTCCGTGTGGGACACCTGGCCAGTTGAGTTGATCTTCTCCTGAAAGTTGGGGGTGGACCTTGCTGAACTTAGAAGTAGAAAACGCAGAGAAGCCCCTCCCACTGGCCATATTTCTGGAGGATGCCCAGTTCAAGGTTCACACGATCACCTCCAGACCATGGGGTGCCCCAAGCTTCCAAGGACTCTCAGAATCTCTGTGGCTTCCTAGATGTGGCTCTGCTGAACTCCAAGGGAAGCTGAAGCCAGTCTATGACTCAGCGCCAATCGTTAGTTTATCTTTTTGGGATGGAAATTTTCACGGCTGTCGTGATAGTGCCCTTTACTTACACTGCTAAGTATGTGTTTACTATTACTATTTTAAAGTAAATTGTGTTACTCAGCATGGTGGCTATAATCCTAGTACTTAGGAGGCTAAGGCACTAGGATCAAGGCCGACATGGGCTACATATCAAGACTCTATCTCAAAAAGCAGAATGAACAACCAAAAAAGTAAAACATGTTGCTCAGGAAAGTTATGGGAGTAAGAGTAGAAAGAGCATTTGAATAGTTACAACAACTGAGCTAGGGATTACCTCTGTGGATGGAGTGAGGGGGTCACTCTTTCCAAGGAGCACATGGGCAGTGTCCTAGAAACATGCTAGAGGGGCTTTATTTCTTACCCTAGGAGGTAGATACATGGGTGTTAACTACAACTATATATCCTACTTTTGTATATATTTACTACTTTTTAAAATATTCTTTAAAAAGCTTTAGCACCCATGAAACTTTCAAATGTGTGACCAGAACTGAGGTTTGCAAGGATTGTACCAGGAAAGACTTATTTAACTTTTGGAACCACATGCATATTTTGCCTGATAAAATGGGATTTATGCTAGAAACTGACTTACAAAGATGGCCAAGGCAAGCTTCTTGCTTGTAAGTGTGTCTGAATCTGGCAAGAGACCAATCAGATGAGTAATCACAATATAGCCTGGTAAGAGCTATAAAGTCCTGAAGTGCTAGGGGTGCTTCTGGATTGAGGAAAAGGGAACAATGACTTTAGTCAAAAGGCAGGGAAAGGAGAAGGGAGCTACAGAGGAACCCATCTGTAAATCAGGCCTTGAAGAAATGTGAAAATATAGCAAAGAAGAAGAAAAGGCACCTCAGGGAAGTACAAGGTACAAGACACAGAAGTGTGAAAGAATGTGCAGGCCAGTGGTCCTGAGCAGATCTGGGGCTATACCTACTTTCCAAAGGGCAGCATTCAGTGTTCAGTGTGCAGCCTGCACAATCATCCACAACAATCATGGTTGAAAGGAGTGACTATGGTCCACAGGAAATACAGCCAAAAGTGTAAGGGTGTTAGTTGGGAAATGGAAAAATGGAACATGAAGTAAAAATGATTATTGAACCCTAAACATTATTCAGTAGGTTAGTGGACAGGTTATATTTAAAGTCATTTCAATAGGAAATTTAAAAATCAACCATTTCTATTTAATGAGTGATAGCAGCACATTTTTATTTATGATGGCAGGGACAAATGAATTAAACTTTAAGACAGTGTATTTCGCATTTAATACTAGTCCTTAACATCTTGAGAACACAGATCAGAACTGGACAACAAGTCATCTATAGCTACTTCTTTATTAGGAAAGAAATTATTCTCCCTAGAGACCAAATAAGAAAATCAACTTGCAACTTCAGAACAATTAAACTTCACAGTAAGATTCTAAATTTTCAAAGGGGGGGGGGAAGAAATTATTTATGACAGTGTTTCTCAAATTTAGTTCCTTTCACAGACATACTCTGAGGAGGAGGTCCTTAAGTGTTCTATGATGACTTTACATTTCACGTTTTAATTTTGCTGGTAATCTAAATAAAATTCATACACAGCTATTTAGAATTATCTGGACAACCACCTTCTCTACCATTGTTGCCACATTTGCCCCACCTTTGTGCCTCTATCCATGTGGGCCTAGCAATTACCAATCTTCATACAATTTCTCAAAGTAGTTCCTCACACCCTTCACAGAGTTGTGGATCATCCTGTACAACTGGGAGATGGTGAGATTGTGAACACTGGCTCAGAGCGTGACTCTCAATATGGAATGGCTGAGAGATTATGCATGTGGTTTGAAAAAAATTCATAGCATCCATTGATTTCATAATAATAACTGCATAATGTTAAGTTCAGCAAAATAATTTCAGTTGATGGCCAGTAATGGGAAGCCAACTACGGATTTATCCTTGGGAGGTCTAGATAAACATGGTTGAGAAACACTGGCTGTGAGGTACAGGCATGCTGGCACATGGAGTACAGCTAATAAAAAACACATGATAAAGAGGAAAACATCTTTTGGATCAGTGAGTAAGTCCTGAACCAGACTTGTCATACTCTTCTGAAACCCAAAGGGCCAATCTGGGGGAAAAAAACCAAAGTGGTCTGTCAACCTTAGCCCCATGCCTAGGGGCAAGTTGGTCCACTTTTTCATTCTGAGGAAAAAAAAAGAAGAAGGCTGTTTGTGCTCAAAATCCCCTCCACCAGGAAATGCTGTCATCCTTTGTGCTGCCATCCAGCTCTCAAGGGGAGACGTCAGCATGAGGTCTGCTTTGCTAGGAAAGAAACAAAGAATTGGCTCTTCTTATAAGGTAATTTATCTTCATTTCCCCCTCATCACCAGAACACTTACTCTTGCCATTTAAACACACTTTGATATAGGTGACTTTGGGATGAAATACAGGCAGCACAGAATGTCGAGGGGAAAGGATAATGCAAAAATAAACCACCTGAATATGAAGATGCTAAAATACAGGCAGTTGGGGAAGT
The DNA here is from genome assembly GCF_047511655.1 of Castor canadensis. Taxonomy (NCBI): domain Eukaryota; kingdom Metazoa; phylum Chordata; class Mammalia; order Rodentia; family Castoridae; genus Castor; species Castor canadensis. Next base: position 97,686,725 of record NC_133391.1, on the reverse strand, counting down.
GGTACTTCTGTTTTTCTTGCATTCTTACCCTAGGCTTAAACTGCTAAACCTGTTCCAGAACAGGAGAAATTGTACCACTAATTGGGTTTTTAGAGGTTTAGAACTCAGAGTGAGGCCAGAAAGCAAACTCAAACAGAGACAGTGTTCATCTGCTGTGATGAAATTGTACATTATGATTAGAAGATTTATCGATGTTTTTATTTCAGGGGACTCAGTTGTATTTTTTTAGACCCCCTTTCATTATTCTGAGTAACCACCACAAATTATGTATACTTTCTGTACAAGGGATAGGTTATTAATTTGTGGGCAATATATCCCCACAAGGAATATTTTGGTTAAGGAACAACTAGTTTCTCCTTTCTGTATAGGAGCCAGTGGATCCGGTGACCTGAATAGATATTCACTAGCACTAAGTGCTAGAGAGCTGGACCAAGCAGCTGCTCATCAGACCCCCGACAGCATCTTGGTTCCTTTCTAAACAGCTCATCGCCCATGGGTTTCCATTGAGCTGAAGAGCTTTAGTTACTAACTTTAGAAAAATTTTGTTTGTCATTTGAGAAGCCAATTAAATTGAATTGATTTGAATATGACCTGTCTATTGTTCTAGAATGTAAGTTCTATGTTATCTTTTTTTGTATCTGTATTTAATACAGTGTCTGGCACAATAAGTGCTTGTTAAATGAAGGTTAGTTGAAAGGATTTCTCCCCTTTGACACAATCCATTCCTTTGTGAAATCTAAAATTCATGATGAACAAATGGTATCTCGGTTCCTCAAATCATTCTTTTCCCAGTGGGAATGCCCTCCTACAGTATAATAAAACCTGACAGTGGACTCCCACTGTCTCCCAGTAGTCTGGCCCAGTGTCTCACCTACCACTCACCTGTGATTACTGCAGAGCTCCAATTTGCTTCAGCCTCACCAACAGTTCCCCATTCTGTTGCATAACCTCCAGATCAGTGCACCCGCCTATACAATCTTTACCAATAAAGACCCGAGGAACCTACAAAAGCAAACAACGCAGGACTGATAAGGAACTTGATTATTAGTAAATTAAAATGAATGATACTTTAATCCTGTATCCAACACTTCTTCAAGCTTTTTAACACACTTTATAATCCCCTTCTGAATATTCTTTTAAGAAAGAGCAGTCTTACTGTGAGAATAAAATTACTCATTAAAAAAAGGTTTTCAGATGTATGATGGAGAAAAGACAGGCACTTCAACAAGTGGTTCTGAGAAAACTGGATATCTGCATGCAAAAAACTGAAACTAGATTCATGTCTTTCACCATGTACAAATATCAGTTTAAAGTGGATCAAAGAAATGGTCACTAGATTGAAGAGGCTGTCCACAGAATGGGAGAAAACCTTTGCCAGCTATACATCTGACAAGGGATCAATAACCAGAATATACAGGGAGCTCAAAAAACTTCCAAAGAATCAATGACCCAATGAGGAAATGGGCAAATGAACTGAACAGAGCTTTTTCAAAGGAAGAAGTCCAAATGGCCAAAAAATGCATGAAGAAATGTTCAACATCCCTGGCCATAAAGGAAATGCAAATCAAAACAACAGCAAGATTCAATCCTGTTAGAATTGCTACCATCAAGAACACAACAAATGTTGGTGAGGATGTGAGGAGGGGAAAGAACCCTCATTCACTGCTGGTGGGAATGTAAATTAATACAACCACTATGGAAAACAGTATGGAGGCTCCTCAAAAAACTAAAAATAGATCTGCCATAAAATCCTGCAATATCACTCCTAGGCATGTAGCTGAAGGACTGTGAGTCAAAATACAATAAAGACACTTGCACACCATGCTCACTACAGCATTATTCACAGTAGTCAAGCCGTGGAAACTGCACAGATGCCCTACAACTGCTGGATTAAGAAAATGTGGTGTTTATATACAATGGTACTTTATTCAGTCTTAAAGAAGAATTAATTTTGTCATTTGCAGGTAAATGAATGGAAGTGAAGAACATCATCTTAAGTGATGTTAGCCAGGTTCAGAAAGACAAAGGTCACATGTTTTCTCTCATATGTGGAAGATAGATCCAATACAAATATAATCATTATCAAAAAGTATGTACAGAATATATTTCCAAAAGGGGACTGTTAGAAGAGACTAAGGGAGGAGGAAAAGAAAAGAATGATAGTGAACAATAATTAAATATATTACATCTAAGTAGGAGCAAGACACAATTGAGCACACTGAAAACTGTTGCACAGTATAGGGTAGGGGGAAAAAGGTGAGGAAGAGCAGTGCAGGGAGTTAAACTGACTTAAGTACAGCAAAATCCCCACTAAACAATGAACAGACACTTAGGGATGTAAAACAGGTCACGTTAAGGGAAGGGGGAAGATAAGTGAAGAGGATAAAGGAGGGTGGATATGGTTGATGTACTTTCTATACAAGGATGAATTTGGAACACTGAAACTGCTGAAGTCACTTTAAGAAAGGGAATGGTGTAGGAGGAAAAATAGAAGGGCCAAACCAGAGAGAGGTATAATACACGTATACGGAAATGTCACGATGAAACCCCCTGTACAACTATCATATGCTAATAAAAATGTTTTTTAAAGATGATTTTCAGGGCTGGGGATGTAGTTCAGTGATAGAACATTTGCCTAGCATGCACAGGCCCTATGTTCAATACTCAGCACTACAGGAAAAAAAATGTTTTTAAGCCAGAATATTTCAAATTGAATGTATTGGGCATATGATTGCCCAAACTGTCAAAGGAATTAAAAATTGTCACTGCACAGAAACATGTTTCAGGGAGAGAATTTTGATTGGCTACAGCAAGTCCACCCTGACTGTATTCTGTTTTCCCTGCATTTGGGGCCACAACAGTTGGAAAAATATTTGCATTTGGCCTCTGATTTCTAAGCTCATGATTAAATGAAGTCATCTTTCTATGTTATTAAAATATAGCTGAGTTCTGTCCTCAACTAGGTGGCACAGTGATGATGTCTGAGTTGCTCTTCTTTCATCCCTGATCTGTTGAAAGATGTTAGATGCTTCATTTCTGGGACCAAGGACATTCATCTGCTTTGACTTTACGCTTCCAAGGGTGTTATGCTTGCTGAATGGGTTCCTCTCCAGTCACACACTCCCTTCTTACTGCTAGATACAGGCACATTCCAGAATCCCAGAGGACTTTTAGAATCCTGAGGGAGGAATGAGCCCCTTCAATTGTGGCCCAGGCAACTTGCAGGCCAGTGGTCTCACAGGAAGGCTGACTAGCAATGGAGAAGTGAGCACCATATAGGTCACCTGAGCTACTAGGAGGACAGGCCTTCACGCAGAACACTAGGAAAGGACCTGAGGGATGGGAGAGGGGAAAGGCAGCAATAAGAATATTTTCCAGTGTGTTTGATTTTCTTCAGAAGGCATGATGTCAAGTAAGAAAGAGAGAAAAAGGATTAAATTACTGTGCATAAATTCTAGTAGCATGGCTGTAAAGGAAGTCTAGGCTTTAAAAAATAAAGGCTAAAAACTAGCCAGAAATCCTGTACCACACATCCACAGCAATTCCCTGGGCCTTGAGAGTGAGAAATTGCCCATGGACTCCTTTCTGGTGAGTGTACCGGTAAAGTCCCCCTGGGTCCAAGGAGATGTTCAGCACAGAGGAGCTGGGTGGAAGACTTTGCACATAGGAACAGAACAGTTTGAGGCTGTGTTCATCAGCCAGAAGGAGAGAAGCTGCAGAGAAGTGAGGCAAGAAACCTAGAATTTCCCCTGAACCCTAGTCATTGTTTTAGAAAAATAAAGCTCCCAACCCAATACTTTTGGGCCTTTCAGCTTCTGTCTTGCTGGAAACACTTGGCTATGGTCAATTGTAACAGTAAACAACAGCATCCTAATGTAATTCTTTTATTTGAGTATATTAATTGTACAAAGGAATTCATTGTGATATGGCCTTACATGCATACAATGTGCTTTGATCAAAAACTCACTCTTCTATTACCTTTACCCTCCCCCCTCTTACAATTTTAATAGGTTTCATGATTCTACTTCATTTATGCATAAAGTATGTCCATCGTGTTTACCCTCCGCTCTCTTGCTGTTCCTAATGTAATTCTACTGCGTCCTTCTGTTGAAGTTATTGCTTCACTAAACAAAAATCATCTGATCTTTAAACAAGGAAGCCATGTACTTCTTCTTGAATGTCTAAATTTTCAAAAAGGCTGAAGCAATTCTTACTACTCCTACAGCTTGCCACATCTCCACCTTTGACCAGGGTGTTGGCCTAAGAGTTCCAGTTAAGGCAATTGGCAAGAACACTGAGGAGAAAGAGGCCCCTCTCAGGATTTGGTTCTCCTACTGGTGCAGCCTCAGAATCCCAGAAGGACTTGTTAGAAATGCAGATTTTTACTTCCTCCTACCCCTTACTGGTTTCTGATTCAGGAAATCTGGGTAAAGCCCAAAGAATTTGCATTTCTAACCATCCCCTCTAACTTCCCCTCTCTCCCTCCATGCTGCTGCTGTCCACATTTTGCAGTCACTGGTTTAAGCTAAGCAGTCACTTATTCTTCCCAGGGTAACTAAGGGTTGAAATCCCACAACCCTATGGCTGCTCCCTGCCTGAGATACCCTGAAACGTGAAACTCTGGAGAGTTGTGTGCACACCACCTGGCAAAGGTGGTTCATCTGAGAGTGGAAAGACCACTTTGCTCTCCCATCCACCTTCTAGACTGGGCACCAGCAAAGCACCCTGAAAGCACATCAGTTAATGGTCTCCTAAGGGGCCAAACTACAGGTTGCGCAGGACAGCGTGGGCCTCTGAGGTGATGAAACAGGAAATAGTCACAGTAGATTCAGCTAAGAAGAGGAAACACCCTCTGCCACCTAACCTCCGGTCCCATCCCCCTACTTGGAGGAAATTGAGTCTGCTGCTGTCCAGGATAGGAAAGAGAAGTGTTGCTCTAAAAACAAGCTCCTTAATTCCTGGCCTATACTCTGAGGTCGGTTTTCCCAGCATCCTTTGCACCTTAGGTAGTTGGATGCAGCTACTCAAAGCTACTTCCAATACTCTCTCCTTCCTCCATCACCTCCTGACACAAGTCACAGTCCTGAATAACGGCTGTGACCTTCAAATATCTCCCAGTTTCAAACGTCCACCCTAGCTCTCCTATACATATCTCTTCTCTCCACAGCTGCCAGAATGATCTATTTAAACTGAGTCAGAACAAGAACACTTATATATATATTATTATCTTGCTATTCTCACTACCTAGTATGTTCTGCCCCAAAATTTATGTTTACCTTTCTCCCTTACCTACAGAGATCTACTTAAATATTTGCTTCTCATTGAGGCCCTGAGGGCTCCATTCAGAACTGCTTAATTTTTCTTCATAATGTTGACAGCAAAATGGTGTTTTCAGAAGATTGTGGTCCTTGTGTTCCTGCGTGGAAGAATCCAAGCAGAATGCATGGGTGTAAATGGGGTTTATTAAAAGTTACAAAAGGAAATACAGAGGGAGCGTGGTGGAGTGCAGATGGAGTCTTCTGGCAGATAGACAGTATGCTTTTCTTTTTCAGGCATTTTAAAACCTACACTAACCAACAGGTAGGCCAGATCCAGGAGATTCCCACCCAACAACGAAGGAAGTCAGGAGGGGCATGGGTGGTTCCCAGCCAGGTGAGGGTGGGCTAGGCCATCCCTGGGCAACATACATGAGCCTCAAACTTTGCCTACTTCTGACCTGCCTCAATAACACATGTCATTTATCATCTCCCAATGTACTATTTATTGTATTTATTGTTCGTCTCCCCCACAGAATGTGGGTTTGAAAAAAGGTAGAAAGTTTTTTGCTTATTTTTCTTTATCTGTGTTCCCAATGTGAAGAAAAGTGCCTGGTATATTGTAGGTGCTTAAAATTTTTGTTGCATTTAGAAAAGTTATTCTTCGAAAGTGAAGTAAAAATAAGCTCTCTCACACAGAAATTCAAGAATTTGTTGCTAACAGACTTGCCTTGCGCGAAGTGTTTAAAGAAGATCTTTACAGAAAAGGAAGATAGAACAGAAACTCAGCTCTCCCAGAGAAAGGAAGAGAACCACGGAAAGAATAAATAAAGGTTCTGATCTAAGAGCTGGAGCCAAGTTCCTGGCCTGACTGAAGCCAGTTTCTGTATCAGTCCTGTTGAGCCCATGGTGCATACACAGCACCATAGGCCATTAACGGTAGTTAGGTCAGCAGCTTCTCTAAGTTTTTAACCTCCTGGAGCAGGAAGCAAACAACTTTACAGGATTTGTTCCTCCCCTTGAAGGAATTCATTTGAACTTTAGAGCCTGTGAGAAATTTTTTAAAATTTAAAGCAAACTTAAAGGCAACTACAAAGATATTGTTGCTTTACAAATGAATGAAAAAAAATTGTTACATGAGTACATGAAGTTTGCTTTTCTTGCTACAGAACAAATAGTGCCAGGCTAAGAAGCATAGTTCTCAAAATGTGCTGCAAATTGGAATCACTTACTCAAAGCCATTTCCCAACCCTGTCCCCTTCCTCACCCACCTCCCTGACACAATCCACTGCCATTTTCCACCTCTGACATTGTGATGTAATTCGTCTGACGTATGATTGAGCATGAGGGATCTTTAAAAAGCCCCCCAGGTGAGTCTATTGGCCAGCAAAGTTTGGGGACCCCTGGCTGAGACAGACATGGTGGGAGTCAGAGCAGAAGCCCGTGGTGGTACTATTTGCACAATCGTCTGTGCTCTAGGACCTCAGCTCACTGCAATAAGGTAACACATTCAACCTTCTGCACCGACATGCTGATTTCTGATTGGAGAAAGGTGGAGAGAATCTCCAGTGCTTTTACATCAAGAATCCAGAGAAACCCTGAAAGTCAAACTACAGCTGCAACAGAATATGTGCTTCTACCAGTCCTGTGTCCTAGCATGAGCCTTCTGAAAGGGACTTAGGTCTAAACTCGTGGAGTAGCTCACCCCTTTCAGTTTCAGAATCTGGCTCGCTGGGCATCCTACCGGAAGCGCGGGGTGCTAAAATTGGGGGGTGGGGGGTCAGCAGAGTCTTTCAGACAGAGGTGAGCAGTTCTCAGAGGCTCCCACAGTGTTTTTGTAGCAATGGAGACTACGAGGTCATCCATGCTAGTCTTGAGGCTTGGGTCCTCAGTGATCCCAGAGGTAGTGACTTGTCGAGGATCACAGAACAACTCACCGTGTGAGCTCCGAAAGGTCTGAAAATATCCTGCAATTAATGTAGAGCAAAGGACAAATAATGGAATACTGGATTTTTCCAGTAGGAGGAGTTAGGTAAGAAAGCATGAGCAATGATAAAGGTTATGGATAAAGAAAGCCCAGAGAAAGGACAGCAAACCCTATTCAGCCATATGAAACCAAAAGAAAGTGCATGATTCCGTGTTGGGTAAGCAAAACGTGCCGATTCTACCAGGCCTCTCCACCGCAACGTCCACCCTGCCAGCTGGAAGCTGTCAGTCTATGGCATGTCTTAAACAAAAGCTCCAGATGTGGGTTCTTGATGACTCCCAGGTCAGCTGCTAGGCCAACCGAGCTGACAGCACACATCTGTTGGGCTCCTCCTTTGCTCTGAGAGTACCCTCTGCCCATTCAAGTGACAGACCCTGCCCCACACCCTGCAAAGCCCTCCGAATGCCTTGGAGGGCAGAGCCCTGGCAGTGTCCTAGAAAAGGCACACGCATAAATTCACAGCCTTCACAAGAAAAAGCAACCCGGGAGCTTTCTCCTTGACTGTTAAAACTAAAGCCCACGCTCACCGTCCTGGCGCCTGTCAGCTGCTTCAAGTAATCTTGAATCTCGCTTGTGTGGCTGGTGGCTGTGATATCAACAAATTCCAGAAGCCCTTGTTTGAAGGGCAGTTGACTGAGGATCTCTTGGGTCTTTCTGCAGTAGGGGCAGCTGGGCTTAATGAACACAACCACCTTCCCAGGCTGGATTTTGGCGTTCACAAACTCTTGAGCCATGCTGGTGACGGCAGTGTCCCCAGGAGAAATCCTTACTTGCAGGTACTGCTGGGGGTATTAAACCGCAGTCAGGCCAGCTGGCTCCCATTTAGAAAGGATCCTCCTTGGAGGAGGAGCTTGCCTGGTAGCATGCTTGAGTTTTAAAGGGACAGCCCCAAAGTCATTTCAGTCCCGTATGATTCACTAGTTAGGCGTGCCTATGTGTGCACGCTTGCTGTTAATCAGTGATAGCGATGGCCAGGCTGTCTCGTTACTCTACAACCCCCCCACCCCGCACCCCATCGGCAGCACTTGCCCTTCAACAGGGATCAGAGTTAACTCACCATCTGGGGAAGCATAGGAGTGCACACGCCAGCAGTAGGAAGCGGTCCCGGGAGGCAGTGATCTTTTAGAGTGAAATATTTGTTTTCCGTCTTGGAGTCATGGTTGGCTTTTAAAATGTAAACAATTAACCGAAAACTTTGCCTTCTCTTTAGAGGAAGCAGAACTGAAATGGTGACTTAGCAGGGTGTGGAGGCTGCTCCCAGAGTGCTCTGCCTGGCCTTTATAAGGGGTGTTTGTTGATCGTGATTACTTTAATGTAATCAGTTCTTGACATCTAAAAATACAGAGATTTTACAAATGAATCTGGCCTTGGAACTGCCCTCTAAAAAGTCAGGTGGGACAACATAAGCTTGCCATCTTCAGTGGCAGTAGCTGTGGCCTGAGTTGCTGTTTCCCCTTTGGACAGGGCAGATCATTGCTTCAGTTTGTCACAGGCCCCATCTGGCAGGACATACCTATGAAAGACCTACTGCTCCCCATAAGCATTTGAGTTGGTGATTCATAATCAGCAGTTCAGTAAGGATGCAAATTCCCACACAACCCCTGACTTCAAACTCCAGATAGAATGAGTGTCTTTTTCTGTCAGACTCTGTTTTCAGAGTTTGCTTGAATGGAGTAGTGTGATGATTTGGCTACCACATTCACTTTAGTGTTATAAGACATAAAGGTTTAGGACTAGAAAGTCTTTTCCTGTTCCTAGTTGGAGTGAACAAAAAGATATCACCATCCAGTGGAAAGATCACACCTAGCCTAAAGGAAATGACAAACTACCACCACACCAGGGTCTGGAGCTGAGCAGCTTATCTACCTAATTACCACTTATCTCCTGTAGCTTCCCCTAGCAATCCTTAACTCCACTCTGGAAAATTTTTCCTGCCCAGCAATATTTCCTCTCCAGACTGCTGCTGTAAGCAGCTGTGGGCTCCAGCTCTCTTGCTGGGGACCCTCTCTGGAAGGCCCCTTCCTGAATAATAAACCTGTGCTGGCTTTTGAGCCTTCTTCCATGCCTCTTTCATTCTAACACACCCCACTGCATCCAGGCTGAGCAAAGACACCTAGGTTTAGTTCCCAACTCCTCCTGTGAGCACCAAGTTAAGTTAGATAAGCAAAAGCCAAAACAAATCAACACAAAACCATCTCTTAAAATTGAGTCATCCCTTTGTCCAGAAAGTTTTACAGTGAAACCAGAGATCTTCAAAGAGGTGGGGCTAGGGCCAGAGCTGGAGGCCTACAGAAAAGGGAAGATAATTGGCTCCTAGAAGCAGCTTTTACTGTGACTGAAATTATTGCCAAAATTAAAGTGGCTAAATGATTGCCAAATGGCCAGATTCTGGGTCAGAGAGAGAGAGCTCAGAGAGCACTCTGTTAATAACCAAGCTACATGGTAGGGCTTCAAGGCTGAGGCAACTTATCCAGACCAGCTTGCTTCACAAACAGTGATGGATCTGTACCTCTCTTCTTCATTTTCTTCATCTCAGACCCCAGTAGCCAGGCCCTCCCAGAGGCCTGCCTGAGGCCCGGGTCTCTGCAGGGCCCTTGGGCGGCCTCCTGTTTCCCTGGCTCATCAGCAAGCTTGTCCATTGTTCCCTCAGACGTTTCCTCTCCTCGGCATCATGTCTCACCTCCTGTTGCCTCTTTTTCCTTGGAACATGACTACGTTCAAGCCCCTCCCTGTTAAAAGCTACCTCCACCCCTTCTGTTTTTGCCTTCCTGCCTCTGCCTTTTCCTGAATTTGCTGTTATGTTTGCTGTCTGGGCTTTACTCACCTCTTCTCTCCTCATTTCCTTGCAATCTGACCTTATCAGCCACTCTGCTGAAACTCCTCTGTGTTGCTGAAGGGTGCTACAAGGTGATTGCAGTTAGGTATCCTGACTGAACCTAACACAGATGTCTGAATATGGAGTATTGGGGAACCAGTGGAGAGAACCTCCCCCCAAAACTTGTCTGCACAGGATCACAGGAGTGGTTGGACCCCTCCCACTGAAACTCAAGATAGAATGAAGATGTTTTTCCATGGGACTCTGTGACCTCTCTGTTTCCACTGTGAATGAAGGTAGTGTAATAACCCAGCTACCATATTCATCTCTGGTATTGTCAGGGATGGAGGCTGGACAACACATGGATCTCTACTGTCTGCCTCACAGCTCAGCCCCAGGACTAGGGTCTGAAACCTTAGGACAGATAGCCACAAGGCACAAGCTGAAGGTGTTTTCCTGAGATGCTGTGTAGGACATGGGAGATAAACAGATGGAATGGCAAAGAGGGACTGTGCTCTCTGTTTCTCAGAAATTGCTGGAGCATCGACTCAGTGAGAAATTTGAGCACAGAATCTTCTGCTGCATTTGGTGTGCACACTGTGACTTTGGCACAGCAGAACAGCAGTGACTACAGGCATTTCAGTGGGGAGTCTCATGGGGGTTGCAGGGAGGCCTGTCCTCCAGAGCTGAGGACAAAAGAGAGTGTGTGTGTGTGAGAGCACTTATGGGCTTTCCTTGGGCTCATGTGAGATCCCCGGGGCCTTTCTGAAGCACTTAGTGGGAAGGGAGGGTACTTTTTAGGAAAATGTAGTCTGTCTGGTATGCAGATGGTCGCAGCAAGCCAGTAATCTATGAGAAATATGACTATTACTGCCATCTCATTTGTACTCACAAGCTAATGAGGGCTGCAAAAATTTGGCCACAGATGAGCATTTTTCGCTTTTTCCTTACTTGCTCACTCTGCTGGATTTGACTTTGTTGATCACTGTCCCCCTCCGGAAGTCCCTGACTTCCCAGTGCCAATTGTGGTAAGGTCCTTTTATTCTTCTTGTGTATCTTCATAATCCGTCACAGCTTCTTTCTCAAGAATTTTGCCTATATATGTGGTCTATTCTAGGGCTTGATCTCTCACGCTGTGTATATAACATATCCCCCTCGAAAGATCTTATCTCTCCAGTACCACCTTTGTGCTGATGAGTATCACATCAGTTTTCTTGTCTGGACCTCTCTCCAAGCCTCAGGAATGCATGTGAAGGCCCACCTGGCACTTTCATCCCCTTGCATGTACCAGCATCCATCCTGTTGGCCAGGACAGAAACCTTTAATGCTCTCTGCTTTGACTTATGCAGAGTAGCCAAGCCCTCCCAGGTTTGCCTCCTAAGCTTCACCCCACCTGAACGTTTGACTGCCCCAGTTGGTCCTGTCCTCATTGCTCCTCACTTGATCACCTAAGCACCTCTACCCTGACCTCACCACCCACTCCACACCGCTGCTAGATAATCTTTAAAGTCACAAATGCTATCATGTTCTCTCTTTTTTTTGTTTTTTGGGGTTTTTTTTGGTGGGATTGGGTTTGAACCCAGGGCTTCATGCTTACTAGGCAGGTACTCTACTGCTTGAGCCATATCTCCAGCCCTTCTCTTTTTCTTAAAAGCCTCTTATGTTTCTCTAACACCAAAGTCAGATTCCCTTGAGGGTGTGGCCCTGCGTGATGGGTCCTCCACTTCTGCCCTCTTCCCCATTTCTCCTTGCCCCCAACTGCATGGACTCTGTCAATGCCAGACTTCTGGTGCTCACATCTGCACTGTGTGCAGCTTGCTGCCTCCTGTGCCCATTTTGTTGTGGCTGATGCTTGCTGGCCCAACAGGTTCCAAACCCAGGTTCTATGTTATGTTCTCTAAGAAGTACCCCAGAGCACACATCTCTTTCTCCTACTGGATTAGGTGCCCCCTCTAGCTAAGCACACATGACACTCTGAGTCCTGACTCACCACGTGTCATTGTTCTTTTAAATTAAATTTCTGAGCTCTGTACTGAGTTCCTCAAGTGCAGGAAAAAAAATAATTCATCCCTGCATGGTCATAGCCTGACAGATGATCAAATGCACCTGCCTTATCCTTCCACCCATGCACTCATCCAGCAAACATCTATTAATCAGCTGCTCTGGGCCACACACATTCTCATTTAGAGTCGCAGTCCTTAGAGGTTTGTAATACAGTGAGGGGTGCTGACAGGAAAAATGGACACGAGTATTGTCAAGTATTCTAGGAGAATAATAGAGGTGTATATGGGCACAGAATGAAATGGCTAACCCCCTGCAGGATGGCTAGGGAACGGGCCATAACAAAAGAGAACAAGGCTGAATCTTGAGCCATAAAAGGCATAGTTTAGCATGGATAGATTTGCAGGTAAATGTCTGATCACCTAATAACTGTGTCACATCTCCTAAATAACACAGTAAGTTGGTAAAGGCAGTTTGATCCAAGAAGGATGGTTAGGGGTGACAGGACTGCTTTGGAGCAGGCAAACCTGAAAGGGTCTCTCCAAGTTCATCCTGGGGCCAGTCTTGGCTCCCACAAGGCTGAACTCATGCAAAGAGCCAGCTCAGCAGGTGGTGGGCTGCCATTGCTCTGAGCTGCCCTCAAGACTTCTTACTCACAGCTGTCCTGCGTCCTGTAGATGTGCAGCACAGGGATTCAAGTGAGTGCTACCAGAGCCCTTTTCAACCTTAGACGCAAGATTCTGGTTGGTGTCTGTGCCCCATTTTCAGAGTCTAATCCTGTTTGAGCTGCTATCTGGCCCTCTTCAGGCTGGCCACAGAGGATCATTGACTCTGACTCTGAGTTCCTCTAGACAGACTGTCTCCTCCCCCTCTACCTCCTTACAAGGCTGAACTCAAGAACAACGACAGTCACCCATTTACTACCTACCAATCATGTGTCAGGTTCCGTGCTAAGAACTTTATAGCTATCATTTCTAACTCTAACAGTAACCTTGAAAAGTAGATATTTTGGATCCCAAACCAACTAGAGGAATAGGGAAATAGTCCCTGACTCGGAGGGCAGGAAATGCAACTAAAGTCAAGAGTACTAGCTGCTTTTTCATAGGTGTCTTAATTTCTGAGATCCAGATGCAGTTTAGACGTGGTGACTTGGCTATCAATACTGGTGACCTGGGAATCCCTAGGTCCCAATGGGGTTTCTTTCTCCCATTTAAGCTCAAGGCTCTGTTATCCATGTCCTTTCCAGGTGTTTATCATACTTGGGTCTTATTCTTGTTATTGGGTTCATGGGAAGAAATTGTCCCTAACATACTCTTGTCAGGTAAACCAAACTGAGCCCTTCAAAGTGGGAATCTCGTTGTTAGAGGCACTATGAAAGAAGCAGCGTTTCATTCTCTCCCCACCTCCCACCTGATGCCAGGGAAGATATCAAAATAGTACCCTGTGCTTGCCACATGGTGGAAGCCAATTAGGGACAAAGTGGTGGTAGAGAAAAGAGTTTATTACAGTGATCTAGCTGATCAGAAAATGTCAGATATTCTCATCCTAAAGGGCCATGTTGCCCAGGAGGTTGATTTACTGGCAGTTTATATAGGAGATGGTGATCACAGACTGGGGGGGCGCCTTCCCAGAGGCCGGGTTTTGTGGCCAAGTGACACATATGTGATCATAATTGCTGAGTCATGAGATGTTTGTCAGTTCTGCAGTTCTCAAGAATGGCAATCATGATTGACTTGGACTATTCTTGTCAGTGATTAGTTTGCTCACTGCTTCTCCTGACATTTTGCAATGGACAGACTAGAGGGCAACAGCCCCAGGCCATCTTGCTGCTCACTGCAATCACAGTAATGAAAGAAAACATACTTCTGACTATTGTGAAAGACAGGCTGTTGGGCAAGAGACCTGGTCTCAGTGCTCAGGTCCAACCCCTGTATCCTTTGGGATGGATATGCTGGGGAGATAAAGGGTTAATGACTCCTTAGGAATCTGACTTGGATTCCTTCTAACAGGTTTTAAGATACTTTGGGGGAAAACACATAGATCTGAATTTCAGAACAACATCTGAACAAACAGAATATAGTACCCCAGTTTTTGTAGCTATGGCCGCTAACCAGGTTTATCATGAAGGGTATTTCTGGTAGAAAGTAACAAAATACATGATTAAACCTAGTTTAGACTGGAGGGTTCTTTTTCTCATCTATGGGGAAATCCAGGGGTAGGAAGTAGGCTCAGAGACTCTGTGATCCTAGGCCTCAGGGCTGGCATCTCTTTGATTCTCTTGGTCCTTCCCACATGATAACAAGTTGGCATCTATAGGGCTTCACACAACTCTGTTCACATGTAGGAGGCACAAATGGCACAAGCAGGGATTCCTCCTTACATGACCCCCCCTTCCTGCATCAGACTTCCCCTCTACATTTCCAGTGGGAACTGGTTTGTGTGTCCAGTTAATGTATCAGTTTCTCTTTTGGATACACCTTGCTTTGTGTCTGGAAACTGAATTTTCTGGCCATCAAGAAGATGATTAGCTAACATAACTGATTAGATATTCAGCTACCTGTGGAACTCTGATTTTATTACCACCCACCTTCACCTTCAAGGTGAAGCTCTGCTTTTCACTGGTGCATCCTTCCCAAAGCAAAGGTAATTTTGGTATAGTTAATCATTCCTAAACTCTTAGGATACCCTTGGCTATAAGAGACAGAAATTCCAACTTAGACTGACTTAAATAACAATATTCAAAAAAATCAAAGTTCTGATATAGGTCTGGCTTGAGGACCACCATACCCCAGTGTCTCCCGCTTAGTTTCCTTGCCCTTTTCCTGGGGTTGCATTCATCCTCAGCTTTGTGGTAGAATGCCTCATCTCTGTGAACAATGCCCAGAAAAAATGAGACAGGCTATTCTGATATTATCCCACAGCAAACCTTGCCTTGAGTTATTGGTTTGAATTCCTTTACAGGCTCATTCCTGAGCCAAAAACTAGTAAAAGAAATGAAATGACCTCCTCGTTTGGAGAAAACAAGACCCATCACTGGAGCAGAGATAGACGGTTCCAACGTGTAAAGGAAGAAGGAGGGTTAGGAGAGGAGAACTCTCTAGGAAGGAGGAAGGGGAAAATGGATGTGGGGTAGGCAATCAAAATTATTCATTGCCAACTCCTAGAACAGACGTCTTAGAAACAGAGAGCCACCAGTGGGAATCTTGCTTAGTTTACAAAAGTTAAAAACTAAAATAAAAGGTGAGGCTTCTGCTGCTGATACGTGTTCGTTAATTCTCTGATTCAATGTGTTGCCTTCTAAGCCTAAATGTTTTCAGCAAGTCTGTAAAAATGATAGTTACTTAACAAATAAATATCCCCCTCTAGTAGGTGTCAGTACTTCCCCTTTGCAGATAAGAAAATAGGCTGGGGACGGTTAGGACACTCCAACCAAGGCTTTCCCCTCAGGGAGGCGGTGGAAGTGA
Organism: Castor canadensis; assembly: GCF_047511655.1. Lineage (NCBI taxonomy): Eukaryota > Metazoa > Chordata > Mammalia > Rodentia > Castoridae > Castor > Castor canadensis. The sequence continues at coordinate 97,671,203 of NC_133391.1, read as the reverse complement.
GGTTTGAGCCAGGTGTGGGAGTCTAAGACCAGTGTTCTCTCCACTGTTCTGCTGAGCAAATTCCAAGGTCTTAGAGGTACAGCAATTAAAAACTGGACAGGGTCTCCAAGACCGCCTGCTTGAACCTCCTAATCCCGTGCTTGCATTCCTGCCACTTTTCTGCTGGCTGCTGGCCCAGCCTGCCCTTCAAACCTCCACAGAACAGGCAGAAGTTCAAGCCATGAAAGGAATGCTGAGTGTCCCTCAGGGAGATGGCAGCTGCTCCGCAGAGAGCTGAATGACCACACCCAACAGCAGCACAACTCTCAAGTCGAGGTGGGCGTTTTCTTCTTTCATTTAAGACCACAGATCAAGCGTCAGGAAGCAGCAGCTCATGCATGCACAAACATCACACGGGACAGAATCATAGCTTTGCTTATGAAAAAGAAAGCAAAAGTGGTTCCAAATACAGATGAAGATAAATTTGCATTGCTAGGGTCTTGTAAAAACACACATGAGCTTATTTCTGTTCAAAATCTACTTGTGCTGTTTGTGTCAGCCAGTAGCATATCTGAGCACAGGCTCCTTTTCGAAGCTAAGCTGCACTTCACATGGTTAGCAAAGCTGAACTTGGCCTGTGATGAACTTACAACTAAAATTAGACTTCTATTATCATCTCACTCCTAGTCTAACTTTTATCTGAATCACCTTTGTGTCTATACACACTTACTGTCCCAAACAGTCCTATGAACTGGTGATCTTTCTTGCTAATCCCTTTTTGTAAAAAAAAAAAAAAAAAGACATTGACAAGTGAATCACTTAAATGTCCATCAAAGGGAAAATAATTTACTAACAATATATTAATATAATGAATGCTTTAAAATGTTTTGTAAAAGGGGCAGACCTATGTCAACTGGAGTGGAGTAATGTCTAGGATAAGGTATTAAAATGCAGTCCATTTATCTTTAAAAATTGGTATATTGAGTGGGACTTTCTTGTAGTAGAATTAAGAGGCCAAATTGAGGACAAAAAAGTGATAAATACTGCATCTTATGTAAACAGCTGCCACTACTTGACCAGACTGCTTTCCTAGGGCTTGCTGACCATCAGCACACACTCCCTGCTCTCCCTTCTACCTGGCCTACTAAGGAGGGTTGGACTTTGTGCTTTTGTCCCATCCTGACCCTATGCTAAGTAGGAAGGGCTCCAAGAATCATTCTTAAAGAATGGACTGCACCTGCAAGAAGGGGACTGGCTTCTCATTCACTAATTAGTCACATGCCTAATTGATTCATTGGTCTGCCCTGTGCCTACTGACCAGGTGCAAAGAGCCTTGGGCAAAATCCAGCGTGGCTTAGAAAAAAATGTGTGAGTTTTCTATGGGGTAAGGGAAACTGTGAAAAGTTCCAGACTTGAGCTATCTTGAGTGATTTCATTATCAAATAAGAAATATATGGACATATCAAAAAATTCTAATGATACAAAAAGGTATACAATGAAAAGGAAATAACTCTTTTACCCTTGTCACCTGACTATTCAGATCCTCCTAACCTACTTGTCTTGCTGCCTAATGGTTCATAGGAATTTCTCAGACCACTTGGGTCCTGATCCTGGCCTTCTCCCCTGCCAGCTCTCCTGCAAAAGCTTATCCAGGACCAGGCACTGGTGGCTCACACCTATAATCCTAGCTACTCAGGAGGCAGAGATCAGGAGGATTGCAGTTCAAAACCAACCCAAGGCAAATAGTTCATGAGACTCTATCTCAAAAAAAAAAATCAGCACAAAAATAGGGCTAGTGGAGTGGCTCAAGGTGAAGGTCCTGAGTTCAAACCCCAGTACTGCAAAAAAAAAAAAAAAAAGCTTATTCAGGAAGACTCATCTCACTTAGGATGAGTAGGTAGAAAGGAGCTATCATGATGTCTATGTTCAGGTAGTCCTGGGATCTGGAAGAGAAGAAATGTCACCAAGATACTACAGATGTATGGATGAGGATTCTGTCTGTGGCATTGTCTGTGGTGATGATAACTCTAAACTCTGAGAATGAGCCAAACATTCATGAATATGGAAATAATTATGCAAACCAGAGTATATCTAGATAACTAGCTATTTTGAAGCCATTAAAAATAATTATATCTGTGTATGCTAAAATGGAAAGATATTCAAGATATATAATTTAAGTGATTTATTTATCAAATAAGAAATATAAAAAAATTCTAATACAAAAAGGTATACAATGAAAAGGAAGTTACTCTTTTACCCTTGTCACCTCACTGTTCAGACCTCTCACCAGGATATAGTATTGAATTTTTAAAAAAATAAGGTCAGTAATGTGATTCCATAGGTATAAAATTGGCAAGTTTCCATATATGTATAAATATGTGTGTGTGTATATATACATGTATATATATACATGAACACCCACACTTGCAAGTGTGGGAGAGTGTAAAATATATATGCTATATGTATTATATATGTATCCATACAATACAGTATAGAAAATCAAGGGTTTTTTTTCTAAAAATAGACTTAGAACCCTGAGTCTGAATCAATTTCCCCAGTGGTCTTTGGGGAAAATAGCTAGCAGTCAGATGGGGTAAGTGTACTTTATTTTCCATCTTTCTTCATTTATTGTTTACCATATTCATATATTACTTTAACTTTTTTCTTTATTTGGCAGTTCTGGGGTTTGAACTCAGAACCTAACTCTTGCTAGGCAGGTGTTCTACCACTTGAGCCACTCTGACAGTCTTGTTTAGTGTTGGGTATTTCAAGGTAGTGTCTCTTGAACCATTTGCCTGGACTGGCTTCCAACCATGATCCTCCTGGTCTCTGACTACATAGCAGTGAGGATTACAGGTGTGAGCCATTGGCTTAAGTTTTAACTTTTCACTTATTTAAGAAAGTGATTGGGAGGATAAGGAGATAGAGAAAACATTTCTTTCATAAGGAACCTTGGCAGAGAAGGGGATAGAACAATAGTTTAAGGAGACACAGGAATATAGAAGGAATGAGGAAAATGATCTTTAGTCTGAGGGAGGCTTGTGTATGTGATCTGTACTGTTTTGGATAGAGGAAGTGACCAGTTAAGTGTGGGAGAGAATACTCGGTGGGACAAAGTAGTAGCCACAGTTGGAGATATTATAAACCAGCTGGCTGCGGTCCTTCTGCTCTAGCTGGGTAAAAATCATGGGTAGATGAGGAAAAGCTCCTCCAGTCACTTTGGGCCCTTGGCAGGTGTTTGCAGGCAGTGGCAGGGGATGAAGCAGGCAGCAGCAGTCAGCTCCCAGCCTTTGATAGCTAAGACAGCAGATTGCCACCAGCCACTGTCAGTTTCACTTTCGATGCCTCTCCTGTTGAAGCCAATTTCACTCTCCCTGACACCCCTGCTCTCTTGGCTGCTCTGTCAATTCTTCCTGGGGCAGCTCTGCTGCCACAGGAACCACTTGCTGGCTTTGCTATTGCTGTGCTCCCAGGGCAGCCCAAGCTGCCCTCTTGCCACCATGTCTGCCTCTCGCACAGTGCTTTTTCTCTTCCACCTTTTCCAAAGGTAGGCAAGACCACTGGAGAAAAAGTCTTTACTGGGAACTAATGTTGTAACACGAAGGAGGCAGTACAGGACAGTATTCCCCAGTACAAAATAAGTCAAGCAGCCACTTATATAGTCAGAAAAGGGTTGCTACAAGGGTGTCTGCATCAGTCATGAAAGTCCCCTCATGCTAATGAAGGATTGTGTTTGCAGCAATCATGGTGCAGTCCCTGTCACCAATCAGAGGTCTTCTGCTAGGCCACCAGGGAATGGAAATACTTCCCCTCTGGGCTGGGTGAAGGTCACTGCTGCAGTGGAAAAAGTCTGATGTACGCTGCTTACTGGGGCAGTGTCTTCTGGAGCCAGAGTCTGATTTGGGTGCTGCCATGAAGGCAGTCTGGCCTTCTAGCTCAAGGGAGCCAGGGTTCTGGGGAAGAGTTTAGGAGCTATCAATTAGGGAGTTAAACCTCCCCAGGACCCAACATGTCAGCACATTTAAAGGAAAAATAAACTTTTAGAAGGGTTATTACAAAAAGGCTTATCAATAACAGGGCTTTAACAGTATTTAACAGGACATTGTGGAGTCAAGGCTGAAGATGGGCAGGCCAACATGTCACAGTGTAAAGCCAAGGGGACAATGACTTCCAGAATTTGTTACATGGTCAGAACAGCCAATTGTGGGCTCCAGCACAGGGAGGAACAAGTGGAGTCAGGAGAAGATGATGAAAGAGCAGAATAGAGAGGCATTAAAGTTAAAATGAGGATGGAAAAACTGGTTCAGTGCCAAGGATTAAAAACCAATAATAAGCTGGGTGTGGTAGTACATGCTTGTAATGCCAGTGACTCAGGAGGTAGAGATTAGAAGGACTGCCTTTGGAGACCAGTCCAGAGAAAAAAGTTAGGGAAACTCTATCTCAAAAAAAAGGTAGGTGTGGTGGCAGATGCCTGTAATCACAGCTACTCAGGGGGTGGAGTGTAGGAGGATCATTTTTGTCCAAGACCAGCCCTGGACAAAAATGTGAGACCCTATCTGAAGGAAAAAAAAAAAAAACAAACTAAGACAAAAAGGGCTGGAGGTGTGACTCCAGTGGTAGAGCACTTGGCTAGCAAGTATTAGTCCCCACGTTTAAACCCCAGTATAACAATGATAATAAAATGTCCATTGACAAAAAATTCAGGCTCATGAGCAGACACTTGGTGACTGCAGGCTGCATGAAGTACATACAGCAGTGTCAGAAATGCAGAGGTAAAGCAACAGAAGCTTGGACAAAGCTAAAATTATCCCACCACTGACTGAGTCTATTTAACCTGGGAGGTAACAGTTTGAGAGAAAAGCAAGCTGCACAGTCACCAAGCCATCAAAACAGTAAATGTAGGCCCCAAAGTGACCACGCGGAGAGGAGCACAATCTGGCCATTGCCAGGTAGGAGAGGGAGAGAGCCGAGAGAGAGAGAGAGAGAGAGAGAGAGAGAGAGAAAGAGGGAGAGAGAGGTGGGGGGGGGGCAGGGGCTTAAATACCTCTCAGTGAGACTTGGCATGATCTGATTGGTTAGGATCTTATTGTTCATGCTGATTGGAGGTTGGGGCAGAAGGAGGATTCAAGCTAGACTTGAGGCAGGACAGTGACCCTGGAAAATAGAAGCTTAAGGGTGCAGTAAGAACCGAAACCCATCGGTGCCATTATTGTGCCTTATTGCAATAAGGGGGGCGTTGTGTTCACTCTGGCTTCTTCCAGCTGGCAAAGGGTGGCGTAGGGGAACGGAGGGTTAGTTGGCAAACAATGTTGGGGTGCTGAGCCTTATGATGGTGTACACCCAGGCTCTGAAAATGAAGATTTCCTCTTCCCTGAAGTTGATGAAGGTCCCTTGAAAATTTCCTCTTCCCTGAAGTTGATGAAGGTCCCTTGTAGCCATAGGTCGTAAAGAGTCTCGAGCCAATCCTCAGACCTCTGCATGGTGGGTATCAGCCAACTATCCTCATGTAGGGAGTCGAGGAATTGCAGCAGGCGTTCTGTGAGGGGTCCATTATAACCCAGTGTCCTGGTAGGGTCCATTATAGGTGTACTCTGGTTGAGCTATGAGGGGTTGGTATCCTTGGAGGAGAAGCAGGTTGAAAGTTTGATTAGAGATTGTGTTTACCTGGGATCTGAGAAATTGCAGTAAACAGGGTAGGAGGGTGCATAGAGTAACGAGCATGAGCAAACGACCCAAAAAGGGCAGGAGCCAGGTGACGAGAGGAGAGTTTAGTAGGTCGGTTAAGGTGTTTTTAGTGGGTCTCTTTAGGAGGTCCTCAGCCAAGTCTGTTAATTTTTTAACATTCTGTTCTACAATCCCAGACTCATTGACATAGTAGCAACATTCCTCCCAGAGGAAGAAGCAGGTCCCCCCCTTTTCAGCCGTTAAGAGGTCTAGGGCCCTGCGATTTTGTAGGGCCACCTGGGCTAGAGAAGTTAGCTGACGTTGAAGGAAAGCCAGTGAGGCCGAGGTGGACTCAAGGGTGATCTGTAAGCGATCTTCAAAGTCTTTTGCTGAAATCAAACTATGGCCAAGGGCTCCCCCCATGAAGCCTGGGGCAACAACGGAGGTCGCCAGACTTATACCAACCATTATGGGCAAGAAGGCAGCACGCTTTGGTCCAGCACCAAATAGGAGGGAGAGTTCAGCTTCCCAGTAGAGAGTGAGTTGGAGAACTATAATTTCCAGTATGCAGGGCCCAGGAGTAGCTTGAGCTATGCAGGAGTGTAGGGTGTTGTGGCACCAGAAATATAGTCCCGGGAGGGAGGGGGATGCCAGTTGTTCTGTAACCGTGAGATTGGTATGACAGGAGAGAGAAAAGTTGGACCAAGATGCCAAGGGCAGGATACAGCAGGTGTGTGTGGGAAGAGGACCTGTGGGAAGAGGACCTGTGTAAAGTCAGGTTCCCATAAAGGTACAGAGGGCAAGGGAGGAGTGCATGAGGAGTTCCGCAAGGCAGGGGAAGCTCTGATAGAAGATGAAGCATTAATGGGAACTGCAGCCAGTAAAGGACGTTGGAGGGAGGCACGAAGAAAGCAGTCAGTGACATTAATGGGCACGGTTAGGTTTAGGAGTTGTAGTGAGGACTGGAATAGTTGGAGCCAGGTAGGGGGGGTGGAGGGCTGGTGAAGGGATTTATGTAAGTTTTGTTGGGATTGTAGAACATTAGTAGCGACCTCTTTTTGAGCGGTAATTGGAAGGGTTAGTTCCCTGGATATCATAATGTGAGCTGAGTATGGCACCAAATGTAGGCCCCAAAGTGACCACGTGGAGAGGAGTGATCTGGCCAAGAGATTCTTTATTGCAGGGTGGGAGAGGGAGAGAACCGAGGTGGGGCAGGGCTTAAATACCCCTCAGTGAGACTCAGCATGATCTGATTGGTTAGGATCTTATGGTTCATGCTGATTGAAGGTTGGGGCAGAAGGAGGATTCAAGCTAGACTTGAGGCAGGACCGTGACCCTGGAAAATAGAAGCTTAAGGGTGCAGTAAGAACCAAAACCTATTGGTGCCATTATTGCCAACAGTAAACAGTTTTTGTTAAGATCAGGTGTACAACTGTCTGACACAGGGGTGATAGTGAGTACCTGTAATCACAGCTAACCAGGAAACTATAGGTTGGAGGATTGTGGTCTGAGGCTGGCACTGTGCAAAAATGTGAGACCTTACCTGAAAAACAACTAAAGTAAAAAAGGGCTAGGGTGTGGCTAAAGGGCTAGAGTGCTTGCTTAGCAAGCGTGAGTCCCCAAGATCAAACCCCACTACCACTAATAAATAAATAAATAAAATTAAGGAGAAGAAACAATAGCTTCTAAGCCTTTCTTCATGCTTTCTTATCCCCATGTGATAATCTACATGTTTCATTACTCCACAGAATTTAAGGCACAATTAAAGGTCTTCCATTCAGACACATGAGAAGTATACTCATGACAGAAATGTTCTTTGGTGGACTTCTTTCGCATCTTCAAGTGGTGGATGAGGACGCGGCTATAGGTAATGCAAGGGAGAGATGTCTGTGGTGAGCTTTGTACTATGGAGCCTCTCTCTAGGACAGTTTCTTTTGCATGAATGTAAAAATGTAGCATATGAGAGCATCGTGTGCATGGCCATATATTAATAACATGTGTCTATGTATCCTAACATGAGAAGTTTCCAAGAGTTCTAAAAGTTGCAAAATAGTATCTATATAAAAATAAGAACTAAAAAAAATGGCATATGTGCATGAATCCGTGTACTGTGTGGGGTGTGAATGCCTAGACAGGAGACAGGACAGGTGACTCTGAGGAGGAGGAGACATGGGAGAGGTGGTACAGCTTTCCTGCTCTGCTCTGTAGAGGTCTTTATTATTATTATTTACTTTGGGGGCAATACTGGGGTGAGAACTCAGGGCCTCATGCTTGCTAGCCAGGTGCTCTACTGCTCGAGTCTCTCCACCAGCCCTTTTTTGGCTGGGTTTGTTTTTGAGATAAGGTCTTGAGAACTATTTGAAACTTCTCAGGCTCATGGCCAAACCTTGAGAAGCTTACCCATTCCACGACACGCAACTGGACTATAACAGTTGCTCTCCATGAAATTAAATCCGGGAATCCAAGTTGCAGGAACCCCAGATAACAATTGCACTAGCTTCCTGGCGAAGATTCTTTGCTTGGCCAAACTTCAGTTAGGCTTCTGAAGCCTCTGCTGGATCCATCTGTGTCCATTCTTTTAAAATCCTATTTGAGTGAAGAATCCTGCTAAGTCAGTTTAGCAAGATGCCCCTCATTCCATCCTCTCTATCTGACCTCCACCATCCCTCAGGTGATGTCTGATCACCTGGTCTGCAGCAGGAATCTTGCAAGGTTGATTCAGTCAGAATTCCCCCTTATCCCTGATGTTTCTCCTTAGTATTTCTATCCACTGTCTCTTGGCTATAAATTCCCTCTGCCCATGCTATTTTTGGAGTTGAGCCCAGTCTCTCTACCCTGTTGCATGACTGTCACAAACCTATTGTCATGTTTTTGAATAAAATCTTCTTTGTTGTGCTTTAAAAAGTATCATTTTTTAAATTGTTTTATTATTCATATGTGTATACAAAGCTTGGGTCATTTCTCCCCTCTACCCTCCACCCCCTCCCTTACCACCCATAAAAGGTATCATTGAATAGATTGTTTTTCTGTCTTTAACACTCTAATTGGGAGTAAGCCCATTACTTCACAAGAAGCATCTCCTGTTAATGAAGTTCAAAGGTCGGATGAGAGAATGGATAAAAGACTAATGTATTGATAATTCCTATGTGGAGATGCTTTGCTCTACAGGTTCCATTCTCCCTTACAGGAAGGGCACACAGGACTCAGTGTTCTCAGTTCCCAAATCCCTTGTTTAGGTGAGGAATGGGAAGAATGTTGAGTTCTTTTGCTTTTTGAATGGAAATGCTGGTTTTGAAATGTAAGGAGGAGTTAGGCGGAGGCAGGAGATGGGAACTGGGCTTCGAGGGGAAGAAGGGAGAATCCTAGCTCTGAGGACAGAGAGACGCTAGCAAGTCTTGTGTGGTGGGGATGTGTGCCACATGCCACCCAATACCTGGGGTCAGATGCACCTAGGGTGGATCAAATGAAATGAAGCTGTGCATATCTGGACCTTCTCTGACCTGGAGGTGGTAGACACTATGGAAAGGGCTGAAGATGGAATGTGGGGACTTGGACAAAGAAAGCTCACTGGCCACTACCATTCACGAAAGGTCTCTGCCTAAAGTTCCCGAATGGTGGGAACTAGGACTCTCAAGTTCTTTGATCATCCCAAAGGAGGGGCAAAGGGGTTTTGGACAAAATCAGATTTAATTTTCTTCAGAGAAATGGAGACATGTGGCAGTGTTTGTGCTCCAGGATTGTGGAGTGCAGCACATCACAGGTATAGCTCTGTTGGCCTAGCGGCACATCACAGAGGAAGGGAGTCTTTACCCAACAGCTTTAAAGGAGGAGGCAGAATTAAAGTTTGATGAGTGGAGAAATGAGAACTCATGAAAAACCCCACAGAGTGGAAGGTGTGATATGGGAAGGCAGACGAGGTGCTCCTAGTAACAGGTGTTCAAAAGCACCTCTGGGACCAGAAGTATCTGAAGTGTTCTGGAGAGTGTAGCTACAGGGCCTACTTTTTCTCCCCCAGAACATCTTCAATATGGTTGAAACTTGGTCTCTAATGTACTTAGTGTGTGACTTCTCCACCTCCTTCCTCATTAGAAATGTTTTTACTATAGCTTTGGCTCACTTTTCAAAACCATATGCAAATATGTACTTCTGCTCATTCCTGATCCTGGATTTAATTCCTCTTTCCAAATGCAAAGATGGTTATCAGTTTCCTTCTGTAAGGAAATATAGGCCCCAAAGTGACCACGTGGAGAGGAGTGATCTGGCCAAGAGATTCTTTATTGCCAGGTGGGAGAGGGAGAGAGCCAAGAGAGAGCCAAGAGAGAGAAGCAGGAGGGGCAAGGGCTTAAATACCTCTCAGTGGGCTCAGCATGATCTGGTTGGTTAGGATCTTATTGTTCATGCTGATTGGAGGTTGGGGCAGAAGGAGGGTTCAAGCTAGACTTGAGGCAGGACTGTGACCCTGGGAGGCAGGACCAGGACCCTGGAAAACAGAAGCTTAAGGGTGCAGTAAGAACTGAAACCTATCGGCGCCATTATTGCCAACACCTTCCATGGAGATATTCCTATATTTTTTCTTAAACAGTATCACATCTGTTCCCTGTCCTACCTTTGTTCTTGTCACTTAACAGTTTACCTTGAGTAGATATAGATCTAACTCATCCATGTTTGTAAGGCTACTTGCTATTCCATTTTATGAATGTTGTGTAATATCTAGAGCCAGTTTCCTACTGTAGGAATGTTGCTTTCCACTCTAGCAGTAACGCAATCATGGATTTCCTTATTGTGTAAATGTATTGGTTCAGGGACTTCAGGGAAGGCAGAAGAGCCATGATGGTGTAGATAGCTGGCAGGGAGCTTAAAGTCAGAAGACCAAGAGATTATATCCTGAGGAATTGTTAATATGGGGGAACTCTGGGGCAAGGCATTGGAGATTTGAGATGATCCTAAAGAAATCTCAAGGGCTAATAGTTCAGGTTTTTCCTTCCACAGAATCCCAGAAATACCCTGACAAACCTTCCCTAATGAGTTTGCATGAGTGTCATGAGGAAGGAAACTCACCTTTACCTTCCTGGCATCACCACCCATAGGCCTTTCATAAAATTCCATCAAATTGCATGAATATCCAGTTACCTGGCATCTGTGGGGGTTTGGTTCCAGGACCCCCTATACCAACATCCTTGAATATTCAGCCCCTTATATAAAATAGGTAGCACCTGCATATAACCAACTTATACCTCCCATATATTCTAAATCTAGGCTACTTGTCATATTGAGTATAATACAAATACCAGGTAAATAAATGCTATATATTTTTCTATTTTTTATTTTATTCATATGTGCATACAATGTTTGGGTCATTTCTCCCCCCTTCATTGCTATATTTTTTAAGGAATAATGAAAAGAAAAGAATTCTGTATATGTTTAGTACAGATTTTTTTCTGAATATTTTTGATCTGTGGTTGGTTGAGTTCACAAGTGTGGAACCCATGGATGACAACATTTGGATATGGAGGGCTGACCATAACTTATATTTTGTGAACAAAAATATGGCCCTTTTTTCCCTATTTTTGTCTCTGAATCTCCCAGTGGAGAGCTGCAGTTCTTGCAAAGGCCTTCCAATCATTTCTGGGAATCAACAGAGGTTTTCACATGCATGAACTTACTGATGAGTTCTCTCAGCAACCCCTGTGGCTGTTCTTACCTTCCACTTACTCTGGTCCCATCTCTCTCTGGCCCTGCTGCTGTTTCACTGGGCTGAACAGTGTTCCTACTTTCAGCATCACACTGAGGCTCTGCCTGGGAGTGCTGCTTCCTGGAAGGGCAAACACTTTTGGTATGTCACCATACTACTCTCCTAACAGGTAAGAGCAGAAATGCTCCCAGTTCAGGTGTTGGCTTCTAAACATTGACTGAGTCAACATTCAAGGATTATGAAATAAATGCCTCACCTTCTCGTGACCTAAAAAGCAAATGGAAATTCCCTTGAGAGGAATTAGTGGGTGCTGCTTTGCAGACACCTGCTGAGTTTCCTAATAGTAGAAGTTTGAGGTGAGCAGTAGGTGATGCCAGTTGATAGCAATGCAGTGGATTGTAGAGCCTCATTCTGATACACAGTGACATACTTGGCTGTTGTCGCACATCTTTGCTAACTCCATGTCTTGGACTGAGAATGATCAACTCCAGCAGGATGGAAAAATTGGTTGGGAGGAAGCACTGTGTAAAAGAAAGAATTATATAATCTCCATTTTTTGTTTCTTCTTAACCTAGTGAAGTTTTGTGGCATCATTAGCAGCAACACTAAGTCCCACTTAGTTATTCTCAATTGAGGGGGTAAGTGAGGTGCCTTCAGGAAATTTTTCAGAATTCCTGGTTGTGGTATGTGCAGGACTGATGCTGGGCTAGCACTCACCAGTATGCATCTGAGGTTTTAAATACTGTATTCTGAAAATCATATTCAATATTGCGTGATGGTTTTATATATGGAAATAAAAGAGAGGTTTCTTTTGTAATTCAAGCTATAGGAAGTGAAGCTCAGCAAAATCCATTGCTGGTGGATGAAGCAATGAAAAAAATAGAATGGGATGGAAGAAAACATTGAGAACCATACCAGAAATGACTGAGAAACACTCATTACATAAACAGATGCTTCTGGCTAGGTACCACCTGGAGTAACATGAAGAAATCTCTATGATAGCCTCTTCTGTGCATGGTGTATGTGTGTGTGTGTGTGTGTGTGTGTGTGTGTTTGTGTGTGTGTGTTCTCAGACTGAATTCAAACCACTCAACCTTTTGGTCTTTAGAAGTGTTGACATTCCTGAGTTTTGGGGGATACAGAATGGTATTATAGCATACCCTGTTTATTCTTGTCATTCTGTACCTGCAGGCTCCAATGCTGGAAAAAGCTTCCTGCAGCAGAGGGCCACAGAGGACAGTACATGGCAGTGAAAAACATGTCTTCTGCGCCAAGAAGACCTTGGTTCCAGTCCCTTGACTGTATGAATTCAGAAAAGCAACTTAATCTCCCTGGCCCCCAGTTTCCTCTTTAATGGTGGTGATAGGATCCACCTCAGAGGAGAGGTAAGGGTTATATGAGATGATATTCCAAGGTATTTTGCACAGTGCCTGGCCCTAAACATTCAGTAACTGCAGCTGATGTTTCCAATATACAGGAGCAAGAGAGATTCTGTGAGTTCCACGTCAGTCACTGAAGAGAAGATAGAATGCCATGAAGGCTAGGAATTCCCTAAGGTTGGGTACATGAAAAGGGCAATGGTCAGAAATAATGCCTGTAAGAAGACACAAAGGCTTCTGGATCTTGGAGCTTTTCCTAATCTGTAGTGTATCTCCAGTCCTCATAAAGAAAAAAATCTTTTGCCTTATTTTTAAGAGTATCAGAAGTAGCTGGGAAGACATGTCTTATGCCTAGCCAAAGTTAGGAGAAGAGAAAACTTCCAGGAAACAAAGTAGAAAAAAATAGAAGGGCTGAAACTCTGGAGTTTGCATAAAGAAAGAAAAAAAACCCTGACAACAGGCTAAGGTTCAAAATGTGTCACCAGGAAGTTGGTTTTGGGGCACTTCCTGAGGCAGGGATTCCTGGAAGCCTTTGCCCAACCACTCCTCATATGTGCTCCGTCCAAATTTGTGGCTTACTACAAGTAATTATTTGTTTAATGAATACATAATTGACTGGCAGACTAGCATGGTTAAAAGTTTCTATTATTTAGCTGTGTTAGAGCCCTCCAGCATATCAGGTGTGGCTCATCCCACCAGCACAGAGAGGAGCAGAAATGGACAGGTGAAGGGAGGGCACAGCTGTGGGTTTTTTGCCCAATATCCTTTCTTCCTGCAACAGAATCTTTCTTGACCCTTTGGGGGACCACCCCTCCCTGACTTTTAGCCCTTGGCTTCAATTACATCTTTTAAGACTCAGTTCTACCAGAACATAATCTCTGGCAGTTTCCTAATTCTCAGTGTGTGGGGAAGGCAGCAAGTAGACCAATCAGAATCAAAGCAATATCAAGGTGTGTATGTGGGTGGGGAGTGGCACCTGCACATGAAGCGACTAATGCCAGTGAGAGGAAATTCTGAATCCCTGGAGCTACTGGACCAGTCATGCTCTCTTGTTGGAGAGCTTTGAGTTTGCATGCTTGCAACTGTTGAAGTTTTGTCTCCATCCAAGAGAGCCTGAGCAAGGATGAAGTCAACACAGAATAAAGCATGTTGGGAGGTGGGGGGGGGAGGGGGGAGGAGGGGGGAAGAAGAGAGGAAAAAGGGGAGAGGAGAGGGAGGGGAGAGGAGGGGAAAGGAGAGAGAAGGGAGAAGAGAAGAGAGAGAGGGAAGAGGAGAAGAGAGGGGAGGAAGAGCATCATTTGCACACCTCCTCCCTCTGGATGTGATCCACCTCTCCATTTTTCCATTGTTGGACTTCTGAATTCTCTTTTGTGCTTAAGTTGGTTTGAGGTGGTCTTCTTTCATCTAAATGCAACAGGAAGATGAAGGGGGTACCTTCTGTTTGCTCTTTACTAGCAGAGTAGAAAGCAACAGAAGGAAAACATGATGTTTTTCCTTATAACCTGAATTACAGATTTTTCAACTCTTTTTTAAGAGTTAAGCTCTTTGTGTTGACTCTTGGCATGCCCAAGCTTGTGAAGTTAGCATGACACTAATTACTTATTCAATAAAATAAGGAAGAAATGGAAGATGTGAAAAATACTCAACATTTCACAATACGGTAAGATTTACACACAATTTGCTAACTCTACCAGTGTATTTACTGCGGACCCTGGATTAGGATCTCTAGGAGGGAGTCCTGCATTTTTCTTATTTATACTAAAGGCATTTTGAGAAACAGTAATTAGTAACTTTCAGTCAAGAGTTGGAAAAGAAAAAAATCATCTGAACCATGAAATGAGTATTCTATTTTCAAATTCTGTGGGTATGGGTTTGGGGTTTAGTAAATATTAAATGCGTGTGTGTGTCTACAGTAAGCAAATATATCCCTCTAATAGAATCTGGGTGACAGATGTAGACTATCTTTAGGTTCACGTGTTTTGACAAACATGCTTTTCTACTCTGTTGGTCAGATGGAGATGTAGTTCTTTCTTGTTCCCGTGTTGTTGCAATCAATAACCCTCAGGTGCCAAAACCAGACACATAAGAGAAAGAGAAAATCTTGACAAGGCAATTTATTTTGATCAAAAGGGTGCAAGCATGTGCTCACTCCACCTAAGCAAACACGCAAGCTCAAAGTGGTCAACTGTGGCTGCCCCTTATATCCCTGACACAGTTGTACCTGCCCCTAACCCAGGATTTGTCCATGTTAAAGGTTCACGATGTCCCTCGATTGGCTAAAAGGCTTAGGGGATGGGTTAGAGGATACAGTTTGGTGGAATGGAGTCATACAGGAATCCAGAAGAAGAAGCAAAGACCCTTTAAACATGCAAGTCACCTAAGATGGCGACCTGAGGAATTTTTAAGTAATCTAAGAGGGTAACGAATACTTTGATAGAAAAGATCATTTTTCTTACAGTTTCCCCTCTCTTTTCACTTTAAATTCTTTTCTTCAAACTCATTTAGGAGCCATTGGTTCTCATATTCCTGCATTTCTAATAGAAACAAGTTATTTTGGTAAGGCAGGAGTGATTGTTTGGTGAGGGCTGTCTCAATTACCCGCTGTATTAGTCCTCGGACACTAGGAAGTATGCAGCACCCTACTAAAATTAAAACTCCAGCCACTACCATCAAGGAGGTGAAGACTGAGGTCATCCAGCCTTTCCATCTTCCAAACCATTTTTTCATTAAGTCAGTGAAGGGATCGTTTATACCTGAGTTTTCAGCTAGCTCATTAGATAGGGTAGTTAATCCCTGTACAGCCTTACTAATAGTTCCATCAGGGGCTGTATTATTTGGTATATACGTCCAACACACAAAACCCCAATCATGCAAACCTCTCCCTTTCAATCAACATCATGTCTGATGCTCCCAAGCCATCTGACTAGTTGGTCCCAATTGCTCTGCTATTCCTTTGATGGCATCCCTGGTATAGTTAACAAACATTTATTGGTTATAATAAATATAGTTAATCCAATCAACATTTTTATTTATAGTGGACCACCGAAAGAGTATCGATTCAAACCTCGCTGCAATTTGGTTCCTGGCTTTGAATTTGTTTGGCACTCCCCTAGGAACCCCAATGGCATCAGTGTAAGAATGGGGATCAAAGGAGCCCCTGAGGTTGGCTGCAGTGTCTATGTCTATGTCTCTCCTTTTTCTAGGTGTTGTGGCACAGGCTGGGGATCGAAATGCTAGGGTGAAAGGGATTGCCAGCTGCACCAAAGCACAGGTGCCTGCCCAGTTAGCTGGGAGAGTCTCAAGTAAAAGTCCTCTGCAGTACACCAGACATCGGCTCTGTGCACCGAAAGTGTAGACTGGTTTGTGAGACTGTTGAAGGATCAGCTTTCATTGCATCCCATCAGGTTTCCCACATTTGTCAATCATCCCCCCAGTCAGATGAGACATGAGGTATAATTGATGTCTAGGGCGGGTGGCCTAATAATCCTTGGGGGCTGACCTGCAGGACCTCTGACCTCTGGGAATGGTGGTGATAGCGTCCAGTAGGATTTGTTGCCCCAAGCCTTTGGCATCCTGAAACAAAGCCAACATGCAATACATTCCATCTGGATCTGAGGACCATCCTAATGAAAATGGGACCACCTGAGATTCTGGTCTCCCAGTAGTACAAACATAGCAATCACTCTTATTTAATGTGTGGACAGAATATTTTATCCATTCCATCCAAGCATTTGTATCCCTGTACCCGATTGCAATAGCCACAGTTTCTCTTGACTTCTACCACAGGTACCTGAATTAGATAGTTGTACATCCGTGGAGGTAACATTGGAGTGGAGGTAGAACTGGGCGTCACCTGGGAGGGTTGGGAGCTAGATGGAGCTCAAAGGCACCTAACAGGTCTGTCCCTGAGACATCTGCCTCCAACCCATATCTACAAATATAGATGGCTCTCATGTCATACTCCAAGGGCTTTCGACTAATCTAAGTGGGTTACATTGTTTATCTTTACAAGCAGGAGAGGGGTGTGTCCGAAACAGCTGTAATTTCTACTGTAGTCTGCTAAAAGATTGTCAATTACTTTGTATGGTGGAAATTGGAGTCTTTCCAGTGCCCTGGGGTCTAGTCCAGCCCTTAGCATTTTGATAAAAGGGGGGAAGTGTATCCTTTATATCCAGTGTTCCACCTCACATCCATCCACTCTGGATGGATACCAGGCTTCTCTGTGGGTCCTGGGATGGAACACATATGAAGGGAGTATCCTTGGAGTTGAAGTTGGGACATAAGGTCTCCGAAAGGAGGGACCTGACAAACATCAAATTCAACAAGTAAGGGAAAGGTGCTCTGAATTACATTAATAATAAGCATGCCATTTCCCAAATAAAAGAGAAAGAATATTTTCACTACAGTGTTTTTAAAGTCACTTTGGTGTTGCCTGGATGTGAAAACATAGCCCATTGTGCCCTTCTGGTCAGGTGGGTACGCCTTCTTTACTCATGTGTGGTGAGTCCACTCCCACTCCAGTCTGGTCCGGACTGCTGTCTCTGTGGTCAACAGGACCAAGAAGGGTCTGTCCCAAGCTGGCTCAAGCTTATTTTCTTTCCAGGTCTTGATTAGCACATAATTGCCAGGCTTGTGTGGATGAATGGGAAAGTCAATTTGAGGAGCCTGTGCTAACAACCCTTTTTACCTAAGACAAAGTAAAGTAGAGGACAATCCAAGCATATAATTTTTGAGGAAATAGTCCTTGGTTTCAAAGGAAGGTACATCAGTAACAGAGCTAAGGTAAGGAAGCCCATGAAGCATTTCATAGGGGGAGAGGCCAGTGTTCTTCCGAGGGGCCGATATGAGTCTATCCACAAATGGCAATAGCCCACTAAAGCCAAGGAACTTTCTCAATTCTTGTTTTGTTCCTGGGAGAGGGAGACCAGTAATTCCTTCTATTCTTTCTGGACCAATCCTCCGTTCCTTACTGATCAAATGTCCCAGATATTTTACTTCAGTTTCAGCAAACTGTAACTTATTCTTTGAAATATGAAGTCCCCAGCCTCCCAGGAAATTTATAAAGCTAATGGTGGTGTTGATTACTTCTTCCTGATTATCCCCTGACAAAAGTAAATTGTCTACATATTGGAGGAGGCACATGTGGGGATCTAATATGAACTTTTCTAAGACTTGTTCTGAAATCTGGCCAAGGAGGTGAGGGGAGTCGGTAAATCCCTGGGGAAGGACAGTCCACTTGTACTGTGGCTTGCGTCCTGAGTGGGGGTCTTCCCATTCAAAGGCAAATATGTTCCGACTGTTCGTATCTAATGGGCAGGCCCAAAATGCGTCCTTTAAGTCTATTACACAAAACCAATCATGGTTATATGGAGTTTTGCTGAGGAGAGTGTAGGGGTTCAGGACAACTGGTTGTTTAGCTTGGACTATTTGATTGATGGCTCTAAGGTCTTGAACTAGCCAGTAGGACCCATCTGTCTTTTTGACTGGGAGGATTGGGGTATTGAAGGGAGGTGTACAAGGTTCAAGGAACCCATCTCATATCAGTCTCTCAATAATTGGCTTCAAACCTATCCTCCCCTCCATAGGAATGGGGTATTGTTTTCTCCTAACAATCTCCCCAGTCTTCTTTAATTGAACTTTGATAGGTGCAACCTGGAGGCCGCCCTGGTTCCCATCTCTAGCCCAGACTATTGGCTTAATTTGCTTCTTGGCCTTTGGAGTAAGCAGATTTAGAGATTGCTTGTATTTTATCCCTTTTTACAAGTAAACCCATTCCTAAGAGGGTCATTAGATCTCTTCCAAACAGGTTGGGACCTGTCTCAGGGACTAGGAGAAATTGTATCTTAGTGGTCCTGTCTTGGAAATAAACATCTGTTTCTTGTAATAGTTTAGCTGGAAAGCTTTCTCCCTTTACCCCAGAAATTAGTATACTCTCTGGGGAATAGATTAAGCCCCTGGGCAGAGAACAGAGGGAGGGTCTGGAGGTGCCTGAGTCAATCAGGAAGGTGACAACTTCACATTGTGGTTCCACTTCTAAATTTGTCAAGGGCTCTGAGTGGGTCCCTTCAAGGTAAGAGAGCCCCTAACTTCCCTATTCTTCATCAAAGGTCATTAAGGGAACAGTTTCCCTATGCTCTCTTTCCCATTCTGACATCCTCTCTTAAAGTGTCCAGTCTTCCCACATTTAAAGCAGTATATTCCCCTCTCTTTGTTTCATCTTCTGACTTTCTGATCTCTTATACCCCATGAGGGAGGCCGGGCTGGTTGAGGTCAAATAGGATATTGGTTTGGCCTTTCCCTATTAACCTGCTCGATAGTGGATAACATAATCTTTGCTTTTTGTTTTTGTTTTTCTTCCTCTCTCCTTACATACACCTTTTGTGCCTCTCCTAATAAGTCCTCTATGGACCTATTTTTCCAATTTTCTAGTTTTTGTAATTTTCTTGCTATATCTGGCCAGCTGTTTGTAACAAAGTGAAATTTTTAACATTCCCTGTCATAAAGGGTCCTCTAAGTGTAGCCCAGCATTACTTTCTCATCTGATCCTTGAGATGGCTCATAAACTCAGTCAGTCCCCATCCCTTGTTGAACATTAAAGGCTTTAGAGAGGTTTTGGAACCTTGGCACTGATTCCTGGATTCCCCTTATTATTGAATTTCTTAAGTCCCTCATATTTTCTCGGTGTCCTGGGGTGTTGTTATTCCACTGGGTATCTTGGTTAGGAAACTTAACATCAGCCGCTGGGATGTTCTGTTCTGGGGGATGTTCACATTTCCAGATAGCCATTGCTGCTCTACAAATCATTGCTCTTTCCTCCCCCAAGAAGAGAATTCCCAAAATAGACATTAACTCAGCCCAAGTCTATATCTGTGGTCCCAAAAATTGATCGACCTCCTCTGAAACCCTGAAGGAATCCTTGAGAAAGGGTCACAATTTCTTTTTAAAGTTTTGGACCTCAGAGTTGGTAAGAGAAGCATTTATGAATCCAGTTTCACACCCTCCAAGGGGGACTTCCCTGAGAGGAAAGAGGGAGTATAGTCTTTCGCATTGGGACTGAGGAAAAGGTAGATTCTCAATGTCTGACAACATTGCTCTAACTCCTTTTGGAGTCATGGTAGGGATGGGTTTTGGGTAAGGAGTTGGGGGACAGGGGACTGAAGGGGGTTGGAGATGGAAGGACTAGGAGAAGGAGGTGGGAAGCAGAAGCCTAAGGGGCAGGGAGTTGAAAGGGAGGTGGAAGTGTTGGGACGGGGAGGTGAGGAAGCAGAAGCCTGGGGTGGCAGCGTGGGGGCCAGCTATGGCACCTGAGCTGGAGGAAGAGCAGGGTTATGGGGTGGGGAGCAGGGAAGACAGTAAATCCCAGTTAGAAGGGGTTTGGGTTTTTTCTTTTTGTCTTTTTTTTCCTTAAGTGGAAACAGTATTACCAGACTCTGTCTCCAATACAGGACATATTCCATCTCCTCTTGAGGGACTGGGCCCTGTCGTTTACATGCTCAAATTAATAGTTGACAGACCCAGTTAATCAGATCCAAATTTTGGCCAAAGGCTTTAAGATCAGTTCTTGGGTCCAGATAAAACAAGAGTATTTAACCATTCTTTGTTTCTTTTTCCCTTTAGCACAGGGGCTATCATCCCAATGTTTTAACATCTTCCCTAGAGGGCTCTCAGAGGGTATTTTATCCTGCGCCTTTGTTTTCTTGCCTTCCTCTTTGCTGCCTTTATTTCCCATTTCTCCCCTCTGGTTGACTGTGCTCTATCAGGAGCTCAAGCCCCCCCTCTTTTTTTGCCTTGGAGGTTTCTTCATTCTGATTCTTTTTCGCTTTGTCCATCTCCAGCCACATCCTCCATGGGAGCTTGAAGCACCTTTTGGTAGCTGGTCGGTCAGTATAAGCTCCTGATTATATTTAAAAATAAAATCCACCTTAAACAGTATGAAGTCATCTTGGAACTATGGATCAGGACTCCACTTTCGCCACGTGTCACCCAACGTGTCATTCACACATCACCCAGTCCCAATATCTTGAACATGAAGACATTACTTGGTCACCCCCATAACATTTCTTGTCTTGGCTTGTGCCCAAAACTCACGTGGTTGCCGTGGTTCCTGTCTTCAGAGCTCTTTTACCCATGTTGTCAAGAAATTCCGGTGTCTATGTTTATTCACAGATCCAGAAGTTGTTGCTTTCGGCCGAACCTCGGGGCTGCTGCAACCAGGCAGCAGGACACGTCTCCCCAGGGAAGAGCCAGAGGGTCCCCCTTTCCCGGATGGAATGTAATATCCCGGACGAGTCACCAAATTGTTGGAATCAGTAACCCTCCAGTGCCAAAAACAGACACACAAGAGACAGAAAAAATCTTGACAAGGCAATTTCTTTTGGTCAAAAGGGTGCAAGCACGTGCTCCCTCCAGCTAAGCAAACACGCAAGCACAAAATTGCTGACCGTGGCTGCCCCTTATATCCCTGACACAGTTGTACCTGCCCCTAACCCAGGATTTGTCCAGGTCAAAGGTTCACAATCTACCTCAACTGGCTAAAAGGCTTGGGGATGGGTTAGGGCATGCAGTTTGGTGGAATGGAGTCATACAGGAATCTGGAAGAAGAAACAGGACCCTTTAAACATGCAAGTCACTTAAGATGGCAACCTGAGGGATTTTTAAGAAATCTAAGAGGGTAACAAATGCTTTGATAGAAAAGATCATTTTTCTTACACTGTGGACACCTGTTCTCCTTACTTCAGCATACCCAAAACATTCCCTGTCTTTAAGATTCAGTTCAAGCCATGTATGACCTTGGGAAGTCCACTATGTGCTTTAATGATCTCATCTATAAAATGAGCAGTTTGGACTAGACCAGTGGTTCCAATTTTGTAAAAAGGAGTAGGATTCTTTTTTCAAGCAAAGCTTACACAGAACCCCAGTAAAGTAAACAATCAATCTGGAGCTGTTTGGTTGAAGTGGGGGTGGCGGGCTGAGAATCCTCTTTCGTTGGCATTGAGGGTTACTCCTGGAATACATTCACGAGCTTCTGGGACCTGGAGGAATTATTTGAGAGTCCCAGATCAGAAGTTCTCCAAGACCTTTTAGAGTTCCAAACACTACAGTCCTCTATTTCTAAATGCCTCCCCTCTGTGAAGCCGTTTTAGTACCCAGGCACCTGCAAATTCCTTCTTTTCTGCACCACTTAGCATCTACATGCATATCACACATCTTGGTCTATTTGTAAACAGATTTAGATAAGGATATTTGCCTTTGTTTCTTTTGGGTAGTGGCTCAAAACTCAGTTGGGAGACAAAATGTAAGTTAAAAAAAAATCCAGGAAATGGGGAGAGAAGCTTAGTTCATGGCCCATGGAAATCATTTTAGCATCCTGGAGCAAGTCTCCTGGCCTGGGAAATGCAAAGCTGCTAGCCTGGTGGTGCTAAGGAAGACGCAGAAGAGCCAGTGCAGACATAAGGTCCCCACACTTGATCTTCCCCCAGATCTTTCGCTAGTGCGTGATGGCCATGTCATGGTGGTTAGAAGGTCATGGAAGAGGCCTCTATGAGTTGGGTATGGCATCAGCATTCAGTGTCACTGGGGCAGCTCCTGGTGTGGATGGTTAAGTTAACTGCTGAAGACATCACCAGGAGGAGAGGCCTGGGCCTGTCACTGACACCCCACTTGCCTTAGTCATTTCCTTACCTCTGTGGGTAAAGCTTTCCTTCACTGAAAAGAGTGCCTTTTCACTATCATCAATGTGGGGGGTTGGGGAGAAGAGGCGGTTAGAAACAGCCTTTAGGCTGGATGTGATTTAGACAAGACTGACCTTACCCATTGGAGTCATGTAACGAATCTGTACCCTTTTTTCAGGTAGAGACAACATGGTTGGAGCGCCACCAACTGGCAGTGAAGAATAGTACATGATATGAACAAAAGTGTACAGTAAATAGTAAAATAAACAGCATTCAGGAATCTTCTATCAACAAAAATAATTCCAGTTAAATGCGCTTTAAAGAAAAACTATAGTAGACATCATTTTTACTAATTTTCTACTTTTGATTCTGAAGGCATGACACTGACATAGTGATCACTAATTATTAGAGTTCTCAGTGAAAAGTTTTTTTTTTTTTGACCCACTACATCTGGACTTGTAGATCCTCATTTCATTTTCTCATTTTAATTGCATATATTAATTGTTCAAAATAATTGGTTTTATTGTGGCATTTTCTTTTTTTAAATTTTTTGGCATCACTGGGGTTTGAATTCAGGATCTCATGCTTGCTTAGGTAGGTACTCTATCACTTGAGCCACTTCGCCAGCCTCATTGTGACATTTTCATACATGCTTTCAGTGATAAGATTCTTAACAGGAGTCTCTAAGTGATTACTATCACAAGAAATCCAGAAAAAGAATGTGGCAAAACTTATTGCTGAAAAGTAATCCAGGCTGCCAGAATATCTTTTGAAATATTGAATCTTAGAACCTTAGTGTTGTGAAGTCTCAAAGACATTCTAGTCCTACACTTAGCATTTTCTTAGCTAACTAAGAACTCTTTCTTCTCAGAAAATCTTATTCTACTGTCTGTGTTTAGGTTTACAACCCTTAGAGTTGGCAAAAGGGAAACCATGGCATTGCCTATTCATTTGAAATTCAATGTATACATAAGGTACAACTTAGGCCGTGATGACATTAAATTTTTCAAAAAACATGCACATAAAAATAATTACCATTAAAGAACTCGTGGGAGGAAGTACATTTATTCCAATGGTATTAGGATTGATCAAATCCATTTGAGGACTTCTCTTTCCGAATTGTCTTTGAATCTGTTTATACTGGTCATGTGGAAAATCATACTACATTGCTTTGGGTACTGCTCCTTTGCAATTAAAAATTGCATTATATAGCTCAGTCAATTCTCTTAGTCATCAGGTTTATCAAATATTGTGTAATTCTGAAAATTAAATCTTCCTAAAATATAAGCAGTCAATGGTCACATATCTGCTCCTCTCAGATTCCAGGAAACATTTCACTTTTGAAGGGGCTCAAGATGATGGTGGCTTTTGAATTAGCCACAGATACCAGGAGAGGGAAAGTTAAGCAAAACAAACCCCACAATATCCAATTAGAAAATATTTCTTTAGCTGGGTGCTGGTGGCTTACACCTGTAATCCTAGCTACTCAGGAGGCAGAAATCAGGATGTTTGCAGTTCAAAGCCAGCGCAGGCAAATAGTTCATGAGATCCTATCTTGAAAAACCCATCACAAAAAAGGGCTGGTGGAGTGGCTCAAGGTGTAGGCCCTGAGTTCGAACTCCAGTACTGAAAAACCAACCAAAACCAAATACAAACAAACAAAAAATTCCTCTAAATTCCAATTAGAAAAGTTTTAAACTGATATCGGTCCAGGGTGAGATGAGGGCGTGTGAAGGTGATGATTATCAATCTTTAAAAAGAGAAACTCAGCTCACTCCTTCAGGGTGGTTTGTATGATGCAAGTGATTGTGGAGAGTCAGACTTGGTTCCTATACCACAGAAGATGAGATGTAAAAAGAAAGGCAAGTACACGCTTTTACTGCCTTCGTGACATATCCAACACTTACACAGCAGCTCGCAGAGGCTAAAGTCAGACCTCAAGTTAAACCCGCGATTTAACTTGTCATAGTACTAGTAGTCCTTGAGTTAATATTTATTCACTTAAATTAGGTGAAATTAAACAATAGCTATCATTTTAATGACTTGAATTATTGTAAATAAGCGAGTTATAGCAATGATTGCTCTTAGCTTGACTGAGAAGGAGATTTAAGACTGGCTCTGGCACCTGCTTTATAAGTGGGAAGCCCTGAGTGCAAACCCCAGTGCCACCACCAAAAAAAGAAAAAGGGTTGCCCTCTAGATTTGAATTTTAGCTTCACCTTAGGCAAATTACTTAACATCACTGTACCTTCGTCTCCAGGTCTGTAAGATGAATTTAATAACTACTCCCTGTGAGAAATAGAAAGAAAAACCTTCTGCCTACAGCAGCATTTGCCAAGGAGAGATCATGCACGACTATACGTTTTTCGAGGTGGTCTAACCAGCAGGTGCTGCTGAGGGGCTGTGAACTTGGAGTAACTGGATGCTAGATTTTAATTCTGTCTGAATAGTCTTTCCTAAACAGTGAGCGATAGGGTTTTTGTTTGTTTGTTTGTTCATTTTCTAAACTGATTGTGTTTAGGCCTGCAGATTCATTTCAGAGTATTTAAGTCCGATCCTTAGTTCGCAATAACCACATAAAACTCCCCCGGATAGCACTTTAACAACTCCAGTGTTCCCCTCTCCGTGAATTTCTTCACTAGCCTGTGGGCCCATGTCTGGTAAGTCAATAGATTTTAGACTCACCATCTAATTTTTCCCTGTCTAGTCTATTTCTATCTAATAATCCATCCAACTCCTTTTTTATTTACTAACTCTGGTGGTCTTGATTATTTGACAGGACTAAATAAATTAATATAATTACATCACTTAGAATTGTGCTTTGCACATGGTAAGCACTGATAAGTGATAGCTATTATTATTTATATAAGATCAACATATCATTGAAACAGTTCAATTAAATCTTCTTAAAAAAAGTATACATGAATGATCATATGCTAAACCTCAGTAATAGATTATTTCTAACCCAAGTTTATAAGTAATGATGTGATGTTCAGGAAGGGAAGATTTTGACTGTCCAGTGCAAAAGAAGCTGACATGTTCAGGTCTAAGTTCAGGGTAAGAGACCTTAAAGCCTGAAGACTATTCACTGATTCTAATGTATGAATTGTTGTAATTGTAACTCTGAGCTCTTTTAGGAAATCGGGTTAAAGGTAATTAGTTGGCAGATGAGTGTCTATAAACCTGTTTCAAAAGCTCAGCATGTACACATTTGTGCACCTGTGCACATGTATTCAGTCTTGGCCTTGCAATCCAAACTTCTAGCATAGCACACAACTGTAGGCTTTTGTTGCTGAGGAAGTAGTATGATTTTTCTTAGGAAAAAGATATTGAGGCCACTTCTCACTAACTGATACAGAACAAGGCTGTATTGTTTTCCAGACCTGCTCTTCTGTGTAATCTGAAGCTCTGGGTCCTATTCCCATCCATCTGTCCTGGCAGCAGCCAGGCTATGTAGGTTTTCCTCAGTGAGGTCCAGCCTATCACCCACATCTATATATCCACACTTGCTGGGCCATTACAGCATGCATTGACCAGCTAAGAAGACTCCTGGGGTATTTTGAGTCAGCCTCCAAGTTTCGTAGAAACTTTATCTAAGCACAGAAATGAAGGGGGTCACTGAAGTCAGGGATTCCAGATAACCCTGCTTATGAATACCTGTTTCTGGAGGCCAGGAGAGAATTATTGGAGACCGCATGACAAAGATGATAGAGCCAACAGTTCAGGCCATCACAAAATGGGACCCAACGCTGTTTCACAGTCCTTTAGGTTGAAATTAATCATCTATTTAGAAGCTTCACTTCCTGTCAGTTTCCCAGTTTGTGGGAAACCCCTTCCCACAAATCAATACTGAAGAAGCTATAATAGCAAGAAGGGAACATGGGTTCTAGAAACTGACAACAAAGCACCCTCTCCCATTGCTCTTTTCTGTAAGGGCAGAGGTGGGTCCTGATGGAGGATTTGTAATGTGAGTGTTAGCAGATGGGAACAGGACAGCAGTTCTAATGTTAGGGGCTCAACATCCCCTCCTTAAACTCTTCCTGATGCTGAGTACTGCAGGGGAGAAGAGTCCCTGAGCTCACAAAACAGGAAAACTCAACACTTAAAGTGTAAAATTACATTAAAAGAAAGACCATTACATACCATCCAAAGCAAAAGTAGAGAAGAATATATTAAGAAAAGAGAACATTAGCAATTTGAAGCAAGAATAAGAAATCATAAAAAGAACAAAGTGGAAAATTACGTATTAAAGTAATTGAAAGAAAGGAGACAATATATAAGATAAATAGGACAAATAGGCTGAAGAATGAGTTGGTAAGTTGGAGGATAGGCTTAACAGAATGTTCCCAGAAGAGAACAGAAAAGAATAAAGAGATAAGGGATAAAAACACAGCTAAGTTTTACAGAGTATAGAGGTAAAAGTGTTAACCTCTATAAGGAGGAGTCCCAGAAAAGGAACAAAAATATCAGAATTGGAAATATTTGAAGAAGTGATGGTGGAGATTTCCTAGAATTAACAGGCTTGGAAAATTTTTAGTTAAATAGGCCTGTAGCATACTCCACAGAAAGGTAAAGAAAAACCCACATCTGGACAAACAAAAAGTTGAAAAGCTTTAAGAGAAAAGGCAAACATCTTGTAAAAGAGCAAGGCGCAGATGACAGAGGTCTTCCCATGAAGTACTAGATGTAGGTGACTAATGAAGTAATCCACTTCCAATTTACAATCTTGTATTCCAACCACATTCAAATGGGAGGGTTTTCCCTTGTATGAAAAAATACCACATGGAAAATACCCTGGGGAAATATTCTCACATTTAAAATATACAAACGCAGGATGAAGACAGAGGTAGAGGGGGATAAAGGGCCATAGAATATCATAGTAAACTTATTATTGTCTAAAAGTCTCCTCATTTAAGTGACCTGTGGTTAGGATAGTTAGCTTCCTTTTGGCAAAGTTATAAAAGGGAAATTCAACCCAGATGGTATGGAGAGGAAGGGAATTCCCACACATCAGCAGACCAAACAAGGATTCCTCATGGTATGTATACCCATAGCTTCTTTCTCCATATCACTCTATTAACTATTCGTGCTTTAACTGAGCATGTAGTTTCATTTCTTCTTCACCACCATTGTTTCACTGATATAACCACTGTAGCACACGCCTCTCACCTGCAACCCCTTGAACAAGAGTTTGTGGATTCTTGCACATATCACATTTAGAAAACCTAACTGACATGCACACACACACAGATATTCACACAGCCGTCCCCCAAGGCATCCCCATAGTTCGAGATGACTGGGACAAGAGATGTTGCTATCCCTGATATATTTTGGGACAAGCCCACTCAAGAAGGGCTGGTCCTTGGGACTGAGCCTTGGTTGCAGGTCTAGACTCCATCACGTCTCACAGGCCTTTGCCATGGTGTGGCTGTCAGTCTGAGGACCTCATCTGTGCTGCTGCTGCCCACTGAGATCTTGCAATAACACTGAACTTCCAAAGGACTGGGGTCAGAGACTCCACCTCTGTGCCTTGTAGATAATCAGACCTCCACAATATCAAGGAGCAGCCTTGTTATCACTGCTCCCCATGTCTCGTTTTACTCTTCTATCAAAGCAAACCTTAACTTGGAGGAACCCATGGAGATACCTGCTCTGGAACAAAGAGCAACTGTTAGAAGGGCTCAATGTGACATTCATGTCACAATCAATGTTTTTCTTCACCAAATAATCCTAGATTTTTTTATATGTGTAAGTAGTCATTTTCAAATGTGTTTTTTTAGAAACAAGACTGTTTTTCCAAAGAAAATTTTACATAGGATAACAGTATTAAAAATGTAGAAGTGGTGCTGTTTTGGGTGAAGTGGGGTTAAGGGCCCTGAGTTCTATTCTTTTGCCCTCCTGCTTCTCCTCTGAAGACCTGGACTTTGAGGTCGTCAGGTGGAGCATGGGATCCAGAATGAAAACCCAAGTGTGTGACTATCAGCCAGGGTTTTTAGCTGTAAGTAGAGAAGAAATTTATTTTCAAGCATTGCATGGCTTACCAAGCCCCTGGGAGGGAGAAAGGATAGGCTTGGACAAGGAACAATGGTCCCAAATCATAAACCAGTGAGGGTGCTACAACAGGTGCTGGGTGCAAGAATTGTGGCCTAGAGCTGTGGACTAGGACTGTCCAGTTGGCTCATGTCAGTGAGCCTGGATGGGGGAGCTGCTGCTGGAGCCATGGCTGTGGGGCCTTTGGAGGAGCTGTGCTGTGAGGCTTCTGCTGCAGCTGCCCCTCCGTGTTAGTCAGCTTTGCATCACTGTGGTGGTAAAATACCTGAAGTAAACAACTTTAAGAGGAAAAGTGTGTTTTGACTCATGGTTGCAGAGGCTTTGGTCCGTGGTCAGCTTACTCCATTACTTTAGTGTGAATTAGAATACAATAGTGCTGGGAGAATGTAGAAAAGGAGTCTGCTTTTCATGGCAGCCATGAAGAGGGGAGAGAAGAGAGAGCGAAGCAATCAATGGATTAGTTAATTGATGAGATCAGAACCCTCGTGATCTAGTTACTTCTCAAAAGCACCTACTTTGAACATTGCATGGGGACCAAGCCTTCATCATATATGCTTCTGGGGGACATTCCAGATCTAAACCATAACAAGCCTACCTCCCTGGAGTGGAGCCTGCCAAGTCCTTGCTTCTCTGCTTCATCAGTTTCTCATTTACAACCTGGGGCTGGAGTCTGTCTGGAGACAACGGCCCTTCTAAGTCACTCATCCATCCATCCATCCATTCATTCCATAGCAAACATTTCAGTTATCCTTTGATGTGTAACGACTCCAAAGCTTAGTGTGGAAACAACCATTTGATTTTATCTCATGATTTCTGAAGGTAAAAACTTCTCCACGTAGAATCAACTAGAGTCCTCTGGAATATACATATAGTGACTGATCTGATGGCTTCCTTGAATCTCTCTGTATAGCTACCCTTATCTCAACTAGCAAAAATGCTCTGTCTTTCTTATTATTGCTTATGTTTTCTCTTCAACAAAATTAGAGATAAGGGCAGAACAGGTTCTGCCTGGAAGCAAGGGGGGTGTGGGGAAGAAGGAGGGGGTAGAGGGAAGAAATGGCCCAAACAATGTATGCACATGTGAATAAACAAATTAAAAAAAAAAGAGAGATGGCTTCCTTGGTGAGGTGGGCTGGAAGCATTGATTTGACTGGGTTTCTTTCCTTCTCCATTGTGGTCACAGGCCTCTCTGTACGGACTCTCCAGTAGGATAACTGGACTTCTTACACAAAAGCCCAGAGCTCTAAGTTCTCCAACTTCTCTTTAAGGCTAGTTTTGGAGCTGGCAGAACATCACTTCCACCACACTCAAAGCATTCACAGCCCAATCCAGATTCAAAGGAAGAGAAATGCATTGCATTTTTTGATGAGAGGTATCAAAGAATTTGCAGCTATCTTTAGCCCTCCAAAAGAACCAACTATGTGCCAGGCATGGTGTTAGCATCAGGAGATACAAAACCAAATAGGGATCTGGATGTGTCATCCCAGCTCTTGGGAAATTGAGACAGAAGGATCTCAAGTTTGAGGCCCTTGGGCTACATAGTGAGTTTCAGGCAGCCTGGGTTACACAGGGTAACCCTGTCTCAAAAAACCCAAAGAACCAACAAAACTGAACAGGCTATGTGTCTGCTGTCTTCAAGGAACTCAAAGTTATACAAGGCTACAAGACAAGCAAACAAACGAGAATGGTAAATGAGAACAGAATAAAGAAACAGTGTAAACTACAAATCAATCACAAAAGTAGGTTAGCTCTAAAACTAGGACCTCACACACCCCTCTCGTGCTGTCTGTTCATCATTTGTTGACTGGTTTGCGAAGAATCAGGTGAATTCTGTTGGCATAATTGTTCTAATTTTTAAAACAAGCCTACTGCCACAGCGTCTGCACTCCCAGACCCTTATCCATGCTTCTTGTTTGACTACATGGTGTCTTGCAATATGTCTTATATCAGCATCTACCACTGTTTATCTGCAAGTGTCACTTAATAGATGTCTCTGGAGATGTCCACATAGGCCTTTAGTGACTTAAGGAGAGATTTTTAATTTACAATGACCCCATCATCTACTCCTTAGGTACTCTGGTCTGTTCCTCTCAAAATCGTTACTTTAACTTGCTGCTGTCTCTTAACTTAGGCCATGAGGGTTCGTGTGTATGTGCTATAAGGTGGACAGAGTTACATGATAAAGGCACTTATGCCGTATTTCCTCCCATGTCTAGCTGAAAACTTCAAGCTTTGAATCAATACAGTTCCTGCCTCAGAGAATTGTTGCCCGGGCAGGATTTTAAAACTTTCCACTCTTTTTGCCAGATTGATAAAGTAATCTGTAAATAACAGTAAAATGTAGAAAATATTAGAAAAGTTAAAAAAAAAGAAATTAGTCAAAATCCCATCATTTAAAATTAGTACTCTCAAAATAGAAAAACAGAGGGGACGAACAGGTTATAATACATATATACATGGAAATGTCACAGTGAAACTCCCTGTGTAGCTATTTTAAACAAACAAAAATGTTTTTGTTTTTGTTTTTTCAAAAATGGAGAACAGGAAGGTAAAACAAGTCCTGTCTGGGGATTGGTACCAGTCAGAGTGGGGAGAATTTAAAGAAAGGGTGGAGGAGGGTGAATGTGGTGGAATTATTGTGTACTCAAGTATGAAAATGGAAAAGTGAGACCTGTTGAAACTATTCCAGGAATGGGGGGAGGAGGGAACAAACGAGAATGATGGAGAAGGTGAATTCAACTAAGATATATTATAAGAACTTTTGTAAATGTCACAATGTACCCCCAGTACAACAATAATATGATAATAAGAAAGAAAAAAATAAATGAATAAAAAGTATATTTAAACAAACAAACAAACAAAAACCCTAGTATTCAACTGTTTCTTTCTGTTTATTTATTTTTAGGTAAAAGATTAACAGACATGTTTTAGAATGGTTTTAGGTTTATAGTGGATACTAGAATAGAGCAGATCATAGTGTGATAACGTTTGTTACAGTTAATGAGCCAATATTGACACTCTATCATCTAAGTCTATTATCTGCACAAAGATTTGCTCTCTTTGTGAGAGTTGTACAGTTCTATGGGTTTTGACCAATGCCTAATGGGTAGACCAGTATCTACCACTTTGGCATCATGCTGAATAGTTTCACAAGGCATCCTTTATGTTGCTAGACCCTACCATGGTATACTTCCATGTGCCACGCTGTGGTTGACTTTTCACATGAGAGCCTAACAGAAGCTTTCCTTTTTTGTTATTGCTCTCTTTCTCTACATGTTTATAAATTCCCATAAACATCACGGGGTACGCCATTCCCTTAATGATAGACATTCATGGTTTTACTTATCATATAGAATATTTTAAAATTACTCCATGGGAATAGCTTTCCAGGATCTAGATAGCATTCAAGGGAAAAATTAATTTGTAAAGAAACGGTGCCATGTGGCGTCCCCTAGCATCTCCCAGACAAAAGGCTTTTGTATGGAGGCCAGAGGCCTCAGCTGCCTGGTGAGTGCCAGTTTCCAGTTTCCGCGTGGCTGCCGCACTCCTAGGGGATGGGCTGCCCACAGAGCGGTCCTCAGGACCTCACTCCTGTGTCCACAGGAGTGGTGTGACTGGGAGGGGGCTGCCCTGGCCTGGCTCTTGCTTCCCTGCTTCCCCAGGAAGGGCTGGAAGCACTCCCTCCCTGCTGCACCCATCTAGTGCCCTGCAAAGCCCTCACCTCTACACCTGCCACTATCTTTTCCCCCACTCTGAGCTGGCTCAATGAGGGAAACAGCCCCTGTGTTGGTGGTAGTGAACTAGAAGCGTGTAAAAGATTTTGATAAAACATGTTGCTCTGATTACCCAGCAAGGTCAAAGTGCCTCATGGAAACTACAAACTATGTCATTCTGTCCAGAAGGTTTTTACCAGAGGGCAGATGACTGCAAGCATAATGCCCCTTTGCAAGTGCACACCAGAGACAAGGAGAATAATATATATATATATTTTTTTGCTGTGGAACTGATAGCCAAAAAGCTCAATATTCGCATTGCTCTGGAGTGTTGCTTTGTCACCAGCAGCTCCTTTTCAGTGCCCCATGGTAAACCTGCATGGTGGGCCTCATTATTACAGTGAGAAGTCTTGAACTCTGGGCGTTCTCAGAGGTGACACTGCTGCATGCAGCTGTTCACATGTACTGCAGGGCCCCACAGCTGGCATGAGCAAGACTGGAAGTCGAATCCAGGACAGTCAGTGCTTTCTCACCTGCTCCAGATGCTAAAGGTCAGGCCACCAGCTCTCCACAGTCTGTTCCATTCCGGGGGCGGCTCTGTGAGCCTGAGCCTATGGATCCCAGCATGTCCAGAGCCTCTGTGAGAAGCCTTGTTTGTTTTTGCCCTGGAGTCCAGCCTGTCCCCTGACCTCTGACACAGAACTATTTGTTCCAACGGCCTTCCAGACTGACATCCTGGCTCAAAACAAAGTGCAGGGAAGTCCTCTCCTCAAGCCCTGCTTTCACAGTTAGGGGGTCAGCAGGAATGAGTGGGGCAGTCAAGGGGTGATGAGTCACAAAGAGTAAAATGTTCTGTGGTTCAGGAGCTGGCAGGGCACCAACAGCTGGGAACAGCAGAGAAAACAACATAGAGACCTGGATGTGAGTGCTCCCTTTATTCCTTCTATGCTTGTATCCTTAGGCAGTTGACTCCTCCCCCGGGACTCAGTTTCCTCATCTGTAAAGCAGGGCTGTCACAGAGCAGTTACAAGGACTAATGGAAAAATTAAAGGTAAAGCACTTAGCCTACTGTCTAGCAGAAGTAAGCCTTGAAATTACCGTAGTTTTTATTATTCAGTAGTCAGGAAAACACAACAACTAGATCTCTGGGGTTCCTAGAGCTGTCAGCAGACTTTTTTCCACATGGCCAAATCAGCAGGGCACTCAACACCTTCCCGTTTGTCTTTCAGACCTTCTCCCTTCAGCAGATGTCTGTGGGTTTAGGGCAGAAACCTCTTAGACAGTAGCAGTTTCCTCAGGATTGTGACATGGAACATATCTGTAACTGAGGATCTGGCTAAACCCTAAAGATGCTACTTTGTGTGAGTTTCCTAAGATGAGGCTTGTTTTGAGACTCCTTCCCATGGCTGGCTGGCTTCACTTCATGCTCTCCTCCACACCCATGGCCAGGTTGACTGGTTAGAGGAGTGTGACAGGCTTTTGTTTCCACTGGGCTAAGTCTTTAGGAGAGAAGGGAAGAGTGCTAATGAGCTGCTGTCTCAAACATGGCTAGGCCATGAGTAATTCTACTAGGAGAGCAGGTATTCATTTGGTTCGGGCTGTTTTATCTGTTTTTTCAGAGTAGTGGGAGATTAAGTGGGATTATTTAAGCAAAAGTGTCAGCTGTGGAATTCTGTACAAATCCAGCAAGGAGGAAGATGACCGTCATTTGTCTCCCCTTGAAAGATCACGTTCAGTCCCACCGCATGCACACACCACACTATAGCCCACTCGCGTATGCACACGTGTATTTCTCCTAGCGTTTTTGCTCCCAAATGCAGCTAGGCAAACAAACACTGGGTCTCCACGCAGCGCCGCCGGCTGCGATCAATCACACGACGTCCAGCAGGTGGCGCTGCGCCCCGCGCGGACCGGCCGGCGGGTCAAAGGCTCGGAGCGCCGCCGGGAAGTGGGTCTGCGCGTGCCCGGGCCGCGGGGGCAGACAGTGGCGACGCAAACCGTGACACACAGGCCTGACGAGGGCTTTTGTCAGAAGCAGCGGGGATCTGGCGTCAGCTTCTGCCTGCCTGGCCGGAGTTCACGTTTGCTCACCACCGATGCCGGGCACTGAAGGGAGAAAGATGAGTTCATGTGAAATTGCAGGACCCGCGGTGACTCAGACGCACTTTCTGAAAGCTGGAGTCAGCGTCAGCTTCCCCGCACTTAGCGCCTGTATTTGGACTTGTAGGTCACCAGCTGTTTTCGTGTTAAAGGAAGGGTTCTAAGTATTTCAGAAGTACATTTTAATATTTGTTTTTTTTAGGACAGAGCTGTAGTGTGAGATTGTGTCATTCGTAAATCTGAAAAGAGATTGGCCTTATCCACCTGTCCCCTTCCGCATCCTCGGGTGTCCATGGGATGCAGGAAAGCTCGGACAGTACTTAGTATGTTATGCTTTGTTCTGTACCTAGCTTATGCTCTGTGGCTCTGTCTTTTGCAGTTTGAGACGTGACAGCAAAACCAGCATGGGTTTCTTTTTCTTTCCTCACAATTGTCTGGAGAGAAGATTCATTCTGACAGTAGACCTTAGCAACCTCAACAGACGTTTATTTTTTCTTTCCTCATTAAGCGGAGAATTTTCACCTTGTCACCTAAACATTTTGTAGCTTCTCTTTGGCATATCTGAATTGCTGACACCCCTACGCTGGCCCTTTTGCGGCCATTATTAAGATAAGAGTGACCTGAACATAGGTGCCGTAAATGCCATGCCGGTCAATCTGATAACCCAGGTTGCTCTAAGTGACTAATGGGCAGGTAACGTGTATAGTGTGGACACACTGGAGGAAGGGATGATTCATGTCACAGCTGGACAGCATGGGACAGGATGCCATGTCATCACAGTACTCAGAATGGCGTACAATTTAAAACCTATGAATTGCTTATCTCTGAAATTTTCCATTTAATATTTTTGGAACATTGTTGACTGTGAGGCTAACTAAAACCACAGAAATAAAAATGGTGGGTCAGGGGGCGACTACTATGTATTATTTATCTGTGTAGAAATTCAGGTGAAACTTGCAAAATATTTTTCTGGCAAGAAGCCCTGAAGGGGATTGTTCATGAAGACAGTGATGACTGGACCAGACATGGTGGTGACCGGAGTTCATCTGTTCTGAAGATTTTGGCAGACTTTGATAAAGGGGGAAAGAGTCAAGATGCAGTTAGAAATCAGAGATGAACAGCAGAACTGGAAGGGTTGGAAAGGTTTAGCTGGTGACCCAGGAGGAGCCTGGGTCATAATACCCTGGATTTACATTTGGAGAAACACTAGAGAATTAACTTGAGAGGAAGGGTCCTGGGAAGCCTCCTTTCCAGGAGGGGCTAAAGACAGCAGACTGAACTTGAGGGTTCACAGCAGCTTTCCTCAGCCACCTGAGGGTGATTCTCTCACAGGCCTCCCTCCTGTGCCTGTTCCTGTTCCTCTACCCATATTTGGAAGAAGTTCCCCAAATCCCATTCCTAGTCCTGGCTGACTGGTACCCCAGGAAAATTTCAGCTGATTTTAATTTTTTCTTTTCAACTGATGAAATCCCAAGTCTCATTGTTCCTCAAAAGTTCTCCTATAGAAATCTCCATGCCACGTTGAAATGTGCTAGTTGATTTATGTATTTTTTGATCTTTGCAGGTTTTTACTTAGAAAAACATCTTTGGGGACAGGAAAAGTAAAGTGGGAATCTTCTTGTAGCCTCTCTTCAGTCTTCTCTTCCTTTCTGGCCTAACTGGTATGGGCTTTCTCAGTACCCTGTTTATCTTTTGCTTTGGTGGAATTGGGTGAGAGCTGAGGGAAGGGGTGTGACTACACACTGGGCACCTTGCAGACACAAGTATATGAAAATCTCAGGTGAGCAAGCAAGCAAACACATAAACACCAACAATAATAAAGTCAAACATTTTTCAAACCAAGCCTAGCAGATTTATTTTTGTTCAACTAAACTCCTCCGTACAAGACAGTACACAGAAAAATGGTATTCTTATATGTACTATGTTCTCATGCATGTATACAATATTATGAATAAGTTTTGGCTTGTGGTGTAAATTCTATCCATTTCTTTCTCACTTAGAGAAGAAAATGAAGGAGTTGAAGAAGATGAAGGAGTTCTGATTCTTTGAGTGTACGTTTGTATGTCTTTTATGTAACAGGAAACAAGCTCAAACCAAAGCCTTGAACAATATTAGGTTATGACTGATCCAGCATCAGGCAGCAGAGAACAGTAAGGCTACATAAGAAAACAACTACTGTCAAGGCAATTCCATGCGGAGACCCCCACTTTCACCTGCCTCTTTCTAATATCTGACCTTTGCATAGTGGACAAGGCAGATTTGAGTGAGTTGGGAAAACTGAGACTCAACAAAAGGCTTGAGTGTATATCAGAAATGTAACTTAAGTCTCTCCAGCTCCCATCATGCTTTTAAATTTCTGCATCTCAGCCTTTGTGATTGGGGAACACCAGGTTCAAGTCTGAAAGTGCCTCAATTTCTTCTTAGAGTAGCTGAGATCAGGTGCCTCCTACAAGTCAAGAAGGCCATGAGCACATCCCCCAATGTTCAGGTGAGTGTCCTACCACTGGGTGATGCTGCCTGATGAATTCTGAGTTTATGAGACACATAGATAAGAGAGTGGCTGGAATGTTGCTCTGTATTTGCGGGCTGTCAGCACTGATTTTACATATTTGGAGAGCGTTGTAGAATGTCAGCTAGACTTTATCACACACTCCTCTTCCCTTCCTGAGGACTGTTTGCACAGTGGAGACTTCCTGTCTGTACTTTCAGCGTCTAAGTCTGCCTGCTTGCTCAAGTTTTTGTGGCCGTGTTTTACTGACTCATGCCGATGCCTGTGATAGGACTGATGACTGTTGAATGGAAAGAAGTCAGCATGGAAAGCCCAGGAATTGTCCCATAGCCTGTCCTGTGGGGTTCTGCTGATTCTTCTGAATAAGTTGCAGAGAACTTAACTTTCAGAATTCACAGTTTTACTAGTCACTCTTCTTCAAACTGAGTTAGAAAAGGGATCTATTTTGGGCTAAAGCAAAAGGGAACTGGGTGTGGCAAACATGGCCACTGCAGTATTTTTCAGTGGCCTTTGCTCCCTGCTGCTGTTTTTCATGCCAGCTGGATTTCCCAAAGCCCCAGTCTGCGGCAAGGGCTTCATGGTGAAACAGCTGAGTCACAACTTTGCGTCTCCCCTACAATTACAGACATTATCACTACCTGACATCAAAAGATGTTGGGTAGAAATGAAATACATATTAGAAAGAAGCTCTTTGGTAATAGGAAAACTGTTTTCATGAAGTGAAGGCGTATTTTCAAAAGTCTGGAGCTCAGGTTACATACCCTACAGAAACAAAAATTAAAATATCCAAGTGAATAGCACTGTAAGTTTCTAGTTAGTTCTAACATACTTTGTAGTTATTTTATCTCATGTCCATGCCAGCCCCGTCCCCCCACCCATCCTTTCCTTTCTTTGCATGTGTCTCTCAACACCTTATTCAAAATCACTTTCATTAGGAAGTCTTCTTGCCCCAATTCTTGTCCTCATAAATGTTCTGCAACTTAAATGTTCTCAAGTCATTCCCTGGGTACATCATGTCTCCAACTGATTGGAGTTTCTCTCAGAGTAGAAGCCATGCCTTTGAATGTCTCTTGGTTCTCCCTTGTGTTTGTTCCTTTCCACCAGCGAGCTGCAGCGTAAGTAGCATCCAGTCTCAGACCTCACTCATTTCCAGCTGTGTTCATGAAATGCCCTCCCTGCTGAGCTAAGAACCAAACCCCTTCCTCTGAAGCTTGTGTGAACGGTCTCTAAAATAGCCAGGACATGCCATCTAATTAAGTTTCATATTCCACTTCTACCCAAATATGACCTTTCTGAAATCATCTCCTATTAGATGACAAATCCGGATGTTTCTATCTCAAGGTTGCTATTTGCTGCATGCTTTCTGGACAGGTTTCCAGGTAACCCTAATGGTTGTGTGCTTGTAGGGAAGGAGGAGTAACTCACCTCTTCACTAAGTGGTTTTAAAAATATAACAGCATTTAAAAGCTTTTAAAGAGCAGTTCTCTTCTTCCGGCCGCTCAAGTTCTGTTTGCTTTATGATAGGAGTCTCTGTAATGCTCCACATTTGAAAACATCTGATTAGGACAGAGGCAGGTTGAAGGGCAAAAGACTGATTTTATATATATATATATATATATATATTTTTTTTTTTTTTCCTTTTATAGGGCTTTCCATTGACAGGTGTGGGAGAGAAACCACCGGGGGAAGCAGTGGTCAGTGATTTACCTCTCCATATGTTGCTCTCTCATGCAGTAGGCTAAAAAGTCCATTTCAACAAGTGAATCTCAAGCCATGGGGTGAATCAGTTAATCCTGGAACTCCCAAAGAGGTGTCAGGGACATGGAGGGCAATGGTTGGGGCTCTCACTCTTGTATCCTTCCAAAAACTGCCAGGGAAACAGATCCAAGTTGCAAGTGTGTTTTGATTTGATGTGGCCACAGGGTGACCACCCAGGCTTACTCTGGTATAGCTGGATTCCAGTTTTTAAAATAGGCCTGACTGTCCAGTTTTGGAAACTGGGAGGAGATGTCCCCTCTGCCAGGCTTGAGGTTTACTTTCCTGGGAACAGTGAGCCAAGGGTCTCATGTTTACAAAAATACCAGGCCACATGATTTTTTCCTGTCGGGGCAGAAGGAAGAGAGTTACAGAATCTCCAATAGAGCTTGCAAACTTCTGTCCCTGTGCTCTTGCCCAGCGAGAGGTTGCAGTGGTTGTTTGAGCTCTGAAAATACAAGGTAAAAATTTTCACTGCAAATCTGCATATAATTTTTCCCAAAAATATTCTTAAAGCCATATATAAAAATATCTGCACTAAAGTTTAATGCTTTGGGAAGTCTATTTTTTTGGTGAGGTTTTGGAGTGCTGTTCAGTTTCCTTTAAAACATGTACATTCTTTACCTCTTTTTTTGTGCAAATTTTATATATTTATATATGTATCAAAGTTTTTAAAATCAAGTGTTTATACAATATCTGGTGATACATAACAGCTACAAAATGAATCTCAGATCTCTAGTTGTTTTCCCACGTGGT
This sequence comes from Castor canadensis, assembly GCF_047511655.1. Classification (NCBI taxonomy): domain Eukaryota; kingdom Metazoa; phylum Chordata; class Mammalia; order Rodentia; family Castoridae; genus Castor; species Castor canadensis. The sequence continues at coordinate 97,631,934 of NC_133391.1, read as the reverse complement.
GTAGGCTAGAAGAGAAATGGCCTGCGTACACATGGCGACAGCATCCTCACCTCAGGTGACTCCCCTGGGCGTCTTGTCTACCAGCTCTTCTACCTTAAGAATGCAAACTGCTTCTTATGTAGTAGGGACAAATCACGTATTAAAAAATCTGCATAACCTACGTGTGCATGTTTTAATTGAGTCTCATATAGACTCCCTATATATAAAGTGGAGATAGATATTTTTATTTAAGACCCACGAGGTGAAGTGAGTAACCATATATTTTTGGTGTTTGTTAACTATGAAATCAAAGATTCCAAGCTACCATCAAACTGAAGAACAGAGAATCATCATTTGTTTCAAAGACTCTGAGAGTCCTGGGTTCCATAATTGCTTTTTTTTTTTTTTTTTTGGTTGGACTGGAGTTTGAACTCAGGGCTTTGGGCTTGCAAAGCAGGTGCTTTATCAATTGAGCCACACCTCCAGTCCATTTTGCTCTGGTTATTTTGGAGATGGAGGTCTCATGAACTATTTGCCTGGGCTGGCTTCCCAATCTCAGCCTCCCAAGCAGCTAGGATTACAGATGTGAGCCACTGGATCCTGGTTCATAATTTCTTTAATTAAATGGAGCCCCACAAGGGTGGAATGATAGGAGCTAAATAGTTCATGTTTAGGCAGACAGAGGTTTGACAAGTGCCAGATTTCCAGCAAGATTTAACTCTGAGTCACATTAACTATGGGTGGAAGTTTCATCGGGCAAAAGCCAATCTGCAGGTCTCTAGAAAGCACCCTAAAAACACCTTTAGAGTCCTCATGAATCAAAAATACTAAGATTCACTTTCTGCTATGCCACCATATATACTTCAAAATAAAGACTATTCAGAGCCACAAGACAAATATAAACAAAATTTGTACCATAGTAGCTACTTGGTTGATTAAAATATTTTCAATTTTCCTTTCTCTCTGTTACTTAAGCATGTGTTTGGTTTGTCTGTTGGTTACCTTATCACCTCTGGCAAGATGAGGTGAGGGCAGCTGTGGAGGTAGCTATTTGACAGAATGTAGGTGCAAGGCTAGAGGGCAGGTAGTATGCCTGCCCAGCCAGAAGCCAAAGAGAATAAAGGGACAGCCACAGCAAGACTTTCAGAATGGGTGGATTTCATGTGTAGAAAAGTTCCTTTATGGCCCTGAATGCTGGGTGCTTAGTTTATGGTTTGCACACATTCATCTTCTGGCTGGAAGGCTGGAGGCAAACAGACAGCTCATTAGGAAAATAACCAAAGAGCTAAATATAATGGAGGAAGTAAACTAGGCAGGAGATCCCAGACTGACAAGGATGGCTCACAGTCCTTCATAGGAGATCAGAGGCCAAGCAAACCAGTGCATCTATCCCTTAAAGAACAGTAATCTAGGGCTTTGTTAGACCTGGAAAGGAAGGGAGTGTCAAAAGGCCTTTTGTGGAACACACACAGCTCTGGCCCCTGAGATTCAAATCAAGATGTGGAAACTTGTGTAGCAACCACCTGTGTGCACAATGCTTAGAGACCAGCCAGGGCTTTCCAACTGCCCTCTCCCCCCACCTTTTCTTTTTATGGGCATGAAGGTTTCCTTGTAGTTGGGAAAGAGATCATTAAAAAATAAACAAGACTAAAGCAAAATGGTCCCAAGTACAATATAAAATAATGAAAAGCTGATGTTACTTACTTATTTATAGATTGAACCAAAAAATCTTAGATAATATTTTCATTGGATTTTATTCAGCAAAATATATAGGAAATATTTTAAAACCAAGACATTTTTGTTTTCATCATAGATTATACTGCCTAGTGGCAGCATGGGGAATGCATTTATGTGTATACATGTATATGTATATGTGTATATATATATATATATATATATATATATATATATATATATATATGGCATGGGCTTCTACCAGAAGTTCAACCTCTGTGTATGTGTATCTATCTATCTACTACACAAACTTATAAGTAGATCAGCAGCAAACTTGCTGAAAATTGAAATATAACAAAGTAGATTCTCCAGTTTCTTTTTCTGGTTCCTACTTCTATGTTTATTATCATTTTCTTCTTTTCCTTAGAATAGCTAATGAAACTTCTGTGTGCTTTTCTATCTTATGCATTACAAACTCTCTCAGAAAAACCTCAGAATTGTGCCTGTGTTTACTATTTTGCTCCTGAATTTCACTGAGATTTTAATTAGCATACAGTTCTTGTTTGTTTTCTTTACTTAGTTTTACTATAGTAGCAACTTTATCTATGGGTTCTTCAGACTTTGTGCTGTGAGAAGACCATCCCCACAGACCAAAAGACCTAACCCTGCCCTGGCTGCCCTGGCTCATGCCTCATTTTCTAGGCTGTGGCCTCTGGCTGGTCCTTTAGGTTCTCTGAATTCAGCTTTGTAAATGCTTACCTCACAGAGTTGTTACGAACACCAAACAAAATAATGACTATCAAAGCACTACTCAGATACAAATTATGTGTTATTATTAGTGAAGGTTTTGCTTTATACCAAGACAAAGGGACACTGGTAGTCATTCATTTGGTATGTTTTCTTTTTATTCTTATTCATTTTACATGTTTCCCCCCCCTTCTATTTCTGTCCATGGTTCTCTTCAAATTTTATAAGTTTAAATGATGTTGTCATTATTGAGTCATAACTGAGTCAGCCATTGAGAATATGAATCAGCTGAAACTCAGTCCACTAGGAACTGACACTATGGAGTCAACATCTATTGGAGACAAGAACCTTTTTTCATTATGAAGTTCTAAATGAGACCCCAAGTCAAAGTAATAAAACATCTAGGGCATAGAACCAGGAATCTCAATGGACAATAAACACAGAGTAAGAGGAATTTACAAAAGCTGGAGAGGGCAGTTTTGAACCTACAGACCTGGTAACCTATAATCATCCTTGAAGACAAGAATATCATAATCTCAGCAAACTGAATAAAGGAGGCCAACTAGTGAATCAAGACCATGGTTATGCAATGGCTTGCCTTGCAGTTCCAAAAGTTGCTGACAATAGGTTCTCTCTGTCTCTGTCTCTCTCCTTCACCCCTCCCTCTTCTCTCCCCACCCACCCACCCGGCCCGTTCCCCCATCCTTCTCATCTCTCCCCTTTCATTGAGTTTCTTGGTCCAGGAGGATTGAGCCTCTGTTAAAAGTCCATGCCTAAATTAAACTCCTGAAGCATTAATCATTAGCCACTGTCTTGTTTCTATTGTGATTGATGTATTTATAAACCAGCAATTCAAGTTCATCTGTGAAACCTAGTACTGGGAATCTCAATGTTTGATTTTGAAGTATGTCCTCATTTAGAAGTGTGATAGAGCTCAACCCCTTCTCAGAATGATAAGGTTTTATGCCTAAAAGTACAAAATACAACATACAAGATACAAGGAAACCAACTGTATTGAAGAATAGTTTTCAAATGCATTTTTAAAATGTGATAATTTTAGAGATGCTTCTTTATTAACATATTAATTGAGATCTACTGATGAATTTAATAGGAATTGAATGTTCAAAATAGGGATGAATTTATATTTTCACTTTACTTATTTAAGGTGTGTCAACAAATGTTACTGACAAAGTCACAGGTTAACTATTGTAGCTTTTTTTTTTTTTTTGCTGTACTGGGGTTTGAACTCAGGGCCTCATGCTTGCTTAGCAGGACCCTGCCACTTGAGCCACTCCACCAGCCATGGTTTGTAGTTGAAAGAAATGTTAAGTTTAAGTTACAGGTCAGTACAAATAAGCACACCTTTTCCCCATCTAGATCTGCAGATCCAAAGACTTCTATCCAAGCGGTCTCTTGGATGTGTATAGACTTCAGGGTCAGTTCCCCTACTAGAGTGGCTTCTTTGCTACTGGTTCTCCACCTGGCAAGTTTCTGTACTATGAGTATAAAGGCAAAAAGTGGTAAAATCAATTTTAGACCCAGAGTCAATGTAAGTTTAACTTGCTCTGTATTTTTGCTAAGATGATCAGATATTCCTACACTAGGTAGTCAGAGTTTGGGACTACTTGTCAAAACAAAGTTTTAGAGTCATCTTGACTTTGAGGACATCTAGTTTCTTTCAGGGAGAAAGTTGACACAAAAGTGGGCCAACAGCTAGCTAAACGTCAACTAAGGCCCACATCAAGATGTGGCATGAAAGTAGGGATGGGAAGAGGCAAGCTATATCTGGACTCAGCTATAAGAACCTAGGTGGGGTGGAGTTTTGCACAACTTCATCCCCTAGTTCTAGACCTGGGAAGCAGACTGTGGGCTCCACAAAGAACCACTGCTCCAGCACTGAGCTTGAGATACCACATGATAGAAATAAAAATAAGCCTAGCTTTAAAATGTTCTGGCTTTGGGGAACAAGGGGCTCAAGAGAGGCAAAGAATGTACTGATTTTCACAATAAAGCAACCTCGGTAGAGAATGTGTTCAAGGAAGCAAAATGATTTCATAGACCTCAGAAATCATATGCTTTAAGCTGTTCAGTAATGTAGTTTTAATTCTGGCATAATTTTTTAGGAAATGCTATTAATGTGTATAAAATTTTCAGTAAATTATATTGGCATTGGCCAAATTTTGTCAACATGGACAGAGATATTTACATAAAATGTTTATTGTGTGTATATATAGTTGTGTTTTGTTTTTCAATGTGTTATTAGCTAATCCATACAAAGAAAGATAAATAAGCATCACTTCTAAGAGAACAAATTAAAAGATAATAGACCAAAGGCATGAAACCGAGTGCTCATACCTCCTTGTTTGTTCCTGAGTCATGTATATGGTATTTCCGGATAAATATCTGATGGAGTTATATATGCATTGATAAGGGTTGAGTCAAAACTAGATGACGGAACTGCTATGAATAGAAAAAGGGAACGTTAAGTTGCTGGTAGTTTTAGGAAATGTGATCATATCCAGAGAACAATAAATTTACTTTTACTTCTGAAAATAGCCCCTTCTCTGAGCTGGTAAAGAACATGCAGTGTAGCTGGAGGAAACTATTTAGGGTGATACCTGTGGTTCCAGGAAGTGGACCTAATTGGCTCCTATTGGAGGTGGAGATTTGGGAACAGCTGTGGCTCCTCCCAAGAAGCAAAGCTGCTCAGGGAGCTAGAGTGAACTCCTGGGTGGGGCCAGCTGTTTTCGACTTGCTGCATCAACACTGTGTGCTTCACGACAGTCTGAGTGTGCCCCCATGGTGGTCTCAACATTTTTTTTTTTGAATGTCTGTGTCACTGAGAAGAAGTGGAATCTTATTTGTTCTCTGCTTTGTGGTCGTAAGTGAAAACTCTCCAGCCATGCTTACTACCATCCTCTGCACTCATGTGGTGAGCCTGGTCCATGGAATCCTCTTTTTTCATTCTCTGTCACAGAGGCTTACGGTTAAAGTCCCAACTATGGTTCTATCATTTCAAATTTTAACTATGTGGAAAAATACTACAATGAAGTTTCCCCAGGACTTATCTTTGTAGTACTTTCAATGGAATTGTGAAACATTTGGGATCCCTTGCTTCCATGAAGAATGTGTTCCCTGCTTTGCTTTATAGAAGTCATTTCCTTCCTGGAACATTTAAAAAACCACTGCACACAGCGTTCTGGAAGGATTAAGAATGACCTTTAGCTGAGAGCCAGGCAGCACAACTACAGGAGATTCTGACCTATTTTCTTTTCACACGTATCATGTTTCACCTCTATGGCAACATCCTAAAGCCAGTCTCAGGCAGACCCTAAAAGTTATCAGTGAGATGGTCTTCCGTCACTGAAAACCTTATCTAATGGTTTTTCCCATTTAAAGTGTGTGTGGGGGGGGGCTGGTATTTTCTTTTTAAAGGAGGGAATATAGATAAGGTACACATAAGTCTAACCATTTCCTTAACACTGGTTACTACTTGAGAGCTTGAAAAGCACTTTCACAACACTGTCTCATTGGACTTTTTAGACAGAAGGCTAACAGAATTATAATGTAGTTAAGAGTTATACAATTATATAATAGCTATAATTAACAACAGGGAAGAACCCTCATTAAAAAAATCATTGTATATGTTAAATGGTAAATAAAATAGATATGGCAGTTAAGGAATGAATCATGATACACAAGTAGACTTCATTTTGAAAGAAAATAAACATTTATAAAAATATCTACTACAGCCAAGCATTGTGCAAGATCTTGACGTGCCTCTTTCCACTTGATCTTTAAAGCAGGTTGGTAGAAGTCTGTGTTTTATAAAGAAGAAGAAAAATAGCTAACACTTAGAGCTGAGTAGTTTTACTGAGGGCACACAGTAATTGTACGATCTGAGAGGGAAGTCCAATGTCTATGTAACTCAAAGCCCATTGTCTCTACCTCAGGTTACATAGGTGATGTCGACCATCATTTCTTCTCTTACCTTTTGACTTTTGCCAAACCTCCAATTGAACATGATAACACCTCCTTTCACTATTGTAATAATGATTACCATTCATTGACCCCAATTAATGCATCTTATTATGGTTACTTACAGATTTCTCTTCTTACTTGTGTTATACTATATGTTCCTTGAAAGTGGGTCTTGAGTCTTACACATTCTATATTTTCAGCAGAATCTTGCATACTGTTCTGCATCTATTCTCTCATCAATGTTTTTGAGCAAAACTAAGTGAAGAGAAATGCTCATAATCCAGGAAGTTCATAAAGCAAAGAGTTCAAAAAACTTAATGTTTTTAGGATAAGGTATGTTTTTAACCCCTCTGTGAAACCTACCAAAAAAAAAAAAAAAAAGAAACCTACCAAAATGATTTTTAAAGCAGGAAATTTTTATATGAAAGGCCCAGTACAATGAAACTGGAAGGAGCTAAAATCTCAACTCAGAGGTTAGCCTGGCCCAAAAGACCAAAAATCGTATGTTCTCCCTCATATGTGGCCATTAGATCAAGGGCAAACACAACAATGGGATTGGACTTTGAGTACATGATAAAAGCGAGAGCACACAAGGGAGGGGTGAGGATAGGTAAGACACCTAAAAAATTAGCTAGCATTTGTTGCCCTCAATGCAGAGAAACTAAAGCAGATACCTTAAAAACAACTGAGGACAATAGGAAAAGGGGACCAGGAACTAGAGAAAAGGTTAGATCAAAAAGAATTAACCGCAAGAGATCAAACAAAAAAAAAAAAAAAAAAAAAAAGAATTAACCTAGAAGGTAACACACACGAACAGGAAATTAATGTGAGTCAGCTCCCTGTATAGCTATCCTTATCTCAACCAGCAAAAACCCTTGTCCCTTCCTATTATTGTTTATACTCTCTCTACAACAAAATTAGAAGGGCAAAATAGGTTCTGCTGGGTATTGAGGGAGTGGGGGGGAGAGGGAGGGGGTGGAGTGGGTGGTAAGGGAGGGGGTGGGAGCAGGGGGGAGAAATGACCCAAGCCTTGTATGCACATATGAATAATAAAATAATAAAAAAAATAAAATAAAATCTCAACTCACTAGAATTTTCCAAATATGGTGAACATAGACCAAATCAAGGGAGGCTATGGAGAACTGAAATACATCTTCTAGCTTCCAAATAGGATGCAGATTTCTCTGAAAGTGATACAAATTCCCCACTTCCACTTTCAGGACACTATTCCTTCGAAAAAGGACTGGATAGGACACAAGTGAAATGCAGAACCCTTGAAAGTTGGTTCTACTTCTCAGAGAAGAAAGGATGATCAGACACATGGAAGGAAGTTATTGGGCAAGATATGTTTATTTTCTCTGAAAATACAATCCCTATTTAGGCAGTGAGGCAGGGAGTTTGTAAAAGCAGTAATGGCTGCCAGCTTTGCACTGGTTAAGTAGATTTGAACAAACAGCTACAAATATAAATAACATATATAAAAGTAAATATTAAATATTATATTTATATATAATATAAATAACAGCATTAAATAACCAAGCAAAAGATTAGAGAGCTGGGAGTTTCCACCATGGTTCTTCCTGAATGACATCCTGCCTGGACAACTTAGTGAGAGGTGAGAATATGGCAAAAATGGCTAAAAGCCATAGTGAGCAATCAGAATCAATTCAAAGCCTGAAGCTGCATCTGCTGGCCCCTGACTCCTTTCCACAATGTGTAACAAACAGCAAAGCAGGAGAGAACTGCACTTCTTTCAGTCTATAATTTCATGTAGACGTAGGGATACTTTTAACACCAAAAGCAAATAAAGACAAAACCTAAAAACACTGAAGGAAAGAAATATTGCACTCAAAAGGCAAATGAAGAACAAACTATTAAGAAAGAGTACTCCAGGAAACCAAAGATTTTCAGATGCATATTTAACTACATTTTCAAAGAAATTTAAAAAAATATGCAAACTTCTTGTGAAATGAATTTTAAAATGAGATACAGGAGATCAAAGAAAAAGGGAAAAGAATATAAATTAAAAGAGTGATGAAAGAAATTGAACAGAATGAAACCATCATAGAAAGGAAAGTCAGAACAGATACTGTTGAAAATATTCAGGTCAGACTAGAGAGCAGAATAGTATTTAAGTGGGTGGGGGCAAATAAATTAAGAGAAGGGGGCAGTTATTAAAGACATCCACCAGACAACTAGTATATGGGATAATGATGTTCCTGAAATAGAGAACAAATGGAGCAGGGGAAAAAAATGCCCCAAATAAAATTAAAATTCCACTGAAGTAAAGGACGATGCAACTGTTCAGAAAAAAGAGATTTCAGGTGGTAAAACATACCTGATTACAAAATGATTAACAGAACATACATACTAAGTTTCTGAATTATTAGAGACAATGTAAGAATTCCATGAACAGATAGGCAGAAAAAACAAGATTCTAACGGGGGTGGGGTTTGGAGAGGAGGCTGAGCTCAGATTTTTCAATAGAAATAGTCAAATAGAAGAAGAAGGCGGCGGATAATAAAATCTAGTTAACTAAGATGAGTCAAAACAAAGTCTCAGAAAAAAAGAAGGGTAATGTAGAAGGCAAAGGTAGAATTTGAATCCACTTAAGTACAGGGAAAACCCAAACACATTAAAAAATCATGGTTAAAGAACATAATGCAAAGGTTGTAAATCCTGAACATATAAATATTATGGAATAAAAAATGCAACATAAATAAGAATTCAAAATCGTGGGTAGGAAAGTGAAGAAACTAGCTTCTATTTTTCTCCCGATTTATAGCATTGAGCCATAGCTACCACCAAAACTGCTGAATTTAACAGACAATGTTTACTTTCTCATTTCTGGAAATTAATGGTGTAAAATATCTCAAAGTTGTATTTGCAAATGAATTCTGAACACCCTCTAAACAGTTACTGCCCTTTATGGGTTTCTGAGGCTTTGAGATTTGAGGAGTGAGGCAAGGTAAGGCAGAGAATGTGAGAAGGGATTAGTGATCAAAATGTTAAACCATTCAGATAAACAAGAGAATTTCTCTGGCTAGTACTGGTGATGGTTTTGACTATAAGGAATAGTCTGAATCTCAGATATGATTAAAATATAAAATTATGATATAAATGATGGAGTATCATGAAGTTGTTGGCAAGAATGAAAAAAGTCAAGAGGGACTATCACAGAACAATATCCTAGCAATGTTGATAAGTAAAAACTTAAGTTGGAAATTTACAGTTTGATATTCTAGTAGTTACCTCTGAAACCTGAGGTTAGTGAATCAGAACACGCATCTTCTACTTTTTTACTATGTTTGGAAATTTTGCAAAGAGCAGAAATGACTTTTTACAACAGATTAAGAAAAAGACAAAAGGACACTTTTTTTTTTGATCGGCTCACCATTACAGTCATGGTCAGTGAGTTAGGACACCGTGAGTTAGGACACCGTTTGGACAAATAGCGCTGCTTAAAGGTGTCCTTTGGATTCTGTTTCCATCCTGGCAGCACTGCTTTGGGTTCATGCAGAACCCATTGTCCAAACCTGACCATCCTGCCTAGGCCTGCTCCTCCTGCCTATCCTGTTTGTGCTCTGACTCCTTGGGCCTCTAACCTTACCTTAAATTCTTTACCTCAATATTTGGACATGATGCCTTCCCCCCAGTCTCTTTTTTTGATGGGAGAAGGGAAAGAAAATACTTTTTAGTGATTTTTTTTTTTCTCCTTTAACAAGAAGACACCAGAGAATCATGCACTGCTGCCAGCACGGGTCATCAGACCCAGTCCATGCACTCCTTTGCAACTGGTCCTTTAAGGGAAGAACCTTTCACGTCATCTTTATTGTTCACTATGATCCCTGCATTATGTGCAAAACAAAGAAACACACCATCTTTTCTCCAGTACGACTTTCCTTGTTGAGTCAACACTGCTGGATGCGTCTTCCGAGTCTGGTTTGCCTTCTTCACTGGCCATCACCGTGTCACACACACTAGTGACAGGTGTCCATTCAGCTGTGCCCTGCCTGATCCCCTTCAGAGAAATGACATGCAGGTTTTTGGCTCTTGTGTAGTCAGCACAGCTGATCATGGCTCCTACCTAATGACCTAGGTAGATCTGAAATTTTGCACTGGAGGACTCACATGTCCTCACTTTGGCACCCTGAATGCCAGAAAGGGACAAAAAGGTGACAGAGTCTTCTGATTCTCTACTCCTACTGGTCTGTCTCAGGCCATTTCAGTAATGCTGTCCTGTGGACCTTGATTCACTTCTCACTCAATAGGCACAGGCTACAGGAAACATTTCTGAAAAGGGAAACTTTCAATCTAAGTGACCCAAATTTACTAAGTTTGTGGATTAGTGTTGGCACAGTGATTACTCAAAAATCAAAGAGACTGTTGGGTCCCAGCCCATGGGTCTCAGATTAAGTAAAGTTGGAGTAGTATTTCTCACAAGTTTGCAGGTGCTGCTGCTACTGCTGGTGGTGGTCAGAGGACACACCTGTGAACCACTGCTCTGATGACAGTTGGGTTAGCATGGCTGCCAGGCTATCCTTATTGAGCATGTGTCAGTTATTTTATAGCTGAAAATTTGGAGTAAAGGTCAGTGCAAAGGTGCCAAAACGGTGAAGATTTCCCTGTTTTGGGTTGAAGGGAGATTCAGATGCTGCAATGTCAGGAATGCCAGCAGCAATAACCACAACTTTATACAAACGGATGGAGACTTGGTCTGACCATGGTGGATAGCCAGACCACTTCCAGCCAGAATAGAAGAGGAGAAGGCAGTTATACTAGGAGATGAGAGATGCCGTCAGTAACCTGAGCAGTGTGAGCAGAAAGGGGGCATTTTCATAGCAGATTTAGGTGTTTACCTAAGAAGAAGACAGAGAAATGAGGCATACCTGCCTTGGGACACAGGTAGGGCAACAGATATTTCATCACCTATAAAAGAGGCTGATGTCAATAATCATTGGGGAAAAATAAACTTCATGGAAACAGAATGTGGATGAGCTGTGAGGAGACCTTGCTGGATTCCCTCAGTCACCAGATAAATTTTGGGGACCAGACCAAGTCTAAGGACAAACTCTTAAAACAGTCCTGACAGGAATTGGGGTGCAGTGGAAAAATAAGACCAGCACTCTTGTCTAGCACTCATCCTGTGAGACCCTTCTGGGTCTCTTCTTCATGGGTTGTCCCATCTCACATTAAAAGTGGTTTAAAGAGAGACTCAATTGAGAACACCTGTGAAAATGTTTGGGCAAGGCATGAAAGTGTTGGATGTTGTCAAGTGGTAAAGAAAATACTCACTGAATTTCCGTACTGTTGCTCATTTCCACTCCCACAAGGGATCCTCTTTAGCTTCAGAGCCTTTGGCATCTTCGGCCTAGCCCTGTTGTTTCAGCTTCCTGTTTGCCCACGGATAACCTCGTTACAGTCACACCACACAGATGGTCTGCCTGACTGCTGACAGCAAAAAGGCTCTTTGGCAATTTTAATAGTACAGAGAAAGTGCCTCTGGGTGACAGGGCTCTCTCCATGACATTTCTTGCTGTAACTGTAGAAACTTCCATCTAGGGAGGGCACCAGCTCTGGCCTTTGGAAAGAGGGAGTGCTCAGTCATTCTTGGGGAGGGCAGACACTATTCCTCCCTGCTCCCCTTTTCCCACGTGACAAGTTGGACCACTAACATGCTCGCTCCATTTCTGAAACTTTCCTGAAAGGAATTAGCAACATGAGAAAGCCACCAGATTGAGAACCCAAATACCAAAATGCCTCTGATTGGGCAATAAACTGAAATGCCTGGACCTGAAGAGGGAATCACATCTAGCTTCACCTCCCCAGAAATGCTTAATAAAGGCAAAGCAGCATTTGAGAGAACAAATTAAACTTGAAAGAGAAAGACTCCCCAAAAGTCCTTGTTCATGAATTTGGATAAAGTATATTCAATGAGCGGTAAAGGGCTGCTTACCACCAGGCTGCCTGGTTTTCCAACATGCTTTCTTTCTGGTACTCTCTTCTCACACAAAAAGTATTAGTTGTATACTGCTTCCCTAGGTGGGCCTTACAATCCATCATTCACTGTGTCCCCTTATTATTCATTCTCTCAGCTAAACTTATTTTGCAGCATTTATAATTGGAATCACTTTGTATAATTCATATGTCTTTTCAATGTATTTTCCTGTCACTGAGCACAAAGGCTAGATGCACACAAATATTTGTTGAATGAATGAATGAAAGTATGAAGCTATGACTGAGGAACTCATAAAAATATGCAGAGGACTTTTTGCATATTTTTCTGGCAGCTTTGGTTTAAATCACAGTAAGATTGAAGTCACCTACTTCTGTCAACCTCTCAATAGAACCATGTATGTAGGACTTGCAGGGGTGTCATAAAATACCCTAGTTTTGCTCCCTTTGTCTACCGGCTCCTTTTACTGGAGTAAAGGGTAGAAGTTGAAAAGTCAGCTGACATTGGAGAGAGGGTTTCTATAGGGAGCTGATTGGGTGCTTTTATCACAAAGTGAATGAGAGAAGCTTCATGAAGGCTTGCTTCTTAGAAAAACTGGTGACTCCTCAAGCTTGGGGGATTCAGAGGGCTAGAGGGCTGGTGTATGACTCATGACTGAAAATAAGTCTACAACAGTCAGGATGCACTTGGGAAGTTGCTACACTCTCAGTGAAGGTCAAAATTGCTAAGTTGTTTCTGGCTGGGTGGGAAGGTATGTGAGAGCTCAGGTACAAGACCTCTAATTGGGATTTTGGTCTGGCCATTTAAAAAGGGGCCCTATGCAACTAGCTTTCTACTTGAAGAGGCCAAGGGTATGCTATAGGAAGAAGTTGAGGGATGCTGGCCAAAGGAGAGGCTCTGCCAGCGTTCAGAGGCTAGACAAAGGTCCAAGGTATCCAGAGAAAACCAAGGCCATTTCAAAGGTACCATATGAGACCTCGCCTGCCTCTTACCCATTTCCTACTCTTTTCCTTCAGCCCTGGGGGAAGCTGAGCAGTTGGAGATGGGGAAAGGATGGCAAGAAGCACTCAGCTACCACTCCAAAGCAGGTTGACGCTGGAAGAGGGGAGAAGCTTTAATTTTAAATGCACCTCAGAGTATAAGGCTGGACTCAAGTTACTGAAATGAAACCTACACTAAAGGAGACTGTTTAGTGTAGCTAAAAGAGTAGCTCTTTTGGAGAAATTATCGAACTTTGCCAGAAATTTCATCTCTGAAGGCAAACAGTCCCCAAAATGGGTTAGCAGGCGGGCACCTAAGAACAAATTGTGTTGCTTTATGATTACCCTAACAGTTCCTCTAGTTCAATTTGACAATTTTTATTTAATCTGCACATAACTGGGGTATGCAGGTGTTATCCTAATTTATTAGAGATGATGGAAAGAAGATCCAGGGGTTTAGGCAAATTTCCTGGGCCACAAGTTGGTAACCTCAGAACTAGGATTCAGCTCCAGGGCATAGGACTCCATATCCCATTCCTGTCCCTCAAAACTACAAAGCATTTCAGTCTTGTTTCCTAAACTTTTAATGTCTTGCTTTTAGGATCCTGTTTCTGATCTGGACTTCCACTATCTATAAGCCAGGTCATCTGTAACCAAAGACAAGGAAACATGCTCACGTGTGCATATTAATAGAAGCAGGGAGCAGGACAGTTCACTCAGGCAAGAAAAGTGAGGCAAGGAGGGAGCAGTGGGGTAGTGATAATTGGCTACCATAGCAATACAGACTTGTCATCAGGGGCAGAGAGGGAGGAAGGATGAGGGTGGATGGAAAGGTGGCTTTGCCAACAGTCCCCAGTGTCCCCTTACAGCTGTTCTCAGCTGTGGAGTTCTGTAGCTCAGGGGGCCACGAGACCCCTGGAGACCCTCTTGGCACTCTTTGCATGAGTCAGATTTAGATAAACTCTATCCTTGGGAGAAGGGAAAAGAGAGGGAGTCATTTTCATAGCAGCCTTTTTTCCCCAAAGCATCTTACCTGTAATGAACCGTGTTAATCTCCTTTAGTAACTAGGTGACAAGCAGCACGCAGGCTTAGGGACAAAAAGGCTCTTTTAAAAACTGTTCTTTTTATAAAGACAACTGGAAAAGAAAATATGGAGCATATTCAAAGTTAAGTCAAGACTGGAAGAAATGTGTCAGCACTATGTGTGAGTTAGTTATAGCCAGGATGCTAAGAGAACTTAGCGTTATGAAAATCAGGAGCAGAGCCTTTAAAATGCTCTGGGCTGTCTCACCAGCATGAAGCCTCAATCACTGTTATGCAAGAATCTAAACCCAGGAGGGTTGTTCAGTTCTGACTGGTGGCTTGTCAGGCACATTGTTACAAATCTTTTGATATACAAATAAAAGACAAATAATTAAAAATATGCAAAAATAAAAATGTAGAAAATTTACTAGGTGCCAGGTACCTCTCTACATACACCGTGTAACAACTTCTGAGGTAGTCACTGTCTCATTCACCAATGGAAAACGAGGGTCGAGGGCTTTTACAGACTTGACTAGTTTTTGCTTGTGAGTGCAGTGCCAGGACTCTAAGCCAGGCTGTCTGAACCACTGGGCCCACACTCTGTACCATAGTACAGTTTGTTGGGCACTTTTATCACCCAATAGCTTTGTGTCATTTTCTAGTAGTGGCTGCTGGACTGTTCTCAGCCATATGGAGGAAGAATGTGTAAGCTGCTGGGTCTCATCCTGCACTATTATATGCTGTACTTAGAGCTCTTTGTCTCATCACCTGCAAAATGAAGGCAGTTGATGGGCTCCACTAGCTCTACCATTACAGGAATCTCAAATCCTTTGCTTATCCTCAGAGCATCTACCACTGGGGAATGTTGCACAAGTGCTAGACACCAAATAAATGTCAATGACATATGTTGAATTTAAAGAAACATCAGGCAAATATAGAAGCTTTAATGAAGCTAGACTGTTGTACTTCCCCACCATGATCTTGAGAAGTAAAGGTATTGAAAAAAATCAGGTATCTTCAAGTTATGATAAATGATAAAAGTAGCTTTTAAAATCATTTCATTTCATATTCCAAATCATTACAAACTATTTAGATGGTCAGG
This sequence comes from Castor canadensis, assembly GCF_047511655.1. Taxonomy (NCBI): domain Eukaryota; kingdom Metazoa; phylum Chordata; class Mammalia; order Rodentia; family Castoridae; genus Castor; species Castor canadensis. The sequence goes on along the minus strand of NC_133391.1, from coordinate 97,616,491 downwards.
TTCCAGAGATCACAAGAGGTGTGAATGCTAATATTGGAAAGAGGCGTCATCTTTGAGAGTGTCCAGTTAGTTAATCATGGCAAAAGGACTCCCAAAGTACAGTCAGTCTGCCTTGGCAACAAATCTGCCATTGTCAACCAATGCCTTCATCATGACTTTATAAGATAAAGCGTCAAGACACATAAACCTGAAGGAGACAGTGGATTCTTGTAGTAATCCAAATTCTCTAGTCACATAAATTAAAATATGACCTATATGAGTAGTCTGCCCATTCATTCTTTCAATAAATTATTACTGAGCACCTTTTATGTACCAAACATTAAGCTGGGGAATTGGGACACTCTGGTGAACAAGATAGTCTCTACTTCCATGGAAATTAGTAACGTAACAATATTCAGTTATGAGTGCTACAAAGGACAAGTATAAAATGAAACAGCACATATACCGGGGTGACCTGAGTTCATCTGGAAAGTTAGAGAATGCATACATGGAGATCTTAAGGCTGAGAAGGACTTGGCTAAGTGAGGCAGAGGAGGAGGGTACAGCTGGTGGTGCAGAGATTACTTAGTGTGTAAGGCCTTGGGATGGGAGGAGCAGTGTGTATTGGAGAACCTGAAGGCAGGCCTGTGTGATTGGGGTGCAGAGAGTGGGAGTAGCAGGAAATGAGACTGGTAAGGTAGATCAGGCCGCCCACATAAAAACACAATGGGGCTTTGTAAGGCTTGTTGGAATTCATGAAGTACGAAGGGCAGTCAGCCGCATTCCCCTAGAAGTCCCAGCTTCTAACCTGCTGGCTAATGCAAACATGCTGGCTAATTATGTGGGCTCATTTTTAGGAAGCACTCCCACATTTCACAGACCTAGATATGGAGTTTTTATTGTCCATCTGCAAATACTCACATTATACCACAATCTAATAGTAAGAAAAACCAGCCTGGCTGGTCAGTTGAATCAGGCAGGCAGAAGCTGAAAATGACACATCGCCACCACTGCACACAGCTTGAGAATTAAGCAATCATGAAATATCAGAGCCACCTGCTGCCACTGCCAGCCTCTTGGGCCCAATCTCAGGAAGGTAAAACCAGAAGACCAGGTATGTATATGTCTAGCATTCAATAAAACAAACCCCAAACACCTCATCTTGAAACCTCAAGCTTCTCTCTGTTTCTGCCTCCTTTGCAGTCAAAATGGATTTGTTCTCAACTGGAAAAAACAATGCTTCAACAAACACACCTTATTGGAGTGGGAAGATAATCACTCCATAATTTAAATAGGTATTTTTCACATAACTCTCAAATGCTTTAGATAATGAAACTTCTTTCACTGGTCAATATGGAGGCCTATTTTCACTTTAGATCTGAGGAAGAGTCAAGCTAAAAGGCAAGTTCAGTGTTAGATGCCCAATGGGGGAAGATCTGGCCCAGCTGCTGACACAAGGACAACTTTTGGAGCCTCATTTATTCATTCTTGAGGCTCCTCATAACCTAGTTAGAGTCACTGCTGGCACTGTTTCATGTTTAATGCTTAAATGAAGAGTCCTTCTTTTTCTCCTACATTATTTCTTCATGAAATATATTAAACTGGAGGTTAAGGATTCAGCTAGTATTGTGCTTAAGCTTAATTCAAACTGGTTACCTGCTAAAGCTGGAACCTGTTCCTGGGATAGTCCTTAATAGGAAGAGAAAACAATAATGTAAGACTGTACTCCTCCCTCTACTGCACTGCTCCACTTTCAAACATAGTTAAGACTGACATTCAACAGTAAAGGAACATAGAAGAAATTTGTTCTCAAAAAGTATTTTGACCTCCTTTCAAATTTATTCTATCCTTTCAGACAAATCAACTCACCAAGAATAATCCACTAGACATCACCCCGATTCTCATATTCTACCTCTCTGGACTTGAAAGGGTTTTTTTTTTTTTACCCCATGTGATATCACTAGAATTGTCACTTTGTGATTAGTCTTGCCCTATGTAAAAACAGGAATGCAGAATGGAAAAGTGATTATAAACACAGATGCTGAGGTCAGGCTTCCCTGGTGCCACCATTTACTAGATGTTTAATAGGCAAGCTTCTTTTCTACACCTCAGTTTACTCATGTGTAAAATGGAGATAATAGGTGAAGAGAAATGGGATGATATATGCAAAACTGCAACAAATAGGAAACCCTCAATAAATGGTAACTGGGATTCTTGTTCCCTTTCTGATGTTGCCTTTAAGGGGGAATATCCTACATTTACATAACAGGCAGAGTCCTGGAGCATATACTCTGTTTCCTAGAGTCACCCATAAGTCATATCTCTGTCCCAGAAGACTGTTTATATTAGGGAATCAGAGAGTATTTTGTAATGACTTTTTTTTTTTAAAGACAAAGTTAAGAGCCTTGAAATGAGACAAAGGAACAACAAGTACCAGAATTGCAAAGTTAACATTTTTTTATTGAACTGAAACTGGTGTAGAACAACAGGAGCTGCCACAGTTGCTATACTTGGTAACAACTGAAAAGCCCCTGTAACATTTTACCCTTTGGAGGCCTGACATGGTTTGGGTGAAAACAGCATATATATATATATGTGTGTGTATGTATATATATATATATATACACACACACACATATATATATATATATATATATATATATATACACTTCAAAATCATTTGAAATGGGCCTCACATCTTTGTTCAATTTCCATGTTACAAAGAACATTGATAACACCTGTGACCTACATTTAGCAGTGTCGAGTTAGTATCTTTTCCCAAAAAATTCCTCTCAAAGTGCTGGCTATTGATTTTTCTCCACCCAGCACATATAAGAAAAGGATTTAGTAACACTTGGGCAAGTAATAAACTGTCTCCAAGAGTGGTAAAGGTATACCAAGCATACTGACTTGACACCCTGCAGGTGAACTGTTCACAGGGGTTCAGCCAAGTTGCAGAAGCAAAGAATGCACTGATGGAAAGGGTAAGGCACCCAGGTAGTGTCTGAGCTGACTGCCCATTTTTGTCTAATCTTCATCTCTACATCTTGCTTCCGACATGCAAGTGTGCATTTGTTTTGCATAAGGTAAATAAAATACTTTAAGGGAAAAGAAAATTCCTATAGAGGTTATAAAATCAATTGGAGAAAAAGGAAAATTAATACTGAATTTTTATAATTAATGGATGGAGTGATAATAAAAACTGATCACACCAACAACTTCTGTGCTAGCAACTACAAACCCTAAGTTGAGAGTTAATCCCTCGAAAATACTTCAAGGGAAATAATCAGCAAGATAGGAGATGAAATCTCCACATTATAAAAGTAGTTAATGTCCTTTCAGTTTGGTTTAAGTTAGGTACTCATTCAATATGAAGTTTATGGGCATTGCTAAAACTCTTCAAGTTCAAATTATTTTAGGTGAAATGTGACAAAAAATAATAGCACAACTAATTCTTTAATTTTGACAATGCTATTTTACATTTACTGTTCCTCAAAGCAAAAACAAAAGATGAAGTTCTTCCACCAGAGTAACTGGTACCAAGTGCTGCTCCTTTCTTTAGCAAGCATTCTCAGGATTTAAAAAATCTTAAAGTAGGGTATGAAAAAATGATTATAAATATTTTAATAGGCTCATGCCCATCTTCAAAGGGGATAGTAGTAGGGCAATAGTAGATTCAGAGACTTACAGCTTTCAATTTTGCAACTGATAAACATAAACATTTTGTAAGAATCTGTCCAATGTATACAATAACATCTAAATTAAGGCTTTCACTGGTGTGTGGTAAAGTCTATGGGTATGCAACGCTGGATTTCCATAAAGTATCTCCAGCTTCCATTGTTACCCAACCTGTAAACCAGAAGATGTACTGATGCAGGTGGGTAGGAGCTCCAAGGGGTAATGATTAACTAACTGGGAAGGCTAATTTGTAAACAGGTTCTGAAATGAGAGCTGGCAGTGAAACAACTGAGGAGGTACCTCAGATCATGCAGAGGGAAAAAGTGATTTGTACATGCTGATGGAGAATGGCTTAGGAAAAAAATGCCAATAGTTGACCTTTAGTTCAAGCTTTCAAAATTAAGTCTTAAAAGTTTTAGAACTCACCTAAGCCAATGGTTCTCAAACTTCGGCTTGTAAAAGTTACCTATAAGAAACTTGTGAAAACGCAAATACCTGGGCTCTACCCAGAGATTCTAATTTGGGTAATGTGAGTGGTTCAAGAACCTTGCTTTTGAGAAACATTGCTCATAACAAATAGCAGCACACAATCTTTGATTAAAAGGCCAAGACGTCCGAGAAATAATTGAGATCATTACCTATAGACAAATCCCTCAAAAGACTCTACCAGAACAATATGAGGACTAAATTTAGCCCCAAATAAGTTTCCTTTCCTTTCCTTTTCAACTGGAAGTTTTAAATAAATCAACATTTAATGATTGTACCAATTCTGAGGTAAAGGGAAGAGCACCAGGGATCTCAGGGTTAAAAGAAATAGAATTCCCTCGGAGGTCCATGCTACATACTAATTAAATTTCTGCAATAATATTTTAGAGTTGTAGTGTAAAGGCATCTTGTTTCAGTCTTTGTATAATATGTATATTTTTGTATACTTTTAATATATTTCTAATCTTTCCAGTAATGTTTTAGAAAGAACTCCGAAGAGGTAAGTTAATCTCCATATTCTGTCATTTTCCCTAGATACCAACATTTTCTGGTTTACAGTGATACACAACAAAGTTACTTATTTATTTTCTTGGATGCTGGAGACAAACATCTTTATTAAAGATACTACCAAAATTTTGGCAAACATTTTAAAACAGATTTGTAAACATAATGCTTCCCTTTTCAACTGGCAGCACTCTGAAAAGACAATATGATACGACAACACAACTTGAATCAAATGCCTTGTATTTTTGACCACATAACTTATGTTCCCACATGATAAAACAAGTGATAGTTTAAATCAACGTCAACAGATAAACTCCATGAAATGAAAGTTTGTGCTGTTTGATGAATCACAGTATGTATGGTTAAATATATCCACTCTTTTTATATTCCTGGCATCCAGGATGAAAAAAAATCTTTAAATATACATTTCATGTAGGTAATAGCTTCTTTGCATATCTCTCTTCAAAAAATACTTTATAGCAGTATATAAATAGGTTACCTACACATTTAATTTTATAATTTCGCCCCAAAACTATAGATCTCTTTCATTTTTATAGCATATCAATTTTTGCCCAACATTAATAAAGCTGACAAACTGTTGAAATGGAAATGCTTTTGTCTTCCACAATAGAAGTAGCAATTTGACAGGAAAAAAAAAAAAAAAAACAAAAAAACCCAAACAAACCTACAGTAACACTCATCAGTTGTTTAACCTGAGCGTTTGGCCTACTGAGAGTAGCAGCTTTTTTCCTCCACGCACGCTCACATCCATGTCACCTCTGCACACATACAGGTAGAGCACACGCTTTCAGACGCTGGTAGGCCACAGTGTGCTTCCCATTGCTTTAATCACTGGGAAGCTGTGTAGCTAATTAACCACACTATGCACACAACTAGCAAACACCTTAAGGCAATCATTGCAGTGGGGGTTAACTTGCAGAGCAGATTTAATATTCTAGATCAAATCAGCCTTTATATACATATGTGTATAAAATCTATACACATACTCACACAACTTGCTATACTTTAACCCTCCAAAACAATGTTTTAATTTTTTTTGTATTTTGTGCAAATATCTAAATATTCTACCATTTAAGGCAAAGAGTTCGCATTAAGAAAAGTCAGAAAATAGGCTTATGTTTATCCAAAAGCATTTCACTTGCACATTACTGTTTTTTTTTTTAAATACACGCAACTTTTGTATGGACATTGGATCCCCAATATCTAAAAAATCATTTCTAATGACAAACACAAGTTTTCAAGGAAAAAAATTGATTTGAAGTATAGACATTGGATCCCCAATGTCTAATAAAAGGTTTCTATTAACAAACACAAGTCTTGAAAGAGGAAAAAAAGGACCAGAAAAAAACAGCTTCAAAATGCAGGGAAGCAAAGTAAAATGAAAAAAAAAAAAAAAGTAACTCAAGTTTACTAATACTGAAACTTCTCACAGGCAAAGTTTCATCTTTTTAGAATCTAGAGCAACTCATTTGGAATTTTAAATAAATAAGCTTAAGTTTATTCACATCTTCTGGTCTAAGCAGAGTTCTAGTGCCATGACTCTGCTTGCTGTTGGTCAAATTCACCTATTAGTCTTTTGATGTGAGCCAGCTTGTTATGAAGATACTCGCATCTGTATTTCTCTTCATGGTAATTGGGACTAGACTGCAGATGAAAGAAATAATGAGGAGTTAGGTTGCAGAATTCTTTCCTAACATTTCTCAAAAACAGGCCAGAAAACAAATAGTCATAGTACCTTACCTGCTTGATCTTCTGATATTCTTGTAAGACTTCTGCATGAACATTCTACAAAAGTAAAAATTAGACATCAGAAAAGAATAACTTTTTGGCAATATAATAGCTAACATGCATTTGGCAAGGTGTAGGAAATATTGATGGTGAGACTATAACTTGGTACAATCTTTTTTTTGGTGGTACTGAGATTTTGAATTCAGGGCCTCATGGTTGCTAAGCAGGACCCTATCACTTGAGCCACTCATGCCACTCCTTTATTATTGCTTTAGCTATTTTTCAGATAGGATCTTGGACCTTTTCCCCAGGGCTGGCCTTGGTCCATGTTCTTTCTACCTAAGCCTCCTCTGTAGCTGGGATTATAGAAGTATGTTACCACGCCTGCACTGGTTTTAAACACAAAACGAAACAAAAACATTTTTATTAGCAAAAACTAACTGTACAAAGGGGTTTCATTGTGATATTTACAGGTTGCATATCATGTACTTTGATCATATTTATCCCATGTATGTTACTCTTTCTTAGCTACCCTCCCTCCTCCTTTTTAACAGTTTTGGTGGGTTTCATTGTACTATTTATATATATATATATATATATATATATATATATATATATATATATAATGTACTTCTGTAATATTCAGCCCCTCCCTCCTCCACCTTGTTGAGATGGGGTCTCACTAACTTTTTAGGGTTCAAACTGTGATCTTCTCAACCTCCACCTCTCAAGTAAATGGGATTATAGGCATGCACTACCATGCCTGGCCCAGTTCAATCTTTATGAAAGGCAATTTGGCAAGAGCTATTGAAATAGCAAGTGGAAAACAAACTCAGTGATTCTACGTATACTACACATCTACTTGCCCCTGAGTAAGATGACATACACAGAAGGTTATTCACTGCAGCACTGCAAAGCAAAAGACGGTAAGCTATATCAAAACGTCCATCAAACTACACAATGGATATTAAGAGGACATTAAAAATGAGGAAGCTCTTTCTGTACTGATATAGAATGTTGTTTAGTAAAAAAAGATAATGTAAAACAATAAGGACAGCTTGATACCATTTATTTAAAGAGGTAGATTATTATTATATTCTAATAATTTTATTACTTTTAAGATGTACATTTTTTCTAGCTCTAACAAAACCAGGATAACCAACAATGGATCATGAGTTAATTTACTGGGATACAGCATAATAATGCCTCTTACAATGAAAGAAAATGTAGACTCAATTAATGTACATATGTGAATTTACTTGTATGTATACATTTACATTGTAAACACATATATATAATACATACTTCTGAAAGAGTACATGGACAACCAGTAGTAATGATATCCACTAGAGGGGAAATCAGGTAGCTGGGGGAAAATAGCTAGTTAGCCCTCCTGTACCATGTACCAAGCATGGATCTGAGCAGTTTACAAATGCCTCCCTACAGCCCTACATTTATTAGTCACAATTCTATGATGACCCTATTTTGTGGATGGGGAATTTGAGGGAAAATGGCATTAAGTAACTTGCCAAGGTCACGCAAGTATTAAATGACAGAGCTGGGAATCTAGTAGCTCCAGAGCCCACTCCTAACCACTAAGCAATCAGTTTAAATATAATCATGTAAACTAATAAATAAATGTATAGGAAAGCATAAGCCCCAAACTACTACATCAACAACTTCTTGTACTCCTAAATACCTCTGGCAAAGTCTTTAACTCTCACCAGCTTATTGAAGAGGTAAAGGCCTGCTAATATGAGACATAAGGAATCTCTAGGACATAAATGCTCTTGGGCTATTTTTCCTATTGTGGGGAAACTCATTCATTCTCTCACGGATGTTCCAGTCAGGACAAGGGGAGTGGGTTAGTGGGTTGGGTCACAGGTACCATAACCACCTATGGCTGTGAAGTATGCCCAAGTTATTTGGCCTATGCAAAGATGGAATAGAAATACAAATTTCTATCATGTTTTTGCTAAGAGCTATGAAAAAAATCAGGAGGCAGGTGAAGAATCTACTGTTCTCTGTTGGTTGTAGCAATATTACCACACAGGGTGAAAAAGTAAAAATAGACTAATGGGGGTTAATAAGTGTCAGTCTTTGGAATGGCTAGAAGCACCAAACTTCTTACTGGAGCCCAAACCTCTGTAGTATTATGTCCCCTTTCTATCCCATGTCTACAATGTCCCTTCGAGGTCTATAACCTAATTCGGAGTTTATATAAATAATAATTAAAAGACTTACTTGAAATAGCTCAGTTTGGGGGGAAAGTCTATAGTTTGAGATGAGCAGGCAGCATAATCAAATATTTAAATGAATCCAAGATCTAACTTTTTCTCTATTTATTTTGTGTTTGATATTTTTCTCAATACATGATATAGTGGCAGAAAGTTTCTTCTATACAGTTTATTTAATTTCAAGAACTAATTCAAATATTAAGTTTCCTAAAGCAACAGAGAAGCAGGTCTGCAAGTGGGGTTGCTCTAACAGTCAGGCTGGGGTTGTTGGGGCAGGGAAATAAAGAAGGTAAAATATGAAAGTCAGTCTATCCAGGAACAAATCTATTTACCTGATACTCTTTTGAGCCTGGAGAAAGGCGTTTTCTTTGTGCATCCAATTTGATAAATCTTCTGGCTACAGTCTCCATCCTGGCATGCAAAGCCCTGTACTCATCATACTCAGCATTGAAGTCATCCTTGTAATTCTGGCGCTGCTCATAGGAGACGATTGCAATATATTTTCTAATAAGAAAAAAAGGTAAATGAAGAGCAGCTGCAGAATAAATATGATAGCAAGAGTCTGAGATTGAAACCACTTAGAAACTATCCTCACATGTACTGCTAGTATTTAATGCCCCTCCACTACTGGTTTGCTCCCAGGTCACTCCTTCATAGGACCTTCCAGGTGAAATGGTCATACAGGGAGGCTTAAGAGCATTCATGAAGGAGAACAAATGTGAAAAAAAACGTGGTAGCAGTGGAATGAAAATGCAATGTCAAAAGAAAACAGAATTTACTCTATCCAAAATAATTCATTACAACACTAATTACCACAGAGGCCAACCCATCTGTTAAAGTTATCAAGACAGAAGGACTTGATTGGTAATGTGACACAAGGAGAATGCCATGCAGTCATTAAGTGAAGTCAAAGCTGTCCCCGCATCCACTGCTTTATGGGGTGGTATCTGTCATTCACCTTTCAGACCTGTGACATGCAGAAATCAACAATGTGCCTCTGCCCTGCTCCCTCTATTGTTTTTCTCACATTTTTTTAACTAGACAAAAGGGAATTGTTTATAATTTTTTAGAGTGAGAGACAAAAAAAAAAACCCAATTATTTTCCTTTCTCTTCTCTCCCCTCTGTCTCTTTCTCACTGTACTGGGGCTTGAACTCAGGGCCTTGTGCTTGCCAGGTAGGCACTCTACCACGAGCCACAGTCCCAGCCATTTTTGGGAGAGTCTCTTTTTTTACCCAGACTGTTCTGGACCTTGATCCTATTCATGTTTCCCATGTAGCTGAGATGACAGGTGTGTACCACCATGCTCAGTTATTGGCTGGGATGGGGTTGCCCAGGCTGACCTTAAATGGTAATCCTACCATTCCACCTCCTGCTCGCTAGAATTACAGGTATGAGCCACTAAGCCCAGCTTTTTTTAGTTTTTTTTTTTTAAACACTTAATATGTCATACAATATGCAACAGACAACTAGTTTTGTCCTATAAATTTTACTTCTTTAATAAAATGCCACAAATCTGTGTTTTCCTTTGGGATGTGAATACTCCTTGGGACATGATAAATGAAAACCACCTTCCAAGTATGTCATTTTATCCAGTGGCAAGTAAGTTAAAACAGCATTTTAATATTAAAACAAACAATATTATTTGTTTATGAACATGGGAGCTGGGATCAGGTTTGGTTCTCTGCACTCTGTGCTTCTGTCATGGAACGCCAAAAATCCCTTGATTATTTGAGATAAAAACTGAGATTTCAGGCAGGCGGTGGGAGCTTCAGGATGCACCCTGGATGTATACATTTATTCTGCACTGTGGCAGCATCTCGGAGTTTAGTCTTCTCCAAATGGTTTTATACAATTTTACCAGTTTTATTTAAGTTGCTATATCACAGATGCCTCACTGGAAATGTGAGAAAAGTGATGCAGTGAGCAAACTTAGTGTCCTCATTAATATTTTTATTTGAGCTGAGTTAGACAGTGTGGAGGTCTAAGTGTAATTGAGACAGCAGTAGTATGCTGATTTAGAGCTACCCTGCTGGTGTCTCAGTTGTATAAGGCACACTGCCAGCCAAGCAGGGAAGCAAGCAATCCTCTCTAAACACGGCTGTCTTCACTGCACACCAGAGAGCCCAGAGGGAGGAAGAAGTTACTGGGGATAAGCACAGATAAGCAAAATGTTGTGTAATATATTTATATCACTTTCTCAAAATCACACCTTTAGTATTTTATATAATAATTTCCTTGAAGAAAAACAAGAAACTGGTCGGCAATTGTATTGCTGTCTGATTATACTGTCATTTCACTATTTTCTTTTTTTTTTAACAAAAATGGTTTTATAAGTCGGTTCTTAAAGCAGTGATAGAATAAAAATTCCTACAATTTGAATAATTCACACCCACAAGCAATGAAGAGTCTTATTGTATAAACACCTGCAATATTGTGGTTAAGTAGGAATTATTCGAAGGCTAATCATTTAGGCTTTATTGTACTGTTTTTCTTATGAAAAGACAGTTACCTCTCTTAGGAGGTAACTTACGTTCTGTATTTTTAATCATTTTCTCTTTTTTTAGAAAATTTGTTGTATTTCTATAAAATTTAGTTTTTGGTAAATAAATAGCTTTTATTTAAATAAATTAAGCACACAACCACAGTCCTAGAAACATAACACACAAAATTGCACTGAGACAGATGCAGCAACAGCCTTAGACCAGTAACCCAAAAAAAAAAAACCTTTTAAATATAGAATTAGCTAATTAGGTTGGCAAAACACAGCAACAGCCTTGAATCCATGGGGAAAAGTGTAGATGATTTTTTAGTCTCTTCACATGATTTTATTTTATATATATATATATATATATACATATGAGGAATTCTAAATCCTTCACAAGAGAATGAGCAGCAACTTGATGGCTGTGACTTGAGGGGCTGACTTGGAGGAGTGGGAACGTGACAGAGGTGACCTCTCAGCAATAGAGCCAGGGGTTGTCTTGGAAGCTTGGCTGCAGACTTCTGGCCCTTCCTGGGTCCCTTGAAAATAGCTGCTCTTCAAGGCTCCCCCCGACAGAACTCTATACCCATACACTACCTCAGATAGCAGAGTACTTAGTATCATTTCTCCAGGTCCTGTTAGTTAAGAAATGATAACTAGCATTATACTTGCGTGCTGTCTCATTCCCCAAGAACTACAGTTGTCACACTATTGTTGAGGCATAGATTTTAAATTTAAGATGTCTTGTACTCTGGAGAAAACAAGGCTAAGAGCATAGCTCAACTTTGCCCATTATTAGATGCCATTTAATAGAGAAAACATGCTGATACAGCACAGTCTTAATTTTTGACCTACATTCCAGCTATTTTGCACATTCGTTCATTTTCAAAACTATCTGCTGTCCTATCAGTCTGTTCTTTCATTCTCCATTTTCTAAGCTCTGGCCACTTAATTATTATCTTCTTACAAAAGCCTTTTATTCTGTAAAAAAAAGCTAGAATTATGTCTCCAAGTTATAATTTCTGTGATAACCAGTTACAAAAATGTCCTCAGCTCAGTGTTTAGCAACTTGTTGTCATGCAAGAAAAACATTATAACTGACTAAAGTGAAATTATCAAATTTTACATTCTCTCCTCTTAAAATTAGTTTGCGGGCAGACCTTTATTTAAATAAAAACCAACCCATCTCTAGTCTGTATTATTAATGCAGAGGTTCAAGCACTTTGTCAGTAGTAAACCATCGCTTTTGGGGGCCCAAGTGAATGGCTGTGCATTGATAGACTGTCAGCTTTGAAGAGTCAGATCCCTGAAATCTTCCATAATCAAATGCTTGGCCTGGCTCTGGAACAAAGGACAGGCTTCTCTGTACTTAAAGGCCAATGAACACAGTTCAGAGCAGGGGGAGGCACAACCTGCTCATGCAGACAAGGGTGGATTTGGGATAGCAGGCTTAATGGCAGCCTTTCAATTGTAGGGGTGGTTCCAGGACTCTTTCTGGAATTTCATACTTTTTTGATTTGCAAATTATGGGAAAAGAATTTGCAAACTTTCTAAAATTAAACCGATCTCTCCAGGCAGACAGATAAACTTACATCAAATAATCTGGGAGTTCAATTGTTGAAGAAGGCTCCATGGAGGCAGTACAATCCTCTTTAACTTCTATGAAGGAAAAAAAAATCAGAGCGTTCATTAACTAGTATGGTTATCAAATATCTGTAATTCCAAACTAGATTAGAAACATCTGGAATACTTTTCCTCAAATTCTATTATTCCATCTCAATAAGCAACAGCGAGCAAGGAATACAATTGAACACAAACAATAGAGGTCCTATGACCAGCGCCAGCAGAACTGAGACCAGGCATTTAAAGTACCCTGGCTACTGCAGTGTCTGCACAATAAAGGAATTCCATCTTAACTCAAGGTCAGTCTTCTATTCTTTCAACAACAGTTGTGGCATCTGCCCAGCAATTCAAGACTGTGGTGGCAGATGCAGCCAGACAATGGGAAATACAAATTTTACATCAACATCTACTTTTCATGGGATTCAAACAAGGCAGAAAAACAATAAAATCAGGTAGCAGAATGCTTTGGCCACTATATTTTTATTGCCATCCTTTTTGCATGCAGACAGTGGAATTGGGTAGGATGTTTTCCTATTGTTTAAAATAAGATATTATTGAATATTGATTTATACTCTTCTAATCTCTAGTCTTCATAATACTAAACAGTCTTTTTAAATACAAAAGTTCCAGTCACCTATAAATGTGCTGACAAAGTATTCTCAGTATTCTATTTGTTTAAATGTACCATTTTCAGAAACTGTTTTTGTTATTATTATTTTTTTAATCATCCAAAACACAGTTAACTTAAACCTTGATTTGTCTGGTGCAAATATCTGTGAATATCTGACAATTTCTCAGTCTTATATTTTAAAAGACAAAGTACATTAAATAAATTACATAGACTTGCTGGGCTTATTGTTTACCTATATATATTTGATTCAGGTTTGGGCACAGGAACATGCTTTTATAACAGCCTGAATCTTCAAGGGAAAGCATCGAGTACAGGACACTTTTCCTTTGCCACAGATACCAGAAAAGTTCCAACAGAAACAGAGGATGTGGGTGTAAGGAAAGATTTTTTTGGTGGGACTGGAGTTTGAACTCAGGGCTTTGAGCCTGCAAAGCAGGCCACTTGAGCCACACCTCCAGTCTAAGAATGTGGATCTAAATCTGTCCATGGTTTGTACTGATCCTACTTGGTTCTGAAGGGTTTTCCTGTATACCCTCTGGGAAGGATTCCAAAAGACAAGGCCTGTTTCTCCAGGTCTACAACTCTGAGAACACTCAAAACTCTGCTATAGGTCTCAACATACTGGAATCTAGTCTTTCTGGCACTCTGCTCTGACTCAGGATCACCCCTGAGGGTAGATAGCAGAGGATGCCTGAGAACCTGGGTTATTAAAACCCTGAATCATGGCTTTTCTTGACCTGACAAATTCAAATATGGAAGTGTTGAAGGGAAAAAAAGCTTGCACATGGGCCTTTATATAGTATTACACTGATCTGTATATCAACAAGATATGCTTTGACATGCGATATGACCAATCCAGGTCATCAAAGACACTGTGTCATACTATTCTACAATTCCTTCTTTGGAAGTAGCAGTAAAAGAAAACAATCAGAGCTTCTCACATATGGCAAAGGTGGTCAGTTAAATCTAAGGATTTCAGGCTTTCAGTGTTATGGACAAAATACAGAATAACAATTCATGTTAGTTTATTAAAACTGTTTACTAAAACAGGACCTCAAAATTACAAAACAAAGCAAAGCATACCTTAAGCTCTTATCAAGCTAATAATAGCCAACAGCCTTGCAAAAGCCAGATTGCTTTCAGTGCAAATGAAGATGATGTTATGGATCTGCAAATGTGATTTTACCCTGCCTATTTTATAAAGAACTTGACATTTCCCCTGTGCTAGTTTTAATTAAAGCAGGGGAGCCCATGTTTCTTTGAGAAAGGAGGAAATGAGTATTTTTATTGCTAATTGTGTTCCTGGTTAATTCAGTTCAAGAATACCACATAACAGTCACACTGAAGCTGTACACTAGCACAGAGATAAGGAAAAGAGCATCAAAGCCCACCTCTAAAAGGGTCATTTTCAAATAACATTATCTATTAATAAATATAGAAATCATGCTTAGAAGTTGCTAAAGAGACTGAAACAACCGCTGTAAAATGAAAGAAAAAAATCTGCTCAAAAGTGCAGTACAAGATTAATAATTAAATAGAAGATCATTTGCTTTAAAAGTATTATTAATTATAAGCAGCAGCACCTAAAACTAGTTGTTTTTACAAATGTAAAATACCTTCATTGGAATTTGGACTGGAGTTATTTAGTTTGGCAATTTCCTCTCTTTGAAGGTCTTCTTCTTTTTCCTCAATAGTTTCAATATCATGCTTTTTTATTTGGTCCTTTTCCTTGTGTTTTTTAGACTTCTTTTTGGACTTCTTATGAGACATTGAATGGTTTTCTTCCATAGGCTTTGGACATTTTAGTAGAACTGAACCAGGGGGTAATGTTTCCAGAGAAGTCCTAGAGGTATATTTGTCTTGCTGGTCCTCATAGATGCTACCATTTTGACTGAAACTGTCAACAGGTAGGTCTTGAGTCCCCCGGCCTTCTGGAGTGCTAGGGGAGTTGGAGTTGGAATTTACAGTCTGCGGAGGATTGGAGACAGGCAGGTGGGTTGAAGGCAGTGGTGGGGGGGTGGAGATAGCAGCAGCTGCAGGGGGCGGCGGGAGGCCTGCAGCAGATTTGTCACTGGTGGAATTCAAATGACCATTTAATGTCGGCGGTACTCTATTTGTAAGGTGAGATATTCGAGCTTTTTTATTCATTAAAGGATCAATGAAATCTGAATCCAATGGCCGTTTCTGAGAAGGCAGTGGGGAAAAATGAGCAGGTTTGCACCAAAATTTGATAATCTGAATACATGAATACTGGTTAAACAACTGAGTATGCTTACTCATACTAAACTTTCTCCAAGCTTAAGCAGAAGCTAACCACCACCCCCAAAGAGAAAACTATAATCCCAAACCAAAACAAAACAACAAAAGAAACCAAAGCAAAATGAATTTTAATGTCTGATGCCAAAGGCAGAACCTGGCAAATAAATATTTCTTGGAGCGCTTACTCAATTCTTTCTGATCTTACAGCCTAACCCTAAGTTCCTAGGGACTATGCTGATTTATGTGCATTAGAACTCTCAGGAGATGATAAATAGAAGCAGCTGCCTTCCACTGCTGGCCATGACTGGCTCAGTTGTATTAAATGAGAAGAGAAAGCAATTTGTCTAACATTTGATTCTGTGAGCATTGATAAGGCTAGGTAAACGACACTGTGCCTAGATTTGTTTAATCTCTAATGTGTTAAAATGCTCCACTTGTGAATATTTTGGTTGTCATTTGTCATTTCAATTGTGTTAGAGTGGACCAGCCAGCACTTTAAGAGTAATTCCTCTTAAGTATCTCTATCACTGTTGAAATGCTATTTAATTTTTTTTACCCTTTCATCTCTATTCATAAAACTGTAAACTAAGCCTTCATAATTGGTTCAAAGTGATGTAGAAGTACTTTTTAAGAAGTCAGTAACAATAATAGTATTTAAGTTAAAAAAGAAATTCAACATTGAAAAAATATGAAACATAAGTCCATATTTATGTTTAAATGTAATGCTGTGGCTTGTATTTTTGTTAGAAAGAAAATACTAACCAACTCACTGATGTATTGTTTTCAAGTGAGCACCATTTACTTGGCAGCTGAAATGTAGTTTGATCAAAGTAGAAGTAACATCATAGTAGTTGGCATTAAAAGCGAGGCTTCCAAAGACAATGGACAAGCAAGAATAAAATTGCCTTTTTTTCCCCTCCCACTGAATATTCCTCACAATAGGTTTCTAACATTTTCTGACATGTTAATAGTCTTTTACTCAGGGCATGCTCTCCACACATCTGTTTGTTTCTGCTTAATTCTTAGAAGTAGTGCCAAGAAAGAGAGAAAGAAAAAAAGAAACACTATCACCAGTATTGGGTGAGTGGGGAGGTCTCTCCCACAGTTTGTCCAAAGTACTCAGGACACTGAAACTCTCTCACTCTCTTGGGAGAGTTTCAGGACTGGCCAGTCAGTTGAGAACCAGCAAGCTTGAACTCTAGCACTGCCCAGGACTTCCCCATTGTTTTTTTTCGAGGATGGGCTAAATCTTTCAGGGGAAAGTTTAAGCTGGAAGAGAGTCTGATTGGCAGTATTCTGATTAGGGTCAAATTGAAAAGTGGTATAAGAAAACATTTGAAAATGCCATTTTTTTGTTGTTGTTATTTTACTTATTGCAAAAACATTTTCCCAAAGAATATTCTAGAACATGTTTCAGACAAAATCAAGTATCATCAATTTTCCATATAAACTGAAAACTGTATAGGACTGGATGTGTCTTCTAGTTAGTGACCAAATTGAAAAGTAGACAATCTTACAATAAAATGTAGGCTTTGCCATGAGTTAGTTGTGTTGTGTTTGGCAAGCTGCAAAGCTTCCTGGGCCTCATTTCTCTTACTTATGAATCAGAGGACCTGACTAGCAGGCTCCTGAGGTCTATGGTTTTGTAACTTTATGACATACCTGAGGAGATGGCGCAGTGTCTCTGCTAGAACAGATGGGAGATTCTGAATGGCTGGTGCCAGCAGCATTCTGAGGCGTATTCAGCTTTCTGTAAGGAACACACATGCTCCAGGCATTAAAGACAACTTTAAAATGTTTATAATAGTAAGTTTACCTTTGTTTCTCCATCTCAACTCCATAGAAAAATAACAATGACTAAAATGAATTCTTATTTGCATCATTTTTAAAGACAAAAAGGAAGAACTTACCTGGAGAGCACTGACTCCAATGACCGTCTGTCTGTTTCATTGTATCCTGGCCAATCTCGTTGAAGCTCCTTAAACACATAATCCTTTAAAGTATAGGAGAGGTCCCTAGGATTCAGATTGGCTACCTAGTACATGGTGTAAAAACAGAGCATGAAATATTTTTGCTAATTATCTAGAATAGGTGATCTTTAAGAGTCATACCAAAAATAATGACACCAATCGGCCCCAAAAGGACAGGTAATTTTGAATATGCCAGAAATAAATGCCATTCAACTTCATTTGGGGAAGTTAGAAAACAGAATTAAAACTTTATATGCAGAGATGTATGTTGTTTCCCTGGATGGCCACATGGCATTTGTCATACTTCTAATCAAATAATAAGTCCACATTAGGAAAAAAATGGAGGAAGGTGTTTTTTTCAAAATGATTTTTTTCTAATCAAAGGAATGTAAACAGTTATATATCAACATCATTATTTCTTATCACTAACTCTAATAATTTTGAGTAATGAAATCTGTTGGTCACTTAAGGTCACTTGATATTAAGTAGAAAACAGTACTCAAATGTTGTTTTACAAACTTTACAGTCATCAAAAGAAACCATCTTTATAAATAATAACCTTTATATTTTGTCTTTTTTTTTGATAATCAAACTTTCTCCTTGCATCTGCCAATTTTCCTGAAGAACCACTTATTCAAAGTTTTTGTAATTTCCCCAAACCAATAAATGGAATCATAAACTAAAGGAGACCCCAAATAACTGTTATTAGCCAGATGGTTTATTCTTATGTGTAATCTTCCCCTATCTCTTAACTGTAATTCCTAGTGTACACACCTATAATCCATTAAATACACAAATCTCTGTGTTCAGGTCCTAAACCAAAAGGAATTTTTAAGGCTAGGAAAAAAAAGGTATTCTTGCCTGTCACTTACTTTTGAAATTGGTGTTTTTAATAACTTTACTTCTGACTGTGTCTTTTAAAAGTACTGTCAAATGTAATGTAATAGTTTTGGCTTCTCTCACAACTCAATTGATACTAATTTAATGTTTTGCAGTAAACTTAAAATTCAAATTTACAAATAAAGGAATATAGGATATAATCAGATTTGTTTTGAAGGGAATAAATACAACAACCCTTTGATTTTTTTTTTTTTTTAATTATTCCTGGCACTACACATACTACCCATCCTACCTCCATGGCAGTCCCTTTGTAGGTTTCAGTATGAGGACAGCTTCCTGGTTTCCTCTTCCTCCCTCAGGACCTTTCTTTCCCTTCTTCCTTCCCTCTCTTCCTCCCTTCCATCTTCCTTTGCCTTCCTGTCTCTTTTTGTTCTTTCTCTTTCTCTGTCTCTGTTTCTCTCTCTCCCCCTCCCTCCCTCCCCTTCCTTCCTTTCTGGCGGCACTGAGGTTAAACTCAGAACCTTGTGCTTGCTAGGCTGGCTCTTCACGACTCAAGCCATGTCCTTAGCCCTTTTTTGCTTCAGTTATTTTTTCAGGTAGGGTCTCATATTTTTGCCTGGGGCTGGCCTCTGACTGTGATGCAAGTTATGGCCTCCCACAAAGCTGGGACCACAGGCATGAACCACCACTCCTGTCTTATTGTTTGAGATGAGCTCTTGCTAACTTTTTTCCTGGGCCAGCTTTGAACCCATCCTCTTGATCTCTACCTTTGGAGTCGCTGGGATTACAGGCATAAGCCACAAAATTCAGCTAAAAATTATTTTTGATCTGCTCTTGGTTGAACCTGTAGATGTGGTACTGGTGGATTTTGTTCTAAGAAACTGAACTGAATGAATGAATGTGGCTCATGAATCAAATATCCAAATGCCAGTTTTATGTGTTTTTCTGATTTTTAAAATTTATTTTTTTCCAGGAAAAGTCATTCTAAGAAAAAAAGAAGCTTTATAAAAACATATAAGTTTAGTAATAAACAGTATTAAATCAAATTTCCTGGTGGATGTTAAGCATTTTAAAATTTAGGCATAATCTTTCAAATTGTACTAGGAAATATCATCCAGTTTACTTCAGAAACCTATTTGATGAATGAATTACAATTGTAGAGTACTGAAAGCTACTATATTAGCAACAAATCAGTAAATATCTCTTTTGGCACAGGCAAAGCAGGATTGACCATTTTAGCCAACACTGTAGCCAACAACTTTGTATGGGACCAAATAACCAATTTTGGAATGACTTGTTATTTTACATTTTGCTGTTCTCTTCTCCTCTGTCCTTTCAAGTATACTTTTGGTCCATTTCACTGAAGCACAGTCATTTTATGTTTGCTGTTAGAAATGGATAACTGATTTAAGTCAAAGTCCTCAATATATGCCTTTGTTATCTCCTTTGTGAGGATTAAGTGAGATCATGTATACAAAATGTCTAGCATTGTGCCTGGCACATACTTCATCTCAAGCAGTAGATGTTACTAGCCCCCATATCTGTATTTTCACTAAGCTTGGGGTAGAGTTCTGGCACTGGCATATTTAAAAAACTTCTATGGGTATTCTAATATGCAGCCAAGATGAGAGTATAATCTAGTTTCTTCCAAAGAATCTACACTAATAACTCTCATTGTGTACTTGCTCAGGGGTCAAGCACATCAACATTTTTTAGGTAAGTCTAGCTATACACACACACACACACACACACACACACACACACCCGCAAACACATGTACAATCAGGTAACTACTGACATGTATCAGTAGCGGCCTCTTTGAGAACTGTCTCTGCTGGCACTTTGCCCTCTCCATCTTCTAACCCAGAATATAATTCACAACCTTTCTGGAGATATCATTACCAAATATTTTGTGATATATAACCTGACTTTCCTCACTTCCCCAAATACACATTCACACCCTCATATTCATTTTTTTCTCTCATTCTTTCTCTTGAGCTCTTAAAACTGCTATGTGACATATGGATTTAAAGTGTTTTCAAAGGTGTTCAGTGGATTTAATAAAGTTCCTTGAGACTGACCAAGGTATCTAGGGACTGACCAATCCCAACATGCAGACGATGATTTCATTCTTTCATAACATTTCGTATTATGCTTTGAATGTAAAGAAATAATTAATGAAAAGACTTAAAAGTGTTATTTTTTGACTAACAGATTGAAACATAGCTTTTTTTGTTTTAAAAGTGATGAAACTTAAGAACTTTAGAGATGTTATTGCTTAAAAAAAATAAAAAGTTGGACACCAATTCATGGTGAATCTGAATGCTAGCTAACCAACATTTATGACCTGAAGGAAGTATGAAAAACATAGGAAGTGAAAGTTTGACAAACTATTGTCTTTAATGAAAATAATGGCCTGCTTTTATACTGAAGCTTGTGATTACAAGGTAATTGGTCACAGCTAATGTTTTTATACATTCATATCCTTTAATGTAGATCTTGGTACTCCCAGTGGCAGAAAAAAGCAGGGTAATAAGGGCTTCAAGGAGTATGGAAGGCAAGAAACATTCTGAACTATTTAGTAGGCAAAAATACCCTAACATGTGCCAATCTACGACCCATAGAATACATTACACAACTTTACCTATAAAAGTCAATGAAAAGTAAGGCAATAGTTTAGATGACTCAAGACTAAGCAGACGGAACTACTGGTTTCTGGGCTCCTCTGAAGTGCTCTAGCTGTAGCCTTTCCTTTCTCTCTAATAAATCCCACATCTTACTTTAAAAAAAAAAAAGACTAAGCAGACAACAAAAACAACTTGGTTTTTTTTTTTTTTTTTTTTTTGGTACTGGGCATTAAACTCAGTGCCCTGAGTTTGCTAGGGAGGCACTCTACTACCTGGGCCATGTCCCTGGTCCTTTTTGCTTTAGTTAATTTTGAAATAGGGTCTTGCTTTATGCTGAGTCAACCTGTAGTGAGATCCTATTTGTACTTCCCCATGTAGCTGGTGCATGCCACGGTGCTCAGCCATTGGTTGAGATGTGGTCTGCGTTGGAACAGCAGTCCTCCCCATCTCCCATCTCCTTCCAAATAGCTAGGATTACAGACTTGAGCCACCACAACTGGCCTTGCTTACTACCTAATGGAATTTTGGGGCGAAATTTGTTTAACCCAAATGAAGACAACATCCACATTTCAACTGGCTTTTAATTAAATGTTTAAAAAGATGATTTAACTTAATATTTGACAGTTATATTTCATACATGATTGATCAAGATGATGCTCTAACTCAGTAATACAGATAACAATAAGCCTTCTCAAGTGAGCTTCTTAACATGAAAGTAAGCAGAAGGTCCTCACCTGTTGCAGAATTGCTCCCAGGGAGTTCTTGTCTTTTTGATTGACACCATCTTTCTGCAGTCGAGCAAGCAGCTCAGGTTTCTTGTAGGCCTTTAGCGCCAGTAAGTGAATCACCCTGTCCCTATATGGCCGCTGAGATACACTGTTGCTGCCATGTGTCTTTCGAATTGTATTTGCAGGGTTCATAGGGGTTGACCTTTTCCTCTCAGGCACTGCATCTGAGACAGCTTGAGGTGCTTTCCGAATTTGCACTCTTTTCCCTAAAGTCCCGTGGAAAGGACACTGTTAAATGTTTACAGATTATAATATAATGAATATCTCAGTTTCCTTAGCTCTGATTTACATATCTCTTTCATTTCTGGAGGAAATAAAGTCCACTTTATTTCAATTTTTACTTTAAAGAGATATGCAAACAGAAAGAATTCTTTAAAAATGCCATAAAGTATGGATTTTTTATGAAATCATTTTTTGTCTATAACATCTATTTATTATAGACATATTTTGGCTACAACTACAGATGGATGATAATTCATGACACAAGCTGTAACAATAGACTACAAATTTTAAAACTGTAGGTTATTTGATATTCAATGGAAATAAAGGTAATTTCCATGTGTATTTGTGTTGTTTATAGAAATTAAACTTACTCTTATAGCCATTTCCGAAAAGCAGACATGAACACAGTGAATGTGGTAAAATGTGAGAAATATCTGTCAGACTTCACTAAGAGCACACTTCTGGCTAACCTGGGACAGTACTTTAAAAATTTCACAGATTCAAAAACCACAAGGAGTAGAGTCAACTCCCACTAGCAACCACTACTGATATTCCTTTCTGGCAGGCCATAATACATTTTGGTAGTCAAAAAACCAACCAATAAATAAAACCAACCAACCAAACAACCAATGCAATAATCTTAGAGGGACAGGCAAACAGATTTCTCCTTGGCAGAGCTAAGACTACACAGATGAGTTAGAAGAAATGGAAAATGGTACAAAGGAGGCCTTCACACCATTTCTGCAGGGCTGGTGTCATTCATGTAGGTAACTTGTTTTATGCTTGGAATAAAAACTGAGTCTGGTAAGTGGCTATCTCTAGAAAATGTGTGGGCTGAAGTGACTTGGATGCTAGGTGTATATAAATCTACTCAGATATGCTGGCCATTGAATGACTACAGTAACTATTCCTTGCTGAAGGAATAGAAAGTAGCATGAAACTCTTTTTATGAGTTCTTAAGTAGAATCTTTTAGCTCATTTATTACACACTAAACCCGACTTCATGACCTCTGGTTAAAGAGAAGGAAGCACTGGCAGTGATGTACAATATGAGGTAACTGCACTGAGAACAAGACTAGTAAGTAGAAACAATGGATAAGTAAAAATAGTTTCCATGAGCCGTAGCCTGGAGTGAATCATCAGGAACTTTACTGAATAGTAATTCTGTCCATACTGGGCACTGCAGGCCCGGCCAGAGCATACATTTTTGGATACCATCCTACCTCAAGTAAAGGAATAATGATGAAGAAAACTTCAACTAGCTAGATGTTTCTCAACTATTTGAACATAACTGATGGGAAATATCAGATCAAACTATTGTACAACAAAGGAACTCAACACTAATGATATTGCCTAATGATAAAAAAAACTATTAAATTAAGCTAGAGTTTTGGAGACCGACTTAGATCTGGTTTCTTTCTTTCTTTCTTTTTTAATTCATTTATTCCCATGTGCATACATTGTGAATACACTGGTTTCTGTATTTATCATAATTTAGAATAGCTAGATCAATGTTAAATGGGAAGGGACTAACTAGTATTTATCAAGCACCAATTAGGGGGCACTATACACTGAAGTGCTTCACACACATAATGTTATTAATTCTCACAGTAATCTGAGAAGGTGAACATTGTCAGAAATCTGAGGCTTCAGTGAAATATGCTCAAATGATAACGTGCTTGCTTAACACATGAGAGATTGTGATTAGCCCCCAATTTTTCTCACTTGTACTTCTCTTTGGGAAAGGTTTTATGAATAAAAACTTAATATTTTGCTGTTGCTTCATGTTAGGCTGCAAGCTCCATAAGGGCAGAGCAATGGCTGCTTTCTCCACCAGCAGAATATGAGTCAGTATTTAATGTGAATGACAGCAAGACAGCAGAGTAATATGAATCAACATAGCCCATATTCTCCCATACTGCCAGGCTGCCAGAGTCTGAGGACACTCTGAAATCTCTAAAGAGAAATTTTAAATGCAAACCTTCTAGTCTTGTTTTTAAAATACAGTCTTGTGCTTTTTCCTGGGCTGGTCTTGGATAGTGTCCTTCTCCAACTGCCTTCCATGTAACTGGGATTACCATGCTCAAGCTGTTCTTTGAGATAAAGTTTTGCTAACTATTTTCTGCCTGGGCTGGCCTTGAACTATGATCCTCCTCCTATCTTTGCCTCCTAGATATCTGGGATTACAGGTATGAGCCACTGTACCCAGCCCTATTATTTGAACATTTAATAGGAATTTGTGAGAAAAAAAATAGGGCCACTGTCATGAAAATTTAAGAAATGCAATAAATCCCACATTCCACTCCCCTTTTACCATGTGTTGCAGAAAAGAAACCTGCCTAACTCATTTTTGTCCAAACCAAGCTGACTGGTCATTTAGAATGAATTCTAGCCAGCAAGGCAAATAAAAATAAAAACAGATGGACAGATCTGCTACTATGTTTGAGACTACCCTACTTCTTCTGTGCCTCTGACGTTGGTTTCAAAAGGGCTCCAAGGGCTGCTGGGTTTACCCTCATCTTCCCAGAAGCAAGCATAGGGGAAACAAGGGAACATAACTTTTTCCTTAAGAAGGGAGTAAGTATGATGTTTCATCAGAAATCCGAGTCTGAGAAGAGAGAGGACAGAGTAAGATTGTACCTGGGGCATAGTGCTAGGTCCTCATCTGCCTCTGAATTCCCCACTCCCAGCACACTTACTTCACTCTTTTTCTCATTGTTCTTTTACACAGCCAGGCCTGAGGTAACTCATTTCTTTAAAAGAGCAACCCAACCACACTGGGCAACTGAATTATACCAAGATCACCCACTTGCTTTCTCCACATCCTCTTCGTGCCCATTCAACCAAGACCATGGAAAAGTTTAAGGAAAGACAGGCTATAAATGAAAATGCTAGTGATATAAATATTTATAGAATTAAGATGCTAAATGAAAATGCTAGTGATATAAATATTTATAGAATTAAGATGCTAAAAAAAAAGAGAAAAGTAAAGCAGGAAAATGTTAGGTTCAAAGTGGGCAGGATGGCTATTTTTTTTTTTTAACTTTTAATATTTGCCTCAGAAAAGCCCTTTTAATAAAGCCCATGGGAAAACCTAATTCTCTTTCCAGACCCATCTGCTAATCAATTCCCTGGGCTCCTTTATAAACAGAAGCAGTGGTACCAACAGGGTTGGGTAATCTGGGACTATATATGAGCGGTTGTTTCATAACAAGGAGTCCACTTCTAGCTCCTCCATTGAATATGAGATGGCAAAAGTATCTCTCAATCTAATGACTCTAAAGAGTAAGCAATATGAAAGGGAGATGTTTAAGCAGTCCATCAGAAAGAGTAGGGACTATAGTAATCTTTTGTCATTGTTTTTCTGTTGCGTGGAACCTGACCAGATGCCCTGGCAACACAGACTCAAGGTTTTAAAAGCATCAGCAGGGCCATGATAATGTGGACTCTTGTCGTAGTTAGACACATAATTCACTGCAATGGAATTCATCTCCACTATTTTGCATTAAAGAAAGATCACTTTCTCAAAGATTTACTATAAAATATATATACTCAATAGGCAGAAAATGTTAGAACCATAAAGGACCTTAGTTGTTATGTAGTTCAAATACCCCTTCTCTAATATTTAAGACAATAAAGATGGCTAACATGTGCTAAACCATCAAAAATAAAGAGGATGGGGGAGAAGTTGAGGAAATTGGAAATAAAGTCCTAGATATTAGTTGGGCTATTTTGTATACCTAATTAAATATTAGTGCAAATAAAGATTTACAATTCAATAAAATTCCAGAATTTAGGAATCAATGAGAAGTCAATGAGAAGTCTTAAGATACTGGTAAACTACAAGTGGTGATTAGTGATTTTTTTTTTTTTTTCCCTTTTTTTATATTTTTAACCCAGGACCTCATGCTTGCTAGGCAGGTACTCTACCACTTGAGTTACTCCACTAGTCCTAGTTTTTTTCTTAAACAAAGGTGAGAGATTACAACAATATGATAATGTTCACCCCTGACATAAATGTCACAACTAGAAGTATAATTGTTACTGAAGAAATAACAGTCATGTTTTTTAGATGAAAGCCTCTCCACCACCTGTCAGCATAAAGGTTTTTCTTTTTTTTTTTTTTAGCCCACAAGAGACTTGCAGAAGCTCATACTCCTGGTGACTAGGCCAGGTGATTCCCTAGATCCCTAGCAGCACAGACTTCATCCCTTAGCAGGGCTTGTGCCCTAGTTCAGCTAGCAGAGGCCTGACCTGGCATCATGCCACCACCATACCACAGAAGGAGCAGCATTATTCTCATTTGCCTCCACCCAGGCTGACATTGCTGAAAGAAACCTTGTTCTGCAGGTGCCTAGGCTGACATAGGTAAGTTTTTGGTGTCATTTAATATGGTATAGTCAATTATGAACTAAAGAAGTAATGCCTGCTGTTTAAGGCAGAGAATACAACTTGTTCATGAGGACATGCCCATACCATGTGCTATTGCTGAGTTGACAACTTGATATGTAAAATGAAGAGATAATCATAACTTGCTTCAAAGAGGGGTCATGAGATTCAGATAAGCAGCAACACCATGTGTATAGCAAGTGTTGGACAATATTAGTATTAAAGGGTAACTGACTAATATTTAAAGAACTGAATTCAGATAGGTCTGAGATAATGTAAAAAGCAGGAAGATAGAAACTGAGCTATGTAGCAGAAGGAACGATGTGGCAAAGGTTCAACAATGGATAGGTTAAAAGAAAAAGATCAAAAAGTGACATAGAAGAGTAAAAAAAATCAAAAGAAACAACAGAAAATCCAACCAGGATACTTGCGTTTAAGAATCCATCATATTGGGATAGAGGTGTGGCTCAAGTGGTAGAGCACTTACTTTACAAGTCTGGAGACCTCAGTTCAAACCCCAGTTCCACCAAAATAACAACAAAACACCTTTATAATCCATATTTTTATTAAGTTTTGAACTTTTTTGGTCCAGTTTTGAACTTTGAGGTGAGGAACTGGAGATAGCCAGAGATGAGCAACAGAAATAGAGTTGGAGTACAGACCATATCAAGAAAAGTTAAATGGAACTGGAGTTATATGACCTAGAGAATAAAAGGCTGAGGAGTTCAATGACAAGATTTAAGACCACAGAGTTACATGGTGCTGTGACAGTGAGTGGTCAGTACAATGAAGAGAAAGCAGACAGGAAAAGGCTAAGCAGAACCGTCTGCTTGGTCTGGCAGGGATAATTACAGGGCTCTGATTTAAACTTTGATAACCTCAAATTTCCTGTGGTCGCCCCTAAAATGCATATAAATTATTTGTAGTTCCTAATAAGAAACGCTGCATGTCCTCAAATTCCCAGTACCACTTGGAAGTGCAGTCTATGAGAGTTTGTATTTTGAAAAGTTTGTTGTATAAGCTATAAATGAACTGTACTTGATGGTATCAAAACAAACAAAAACACATCGACATCAGGGACAGCTTTTCAGTGGAAAAGCGCAGTAGTCACTGCTGATTTTTAAGCCTTGGACTAAATTGTGAAGTGAGAGTTTTCAGCCAGTTAAACTGGGAGGAAAAATAGTCTTTTTGATGATTTGAGATGTCTATTCCTTTGTTGTATGTAAAAATGTGTCTCACTGTTTGCAAAATGGTAGATTAAAACAACACTTTCAAAAAAGGACAGATAATGCATAGTTTACACTAAAACTTAAGCATAGAAGATCTTGTAGATCTTAAAAATAATTTGAGATTTAGTCAACTAACACAGGCAGCTAATTAAGTTACTTGTGAGGGGAAAGGAAAAGAGGCTGGAAGTTGTTACCTCACTCCCTAGGAAAGCGAAGGTGAAAAATCTCATTGCTGGTAACTTACTAGTCAGGGAACTGGACCCCATGGGAATAGATACCTGGGGAAGTCATGAATTGTTGTTAAACCAAACTAAATGTATCTAAGCTAAGCACCAAGTCCTAGGAGAACTGGCTTTGTTCCAAAGAAATACTTATTAAAGACACTAGTAGAACTTCTCAAAGCTGAATGTATTATAGATGTATCAGCAATGGGAAAAGATAGAAGTTGAGTTGTATGAAGCCAGGAAAGATGTTGATTAAGAGATTTGGTTTTACAAGGGACTATTTTTATAAGCATTTAACTTTCCAAAGTAATATCCTTTCATCATTTATGATGGTGACTTGAGTTATTAAACTGACCAGGGACTCAAAAGGCTTGTCCTTACTCTTGATCACTCTATTATTGTTAGTAGTGACTATGAACTGACTTCTTAAAGTTGTTCAGGACACTGCTCTTAAAGACAGACTAATCTTGTTGGTCTGGTTTTATTTCCCTTCCATCTGATTCACATTTGAGTGAACTGATGATAAATATGATGGGGATGGGGCAGGGTCTTAATTAAGGGAAGAATAAGGATTATAACTGAGGTACCAAAAATCATTACCCTAAATGCTCTGCCGTAATCCCATTTTATACTTATGCAATAAGAATTCTTTATTGTGTACAGAGACCTGAATATACAAGCAAAGTCTGCAACAAGTCAACTAAGAAATTTGACTAATAGGTTTTACTATAAAAACAGACCTATAAAAGTACAAAACAAGAACCACACTGTCCATCATTGAAATTACATCATCTATTGACAAAGAAAACACAACGGTACCACTGTTACAACCTCACATACTAACACGACCAGATCCCAGTATTGTAAAATAATAGGTAGCCAACAGAGGATTCAAGGCTTAGGACAATCATAAAACTTTAAAATTTGTTTTTCAATTTATCAGCAGCCTGAAGAGAACAAAGGACTTTAAAAAAAAAAAAGCTGTTATTTATGCAAAACGTTCTGAAAACTAATTTGTTTTTATTAAGTTAATATTACCAGTATTTACCTACGGTGATCTTGAATTACTCCAATCAATCAGCAAGAGGGAGAAAGATATCTATACAAACCTACATATGGTCCACCGGGTTTGATAACTTTTGTGCTTCGATTGCGGGATTCCTCCTCTGCCTGGGTCATTCTTTCTCGTGTCATCTGATATGAGTCGTTTGTTGCACACACTGTAATTTTATCTTGTATAAATCCCAGGCAATTGAGCTGGGAGGCTCCAGAGCTGTCAAGTAAGACAGTGGCTTTGTTAGAGATGACCCTAATTTTGCATAATACAGGCAAGCAAGAAAGAACTGTATTATTCTAAAATCAGCACACCTTAAATAAGTTTGTAATCCTAAAATAACTAAAAGTAATTTTTAAATGTAAAGATTATTTAAATATTTAAGTTCTTCCTCTTTATTTTTGCCATATTCTGTATAGAATGGGTAAAATGTGTTCTCAGAGACTAAACCCATGAATTTGAAAAATAACTAGTATTTGGAATGAAGACCAGAGTTCCAATGGGCATTGTAGTTTTGCTTTCATTTTCCAGTCGACTATTTTTAAGATTACCTACCACTGACATGAGAGATGTTTAAAAGTTTACTTTTAGTAGAGCCATAGTACGCATGCTTAAGAACTGACTCACTGTAATTCTTTATATTATTAAATAAATTAGCAGCTTTAAAGCTAAAATACTGAAAACATAATAGCCTTCTTTTGTATTGTTAGTCCAAAGTCCTCAAAGATATATAGATTTGTATTTACTACTTCCTTAAATTTTTATATAGAAAATATTTAAGAAAATATAGAGCAAGTAATTTTTGCAGAAGTATTTTTTTAAAATCCCACTGAAACAATTGTTAATACTAACTCAGAAGTCGGTTTTGTTTCAAAATAATATGTTAGGGGGATTGTGGTAATAGTCATAAAATATTTTAAAAGCAAATATAGCTCTAAAACAAACTGGCATGCAAGATGTGGTCCTTTCCTCTAATGGGTGGCAAAGATGAGGAAACTGGAAATTGTAATAGTGTGACAAATGCCATGGAGCAGGGGTCCCCTAAGAAGGGCACCTCATTTGTACTTCCTAGAGAAAGTGACACCTGACCTGATTAGAAAAATGACTGGATAAGGAGGAGAAAGGACAAAAGTATTTCAGAAGATTAACCAATTTGTACAAGACCAGAGCAAACAAGGTTTTTCAGTTTAGCCAGAGAGCCAGAAAAAATAATGACAGATGAGATTGAAGAGACAATGAAAAGTGTATCTTGCAGGGTTTTGGGGGTCAGGTTATGGATTTGGGACTGAACGATGGATGCCAAAAACAAAGAAAATATCTTATCTGTATTGTAGGAAGATCAGTCTGGATAGAGAATAGGTGGGGAAGAAGTTGGGTACAAAAGCAAAAGCTAAGAAACCAGTTATAAAGTACTGACGGACTCTAGGCAGAAAATGATGCTTGAACAAGAGTAGAGCAGTAAGAATGCAGAATAATAAATAGATTGCAGAGATAGTGAGAAGGCAGAATTGACAGGATTTGGCCAGTGGTTAGACACAGGGAGAAAAGTTAAAGATCATGTCCAGGTTAGTAGGTGTATGGAGCTGCCCCTAGTTGAGACAATGAACTAAAAAATGGAAGGTCAGCAATAATTAGGACTTTGGTGACTGGCGACTTTGAAGGAATGAGGAGAGCAGGGTCTCAGTAGAGAACCAAGTGCGAAGAACATTTAATATTTAAGCAAGAGGAAGAAAAGAAGACCACATGAAACTGAAAAGCCACAGCTAAAGACCTAGGAGGGAAACCAGGGAAGTACTGTGTTCATGAAAGCACTATAGTGCTTCGAGCAGCGCAGTGATCAATCCTGCGAAATGCTGGCCAGGAATATGGAACAAGGAGTCTGTAAACATCCACTGGATTTAGGGGCAAGGAGGTCATAGACCCTTTGAGGGAGCAGTTTTAGTGCATTGGTGGGGACTGAAGCCAGAAGTGCAAGAGAAGATTTTTTTTCTTTATTCCCCAGCCCCCACCCTCTTTGTTAATGACACAAACTTGAGCATATCTGAATGCTGAAAAACCAGTAAAAGGCAAGAATGGAGGCTTAGCTCTCAGGGGAAGCTGGATGCTAGGGAAGAGTCAGAGGAATGACTACAACACAGCAAAGGTCTGGTGGGAGAGAGTTTGTATTTTAATATTCCTCCCTATTACCAAGTAATTTAAAGTGAGAATAAGCTTAACCTAGTGCCAATCATGATAAAGATACTGT
This sequence comes from Castor canadensis, assembly GCF_047511655.1. Classification (NCBI taxonomy): domain Eukaryota; kingdom Metazoa; phylum Chordata; class Mammalia; order Rodentia; family Castoridae; genus Castor; species Castor canadensis. The sequence goes on along the minus strand of NC_133391.1, from coordinate 97,585,273 downwards.
TTACACTGGTTAAGATTAAAAAAAAAAAGATCTGTACTTGAAAATAAAGCTTAAAGCCAGGGCATATATGTAGAATTGTGACCTTCATCTTTCTTTGGTCTGCCTCTCTGTTCTCCACTTGAGTAGGCATTATTGTATGTCCCAAACTGTATTTTCACTAAGCCTATAAACAAGGAGATTTAAGGAATTTCTGAAATGTAATTTTGACTGAGCTTCCGTTTTACATATGAGAAAGGTGAGGTTTGGAAAGTTTAAAAGGAGAGATAACAAAGGAGACTAGCCCATATTGGTTGAAAAGCTATTTATTGGGCATCTATTTTGAGCTTATATGGCACTGAGACTAGAAAAAGGGTATAAGAAAATCCTTGCTTCTGAGGAGCTTGAAGTATTGTAGTAGAGACAAGATCCATGGAAAAAATAAAAATTAAATTGAATAGAAAGGATGGAGCCAATTACAGACAACTTTGCTTGCCAGGTTGAGAACTGAATTTGAATACTTTTGAGTCCACAGAGACAAATTTCAGTTGTAAAATTATAAAATGATATTACATCATTTTATAAAGCATTTTGGATCATACTGAATGCATTTACCTGGATTTTCTCACAGTAACTGTTTGTGTTCTCTTGCTGTATTATGGATAGTTTTGTAAGTAACCTTAAATCCTTCTCCAAACAAATAAGATAGAAAAAAACTCAGAGGATATCTATAAGGATGAAAGCATATTACTTATTATGATATGACTAGTTTTGAAGAGGAGACTAAATTTCTTAATAAGATTCTAAGGAGACACTGCTTAATCTGATGTCAAAATGGCCTACTATAATAAATTACATAAAGGCAGGCATCTCAGGTGATGGCACCACAATTAGATATCGGTGTGCCCTGTGGTGTATAAAGAATACTGGGCTGCAAGTTAGGAAAACTGAATTCTTTTTGCCCAGACACTAACTAGACAGCTATGTAACTGTCAATAAGATATCTGTTAAATGAAAGGGTTGACCTATGTAATCACTAAGGACTCATACTTGGTGATTCTACAGTCTACCACAGTATTGTCCAATAGAACGTCCTACAATGGTGGAAATGTTCCATATCTGTGCTGTCTACTATGATAGCCACATGTGGCTTTTGAGACTGTAAAGTGTGGTTCCTGTGAATGAACAGTGGAATTTTAAATTTTACTTAATTTTTATCATTTGAAATGTAAGTAACTGCATATGACTAGTGGCTATTGGAGCAATGTAGAAAAGGCAATATAATCTACAACATAAGCAATCATGCTAAAAATACAAGTTTGGGGGAATAGATGATACAAATCAATATGTATTCAGAGAAAATGGCACATCACGGTAAACAAACAAAATTATTTGGTTAAGTGTGAAGAGAAATTTAGAACTCTAAATTTAGAACTCTAAATGAGTGATATGTCTTATTCTGTATCACTACCTCCTGTTCATGCTTGAACCTCAGCTTTCTTTCTTTTCTCCTACAGAAAGTAAGTGCTTATACAGTTTCAAGTGCTGCACAGATGAGCCACAAAGATGAACTGGCCTGGGTACTTTGGGCCTCACACTCCAAGAAAATGAGAGTCCCCCAACCTCCTTTTGTGTCTATCCAGGAGAAGAACAAACATCCCCTACTCTAGGGCCCAGCTTTATTAAAAAAACAAACAAACAAATGAACAAAAAACCCAAAGTGAAACAAATGGTTTATTGTTTTCAGAAGATTAGGGTTCATGGGACTCCTGGGTGGGTGTATCTGCCTGTCTTCTTCTTCTTTTTTTTTTTAAATCAGGACAAGTGACTGCTACACTGGGGTTAATGTCTAAATTTCCAGACTGTTTTGAAATGAAGGTTTTTTGGTTTTTTTTTTTTAAACCCTTAAAGCAAGGCTTAAAGATGGAAACAGGAAGAAGATACACAAGATATTTAGTTTTTCTTCCTTTACCTTTGGGTTTAAGTCTTGAGTACAATATAAGACTCTCTTATTTAAATGCAATCAGCAACTTTTTTTTTTAATCCTCAAAAATTTTCTTTAATTTAAAAACTCCTTATTTTACAGGTAACATATCTTCTGTACCTTAAAAGCCTCACCCTTAGGACAAGAAACTTAAGAAAGTTTTTATCCAGTGATGAACACAATTTGTAGTGTATAGTAGGTGCTTAATAATTTTTAAATAAATGAACTATGCAATGCAATTCAATAATTATGGAACAACTAATAAGTACTTTGTTAATTTTTAAAAACTCTCTAAGTAAAAATTTTCCCTTCGGCATACCTTGAAAAGTACTTACCTGGAGAATGTTTGCTGGATGCAGTCAAAGCTGCCCTGAGGGTTATCTCTGCCCACATTTGACAAATAGAAGTTAAAGTTATGTACTTCATTGAGGGGATCATTTTTGGGAATTTTGACATGCTAAAAAGGGGGGGAGGGGAAAGAGAGAAACACCTCAAATTACAGATTTGCCAGAGAAGATCTCATGATCTTCTGACTTACTTGTTTTTCAAGTGAATTATTTTATAACCCTCTTGATATATATCATTACAGCATTTAAATGACCACATAATTCAAGCAATCTGACAAGCATGCCTAAACTCACCACATTTTTATTTCCATTTTCTTCCCTTAAGTGTCAGTAATCACTTCTGCTCAGTAATTAGCTTACAAGAGGAATTCTCTTTCTTTCAAACCAGCAATGATTACAGTTCCCATGGAATGGTTATTAGTGAATTTGTTAAAAAAAAAAATTCTTCCTCCTGTGAGCTATACAAGTTTTGTCAATGACTGATATGATACTGCGATGAACAGCTTCCGTATACTAAAATGATCTCTGAGAAATAGCTCATATCTCAATATTTTGCTCTTTTAATAAAAACACCATTTCATTTTTAATTCTTAGTTCTTAGCATAGTATTTTTGAAGACGAATAACTAGCAGTACAAGGTTAATGCCATAATTATATTCATAGGCAATGCGCAGCTGGAGTGTTTTTTTCTGCCCCATGATTCCTGATTCATCCTCATGTTTATACAACAGGGTCAAGCAGCCCACAGAGAAAATTCTGCAGGTCACTCCCAGGATGAACCACAGGCAACACTGTAGAACCCACTGATATGTTTGCTTAGTCTTGCTCAAGGTCTGTTTCCCTAGTTGGTAGGAAGTCCCATGAGTGAAGGGACAGTGTTTTTCTAGATGACCAAGGCCCTGCATCATCTACATTTCCTGGCATATGGTAGGAAATCAATAAATGAACAAATTGGAAGTTTTTTGTTTTTTTTTTTGTAATCTTTTTTCTTTCTTCAAATAGGAATCTTCTTGCTGTCTTTTCAACTACTTCTCCTTTTTTCTCAGCACCTAAAACTTTGGGTCTGCAGAGGCTGTCCTGCTGTTAGTGATTATTAAAAAAGGGATTGTTGGCAAGTGTGTAAAATATGCGTTCCCACCCTCCAGCCTCCAAACACTCACTCTTAGTAGTAGACAAGTAGGGAGGAGAAAGATGTTTTTATAATACTCATTCTTCTCCTCAAAAATCTGTCCTTTCTATTACTGGAAGATTAAGAACTAGAGCTACCTGGCTATTGTGTGTGACACACTTATGAATGTACTAGTGAGCAGAAACATGTGTGACCTCTACTCTTACAGAGGATACCCTCTGACTTAACCATCTAAAGATACTCAAAAGACCTACAAGAAAAACTTGGGATTAACATCTGCAACACTTTAAAATAAAGGTAAAAAGGGAGAAAATTTCTAGTGTTTGGCACAGAGAAAGTATGTAATAAATATTTGTTGAAGAAATGAATGAACATGAAGAAGTAAGTAAGGAATGACATCTTTTCAAGTTAAGAATCAGGTTAAGAAGATTCAGAAGACTGTGGTTTGTGTGAACTGGAAAGGTCCAAGTTTCACCAGAGATGCTCATAATTAGAAAATAATCCACACAGCCTTCATTACCCATGAATTTAAATGATTTTTTATACCTTGTTTTAAATTAGTACCAAACCCTGGAGAAACAAGCCTCTACATTTTTATCTACTCTATAAATAGTATCTCTTGGGGACCCTACTATTACTTTGTCATCTCCCAATTTCCCCCCAGTTCTAAAATGCTGTTATTTTTGAACAAGTCTTAACTTACTCTGCCTGTAAGTACTCATCGGGCTGTCTTACTGGGTGTGTAAACTCCATGCCTAGACTGCACACATACTGGCAACATCTTAAGCTTATAGCAGCAGGGAGAACAGGAGTCAAAGGAATGCTTGTGTGGGACACAGAGAACCTAAATAAAGTCCATTTGCATGCCAGTGTATCAGCACACTGAGGTCTGCTTTTCTTTTCCTGAGAACAAGGCTCCACTGACAGAGAAGGCATGGGTACCATAGCCTAAAGGTAGCTTAAAGCCTGGGATTGGAGGTGGACAGGGAGGAAAGGTATGGACACCTGAATAAAATCCTTTCTCTGGCCATAACTCCTTTAACGCCCATCCATCCTTCCCTTAACCCCTTCATCTCCATCTCAGAATCTCCTTGGGGTGATTTTTCATAGTGGTTGAGGCCTTGTCTCCACATCAAGTTTTTCCTTCCGTTTAGGCCTAAGGTGTTCCTTTTGTGCAGATGAGTTTGGATAATACAACAGGACTTTACCCATCAGAGAATGGAAGACCGTCCAATCTGTGAGATTCTAACTTGCATTTTTAAAAAGTAGAAGTGTGTGATTAGGAAGGAGATACATATTATTTTTAGGAGTGATTTGAGTTTGCACTCAGATTCTATATATGTTCATCTTTCTTTCACTGAGAAGTTATAATTTAACTACTAGAGTCTTTAGCTCAGATGTCTACTTAACAGCTTTATAGGAAAGTTTTATATTAAGCGTAGACTTTTCATATCCCCAACTTCTTAAGTAATATTTGTTGTTGTTAAGGTGAAAGAATTCTTCCTAAACATTTTTCATTTCATTTTCAAATAAACACATACACAATGACAGTATTGTCTAAATTTGTAGAGTTCAATCACAAAAATATCTTGTATGATGTAATCACTGTGTACACTTCTCAGTGTGTTAGGGTCTGGCCTGATGGTGGATACAGGAGACTTCCATGTTCTCATTCTCTAGAAGTCTCTTGAATATAAAAACAAACAAACAAAACTAGTCATTTCAAAATATAAGCACAACTAGAATAGGAAATAATCAGGCTAAAAAGAAACAAAGTTAATTTTTTAATAGTACATATTACTCATTCTATGTATCCACTGAAAACTATTTTGAAGCTTATGATATACATAGATTAAAATAACAGTTATTCAAAAAGGGGGTGATTTTGCCTCCCAGGAGACATTTGAACTGGGAGGGTGTTATAGGAATCTACTATGAGGACAAAGATACTGCCAACTGCCAAGGCTGAGTAATTTTGGATTAGAAGTAGAGCTAGGTCAGTCCTTTAAAAAAAAAAAAAAAGCATAATTCTGACTTCTGAAAGTCAATGAAGTGGAGGAAAAATGGTGTCTTTTATTTCAAGTGAAAAGGGCCCCTTTTAAACTTATCTGAGACACTTACTCCAGTTTTAACTTTTAGTCCAAAGGAAATGAAAAGTATAAAGATGAGTACACATGAGCCATAGAATGGCTAAATATTCTTTAAATATGGCTCACACACATTTACTTGTTCTTCAGTTTCCTCTGATTGGGAGCTCCAAAATTTAAAAGCATTTAGCCAGCAGGAAAAACTTCAAATACTTAAAATTGAGAGTTCCTCTCTCACCAAGGGGTAGTCTTCTAAGTTTGTTCCTAAGTCAGATCTCAGAACTGATTTCCCATACTAGTTAACTTAGTCCTCAAATCTGACCCTAGTACATTTCATCCCCTTCCTTCCTCCTTCTATTCCATCAATTTGAAGGCTGGTTCTTAAGAAAATGCTTCATAACCTTTAGGAAGATAGGCTTCTATATTACAGAAGGGTGGTGCCTATCTATACATTCTTCTGAAACTCGAATTCTCTGAAATGGCTCTGGATTAGACAAGGTTTCAGACCCAACCCAGAGGTGACCTTGAACAGTCAGTCTCAAAGACCCACTCTGAGAGCCCCCTAGTTTAGTTATGAAGTCCTCTGTCTCCCATATGCTCTAATTGTCATATATGACCTTCTCTTTTCAAAAAATCCCCTGCTTTCCTGCCAATGGGCCAAAGTGTAATGCAGAGTTGCTAGCTATAATCATAAGTGCTACTTTGTATGTCCATTTCATTCTTGAGGATATACTTCGATACTGATACAAACAAACCTTGCATCTACTTTGTACTTTGAAAATGTAATACTATTTTGAAAGTATTAAAGATTGTGTGAGTGCAAACAGTTTCTTACTCAAGATGAAAGGTATAAAAATGTAACACCATGTCTGGGCAACTGGAAAAGAAGATTTTAATTTTCATTCCAAAAATGAGAGACTAAAAATCAAAGGCTTAGGACCCACAATCCACAACTCTCCTCCCAAACTCCAGTCTGTCTTTGACAAAAAGCTACAAAGAAAAAGTTTCAGGAAACTTTCAGACATTTGTAATTAACATAAACACTGTATACCAAGATGTGTAAGCCAAAGCTTCTAATTACTCTGAGGTACAAGCTCAGGCATGTGGCAATGGAATACTGTCTGAAAGGTCATTTCAACATCAAGTCACAGACCTACTATTTACATAAGGATCTAGGGCAGAAGTGCAATGTGCACACTGCTGCAACTTTCACATACATGTACACTAATATTTACTTAAAAATAGTTGGTACCTTTACTGCAGTTGTTTCCTACTCTTAAGCCAAATACTGTCCACTCCATGTTGGACTGAAGTATATGCTAGACTAAAAACAGGACCAATAAATCATTTTAAAAAATATGTTTAAATACTTTGCCTTTTTGTGGATATTACAAATGACTTAAGTGGTACAGCTCTTCTTTGGCAGTGATTCAATAAGCATTACTATCCAACCTTTTCTGCTAAGGTGACTAAAAATGCTCATAAACCAGGAGTACCACTGTTTGATATAACGATTTGGGGGGTTAAAGTAGAACCATAGGGGTAGAACACCCAAGATCTTTTGGTTTAATTTCTTCACTTTATAAATTAGGGACAAAGAGGTTCAGTGACTTGCTCAAGGTCATATCCATACTTAAAATCTTACTCCCTATATTCCCAGCCCTATGCTCCATGGTTCCTAGAATGTAAACTCTGCAAAGACAGAGGCCTTTGGTGTTTCATGAATGTATTACTAGCATCTTGAATGGTGCACAGCACAAAGCAATCACTCAAAACATATTTTTTGAATGAATAAAAACACTGATTAATGTCTAAACCAGGACTAGAACCCAACTGTGTTCTTTCCACCAGCATTTCCTTATTTTAGAAGAGGATACTATCCTTGAACAAATTTGGAAAATGCCAGGTCAAACAAGACAGCTCTCTTTGCTGTAGATCCTTTGAACTGAAGAGTTGTCTCCCAATTAGTGTGACCTCAGAACCCACCTCCTACATCCCACTAATCTCAGAAAACCAATCTGTCTCAGTATTATTTGAATACTATATTTATTGTTTATAAAGTATGTAGACTGTATATTAAGCTTAGGTAGAAATAAAACTTGCTATAAGCATTTAAACATTAAAATGCTGTTGCCCTCGAATTCTTCAAGACTCTTGATTCTGATTTCCTCACGATCTAGAAAATAGTTTAGCTGGAGGTAAATATTTGCATGTACTATTCAGGTTCAACAGTGTAGGGGCAGAACAGACAATTTAAAAATCAGAATGTAGGGGCAGAACAGACAATTTAAAAATCAGAACAGAAAACAGAAACCTTAACCTGAAAGCCACAAGTCCTATTTTTCAAATTGGAGCTGCAGTTATGACTCTAGACCCAACATTACAGGTTTAAGGAAGGAAAAAAAAATAGCCTCTCAGATCAGCCCACATGTACAAACCAATGCTGGGGTGTCTGAAGAGGAGTAGAAAGGGGATACAGTATTAGAGACATCAGTAAGAGATAAGCAGTCCTATTGATAGGGAAGAGCAGGAGGTGGGATGATTCCAACACATGCTAGAAACATCTGGAGTTTCATGATAGATACTTTATTGAGTAGAGTAGTATGAAATGTCAAATTCATCCAGCACAAGGAGCATACTGGCAGTTATCCAAAAAATTCAGGTCAAATAGCAATTAAAATAAATAATTCAGGACTAAATAAGTCCATTCATTTCCTTACATTCTTCCCATTTAGTAAGATATATATTAAGGAAGAAGAAAAGTAAGACAGAGTAGTTTTTCATATTATTCTCCATATGTCTCCTCTAGATCCAGTAGTAGAATTTCTGAAGTAGTAGTTCTGGATTAGAGAGTAGAGCACCTAACACTGAGTATTGCCATTTTTGTTTTGGAGCATTACAAACTTATTAGAAAAATCATTCCTAAGAGTTGCATTTTCATCCCTAATGTATTCCTTTAAATTTATGGTCATTTTGGAGAAAACCCTGATGGCAACATTCAAAAATGATTATAATTGAAATTTATAAGCAATGTCATTTATGGAATGAAAAGTATTAATTTTTAAAAATAAAAAATAAAGTATTAAATTTTAAAAATTCCTATCTAACTGAAACTGAAAAAAAAAAAAAAAAAAAAAAGGCTCCCTTAATACAAAAATACAAGTTTTTGGCTCCCTTAAGATGATAACTCTATTAATACAAAACTAGTCTTCTAGATGTTGGTGTTTCCAATGAGGTGATTTTGATTTAACTGATTGACTCATTTAATTCATTTACTCCACAGATATTAACTGAGTGTTATTGTGTTGGGAAATATTTAAATTTCTGTGATACATTACTGAATAAAACTAACAAAGATAATTGCTATTATGGCACATATGTATAGGAATCTAGGAGCAATCTGACTGTGATCAGGATCAGGACATAGGAGAAATGGAAAATTCTGGAATGTATTTTACAAGTAAAGGAGGCAGCACCCTAGACATATTTGTGTGAAGAATGAAAAGTAAAGATGTTTTGCCTGGAAGAATGGAATTGCTTGAGTGTGTGTGTGTATATACACAAATATCTTATATATACAAATATCTTATATACACAAATATCTTATATATACAAATATCTTATATATACAAATATCTTATATACACAAATATCTTATAATATACAAATATCTTATATACACAAATATCTTATATACACAAATATCTTATATATACAAATATCTTATATATACAAGTATCTTATATATACAAATATCTTGGATATGATGAGGAATACCTGAAGTTAACTGAATCCATTAACTGGCTGAGTACACATTTATTTTTTAAATACAATTGACCAATGTTGGTTTCACCATCTAAAAAGATGCTTCAAGGTGAGTTTTGCTATGACTCATTTGTAGCTTCATGGCTAAAAATTATTTAGAAGAAACCAGGTGGCTGGGTGTAAGGTGGTTGGTAGTTGGGTATTTCTAGGAAAGAAGGGGGCTGACGGTTACTGGTAGGGGAAAGATGCAAATAACACAAACTAGAAATACTCTATCAGGGAAAAGATATATGGCTTATGCAGCATGAAAGAATGACGGTTTCCATTTAAAAATAAGTGCAGGGGGTGTGATGGTGTACACACGTAACAACAACACTTGAGAGGCACAGGCAGAAGGATCTCCAATTTGAGGCCAGTGTAGGCTATACAGTGAGATCCTATCTCAAAAACAACAACAAAAGACAACCATAACAAAATACAAATTGAGCTGAATGCTAAAGTAGCTTTGCAAGAAAAGTGAGAGAGCCACTAAGAGAAGCTAAGTAATTTGTTCAAAATGTGGTCATGCCTAGACTAAGTACAAATTCTTCTTTGGTAGCAAAAACTAAAACCTCCCAATAAGGTCAGCAGCTCTTATCATAAAGCTACACTTCATTTTAATTTTATTAACTAATCATTTCCAAAAATTTAAAATACTCTGTAGAATCAATGCTTACATAGAAATGAACTAAATTATCATCTTATCTCTAAATCTCCCCACAATGTCTATCTTCCAGGTAATAAAGCAATATTCATAGTTACTAAAGTTACTGGCATTTTGGGGAGTCAGCCCTTGATTCTCTTTCCTTCCACGCTAGACCTCTCAACTTCAAAATCATCATGAATCCTACTGCTTTTTCCTCCTAAATTATTTCTGATATGTATGTTCTCTTGTATTTTCTCCGCTTTGGCTTAATTTCAACTCTTGCCTTGGACAACTCTTGTCTTTCAGCTTCCATGTTGGTCCCTTTTCAATCCCATCTTCTAAATCATTCAGCTATTATCTCCTAATCACTTAGCTCTTATCAAAACTATTCTTATAAAATGTTAATCTGACATGTCAGATCCAAGCATCATTTATTTTTTCATAGCTCTCTTGTACTTACACTTAAAAGTATAGGTCTAAGCACCTTTATGCAATATACAGAGTTCCCTTCCCAGTATACCAGCACTCTTGTTGCTAAGCCAACTGAACTGGGCCTCACTCTCCACCTTAGTAATCCTGTGCCACTAGGCACCAGAATACACTGGAATGTGTTTCACCTTGTTTTAGCTAGTGCTAAGTTATCCTTTATTTACAGCTCAGTTCAGAGTCCCTTCTTCAGGTGCCCACAGTTCCTCCTCTGTACTGCTGCCTGCACTATGCTGAACCCTGAGGATTTGGTGTGCCCCTCTCTCCCACCAGACTGAGGTCTTAGGAAGACAAGACTATGGCCTTTCACATACACACAAAGAAACTTGGAACTGGATTAAATCCACTTAGAAGACATCTTATACCAGTGATATTATATACATATAAAATTCTAAATGTATTTGAAATAGATAAATTAAGAGTCTGTGGGAAAACAGGACTCCCTAAAGAAGGCATAAAATAAAATGAAAGGAGGGGTAAAAGCCAACATGTACAAATATCAGGATGAGAAAGTTTCTGACCTCTCTTGTGCTATGTTTAGTCCCCAAACCAAGTGGCTTCCTGGACCTGTGGGATTTAAATTTATATTACATGCTTTTCTTTTTAAAAGTGTTTTTCATCTTTATTAAAACACAGAAATACTATGGTCTCACCAAATTCCATTTGAAAATATGGTCCAATCTCTTTAAAACTACTTTATACGTTAAAGGACTTAGGTAATCCACAGTAAAAAGTTCTAAATTTAGTAATTCTCTGGTCTAGTAAAAAACACATGTTTATTTTCTAAAAAAAAAAAATGACTTGTTTCTCAGAAACAAAGCCCAAATCTGAATTCTACAAGGAAAAAATGTTAAGTATGACTGGCAACTTTCAATTCATTGCCATTCTTCTCTTGTTCCCCTGTAGCCTTGAAGGAAGCCAATTTGCATGATGCCAGGAAGAACTGCCAGCAGACACAGGCAGGTCTAAGATCTATCCCGGGCAGTCAGCAGCAGTTGTGTAAACCTAGTGGAGAGACCGGGTCTTGACAGATGTGAGCTGTTCACAAGACCAACAGAGGTTTTAAAAAGTGGCCCAGGCCCTACATTTTGCTAAACACATGGCTTCAGCCTAACCCAATCAACGTCATCATAAAAACTTGTAAGTTCACTAAGATAAACAACAGTTAAGTCTGAAGAATATTTCCACACAGATTTAGAAGTATATTTAGCTCTTCCTTCTGTTTTCCATTGTCAATTACTTTTAAGCCTTTTTTTTTTAAAGCTACTCAGAATGCTTTTTTTTTTTCAAAAATAAATCTTATGAGAAAACCCAGTATGCATTACAAATAGAATCAGAGCTGCTGTGGTTGAGGAAAGGGTAGTGAAGGACTGGGACTGCTGAGGCAGCCATTGTGGCAGCCTTTCAGAATCCCCAGGGACCAGAGGCAAAAAGCCATGGTTTACCTAAGAAAGGAGAAACTGCAATAAGACATGCAATATTCGGAAGATATTCTTTTACTAATTACATTGCAATCAGATCATAAAAGAAAATTAGAAAATAACATACACAAAAACAGGTACCTTTGCATGCCTTTTTTGATGGGAATCAGTGCTGACCATTTGAAATATGCTAAAGATAGGAAATAGGATCCTATTGTCATATTCTCTTTCCTTTTAAATATGCTTTCTTTAGTACTGAACCCCTTTCTGTTTCCAGTGCTAAGCTGGGCCTCCTTCGGGGAGGGGGGAAGAGTATGAGCTTCTCTTTTAAACACAGATGGAAAAGGGGAAGCCCAAATTAATCGCTATCTAGTATGCCAGACCACGGACTCTTGAAACACACTGCCCAATTTCACATTCTGACTCCAGAGTCTCCCATTTGTTTTACCTTGGGCAAGTAACTAGTCTCAGTAACCCAAGTTTTTTCTCAGTAAAATGTAGATGATATTACACCCCTCCTACGAAATCTACAGATAGCCCACCTAAGGTGCTTGGCATAATGCCTGGCACACAGTAGATGCCAAAAAGTGTTTGCTCTAGTGATATAAGGATAATATTGGAGAGCTCCCACTTGATTTCAACCTGTTTGATACAAGCACACAAATGTCTTCCTTAGCATAATGATGTGTTTGATTTTTAAATTTTCAAATGGTCAAGAATATGAACAAGCACCTATGTAGATAATCAAAAGTTGACTATTATGAATAGTCAAACTAGTCTAGGTCAAAGCTTCAGTGTTGATGTAAATAGAAGCCAAAGAATCTACTTGGGAAAACAAACAACCAAAGAGAATAGCAATATTTTTAATGGTCCCAAACTCAAAATACAGAAGTAAGGTATAGGAGTGAATCAGCCACAACAGGTATTCATGGAAGGATGAAAAATTACAGATGCTTGCTGCTACTCTAGAAGGATAGCAAACAGTGCTTCCCTAGTGCCCTAGCTATTAAAAAAAAAAAAACGCTGCCTTCAGAGCCCCCAGAGAGCCCCAGATACTGGCTACAACACAACAAAGAATCAAAGAAAATAGAATTAAGGTTTCTCATGGGAGCCACAACTTGTTACCTTAAAGCATTCAATCTTCATAGATAGCAATAATTTTTTAAAATGTGTGCGTTCTTGTGCCAAAGCTATAAGTAGCACTAAAAATGAATAAAGCTGTTAGTATTTTTAATTTTTATAGATCTTTTTCCAAGGATCTGATGTAAAAATACATTCCTCTGGTACGGTCTATTCCAACATATTCTTCCTATTCAATTTTTATAAGTCAAATTTACTTGGTAATTCTCCTTAAGTCTATAAAGGAATAAAACTATTCCTGATTTCACAACTATTGATATACATAGCACATCAAAAAGTAAATTATAGGTTACACATAGCCCTGATTTCTAAGATACTTGGCAAATCTACTGTAAATAAGAGGGCCTGTCAAGCCTCTTAGAAAAATTTATTTATGATTATAAGAAACATAGGACTAAAAAGATTTCTAGGGGTGGTATGGTGGGGCTATTGGCAAAGCCACCAAACCTTTTTCTTCACAGAGAAAAAGACGCTATCAAAAAAGGGGCAAATAAAAAAAGGGGGGAGGGTAAATATTTACATATGGACATTTAGAGCATTTGCTGTATTTGTATAATTCGTATCACAAAACTTTTACTTAATTATTGTCTAGATAGTTAATTCTGCTAGGCAGTAGCACACACCATGGAATTCCTCTAGGACAATGGAACTTCATGAGGTAGTAAAATGCCAATAACTCACTGCATTGCCCCATGCAATGGAATGAGAACGGAAGAGAAAGGGAAAGACAGACAGTCTCACACACACACACTCACACACTCTCACACACACACACACACACACACACACACACGTACGTATAAGAGAGAGAACAGAGAGAGAGGAGGAGGAAGGGAGGGGAATATCCATTACCACTAGGCTTCACAAGAAGTCTGCAATGTTCTTTTTAAAGGTAAGTCATCTAAAGGTGAGGGTAATTATTCAAACATGCTAAACTATTGCAGCCATAAACAAGTAGAGGAAAGTCAAAATAGTAAAATATGCAAAAAGCTAGATACAGTATAATTATTTTAAAAATTAGTGATATAAATAAGGTCATTATTTCAGAGTCCATAAATTACTACAATAAAAACTCTCCCCACTATAATGGGAGAAACATAAGAAATATGAGGATACTCCTGGCAATATTAGATGGAGACGGTAAGACATGATAAAACTTCGTATCTTAAAACACTGCAATATTTTGCCTATGCCAGATATTACTGAGTAAATCACACTGTCGGTTTTTAAACATTATCAAATGACTAATTTTGAAATTTAAAAACATGACTTCAATACTGACCACGGAAAGCACCTTGTGAAGGCATTTTCAAAGAGCTGTGGAAATAGCAGCAGCAGCTTTCTGGGGGGAGGGTGAGCAATTCCATGGCAGTTATTGAAACTTGAAAAACATTTGCAGCTTTTGACCTAGTAAATTCCACATCTGTGAATCTTTACTGAGGGAATGGAGATGGAAATAAAAATTTACGCACAAGGATGTTCATTATACTACCATTGTTGTATAGAAACTAACTAAGTAGGGGAGAATGGCTAAATAAATGACAGTGTGGTCATACAATGAAATGCTAGGCAGCTACTTAAAAATAACTTTTACTATAGGAAAATGTTCATGATATAAGCTTACAAGGCAGGATATAAAAACAGCAATAAATATACTGCCACTGCAATTTTTAAAACAGATGTATGAGAATGAAGAAAGACTAGGAGAAATCCAATAAACTGTTTTTACTTCTATTACTCATTTTTATTCTAAAATAAAATTCTAAAATGTTCACTCACTTTTAAAAAAAGGCTCATAAAATAATAAATTATGTTTCAGCTTATCATTATGACACTTGCCATTCATGACTCAATCACCTCAAGTATTTTTGAAAGTTTTTTATTTTTTCTCTTAAGAGTCAGAATTGTGAAATGTAAGACTTTCTCCAAAATTAATCCTGGATTCATAATTATCCTATTCTTTAAGTACTGTAACAAAAGAAAAGAACACTATCTTCTTCTAAAAACAAGAAACAAAACAAATCACCAAGCACCCTTAGCACAAAGTTTTCCTTTATAGACAAATACAGAACTTTCAGACAGCTGTAGCAACACAAGTCAGAATCATTTTACTGTTCATTGGAACTGAAACACTCTCAAACACCTCCCTTGCTAATTGAAGACCTACTTTAAGACCTACTAAGACTAACGTAACTAGACAAAGAAAACTAAAAAGCATTTAGATTAATAAGAAAGAACTTCTTAGTGTGGATTAGCAGAGTATTACAACATTCATAAATATGGCCATGCCTTATATTCTCTTTCTAAATAAAATATCCCCAACATAACATTGAGTGATTATTAAAGACTCTAAGCTTAAGTATTATAAAAACACTACTCTTCCCCTATAGGTGCTTACCTACCAACGCTGTATTATGTGGGCCCAATTTAGTTCTTAATGAGTTCTCTCTTGAATTCTGAATTTTGTTACACTAGCCCTCCTAAAAACTTCACCTTTTTAAATTCAACCAACTGCTACTTTTGTCTTTTCTTTTTTTAAAAAAAATTTTTATTGTTTTTACATTTACTCACATGTGTATACATTGTTTGAGCTTCCCTCCTCCCCCCCCCCCCCATTGTTGTGCCTTTTTTTCTCTAACTGCTGCTTTTAATTCCCCTAATCTGTCCTTTCCAGATTGGATTTTTTTCCCTCAGGATACTTCACAATGTCACTGCTCCAAAATGTCAAGTGTGAACTCAGAAATGAAAATGGCCTCTCCTCCCACACCCTTGATAACACCATCAACTCTGCCTGTACCTTCTTTCCACTGGGGAGAGAGATCACACACAGGGAGAAAACTTTCTTTCTCCACTGATAGGTGACAAAGCAACTCTATCAAGTAGTTGACTAGCAAGATACTTGGCTGGTGTTTAGCTATAGATAAATTCTCAAGACCTGCCTTTTCCATTCTCCTTGTCAGCCTGTTTTTTAAACCTCTAATATTCAGCTTTTCTCCTAGGTTTTTGTCATATTTAAACTTGACATCTCCAAAAATTTCTTTTGTACTTATGAAACAATTAGTAAATACAGATGACAAATGCCTTTTAGGCATCTATTGAAGTAAATTCTGGTTTTTCTCACTTAACACATGAAGACGACAATTATATTTAAAACTAATGCTGAGAGTAAGCTTTAATTTGCAGAATATTTGATCCTACAAGTAAATATAGCTAGAGTTCCAAAGTGTGATGATATAACAAACACCTGTAAACTTACTACCCAAGAACTAGAACGTTAGCAGTAGCATTGTATCTATTTACCTGCTCCTATTTCCCCTGTTTTTTCCTACCATGGCTAACTTTTGAGGTTATCACTCCCCTTTTAGGTTTTTAATAATTTTAACACATGTAAAATCCATGCAATCTGCTCTTTTGATTCTGCCTGATAGGAAACTTTATAAAAATGATGTCATATCATATGTGGTCTCCTACCTACTTGGGAGTTTCCACTGCCATTTATGGTTGTAATTGTCATAGCTTTTCATTGTTGAATATTCTTCCATTGACTTTTAACTCACCATAGCTCACCTGTATTATCTTGCCATTGGTATTAGTGTGAACAAAATTGGATAAAAGGAGCTTCTTAGTAATCAGGAGTAACAGTACTCATAATTTTATTCTTATGTAAACCAGTTTCTTCACAGTTGAAAATAAAACTCTTTAAAATACAGCTTCACACTAGAATTTGATCTGTAAATCTACCTCTTCTTTCTTCTTACTACTGGATTTCCAAGTACAATTGAACTCTAGAAAATGTCCTTTGGGATTGCTTTTTAAAA
The DNA here is from genome assembly GCF_047511655.1 of Castor canadensis. Lineage (NCBI taxonomy): Eukaryota > Metazoa > Chordata > Mammalia > Rodentia > Castoridae > Castor > Castor canadensis. The sequence continues at coordinate 97,568,435 of NC_133391.1, read as the reverse complement.
TTCTTTTGGTCCAAATTCCAAATGTTAATACCTCCTGGACAGCTCTATCTTCATAGAATAAGGTTGGGGTATTACCTGAATGGCTTGTATACAGCATATCCTGGACAAACACACCCTGTGTCTCCTCCCTCAACCTGCTTTCACCTATTTCAAATGTTGAATAATGGCTTCACTATCCAACTAAGTGCTCATGTAATCAAAACAGAGCTACCCTTCACTTTCCTCTCCATTTTTTGTGCTATAATAGAATAAGCATTTAATATATATATTCAAATCTAACATTTTTCTATTAACAAAACATAAACAAGTAAACAATTTTCTTTTGCTTTTTATACCAGTGCTCCAAACACTTGGTTCCCACAGCTCAGGATGCACTGAAGTCAAGGCAGCTACATGATGAGCATTTTAAAATGCAAGTCTGACCACATGACTCCCTGGCTAAACTTTTTAAAGAGATGATGAGCTCTTGAAGTGTTTTTTAAGCCAAAAATTGTGGCCTACTGGAAGGTAATGACATTATTCACTCACTGGATTGTGACCAGGATTTTTTTTAAACAAAATAGAACAAACAAAAAATACCAGAGTACAATGATGAAGTCAAGGTAAATAATGTGTTGCAGAACTTTTGTTTCTGCTGTATGAATGTGCACACCTATGTGTGTAAAGGACCCAAATGTAAACTGCTTTGCCTTAATGTGAATTGTCTGTAAAGGTGTTTGAAAGACATTCATCCGTGAAAGTAGTTTTCTTCCATTACAAAGTCCACAGGTCTTACTGACAAACTGATGAAAGTCACAAGTCTCCAGAGAAGAGGCATATATGTCTGCATACATGTGTATTCATATAGTATCATCATAGTGAATCTAGCTATCATGGGCAGGAGCAGATTTCTTAAAGTCCAGATTTCAGACTTCATCATGGACCGCAGAGAGCTCTTACAAATAAGAAGCACTGATCCCCATAATGAAATCTTAACTCCTTAAGGTGGGATTATTTGCCTCACCCATTTGCCATCTCTGACAACACTGTAAGCTTCAGCAAGCAGTGTAACTTTGAAGCCATAGTGTATCATTAGCAAAATGGGAATATCTGCCCCATAGCATTATTGTGAGTATTAACTGAGCATGGTAAAACTTTAGTAAAGGGTTACTTTTAGAAGTAAACACTTTTGGGTCAAAGACAAAGTTGAGAACTTTTTTTGTCATATGCTTGTCCCTTTCCAATTTAGGTTATGATACAAGAATCATTTAAAAAATATATCATCCCTATAATTTCTCCAGGTCTTCTAACATTGAGCTGTTAATAATAAGCAAGCCAGTCAAGGAAAGAAACTTTTAAAAATTCTATTTACATAAAATCTTATTGCAGCAAACTTCCACTGTATTGTTGTGGTTCACTGAATCTAGGATGTTAGCAATTTTGAGAAGGTTCATGATTTTATGTACCATTACATAATATGAAATATTGACAGTCTGTGACATCATAAGAAGGTGCCACTGGTAAAGAGATGCATAAAGTTCAAAGAGTTTACATGTTACAAAGGACACACACACACACACACACACTGAAATGAATGACAGTTTTTGTGTTAAATGTTTGAAAGAAGATCTGAGGCTTGGGCATAGTCTACTTTTTTTACCCCCCTGCCTTAAATTTTGATTTTTTTTTTAAATGCACTTAGAAGCTCATCTTGTGTATCTATGAAAGGGCCTTGCACACAGTTCAAGGTCAACAGCTATTTTAATAATGTTCATAGTTCAGTCTTAAGGGATAGTTCAGCTATAAGAACTGCAGGTGTCATAGATTGGTAAAATTATTATTTTTCAAGCTGAAATAACTGAGTGCTATTAAAAGAACATGGTCTACAACAGAAATGACACAATTTCACAAGTTTCTGTATTTGGTAGGGAAACAAAAAAATAAAGTCATCTATGGCAGATAATGTCTGTTAGATAATGCCAGTTGGGAATAAGAGGAAGCATTTCAAAGTTGTTATATTTGCTTTTGTCTATACTATATCACCCCTGGTGTCTGAAAGTTTGCTAGATGAAGACAGCAATCAACTCACTGCGAAGCAATTCATGGTATCTGTGGCATATTTAGATTTAAGGCAGAGTTCCAGTTGCTGGTTTACCAAGTGATGCAGTTTAGTGAAGGACAAAGCAGTATGAGCACCTCTGTTTGTGCTCATATTTTGGGGACTTGTCTTGCTGTGACTCTTACTGGAGCCTGTGTAAAGCTATGGTCAGCAAGTATCTTCAATAATTTCCTCAGGCACCACAAACTTTCCCACCCTCTGTCATTCTGAACTCTTTGGAGGCAAGAGCTGGTCTGGGTTCTTTCTGTGTTGCTGGTGCCTGCAGTAGTAGCTATCCATGCCTCAAAAATTTAGTTCACTGCCTCTTATTTAGGAAACCCAAAGCCTAGTCCTTATACAGAATTATAAAAAAAAAAAAAAAAAAAAAAAAGGAGGAGGGCAGAGATGAATGACAACATAAAACAGAAAGGCTGGTTGATTTACAATAGCTGCAAACTATGTTTGCAGTTTTCTTTGAGAAATGAGTTTCGAGGGGCAGCTAAAAAGAAATTTTTAAAAAGGGATCCATGTGTATCAAAGTTAAAATCTTTTAAATTAGATAATTTGCTAGTTTATTAACATATTATTAAATTAGCATGTAAAGAGTTGCAACTCAATGTAAATATTAAAATAAATGCTATCTCCATATGTAAACCACTATAATATTTAAAAAAAAGTAAAACAACTGCTATTACAAAAGGATATAATTTTAACATCCTTCTAGTATTAATTACCCTGAGTCAAGGGTATAAAGGTAGCTGTTAGTCAGCAATCTTCTGAGCAGACTGACTAAACACAACCGTTGGCAAAACCAGTAGGCTAGCCAAACCAAAAACAGCATGGGAAAGAAGTCAGAGGGAAGGCATATCATCTAAGAAGAATGGCAGTGTTAGGGATTTATTTTTGTCTTTACTGCTTGTTTCAAGCCGATAGTTATCTTTGCTTTCCAAGGTACCAAGTGAAGGCAGTCTGGAGGAAGCATTTTTCAAGGCATGTTAAAATTGCCTACTAATTTCAAATACTATATAATTTAGTTTTTCAGACACGATCTTCTCCCCAGCCCCCACAAAGTAAAATAATTAACAAAGTATTTCTGAATGTTGTATTAGATTTGGATTTCTATTTATTTTACTTTTTAAAGAAAAATGCAACCCTCTTCTCTTTGGAGTTCATGACTCTACCACAAGAGTTTATAGCACTATATTCAAGCCTTTAAAGCTACCAGTTAAATGCCAGTTTAATCTTCAGAAGGTCACTGTGCCTGTTTGGAAAATATACATTTAGAACTTGTTTGGCTGGCTATTCCTTATTCATTCTTAGAAAAGTGTGTGTAGCTTGGTGTGGTACTCAGGGTAAAAAAATGCATAATACTTATTGAAAATATTTTCTGTTTACAATCTCTCCATAAAAATATTTGCACGTATGTAAATCTCCTAATGAAACCCTCTGTACAATTAACATATGTTAATAACAAAGAGAAAAAATTATATATGCAAAACTCATTTCTATTTTCTAGAGCCTCTGGGATTACTGATTCTGAAAGTATCAGTAAATTAAATTAGAACTTTTGAGCAGCATTTTCATAACAAATACTAAATTAATATACAGTCTCATAGTACGACAAAGTTGACATTATTTTCTCATTGCCTAAGGACAATCACTCCCTGGATATCAATTCCAGGGGTACTGCAGGCCAGCAGATGTGGCTATTATTTGCTTTAACCTTGACATTTCAGATTTTATCTTAATCATAACACACCACAAATCTCTGTGTGTGTGTGTGTGTGTGTGTGTGTGTGTGTGTGTGTGTGTGTGTTCACAGTTCTTAATGAGGCTTTTGGAATTTTACCTACCTCTTACCAAGATATAACTTTTTTGTTTATTTGTTTCTGTGACTTGTAGCTTAGGCTGACTTCAAACTTTTGGTCCTGTCTCAGCCTCCCAAGTGCTAGTGTTACAGCTATATGCACAACACTTGGCTAAGATACAACATTTTGAATCTACTAAAACCTTTGTTTAAAATGCTAACTCATTCCAATCAGAAATTCATACATAAGCCCTGCCTCTGGTGTTCTCTAGTTTCTATAAAGTTCTGAGTGGACAGTTCTAGCCAGGTCATGCATTATTAATTTCCTGAGTATTAGTTTTTATGTGTTTTTCAGACTGTGAATTTCCTACACAGATGAGATGTGAAGGCTACATCTCATCCATCCCTGTAGCTTTTTCTACTGTGCGCTAAACCAAGTACTTGGCTTAAATAAGGGCTGAAAGAATATTTGTGCAGTGAGTAAGACATAAACAAAGGCTGGGTATGGTGGCACACATCTATAATCTCAGAATTTGGGTGGCTGAGGCAGGATTGCAAGTTTGAGAACAGACTGGGCTACACACTGAGACTTTGTGTCTCAACAAACAAACAACAACAAAAAATCATGCCTAAAGCAGAATAAATTATTCAATTAGCTTTTCATTGCTAAGGCACATATTTATAGTTAATTGTTTAGAATAATTATGTTAGTTGATAAGTGTATCAGTAACAATTGACATTGGGCGAAAACATCAAGTTAACTTGCTTCTAGCAGCTCTTAAAGCACAGCCTGCCTGTATCTGTGCCTTTAGACAGGAAGTGTTCAATAGACAGAAAAATACAGGGTTTAGCTTTTAAAAATACACTGAACACACATCTTTGGAAAATATTTTTTTCTTTCTAACCTCTCTCCCTCCCTTCCCTTCCTCTCCCCCTTCCTTTTCCTGAGACAGAATCTCCTTATATAGCCTAGGCTGGCTTTGAACTTGTGATCTTCCTGCCTCAGCCTCCTGAGTAATGAGATTACAGATGTGCACCACGATGCTAGTCCATGCTTTCACTATCTGGTTAGCACCACGATGCTAGTCCATGCTTTCACTATCTGGTTAACATACAGAGACAAAACTATTTTTGTAAAGTTTATACCAACCTATCCCTCTCAATGTTGTAACTTTAATATCTCAATGCAGCTGCAAGCCTTAAATTATAAATAAGTATTCCTAGGTATGGATTAGAACTGTGAAGATAAATGATTGACCTATACCCTTCAGAATGAACAAGGCATTTTTAGATAATGTATCTAGCTAACATTTATGAACTTGGTAATCAGAATCAATTGCTACCATACATTAAGTATCTACATCTTTCTGAATATAGAAAATGCCTTCAATGTCCACCCAATAAGAATGTCCTCTTCCATTACGGAAAAGGGTGAATGAACTCTGAAAGACAGAACTTTTATTTTTTATGTCATAAAAGCTGCTACCCAACTATGAAGATAAAAATCCAAGTAAGCAGTAATTCTTAGAATTTCATTCTTTAGGCGGCTGGTGGCATGGCTCAAATGGTAGAGACTAGCAACTAAAAATCACTCTTTAAAAGCAAATTGCTATACTTTTAATATTTCAGCCTATATTTATTTAGAAGTTAACTTTAACCTAAGAGAATGTGTGTAAGCAGAAAAGCAAATACACTTACAGGCTAACCTGCCAAGACCAATTTCTGGCCTTCTACAGACATTACTGAAGAAAAAAATCCTATAATTAGTGACAAGAAACAGCATAACCATGCGGTGCTTAGCATTAAGTCTCATCAGGGAAACAGGAAATAATTTTAAAACAACATGTTCACTTTGAAAAGGATACGTAAAACAATGCTTCAGCTATGCTTTAAATATGCCTACATATGACACTATCATGATAGTTAAAGGTATTTCAAATGTTTGATCTACAAAGACAAATAAAATCTCACTAAGGAAAAGTATGTTTTGTAGAAAATCTAAATTTAAGCCTTTCATTTTAAAGCCCTAAAATTTTCCACATAAGAAAATTATAAGCACACTTCTGTAGAGTTTTAAAGCAATCAGCACAGGCAATGTTAACTTATCATAGCTCTCAAGAAACAGAGGAGCACTGTACAGAAGATCCTCACATTTGTGGCTCTGCGAAGTCCCCGTGGGCTGGGCCAACCCACTCTCTCCCCTGCAATGACTCTTTGTTTTTACTAAGTCCCCAAGGGCTGGGGAGAGCTCTGCAATGAGAATGGGGGAAGGGCAGATGGAATGCAGCTGCAGGCTCTAAAACAATGCTGAGTCCATATATTTTGTTCTCAGTTAGAATAATAAAAAGAGTGGGGGGTTGAGGAGACAGACTTGGAATGAGCAAGGTAGGGCCAAGTATCCTATAGTTCTTAGTCCGCAATACCTCTCCCCTTCATCTGTGGTAGCAAATCTGGTCACCATTCAGTTAGGCTAAAAAGTTTATCTAAGACTGAAACACCCATGGAGTTAAACCTATTAGTCAATTATAACTAAGCTACCTTTGTCAGCAAATTATACTCAGACAAGGGTTAAACAGGAAGGAGAGTGGTGTGGTGAAGATAAACAGGGGGAGCCTGGACACGAAGGAACAGGAAAGCTGTGGAGAGAGGCAGGTGGAGAATTTGGAAAAGAGGGCATAAGGTCTTAAGTACACAGTGCTTGCTTTCAATGGTGTCTAGTCCCCTTGAGTATGTAGTATGTCAGAGAAAACCATGCTCCTTCAGAAGTTGCTAAACAATGTTAAGTGCCAGATTCAAGGGTTTGGAAGCCCCAGGTATTGATTTTCTATCATTCAGTCTTTCAAACTACCTTGGTCCCTCCTAAGAAAACATCCTTTACTTACATTTCATTAACCTGATGTTTCAACCTGGTAAAAGAGAGAACTAAGGGAAGCAACAGAGAACAAGATGTAGTCCTACACCTCCTAATGAGAGAAACACAGCTCAAGCCTTACTTTCTTCCCCATGTCTTACTGTCCCCTCCCAGGTAACCCTAACATCTGTGGATCCCTTGGGGACTCAAGGACTCAGGCCAACCTCTGGAACATCCCTTCTAATATTATTGATGCTTTTCAAACATGGAGGAAAACTCCAGAAGCCTTAAATAAACAACTGAACTAATCTTTCAAATATAGGATAAGCATGCAACTAAAGATGACCTACAAAGCTATCAACAAAATTCAGAATAATGCTTGCTCCAATTAGGATCTCATTCATGAACACTCAGTTACTAAGAGGCAGGGAAAGGCCCTTATTATAAAGCTGTCATGTAGAAGCAGAGCTCTGACATCCACACAAACATCACTTTCAAGTTAGCATTACAAGAAAGAGTAGAAGTATTGCACTCTTAGCTCATGTTGAATGATATAACCTGACTCCTGAAATATTTGTAAATTATAAAGTTTAGGAAAAGTGCATTCATTTACATTGACATTTTGGCATTTATGATGCAACAAAAATTCACAAGGTACAGATTTATAATACTCAAGAATATGATCTTTCTTGCTCATCTTACATTTCTCTACAGCCCTAAAATCCACTTACAGATATCCCAAAACTCCATTGTATAGCTACTATATAGAGATAAAAATGCATTTAAGTGAGGAAACAAAATAAAAGTCTACTATTTATTTTATTGATACTATTAATAGCAATAATTAAAAAGTAACACTGATACTACTTCCATAAAGTTTATCATCTATTATAAATGCAAAATTCACAGGTCCATTTTATTAAAAGTTATCACATGTTATGCTTAGGATTTTTTTGGTGCTGGGAATTGAACCCATTACCCTTACACATGCTAATCATGCAATGTATCTTTGAGTTTACACCAGGAGAATATTAAGCTTCTTAGAAATAGAAATATTGTCTATTTGTATACTGGAAAAGTTTAATTTCTGCTTATATATTTTACTTCCTGTATATACAACTAAAAAAAGTGTTTAGACAGCAAAATTTAATTAATACTAACAGCAATATAATCATAACTTGCTTAAAATTAATATTTTTATGGATGTTTAGTTATGCTTAATAAAATACATTCACAGAATATCTTGGTGTTTGAACCTTCAATAAAAAAATTTGGGAATAAAGCCTCTCAATAATTGTACCTGAGTTATTTCAAAAATAAATTAAGAAGATAAGTCAAGCATCTTCTGACATCAAAGATGTCAGAAATTTCCATTTAGTTACAAAGTTCACAAAATATGATTATATTAGGAAGGTCAGATGAAAGCAAATTTTAAAAGTTTTATGGCATGCAAGAAGAATATTAGATTTTTTTTTTTTTTTGACTAAATTAAGAGTACTCACCCCTTGGAGCCCTTGGAACTGAATCGAAGGTCGAAAGGGAATTAAATTCTATTAAGAGAAACATAAAAAACAAACTGGTAAACTATTGTTATTGGAACACAAAACTAAACAATTAAACTTTAAATCTATGCATTTGGTCAGTGCCATAGTGTGAAAATCTCTTTTCATAATATGCCTACTTTTGCATGTCATTATATCAAGAAGCCTTGGTGAACTACTTATATTTCTCTGAAACATAAAACCAAAAGGTTAACTACTGACAAATGGATTAAGAAAATGTGGTATTTATATACAATGGAATTTTATGCAGCCATGAAGAAGAACGAAATGTTGTCATTCGCTGGTAAATGGATGGAATTGGAGAACATCATTCTGAGTGAGGTTAGCCTGGCCCAAAAGACCAAAAATCGTATGTTCTCCCCCATATGGGGACATTAGATCAAGGGCAAATACAACAAGGGAATTGGACTTTGATCACATGATAAAGCAAGAGCACACAAGGGAGGTGTGAGGATAGGTAGACACCTCAAAAACTAGATAGCATTTGTTGCCCTCAACGCAGAGGAACTAAAGCAGATACCTTAAAAGCAACTGAGGCCAATAGGAGAAGGGGACCAGGAACTAGAGAAAAGGTTAGATCAAGAAGAATTAACCTAGAAGGTAACACCCACGCACAGGAAATCAATGCGAGTCAACTCCCTGTATAGGTATCCTTATCTCAACTAGCAAAAACACTGGTCCTTCCTATTATTGCTTATACTCTTTCTTCCACAAAATTAGAGATAGGGGCAAAATAGTTTCTGCCAGGTAGCGAGGGGGTTGGGGGAGAGAAGGAGGGGGCGAGAGGGTAAGGGAGGGGGTGGAGGAAGGGGGGAGAAATGACCCAAACATTGTATGCACATATGAATAAAATAAAAATTAAAAAAAAAAAGGGCATATGGCAGTGTAGCTTATCATGTTTTTTTTTTTTTTTTTTAACTGACTGACATGATTTGCAAAAACAGTATACCAATTCAATTTCACATAAAAACTGTTTGCTTTGTTTCCTGGCATATTTTTAATAGGAGTGGGGAAAGGGAAGTGATAATTGGAGAAATTAAAAAACAAAACAAAAAACCCCAGCAGCTTTCTATTTTCTTACATTTTACCAGAGAGTAATTTTTACTGAGGGTCAAACAGGTTACCAATTTTTCCATGAAATTCTTACCAGGAGAACATAGTATCTAGAACAATGTTTTTTTTTATTATTAGCTTAATTTTCTTTATAAATACTAGCCATAGTTTCCAGCATGAGTCCCTGTATTCAAAGCCTCCTGTATTTTTTTCTAAGAGAACACAAAACTTCTCCCATTGCAACCAGAAATTCATGGGGAAATAAGTTTTCATACTATTTAATAGTAACACATCAGCCTATAAACTATATTTCATACCCCCATAGCCAAACCCACTGCACAAAAACAAAGCAGTGGTTTCTGCTTTCTCATCTCTACCCCAAATAGAAATATGAAGGCATCCATGTATCCTTTCCTTCAGCCACAGCACAACTATTACCTTCCAGTTACTTCCTGAATCTTCTAGGCAGATTTAAAAGCTTACTAATGGGCTGGTGGGGTGGCTCAGGTGGTAGCGTGTCTGCCCAGGAAATGTGAGGCCCTGTTTCAAACCCCAGTAATGCCAAAAAAAAAGAGCTCAAAGCTTACTAATCAAGAGTATGATAATCGCTTCTCAGCCTTTTGGCTAAGATCAAGTGTAGTATCTATTCTTATCAGTTTAATATCTGATACATCCTCTATCCGAGGACAATATATTAAATGGACTTTTGGAATTAGGAGATGGAATAGGAGCTTGCTCCGTCCACTCCACGCATCAGCCTGGTATTGCAGTACTTCCAGGAATGGTGCACCAAAAAAAAAAAAAAAAGATTATGATAAACTAAAGTGGGGGTGGGGGAGGGTAAGTACTTCTTTAAAAAGAGACTGAGTATAAACATTAAATGGTAACATTATTACTATTTACAAAAACTGAAAAAATTGATAATGTCTTGGAGAAACATTGTAATAGATACTTGTTTCATTATTCTGCTACCATAAAGAGATAATGATAATATAACTTTAGACTTATCAGCAGAATCAAAGTACTATTATGTGATAAATTCATTTCTTGGCATGGGGAAGTGAATTTTTTAAAAAAGGAAAGATAAAAATGTAGTGCTTGAATTTTCAAAATCCAATTTTTAGTAGTGATTATTCTAATTCATGAGCTTTTATGAAAACATAAAAAAAGATTACTTTTCTTTAGGAAACTGCACCCAAAACTACCTTCCATGGCTAAACTCACTCTTCCTGAAGTAATGCAAGCATACCCATAGGACCCCGTCTCTGTGTGGAAGTAGGATGGCTTTGCTATTTAGGCAACACAAATACAGGTTCCAGCTTTCACAATATTTCTATCAGCCCTGCCTCCTGAAACTCCCTTCAAATTACAAGACTGAACAACTTCTTGGAGTCTGGTTACACTTTTCTGCTTTTCTCCTTGCAACTCACAAGCTGCCTTCAGTTCATCACTGGAACTTGAAATTCTCCATCAAAGCTCATCAAGTCTTCTGTGTCAAAAGCAAACCTTTTCTCAATTTTCAAATTGTTGACTTCTCCACTTCTTCTTTCTTGTACTTAGAGACACTGTTCCTCTCAGCTCTTTACTCACTGGTTTCATTTCAAAAGCTAGTACCCTTCCTTACCTCATCCTAATTAGCTCCTTCCTAGAAGCTCCCTATACCTATCTGATGGCTGAATCTCTTCTCCATTCCTCAATTTGCACTTCTCCACAGCCTACTACTTATTCCTGCCTATGGGATATTCTGCATTAGAAACTCTCAAGGACAGCACACTTTTACTGACTGACTAAATACTAAACTAGCTCCCCCCAGTTCTACTAAATCTGTACCTCTTTGCTATTTTTCTGGCAATAGCACTCCTAACTGGTTCTCCAGGCTCACAACCTTAGAATTCATTTACAGACCCCCTCCCCATTCTATTAATCAATTATACATTGTTAGAATTACAGAATTCTAAATCTAGAAAGCCCTCAGAGATTATGTAGTTGGTATCCACCCCATGATCCCCAGTTCATATGTTCCATCAATAACTAAGCTGGGAACAAAACCCAGGACTCTGTCTTCCTATTTTGCCTTACAACTTTTCTTGTACTACCTTGTACTCCACAAACATCTGCTACAGGACATAGGGGAGTACGAGGGCCTAATCCCTCATCCCAGAGTTCACATTTTAGTTGGGAAAAATTTGAAAATGAATGATTAAGCACTAGGCTAAGTACTACCAGGAAGTACAGTAAGAATTCTCAAAAAGGGGGGAGAATATGAGTTGTACTAGATTCAAGAAAAGTCAAAGGGACTATGGAAAAGGTAGATCTTGAGTAGCAGATTAGAAAGAAAAACAAAAGGTCTAGAGAAAGGGAGTTCCTTGAAGAAAAACATGAGGAAGCAGGGAAAGGTACCGTATGGGCAGAGGCTGTGTTCGTACACAGACTGTGCTCAAAATTTGTCTTCGTTTTTAGTTTTGTCTATTGCAGAATAAACAGAATAGTTTAAATTCAGATCTTAGGATTTGTCCGAAAGGTTTATCATCCTATAAAATAACACCATCCTAATCCCCTCCTTACTCTGTCATTGATGATGTCTAAGTCTTATCTTCAATTAGAGGTGTTTCCAACTTTCTAAATAAGAAAGTGAATTGCTGAAAGTAGTGGGGTTTTAGGGGGGCATGGGTAGGAGGCAGCTCTTTCAGCTATATATAAAGCATCTGGAGAAAGATGGATTGGGGGTGGGGCAATGACTTTGAAAACAGCTCTAGGGGATGCTTTGGAAGTACTCTGGAAGAGGAGATAAAGGCCTAAATTGACTAAATGACTGCATTTGAAGCCATCAGGAGGTGGTGGACCTGTAGACATTCCCAAGCAGGAATGATAAGATGTGCTGACAGTCTGAATATCAGGCACCAAAGAAAAATGATATAGGGGTGGCTCCAGGGCTACCAGTCATCAGGTCCAGCTAGTCTGCCCAAGACTCACTCAAATTAAGTGCTTAGTCTCCTTTGAAGGCCCCTGGCCCAGGCATTTCAGACTCCTATTACTTGGCACCCAGATTAATACCTTCCTTCCTTCAAGTATTTCAAAATCATTTAAATGTCTAGCAGAACCTCTCTCAGACAACACTCTCAGCATGTCACACAGCCTACCACGGGTTCCTTTCCACTTGTTACTAAAGCAAAGCAAACTTCTCCACAGACCTCTGCACTACTTATGCATCTGACCACTGCAGTAGCAGGGCAGCTACCGGGAAGAGTAAGTTCTAAAAGTAAAAAACATTCTAAGCAAATATCTTAAGCATGTTGGCTTTTTGTCCAAATGTTTTTCACCCTAGTTTAGTGATAAAATAGACTTCAACTCATTGTATATTTAAAAATTAATTTTTAAATTAATTTTTAAGAGCGAAAGCAATTGTAGGTGGCCAAGTATGATACAATGTGCTTTAAAGCAATGCTTAACTTAATAAGAACATTCTCACCTAAAACAAGTTTGAGTAGGACTTCAACCATTGCTTTTTAGATTTAATTAAATATTCGGGCCAGGAAGCTCTTTTGAAAATTAAGTAACTCTAGGGTTTAACTGAACAGTATTTGAGGGATAAGTAAGACAGTGATCTGGTATCTACATCCAGCCAAAAAACACAAGAGCAAATTGGAACCAGCCAGGGAAACTCCTTTTGACAAATGCTTCAAAAATAATAAAGGTGATGCTTTTCAGTCAAAAGATTCTGTTAAACTCAGTAGTTTCACCATTTTTAGTTTTTGAATTAACACTCTATATGACTTGTGAAAGGGAGGACTTTTTTTTTAATTCCCAGTACTGGGGTTTGAACTAATGGCCTTGGACTTGCTAGACAAGCATGTTACCATTTGAGCCATGTCTCCAGCACTTCCCCCCCACCCCACGCTTTTTTTTTTTGCAATAGGTTATTTTTAGATAGGGTCTTCGATTTTAACACAGGTCAGCCTTGGACCATGATCCTTCTACCTATGCCTCTGAGGTAGCTAAGATGACAGGTGTAAACCACCATGCCTGGCATGTTTGTTAAGATAGATAGGGTCTTTCTAGCTTTTTGCCCAGGCTGGCCTCAAACTGCAATTCTCCTGATCTGTACCTCCCAACTAGCTGGGATTACAGGCACAAACCACTATGCCTGGCTAGGGAGGACATTCTTAGGTGCAGAAGTATACACAATACTACAATGCTTACAAGTCTAGTTATGTTCTTGATGTTTACCATTACTAGCCAATGCTACTGTAACTGTAGAAATCCTCTATGACTAATGAGATCAATGTCAATTTATTTCCAGGAACTGGTCTCAAAATATAATGGGACTTTAAAGATAATATATAATTTAATAAGTAACTTTGCTAAGACATTTTACTGTATCATGTTAAATCCTGGCAGGATTCCTATAGGATGGGAGAGGAAGAAAGCTCAGGTTTCTTTGGAGCTAAACGAAATAAAGGTGGTTTATAACTATCTCTTGATTATTTACATATTACTTACCTATGCAAACAAATTACCTTATCACCAGTTTTGTGAAATAAGAACATAAGAAATAGCATTTTGGTATCAGAAAAGAATGATTTTCTCTAAGGAACATAGAGACCCTTCCTCCCTTACTCTCAAAAGTTAGCAATATACTTGAAACATTCCTGAATTATCTAATTCACGAATTCTGGAGTAATTTATATACCTCCAATAATAGGGATTTAAAATTTGAAAAAAAAACCATGAAATCTAGAAAATTAAGAACAGCAAAAAACATTTTTGGTTTTGCACTGTGGTTTAAGGGGACTATCAGGCAACTGAAGAATTTGTTTTCAATTGTGCAAGTTAACAGTAAAGTGTAGATAGGATTTTCCCTGAGTTACAACTTATATAAAATAGGTCATCTTTCTTTACTAAGGCATTATACTATTTAAGGTTATGATTTTTTTAATTTAAAGAATCATTTTATTCTTTATTCTTTATAACCTCACCTGATAGAAAATCCAAAGACTGATAATTATTTTCTAACTACTGTAATAAAAATCTAGGAGGGAGAGAAGAGAAAGAAAATCAGCTGAAGTAGGAAATAGCATAGAAAAATCACAGTTGATTCTGAAAAAAAATTAAATATACTCAGCTCTGATTTAAAGCTGGTAATATACATAGAATGATTCGTGATGTGAAATTTAGAGATAATGGAAGACTATTTTAATAAATGGTATCTCCTTTGCCTCGAACCTTTTATTGCATGCCAAAAAGAGAGCCATTAAGTTTCACAAAACCATTCCAGTATTTTGCCTTATCAGTCAATCTACCTTCAGATATAGAAGAAACTCCTTTACTACAGATTTGAGCATATGGAGTAAAGAATAATTTCTTTCTATCCATTATAACACAGAAGAGTTAAATACAAAACAGTAGAAAGAAAAAAGAGAACAAAAACCAAACCTATTTAACACAATCCTTATTTTGAAAGATAGCTGTTGAAAAACTGTAATTTTTAAAAATTTTGCAGGCCAAGTTTTTTAAAAAAATTATTATTGTCTTAAATGTTAGGATTTCAGACAGTCCTTCAATGAACATTGAAGACAAAAATCTATGCTGAAAAACTAGTCAAACTGTTAATTACTGTGACTGAGCCTTTAAACCAACACTTGATGCATAATTGCCCACCATTTCACCCCCAACAGCTTAATGTGGGCCTTATAATGTATAATAAGCTTTGGACTTGTCAAGGCAAATAAAGCTTTATTCCTAGGAATCAGGCTCTCTGGAGCCAAAGCATAAAGAGAAGTAGTAAAATAAAACTGGATTAGAAGATGGAGAATATTTTTTTAACTACAAATTGATAAATTGTAGCATCTAAATCAGTTTTACAAAAGGAGCTAACACTGGGAAACTACACGATCATACTCAGTGTTTGAAAAGATCACTCTGGCTGCTGGATGGAATGGATTATGGAGGATGAGTGGAAACTTGGAAACCAGCTAGAGTCCATGGCAGTGATTCTGTAGAGAGATGATGGTGGCTGGGACTGGAATAGTGGTAATGACTGGAGTTAGATTCTAGTTTTTTCAAAATTGACAGGACTTGCTGATAGATCAAATGTGTCAAGAAGAGAAGAGACACATCAAGGATTACAAATCAACTTCTAGAAACTGGAAGGCATTGCCACTTACTGAGATGGGGAACACTCAGGTGGCTGTTGGTTTAAGGAATTAAATCAAAGAAAAGGTTTGATCTTAGTCATTGGAATAAATATGGCATTCAAATGCATAGATGAACTCACTTATAGAGAGTGAAGAAATAAAGAAAAGGGAGCTGTGATCAACCAACATTCAGGGGCAAGGAATAGCTAGCAAAGGACAAAAAGGGGTAGGAGGCAAGTATTTCTAATAGGAAGAAGTGGTCAACAGGATGGAATGTCTATTTTACTAGACTGTACCACTGAGTCTGATAAGATAGGAACAGAGAGATGATTGGGACCAGGGCACCTGGTCAGGTATAATCTCAGGGGTTTGGTGGAAACAGTATACTTTAGAGAATGGCAAATAAATAACTTATCCCTCAACAAAATCTTTCTCTTTTGGTGCTCACCTTGAATACATACTTTATTATGTTCATTTTTTTCATGTTTACCTGCTTCTACTAAATGACAAATACTTTCTTGACGGTAGGGACCATCCATGACCTATTACCCGTTCAGCTTTGTATCTCCAATGCCCGGCACGTGTCAGAAAATAAAAATGTTTGCTGAATGAATGAATATTTGGTAGTTTTAACTGATTCCTATTTCTCAGTCTTTTATTAAAGAGAAAACATCTTAAAATACCGAACTGAGTTTTCACTACCTAGATACCTTTTCTGATCTCTTAGAAGCATCATGATTGCAAATAATGGAGCCACAAGCAATGATACTAGTTAAACAAATGTTATCTTAAAATATACTAACACTTAGGTTTCCAGATAGCATATTTAAATCCTAAAGTCTCTCAGTGAATCTTACAAGAAAATGCAAGCTTGGTTTCACCTTGAATAAGTTCACTGTTCAGAGGAAAAGTCTTCAAGACAAGGTTATCTCTATGGATCATGAAAAAAGCATTCTAGCCACTACACTATGTATGTATGACAAAAGCTTTATGTATTCATGCTTGTCTGCTTTGTTTTTCATAAGGAACTCTCAAACAAATAAGTGCTTAGGTTCCATTCCCTGCCCAACCCCTCTTCCCCCAAAAAACAAAACAAAACAAAAAACCCAAACAACAAGCAAACAAAAAAATCCCCACCAAAACAGAAATGGAGGTGATCTGAAAGAAATGAAAACACAGACCTTTTCAAGGCCTTAGGAATTATGCTATTTCAAAGTGATACTTACAAAGTAAAGTCATTAGCATACAGATTTAAATCCACAGAACTAGATGAGCTCACATTATATAGTGTTACTTACCTTTCAGTAATCACTAGAGACAGAAACCACAGCCATTGTGAATTTCATGTCAAAATTAAGTTAGATTTCATATTATCTATGCTCTGTGTTGGCCTAAAGTACAATTCAAAGAGGTTATTCAATAAAGGAAGTCTATAAAAATACAAACAAAATTTAAAAAGCCCTGCTCAAGCCGGGTGCTGGTGGCTCACCCCTATAATCTTAGCTACTCAGGAGGCAGAGATCAGGATCAGGATGATCATGGTTTGAAGCCAGCCCAGGCAAACAGTTAGTGAGATCCTATCTTGGAAAAACCCTTCACAAAAAAGGGCTGGGTGAGTGGCTCAAAGCGTAGGCTCTGAGTTCAAATTCCATTACTACAAAAAAAAATCCTGCTTAAATTAAACTTTTTAAAATTTCAATCTCCCCCTAAACATCAGTCTCTTAAAATTTCCATCATATGGAACAGTTGATGAAACATATAGGCAATATAGTATTGTTGTAAATATCTGTGTTCCTCAGACTCCCTAATAGACTTCTAAATACAAAACATCTAATCAAACCTAACTCTGAAGATTACAAAACAAAAACTAAATGAATGGTTGCCAAAATGGTACTCATCTTTACCTCCAATTGCTTCTGACTTTGCCTCTTTTACCAACAGTACCCTTCCTAGCGCCAATCGTAAAAAAATCTCAACTCAGTATTCCTCCTTTAAAATCTTGTTAAATTGTATAGATTTAATTCATTTCTAATGAACACTAGTATCCTAGTGTAGACTCCAATCATCTCTGGCCTGGACTCCATACTTCTTTACTTATGTACTTCCAGATCCATAATATATTCATCCTGCATACCATGGCCAGAATAACTTGAAAGCATAGCTCGATTCACCTTAAATTTCTACTCAGTTTCTCCCCGGTGATAACAGAATAAAGCCTAAACTACTTAGCAAGGTAATCAACCTGCTCCAACAGCTTTTACTCTCTTATACCCAACTATATGTTTCCCCTGCACTCCAGATCAAGTGGAACAGGGTCTTTCTGGTAATTCTCAGAGACTGCCCTGGCTTTTGTACCACTATACCTTCCTTACCCTTGACATTTCCTCTGATGAAGATGTGGTCCCCCATTCAGTCTCTACTTGCTAAAATATTAATACTAAAACCTAAGGATCTTTTCTACACCAACAACATATAGGATCCTGTAAGAAAAGAAGCTCATGCACTTTGTCTAACAAGCTTATTACTATGAAACTAATAACCAAATGCCCTGACTATACAGGTCAATTCAAGGTATAATTTGATTCATGAATCTTGAAGGAGTTCATAGCTTATTAAGATTCTCTCTTCTTATATCCTACATTAACTTGCTAGCTATGGACAGGCTAAATAGGTTTGGCCTTTGCTGCCAAAGTATTAGAAACCCTTAAACCAATTCTTCCTGAAGGTCTAACAATGACTCTCAAGAGTCCTAATACCACAAGGAAAATTATAGTTAGGAAATAAGGAAGAAGGAAAAGAAGGGGAAAAAAAATAAAATGAAGATAGAGGAAGCAATTCTCTCTGGTAAATCTGACCAAAGTTATTCCATGTTTTTCATCTTTAGTTTGAGTTTGAAGACACGGCCATTAATTTATTGTATTCTATTCCAGACCTTATTTTCTAGATTTCTTCATAAGTTATAGGAATGGTTGTGTGGTGTGCAGTTATCTCCCACGTGGGGTTACACTAGATGCTGTTTTCTTTGTTGTGCAACTGAGCTCACCTTCAAAGCAGAAATGCCTGCGATGTATTTTAGGGCTGTCTTCTCAGACACTCCACATATATTTGGCCCCAACTTGATGGGCTCTGATGCCAGATCCTGAGCCTCTTCGTGGCAGAAAAAAGGGTCACTGCAAATTGATAAAAATGACCCCGAATTGATTCAGCTGAAATTCTCATTTTCTTCCTTCTGCTGGCTTTATCACCAATTACCTAACAAGCCCTAGGAGCACAACTTCTGTAATGTTTTTTACAAGTGCAAATGGAACAAATGGAAAGGCTGAATCTGGTGATAGTCCTTGGTAAGCTTCCCTGGAAATCATTCCAAGAATTCTACACTCCTTTCCTTTTAAATTCTTTTCTTGAACATGTTCCAATCCTTCACATATGTTCTTTCTTTTTCTTCCCAATTCTTTGCCAAGGTTCCCTGTCTATCTTTTTTAGGCAATCTGGCTTCTACTTTTCTCAGGGAGAAGCACCCTCTGTTGCCTCGAGCAACTAATTGAGCATTTAAACAAACTTTTCAAATATTGCAGCAAGGGGCACAAACTTGACATTCCTCCACAAAAACAAACAAACAAACAAAAAAACCCAAAAAAACCACGTTAACATCAAGTGCTGATTGAAGATGGGTCTAAAGATAAAAGTCAGTAAAGTTAAATTATTTCAATTAAACCTAGTTACATTTTTGAAGGGGAACAAATGGAATCTGATCTAGCAAACCTCAAAGCTTTACTTAATAAACATGTCTGACAATGATGGTGATGCTGTGCTAGCAAGTCTAGATGCTAACATGGTAGCTGAAGGAGAACAGTCTTCTGTATTTATAAGGCAGATTACTGAAGACACATACACACATAATTGTTCAGAGACAAGAAGAAAAAAGAAGAGGAAGAAAAGGGATGAATCTTTTCTTTGTCTGAAACATAGTGAATCAAATGCTGAAAAATTCACCTGGTAGAAAGAAAGGCTAAGGTCACCTAATCTATAACTTGTGGGAGCAGGGACTGAAAATCAAATGACAATAATGATAGTAACTATGGGGTTGAAATAAGACTCTATGCTTTTATGGGAAATAATGGTATTTTTTAATACAGAGAAAGACTGACTTCTTCATGTGAAATTAAGGCATATTTGTACAAATTTTTAAGACAGTAATATTTTCCTAAATGACACTAATCAAGGCAACCAAATTTATTTCAAGCTAACAGAGTTGACAAGAGAATGTTTTAACAGAATCCTATACAAAGGCATCTGCTTTCTAACCTTCAAAAATATAGAATGAGTATTTTTTGCCCTCAACAAGACTTTTGCCCATGCAAGACTTTTTATGTAATAATAGGCTAAGCATGGTAATATCTGATCTACCACCTTTGAAACTTTAAGCAAACATTTTTAAAATACCAAATTGACAGGTTCAGTAATGACAAAATCTAAAGACATTACCTTGATAAGACTTTTGATATACAAATATATTACATCAAAAGAAAGTCAGCTATATTACTAGGGAAATTAGCTAAAATACATTATATGTGTTATATTTTAGTTTTAAATAATTTTACCCTTGAGAGAAATATGAAACTTCATAATGGAGAACATATGCAGACCACACAATAAAAAACTGCCTATAAGGTTGCAACTTATAATTTTATTTATTAATTGTTCTCCTCATTCAAAATAATCTATATTTTTAAAAAGCTTGATGTCTTATATCTGAATTAGCACATCTGAATTTTTCTACAAATCATGAAAATAACTTTCCAGTTAATACTTTATATATAATCAATTTGAAACTGTTTCTATATTCAAAGTGAGTGGAAAATAACTTTTAGAAGATAGTTATTTCAATTATAACTCCCATTCCTGAACTCACAACATCCCCCTGTCCAATTAGAAAGGTTCCCAAGATCTCTTCTTTAAAAATTAAAAGCTTGAGGGCTGGTAGAGTAACTCAAGCAGTAAGAGTGCCTACCTAGCAAGCATGAACCCCTGAGTTCAAACCCCAGTCCTGCCAAAAAGAATCTAAAAATTAAAAGCTTGAATACGGAAGGTAAGTCAGTTTTATCTTTTGAAACATTATGAAGATCTGTGATTTGAAAAAAACAAGATTTCAGTATTTTCATTAAAGATTTTGTTTCCATGAGCCCTTACAACTTACTATATTTGCCTGAGTTATATGCACAGATCTATATTTTGACTAAATCATAGCTTCGTAAAATTCCTAAATTCACGTCCGTGAAAGTCTCAGGTCAAGTGGACTACTTAGAAGAATAAATTAGATGGACAAAATAATATGGAAAAAAAGAATTTGCTGGAGTAATAGAGGGATAAATTTGATCAAAGTACATTATACAAATGTATGGAAATATAATGAAAGCCCTTTGTGCAATTAATATACTCTAGTAAAATTTTCTTAAGACACAAAAATTGTGAAATGTAGGAGAAAAAGATCAATAAATTGTACCATCAAAAAAAAAAAGCAACTATGATGCTTAGTTTAGCAAATTAACCTTTTGAAATTTCTGTCCCTTAGAAAGTCATTAGAAGAAAAGGAGCAGTAGTCATCACTTTGCATACAGTGAAGCCACTTGGAAGCAATTTGTCATCAAGCATCAAGCACATTCCTATATTAGCTTGATTCCTATATTAGCACAGGAATGTGGGAGCAGTTTTATGTGAGAAATAAGTCTTTTCCCCAAAAGAGTAAGCTCACCCCTCAGAAACTTTTCTCCAGTTTATCCAACACATGTGAACACATTCCCAAATAGCAGGTACAATTTAAAGTCATAAGCCTTTCTTCTGACAAGTGGAAGGTGAAAAAGACCAAATAAATATTCTACCACTGGAAGATAAAAGCTGTCAGATGCCTGCTGCTGGCAAGTGCTACTGTGCCCACTAGGGAGCTCCGGTCTGGCTGGGCCAGGAGGAGAAGCACTGAGGGCACATCTGTGGGATGAACACTCCAGAGAATCCTGCGGTAATTACCAAAAGTGCATAGTCACCCCCCAAATCCTTCATTTCTTCAGTCTTCCCACTTTTCATCAGGTCAGGCTCGATGTTTTCCCTCTAATTCCTGCTTCTTTTTCCAAGTCCCTTAAGAAGTGTTTTTGATATATTTATATACAATGGAATTTTATTCAGCCATAAAAAAGAATGAAATTTTGTCATCTGCAGGTAGTAAATGGATGGGACTGGAGAATATAATCTTAAATTAGCCAGGTTCAGAAAGTCAAAGACCACATGTTTTCTCTCATATGTGAAATATAGACCTAATATAAATTCAAGCAATATTATGAAAAATAGGTCACATTCGAGACAGGGAGGGTAAAAAGAAGTTAAGAAGGTTAATATAGTTGATGTACTTTCTATACAAGAATGAATATGAAATTTTTAAACCTGTTGAAATCACCAGAAGAAGGGGACTACAACAGAAAGGAGAAAAATAAAGGGGATGAACAAATTCGGGTTATAATTCATGTGTATATGGAAATGTTACAATGAAACTACCCTGTGTAGCTTATCTTAAACAAACAAAAATGAATTTTTTTTAAAAAATGGAGAACATGCAGGTAAAACAGGTCCTGTCTGGCGGTTAGTATCAGTGGGAGGGGGGAGGACATAAGGAAAGGGTATAGGAGGTTGAGTATGGTGGAAATATTGTGTACTCCTGTATGAGAATGGAAAAATGAAACCTGTTAAACTATTCCAGGAATGGGGGGGATAAAGGAGAATGATGATACAGTGTAAGAACTTTGTAAATGTTGCCATGTACCCCCAGCACAAAACCAGAAAGTATTTCTGTAGTTGAACTGAAGTGACAGTGAGGCCTGAGGACAGGAGTTGGCTAAGTCAAGAAACAAGGCAGTGTCCAACTACAAAAACCTAGGCAGCTTATTTGATCCCACTCTCACCTCCCGCATGCCTCTGCTTCTACCACCAGTTTTTCAGGAGAAAAGGAACCCTAAGACTGATTGGTTTGACCAGGCTCCACACAAAGAAAGGTCAAGGGAGTTGAAAAGAAAGTCTTCTCTGTTTCCCTTTGCTACCTATGTACTGATTGACCAGATCCATTAATTTGCATTTTTAGAAACCAAAAAAAAAAAAAGTAATAATATTAATAAGCAATAGAAGCAGTTAAGACCAAACAAAGCCATGGATTTCAGCACCTTTAACTAAAAAAAAAAAAAAAAAGAACTAAGTGGTAGATTGGCAAAGAGAATTTTTGATCTTGTAAGCACTCTAACCTTAATCCCAAGCATGAAACACTGAAGTACAGAATGGAGAAATGAAGGCCATATTTCAAAGATAAACAAACACCACTGCCTTCCTGGGTCCTAGAGGTAATGCAGACCAGTGGGCATCTTTGTCACTTCACTCCTCTTGAGCACTACTATCTCCCTTTCTCATGTGGGCCTTTTCACTCCACCAACTCCCTGCCAAATATATGCTATCAATATCACTGTTCAAATGTAGTTTTCCTGTTGTTTCCCAAGTTGGCTGGCTGACCTACTGTTCCCACAGATGCCTCTTCCCACCCACTACATGTCAGTCTTTTTCTGTCCTCTAGGTCTGATTCTGATTCTTCCTTTTTAGGACTGTTTTTTCCTTATGTTCCCTGACCTACCTTCTTCCCACTGTCATTCCTTCCAAAGCCCTTCCCTTGTAACAGGCAAGCTTATCTCTTCATCTTGCAGGGCTGAGTTTCTCTCTACAGCCTGCCTTAGTCCCTGTGCCTGTGTATCTAGCTTCCCCCATATGGGCCTCCCATTCCATGCTGGTATTAGTCCATTCACAGCAGGTGCATCTCTGAGAGTAGTTACTGGCAGTTTTATAGTTCTTGTATCTCTTTGTATCTTTGTTGCTGACTGTACACTGATCTCCCAGTCATACCTGAGGCTCCTTCTCACTAGGATTCCCTGTGTGTAGGAAGGTGTCTTTGTCCCTGTACACGCACTCTTCCCTGGTGCCCTATCCTCAGCCCCTATAAAGTTGGTGGTTTTCACCATATTCTTCTCCTGTGCATAACACATGCGTGCTGATGTGTATATTCTGAGTCCACTCAATTCTTTCAGTCATCCTAAGACTATGCTCTCCTCTGAATCTCTCCTGCTGTTTACACATACTCTCTCATATAACTTCATAAACTTCCCAAGATGTGCTCAACTGTGTGCCTTCTGTGTGTGCGGGGTGGGGGGCGGAAGAAGAGGGCTCTAACCTCTGCTGGCCCATGCTCACACCTCTGCCTTGGCTTTACTTAGACTGTCTTCTCTGTATGCATTTAAGGTGCCTGGCACTAGTGGGAGCTCAACAGATGTTAATTCTTTTCTCCACTTTTATCTGAATAAGATGTGAGTGTGGGTCTGGCGTCCCTCTGCCCCTGTGACTGTTTTATGAGACCAACCGGAGAGTGCTTTCTTGGTATGGACCGAGCTATTTGTACCTCCCTCTGACTTTCTCCTCTGTGAGTAGAATGTTACCGGTCCCCCATATGGTACGTCCTTCCCTCGGGCAATATGTCCACCCCTGTCTCTCTCCTCCACATTCCCTACTGCATGTCCATAAATGGCTTCCCCGTGTCCCCTGGTTGCCAGTCTCTTCTTGGTACCCCTCTCTCTCTCTCTCTTTTTTTTTTTTTTTAAATAACGCCAAACCGTTCCTGGGTTTGAACTCCAATTGCGTTGTAGTTGCGTATGAGCTTCTCCCTGTACTAGATAAGTGTGTGTGGCCATGGGTTTCTCTCCGGAACACGGGCCGAGGCAAGAGTCCCTCTGCGCCCCACCTTCAGGCTCGCAGCTCGGCTATCAACTCTCGAGTCAGTCCCGGCCGCCGTGCGCCTTGCGGGTACGCTGAGCTTCCGAGAATTCCTTTCCCCAGAACCCGATGTCTCGTTCCCGGCGCTGGGCGTGTGTGCCTCTGAGGTCTCCGCAGGATACGGTGTCGCTTTGTGATCGCCCCAGATGCGGTGCGACTCCGGGAACGCAAAGCGTCCGCGTCCCCGAGACCCTGAGAGTGCAAGGTGTGTCCCCCTCCTCGTCCTCCGAGCGCCGGAGTCCCGGCCTGTGAGTACACGGTGTTCACCCCCGCCTATACACGAAGCGCCTGTGTCCCCCGAGTCCCTGCGAGTACGAGTCGTGTCCTACCCTCACCCTCGCGCGAACAGCCCGTGTCCTGGTCTCCGAAGGTCCACGGTTCCCCCAAAACGCGGACGGCTTGTGCGCCCGGCGCCCCTAGGTTCTTTTCTGGTACGCGGCACGCGCCCCACTCCCCCGCCACGGGCAGCTCGGTCACCTCACTTCTCGCCCTGGGGCCTCGCTCCCTGCTTGGGACCCAACAAGCCAGGAAACCCGCGGACGCCGTCGGAAAGTCCCGCGGCCGCCTCGGCCCCGCCGCCAGGGGCCGCCCGCCCGCCAGCCGCCTCCCAACGCTCCGGCGGCCCGGGACCGCGGCGTCAGCGACCCTGCCCGTCCCTGCCCTGCCCTCCGCCGCGGGCGCTGACGGCAGCAGCGGCGAGCCAAGCTCCGCCGGCCCCGCGCCAGGTGCCCAGGCAGGCGGAGCGCGGCCGGGCGGCGAGAGCTGCCCTCGTTCCCGGAGCCCGGCCCGCCGGTCCGCCCGCCCGCTCACCTTGTGGCTCTGGTAAGTCTCGAGCGCCCGGATCGCCGTCTCGGTGAGCTTCACATGCAGTACGGTGATGTTGTCCTGCCCCAGCCGCCCGCAAGACAGTCCATAGCGCTGCTCCTCCCGCAAGCCCGCCGCCCCCCCTGCCGCCATCTTAAACTCCCCGGGGTGCCACCGCCGACGCCTCTCGGGCTCCAGCCTCCACTGCGGCCGCGGCTGCTCGGGCTTCTGCAGCCGCCGCCACAGCTACGGCCATCCCGCTGCTGACGTACTGTCATATACTGCGCGGAGCCAGACTTCGAGCTGCCACCGCCGACACCCGCCCCACCCTCTGGCCCCCGCGCCCCGCCCTGGGCTCTTCTCATTGGCCGCTTTCCCCTCAGGGCCGCCCTCATTGGCTGCCCTCCAATCTCTCAGGGGCGGAGCCAAAAGTCGCTGGAGTTTTGCTCCCGGGACGGGACGTCCGACAGACGGGAGGCTGACGTCGAGGTGACGCGCCGAGTTAATCGCATCTGACGTCACGTCTGGTTGTCTTGGCTCACCTGCCGCGATTGGCCAGACAGATTTGGGCATCCCCTGCTAACTGGGTACCCAGGTTGCCAGGTCTGATTACCTAAGTCCCAGCCCGCCCCTTGGAGGATAGTAGTGGAAACTTGGGGGTTGGCAGAGTCTTTTGCATTGGTGGTCCTCGATGAGGAGGACGCCCACCCCGGTCGTGTGAGGGCATGACAAGTGACCAAGTAAGGACTTTCTCTCTCGACAGCTTCTCAAAAGGAGGTTCACTGCGGTGGTTCTGCAGATGGGATTGGAAGAGTGCCCTATGTTTAGAGTTGGTACTCTAAACTTGAAATTAGTGAGTCGACCCTAGTCTTCAGGAGTTGTGTTGGACTGTGTGGAACAACTTAAGTACAAAACCCTGACAGGGTTGAAATGTCTTTTGTGTGGTGGGGATGGTATAATAGAATTGAACTTGAAGGTGTTTCTCACGCTATGCCTGGTTGTGACACCATAGGAGCTCTCTGGAGCTCGCCCTATGGTCAGCACTGAGCCTTTTTTAGGGAGGAAGGAGAGGCAACCCAGGTTTAGGTGGTATCTCCTTTTAAAGAGTCCTAGAGGGAGCGTAGACTTGACCTTGACCTGAATTCAAAGAAGCGTGGATACCTCTCTTTCTCTGGTTGCGTTTGAGTTCCGCACATTTTACTTGATAAGGCCAGGAGGAGAAAGGGGCGTAAGTGTGACGAGGCTGGGCACACGTTCCATTCCCCCGATGCTCTGTGTGTAGACGGATTAAAGAAATAAGCCTCATACAAAGTTCTCTTCAGGCTACCTGTGGATAGGTTTACATAGATAGGCTTCCCGAGAAGATGGATTAATTGGGTAATCAAAAACACCAGATAAAAGCAAACCATAGAAAAAGGTTTGAACGCATAGAGGCACTTTGAGAAAATACTTTTAAAAAATCGAGACTCTTATTGTTATCCCCAGATTGTAAAGCCTTATTGTGTCTTGTTGGGATTCCCCAGGAATTTATATTTAATCAGCATTTCCCACTGTTTTAAATAGGATTAGTGCTATGGTTTTCAATGATTCCACACACCCTGTACACACACCTGAATAAATTTCCACAGGTACGCTCACTTTCAAGTCAGATGTTCAAGCATTTTACTTGTACAATGTAAATTTCAGTAGGAATTCTGTTTTCATAGTTTATGGATTAAGTGAAACACCTGTATTAAGTCGAGTTTCATCACAGGAAAATAGTTTGTAAATAGACTTAATTTCAATTTGTTAAGACAGGATTAACATTTGTGAATTTAACTTTAATTTAGTATGAATACATCGTCTCTTAAATTCATTGAATAGGAGAATTAAGGCAGCCACAAAGTATGGATTAAGAATTTTACTTTTAGAAGGGAAACAAAGGGTTTATACTTCTTAGTTTTCTCAGTTTTTCAAAAGTAAAAAACCTTACTGAAATAGTTTGAATCCAAATGACTTGTATTGTAAAAAGGAATCCTATACTTAAATTCTTCTTTTCTCTTGTTTGCTTACTGCCATAGGGAAGAACTGACCACATTTCTAAAACCTTAATCAGATGGATGCAGTTGTGGAGATGGAGGCTGGGGAGCTTTCACTAGAACAATGTAAACCTGTATCCCATTGCTTTTCTGGTGAGGGTGGGTAAATCCCCTCCCATATGACTTCCTAACTGGGTCTCCTCTTACTCAGAACTTGTGATGACATCCAAAGGGTGGGGGAGGAACAACAGTGGTTTCCACTGTAGTTTTCAAATGTGTCATCTGTGGTCCCTTACTAGTAATTGATTTTTTTCTTAACTGTGGTAGATAATTTCTTTTCTTATGCTGTATTTTAATGGGTAACAGATCTTTCAGTGGGTAATAGATCTTTTGTAGTGAGCTAATGTTTATTTACATTTTTCCCCCTTTGAACTTTTTATATGGGGAAGAAATAATGAGTAGAGCACATTATGCCTTTCTGAATCAGATGTCAAGTTGTGCTGCCCGAAAGGGTAATTGGTTTCAAGGGTCTGATGAAAGTTGCTCCTTGGGAAGGTTACCATTATATACATATTTTCTGTATCTTTATTCAGTTTAAATAACTAATCATTGAATGCCAGCTAAGTGTAAAATACTGTAGAGGCTTAAAAATTAAGCTTTATAGTCTCTAAAGGAATTTTTTTTGGTATAAAAGTGGTAAATGAAGCAACGTACTCAAAGCAAAGCAATTAGAGAATTAGTAAATGCTAATTTGGATGGTGTTGGTGATAAGATCAAAAATTCTAAGAAAGGAGAAGTCTGAAGAGGTTTTGTGGAGGTGGTGGAAGTTGAACATCTCTGGAGGGCTGAGTAGGTTCTCAATAAGTGGAGGTGAGAGTGGGGAGAGAGGCCAACTGAAAATGATCTTAATGATCACTCCAGCTGAACCCATTCATTTTATGAATAAGGAAACAGAGACCCCGTTAATTTAAAAGCAACCTGCTTGCTCTGGTACAATGAGAAGAGGCAGGATCTGAATCAGCTCTTCAAGTGCCTTTTTAGTACCCATGTACACCAAATCACTATTGTTTGCATTTAACTGAGAAAATCTGCCTTATAAAATAGTGCAGCCGTGCAGGGAAAACGGAAACAAAGCAGTTCACTGGAAGGCCTGATTGATGTCTGATGTCTAATGTAGGACCTCTGGTCTTACTGGGATACCCTCATGTTTAATCATTTCTGACTTCTTTAATGCTTGAGGTCTCCAATTTAGATACCTTCAGAGATCATTGAGTACCCAATGAATGAAACAGACCAGACAAAATGACATAGGAACTAAGGGTGCTGGATGGTGGTGAGCTGGTGGTGTTTAAAGGGCTCAGCGGTTTCTCTGTCCAGCTGATTGTTGCTAAATGAACAAGCAGGGGCCTAGTTTTTAAAGAAAAACTAGAAGACACAAATTTTTACATGAACCTCTTGATCTTTATTTGTTAGCATCTAACTAAAAATTTAAATGAATATTTTCTGAACATTAAAAAGTTTTTAATGGGTTGGGCATGCTAGCTCATGTTTGTGATCCTAGCACATGGGAGGCTAAGGCAGGATGACAGCAAATTTGGAGCCAGTCTGGACTATATAGTGTTTTTTTTTTTTTTTTAAAAAGAAGTCTTTGAGCCAGAGTTAGCCCACAGATTTCTAGTTTTTAGTGTCTGTTTCAGCGATTTCCAGTGTACAACGTCATTCTGTCTTACCTTCTTAGCAGTTTTATGAGTTATTTCTTATCCCACTTATATGAAAAGTCAATATCTACTAATATCATAATACCAGGCAGTAGCTACTGTTGTGAAAAAAGAACAAGGAACCTTTTTGTGTTATAGCGGAGAAGCTCTATGAATGGAGAATCTACAGGTGGAATATTCCTTTCCCATGGAATGCTCTCTGATGCCTTCCATCTCCTCATTGTGTCTGACCTGTACCGTTATTCTGTTCTCCTTTACGACTTTGCCTAGCCCTGTACAAAAATATTTTCCTTTCCTTAGACACATTTAAAGTAGGAGCTTGATGGTTTCAAAATAACTTCACTGTTTATAGAAAATAAAAATGAAATTCCTATGGGAAAGATATAAATATTTTGTCTGTAAACAGATTTCAAGCTAAATAATTATTATTATATTATGTGTAAATATTTTTTATTCTAGTCCATATAAGCATAAGAAATGTCGTATTGCATTATTATTGTTATTACTAAATCTGGCTCTGAGTTCCCTCATCTCACTGAGGGTAGAGCAATAAATTCAAAGGTCATACAAAGATCTTGGAATAGTGGGACAGGGATGGCTCTATGTCCATCATTGCTGGTATAATCCATTAAAGCTTTAAGAATTTCTCTCTAGGAAGGGTTTGGGATAGAGTAAAATATAGATGGAAAGAACTAGAGGACCTGAAGTTGAGTTTGCATAGAATACTATTTTAACTTAGATTGTGTGTTTATCTGGGATAGGGTGAAAGGTGGCACTGATGGGAATTTTTAGAAGGGAGATTGATACTCTCCCAGGCCACATATAAGATGATGGGCCAAGTTCAAATGATTTTCTGAAAGGGATAGCTCATCTAGGAACTTTGCTGAGGCAAGAAACCTTAGGATATTGGGCAATGAAAGGACACTGAACCCAGGCTGTATGCTTCCTGGGATAGGCAGCCTTTGCTGTTTCTCACAGCCAGCCTTCTCTAGGCATCCACCTCTACACGTAGCATCCAGGGCTTTCCTTCTAAAATTGTCTGATTCTTTTAAAATATTGTGGTCTCAGTGTAGGGAAAATCCCATTCACTCTCCTCCTTTGCCCCCCCCCCATCCTCCTTTCTTGTTCCAATCCCTTCTTCACCCTTGGACTGAGTAGAAAGCTAGGTAAGCAGGGTTATTTCTCATTCTTATGAATATATAAAAAACACAGTACATTTTAGCTTCCTTAGATAGGATACTCAGTGGTCCCTAGCACCTTTCCAAGCTTCTGCTTTTTGTTTTGTTTTTATGCTTTTGGTTTTGTTTCATTTTTTCCTTTCCTCATTTGAAAAGCAGTCTATGAAGTTGTATGTTGTATGGATGCAAGAAAGATCAGATTTGATTCTTCTCACCACCAAGGAAACTCTCCTCATGGAGAGAAATGTCATCCACACAATTACACAACATCATGATCTAAGTATCTCTTTCTTATACATGATAATTGTTTTATGGCTTTCCAGGATAGTGCAAAGTGCCCAAAAAATGTCAGATAGGCTCCGAGAAGAGTGGAAAAAGTGGCCGTAACCATTCCATGCTGCTTTGTACTAAAAAGGGGCACATGTATGTATTTCTGAATAAACTGAGTATTTGGGACTGGAGGAATGGCTGAAGTTGTAGAGCACCTGCCTAACAAACATAAGTCCCTGAGTTCAAATCCCAGTGTGACAAAAATAAATAAATAAATAAATAAATAAATAAAACCTCTAAACCTGAGGATCTGGATAAAACATGAATGGAGGGAGGATACTCAGTTTTTCATTTTTAAAGGTCCTAATAGTGGGCTAAATGCCATCAACATCAAGAATAATACTGATAATTACTAATAGCTTATTCTTGATGGGGGCTTTGCAATTTAAAAGCATGTAAGTTATATTATCCCTGAATTTTCTGTGTAACTTTGTGAGGTAGCCATTGTTTTAGACTCTTTTAACCTTTGGGATAAGTAAGGCATAGAAGGTATGTATTACCACTTGATAAGTGACAGAGTCATGCCAGAACCTAAAGTTTCCTTCTATAAATCTAGCTTATCTACCTTTGGACATAGCTCTCAGGTTTGAAGAATTAAACTGAATGCCTCAGAGATTATTATAATAAATTAATAAAGAGAAAATGGTTGATTCTACTTCCTTAGGCATGTTGTAGGGTGATTATGTTGTTAGTGTTGAAAGCAAGATCTAACCACCCTCTCCATACCAAATGCCAAATATCCTTCTCACTAGCAAGAAGGCAAATAAAGTGATCTATTGAGCTCTGGTTTATTATAGCTAGCATAGTGATTTTAGTGAGATTTATGGAAGCTAATTCTATTTTTATACTTGGCATATAAAATTTGTGATATATTGGAACCTCCATGGTATAATGAATATGCACAGTGAATAGATGCCCATTTGAAATAGCTGAGATGATAATTTTAAATTATTATAAGGCTTTTCAGTTGTTATGTCTTTGCTTTTATTGCATGCTGTACGTACCTATGATTTATTTGGCAATGAGCGTTTGGTCAAGAACACCCCAATCATATCACTTGTTCCCATGAGAAAGTGCCACTTACATGGTTTCCAGAACATATTATGGCAAAAAGTACAGAGAAAAAAAAATCACACCTATAAATGCAAAAGATTTTCCTGATTCAACTTAGAGAGTTAGAATTGCAACTGTGGCAGATCCCATTTTGTTTGTAACCTGTCATTCATTCATGTATCGTATTTGTCATATGATCTTTAGACCTGTTATGGCTTACTATTTGGGAGGCTTTTGCCATTGCTTTGAATTTGGGAAAATTAAGAAGAAACACAACCTTTATAGATTAGAATATTTACAGAATCAGAAACAAGACAGCTTAACAGAGGAGATAAAAGGATAAGACATATTATACTAGGAGTACCATGTAGTCACTAATCCAATGATGTAAGAGCTCTGGATTGCTAAAGCCATTAGGGAAAGCTTCGTGTAGGAATTAGCATTAGAATGTCAAAGATTTGTAGCTGTGCTGATGGAAATATTAAAACATTATAAGTTTAAGGATGTTATGAGCTAGGGTAGGATGTTTGGGGAAAGGCAGAGATTTTGTTTTCTGGCTTTTGGGGCATTTGAAGCTATTTGCAACAGATTGTGAAGAGAGTTTTTAATATTGGACGAGGATGTACTTTTACCTGTGTACAATGGAGAACCATTGGAGGCCTTTGACTGGAAGTGATGTGATTTAAACTATATTAGGGCTATCCAGATTACAGCAGTACAAGGAATGGATTGGAGTGGAGGTTACTAGAAAAAAAAGAGCTGAGTTAGGAGGCAAAGGGTTATGAGGGCTTGTGTTCAGGTACTGATATTGGGAATGTTGAAGAGGAAGAAGATACAAAAGGCTCTATGGAGGTAGAGTTGGATGATTTGGGAACTTTATTTGAGCTCAATAAAGAAATAAAAAATAACTACCAGTTTCAAGTTTGGTTTAGTAGAATATAGTATATGAAAAAAAATGAATCAAATCAGGAAAAAGTACTGGTTTAGCTTAGAGGTACTCAGTGGATTCAGTGTTTGCCAAGCATTTGAAAATGTGGTCCTAGGCCTCAGAATTAACCTCATTAAGTAATAATAGGACTTGTGGAATTGGGCAAGTTTTCCTTGTGTGATTATGAGGAAAGATAATGAGAATGGAAAGAACTGAAGAGTCTTGCCAAATCTTGTGCTCACCCTAAGGAATGAATACCTCCTTCCCATTCAGAATCATGGCGATGTAGGCCATTCTAACTGGCACAGGTATCTTCTGTGTGTGTGCTGGTGTACCTGTGTGTATTTCTAGGATTTTTCCAATAGTAACACTGCTCTCAGTCACTTGCATGTTTGATTTGGAGTGGGAGAAAAAGGTGGAATTAATCACTATTCCTTAGGCATTGAGCTTATTTGGTACACATCCATAGAGATGTATTGACTTTGCATGTCTCATCCATTGAGCAAGTCATTGCAGAAAGTAGGTGACCCATAATTGGGGATCCTGAATGCACTTTAATTTAGAAAGTATAGGGAACAAAAGATATTACTGGGGAGAGTGAGCAGAAAGACAAATGATCAGAGGAGGCTCTGTATTATTTGGGAGTTTGAAATAGGCTATATTAGTGAAATAATGAGCAGTTTGAGGCTTAAATGATAATTTGCAAATAGTATTTAGTGAAAGATCATTGCTACTAGTAATAGTCATACACTTACTGAATTGAGTTTACAGGGTATATACAGTATTATCTCTCCTAAATGGATCAAAATTTCAGTTCAGTCTTAGAAAATATTATACAACTTAGAAAGGAAAGGATACTTTCATTTCCAAGGGTTTGTTTTGTTGCATAATACTAAAAGTGTTAATGCTACCTTCAAATTGTTCTAACAAATTAATTTCAGTGATGACTATTTAACTTAAATGTGTTCAATAATCTATAATCTGATCTTAGAAGCAGGGCCATTAACTGAGAATAAGGAGAACCTGCTCTCTGTTTCTGATCCTGTCTGTCTAATTTTTGCTCTGAATAAATCCATTCTCTTAATGTGTAAAATGATTCTGGATGATTTAAAGGCTCCTACTATTTTAATTGTGACATTTCTTTTCAATATTTCTCAACTGAATCACTGTAAAAAAATGTAATAAAAAAGTATAAGGTTGATTTGAATTATCTGCAAAAAGCACATTAGCCTTTAACAAGGATATCCACATTTCTTAAAAACACCAGTCCAACCTAGAATGTTGATGATCTGTTATGACTCTGCCCCTGGTGAAAATAATGAGACTGATGTCAGCAGATTATATGAAACTTCAGTGGTACAGAAAGCCAAGCAGCATGATTTAGCTTTATCAAATGCTGAAAAATGTTATTTTACATGGGGAAAGAAGTTTGTGTTAAGTCGATTTTGACTTGGTAAGTAACTTTGGGTTTCTGAATCTATTTAAAAAATTTTTTTTCTTGTTTAAAAATTAACCATTTTTGTGCATGTAATGCACAAAATTCTATGCATGTAGGTTTGAGCAGATTGATTGAATGTTGTTGTTTCTATTTGTCAAGTAGAAACAGAGCACTGGAAATTTAAAAATAGAAAATATAAAGATTATTTGGGAGTTTGCCAGTGATAATAATCCCAAAAAGTTTACTGTGAAATATTCAAGTGTTAGCTCAGAAGAAACCTTTTAAACAATACATTTTTCTCTTTTGATGTATAGTTTTATACATTTGACAAGCAGAATAGTTTTATGACCCTGCACAAAAAGTCCTTGAAAATTTGCTATTCCTTTGTGGTTAGACTCTTCTCCTGCCCACCCTCAATATCTGGCAACCACTGATCAGATCTCTGTCAGTACAGTTTTGCCTTTTCCAGAACTTCATGTAAATTGAAGCAGACAGTATGTTGTTTTGTCAATCTGGCTTTTTTCATGTAGCATAATGCAGTTGAGATTCATTCCTGTTGTTGTATGTACTTGTAGTTTATTCTTTTTTATTGCTGAATAGTATTATATTTTGTAGATATTCTCTGCAGTTTATCTACTAGTTGTGGACATTTACATTGCGCCCAGTTTTGGTAATTATGAATAAAGCTACCATATGCATTCACTAGTGGTTTTCATGTGAACATAAATACTGTTTCTCTTGGGTCAATACCTAAGAGTGAGACTACCTAAGAGTGAGACTACTGTCTCACTCTTAGGTGAGTTAAATATATATTTAAATGTATATTAAATATTATTAAATTTATAATAAATACCAAACTATTTTTCATATTGATTGTGCATTTTAAGACTTTATGCTTCTCTGCAGACGTGCTAGCATTTCGTAATCAGGTGGTCAGATTTTTGCTTGTTTGTTTTTTAATTTTAGTGGTTCTAGAGGGTACAGTATTCAGGTTTGCCTAAACCTGTTTACTATCCATGTTTGGATAGTAAAGTTTGACCCAAACACCCCTTTGTGTATAGTGAATTGCACTCTAGCTTGATGTGTGAATAAATTGTAACTTAAAGTAAGAGTATACCTTTATTACAGATTTTTGTTTGTTGTTTGTTTGGGGCAGGATCTTACTCTGTAGTCCAGGCTGGCCTTAAACTCCCCTCTTCCTGTCTCTGCCTCCCTCGTGCCACTATGACTAGCTAAGAGTATACCTTTGTAATCAAGCAAAAATCAGAGCATTTAAGTATCAGCCAATCAAAGGCTGATACTTAACAGATCAGACCAAGTCCATGGAAGGTAATTGCCCACTGTAGCCAATCAGATTGTTTCTTTATACCACTTTCTTTTCCTTTGGCTATGAATGTAACCTCTACGTTTGGTGGGGTGGGCGTTCTTAACCATCTTTGGTCTGGAATATTTTAGAATATTTTCTTCTTGTGCAAGTATACTTTGTTAAATTTAACTGGTCTTGGTTTTTCTTTTAGCAATAGTAGTATCTCCTTGTGGCTTTAATTTACATTTTCCCAATGACTAATGCTAAAGAGCATATTTTCATATGCTTATTTGTCATCTGTGTATCATCTTTGTTGAAGCATCTTTTCAGATCGTTTGTCCTTTAAAAAACTGGGTCATTTTCATATTGCTAAGGTTTAATAATTTTTCCATATAATCTAAGTTCTTTGTAAGTTGTATGACTTGCTAATGTTTTCCTCCAAATTGTGACTTTTCATTCTCCTTGTGTCATTTGTGAGATGTTTTTAATTTTGATGAAGTTCAATTTGTCAGCTTTTTCCTTTTATAGATGATGCTTTGGTGATATACCTAAGAACTCTACCTAGCTCAAGGTCACAAAGATTTTTCAATATGCTTTTGTCTAATAGTTTTATAATATTAAATTTACATTTTAAGTCTGTGGCCCACTTTGAACTAATTTTTGTGTGAGATATGTGTCCAAGTTCACTTTTGGTATTTAGAGTTGTACCATTTGTTAAAAAACCAGTCATTTCTCCATTGAATTGCCTTTGCATCTATTTCAAAAATCAATTGACTATAATATCTGTGTGAGTCTATTTCTGGATCCGCTATTCTCTATTGATCTATGTCTTTTCTTTTGCCAATACCACACTGTCATGATTGTTGTTGCTTTATAGTAGAATTTGCTTTTGCATAGCTCTGCTGGAAAGATACAAATTCTGTGAAGTACTTTAGCTAATTTCCTTTTCAGTATTCTTATCCAAGCAAATGGATTATTTCTAAACAATTTTAATGTCTTCAGCCTTCATTCAGCTTATGTGTTGACTATAAACTTAGAATAAATTGTAGCCAGACTTCTTTCAGTCCTTTCTGGGATAAAGAAAGACCCTTGTGCATTATGGTATTTACACTGTGGTTTCCCGTCATAGTCAAAATGCAAAAATTTTCAAAAAGAACCATCATCTACTAAACTACCATCTATAGAAGTTCCTTTGAGGGGCTTTCCAGGGAGCCACCACTTCTTCCAAGCTCCACCATTCTGCCCCAGCAGCCCAGGCGGTGGTGACCTTACCACCCATTGATAACCAGCTTCCTGTTGGGCAGTGTGGCAGTTGGTGGGAACCAGCTGTTATGATTCATTCCATTTCAGATTTCTGCCTTTTGAGTAGTGATGCTAATAAGAGCCAAGCTGAATGGTGTCTGATTGGGAGAATTTTCTTTATAAAAGCAGTTTGATTTCTAGTGCCTGGGCAATTGAACTTTTTATTTTTTTAGCAGGTATGCTCCAATTTCCACTCTCTGTGTGAGCTCAGTAGATAGATAAATGTTATTTTCATCAAGTGTTTGTATTGGCTATTATTTCTTCCTGAAAAACAAACAAGCATTGCGACTTCTACACTCACACACACACAAAAAGTCTTGTATTACCAGTTCTTAAATACTTTTATAAGCTTTCTGGCTTCTGATAGTCCCCTAAAGGGAAGAACAAAAAAATCCTACTCAGTATATGATTTTTTGCATTCAGATTTGGTGAAAGAATTCTTGAGTTCCTGAGCAGATTGATTCATGTACCTTGAGGGTATAGCCTTTCTCTTGGGTCTCTAAAGCCAATTTCTTCTGTTTTGTTTTATTTTTGTCATTTTCTTAGCTATAACAGGCTTATGGATATTATTTTAAAAGACAGGATATTTGTTAGGGAGTTGAAACCATGTATAAACAGGAAGATAAGCTATTGTAAATGCACTGAAAAGAATAATAAATATAAAAGACACTTTAAGCTGGGCACTGGTCACTCATACCTGCAGTCCTAGCTACTACAGAGGCAGAGATCAGGAGGATCGTGTTTTTAAGGCCAGCTAAGGCAAATAGTTTGCAAGACCCTCACAAAAATATCCAACACACACACACATACACACACACACACACACACACACACACACACTCAAAGAGGTGGCAGAGTGGCTCAAATGATAGAGCACCTGCCTAGCAAGTGTAAAGCCCCAAGTTCAAACATTTTTCAAACTCTAGTACCATGAAAATAAAGACACTTTAAAATACTGATTTGGAAAATATTGATAAGGAAAAGATGGATTGGTTCTTATGAGTTACTCAAAGTTAATATTGCCCTTTAGATGAGACAGATGTCAATGAGGGAGAATGACTGAGTAAGCTTGGGACATACCAATCTTGGTACCTATAAGCAGGCGTGGGAGATGAGACTGTTACTAGCTTTGTACAGGGTGGGCCATATTTCTTCAGCATCACAATAAAAATCTTTACTACATAGAAAACAATAACCCAAAATAAAACAAAGTCAAATTAGAGCTGGAATTTTTCAAATACTAAGAAGTACTTGTTTACTGTAACCAATTAAACTTGTACTAGAAATTGAATATTTTGAAACATTTGGTAATAAGTGATTTTTAGCTCTGGACTGGTGATGCTGTAGAGCATAAGTTCTCAAACTTTAGTGTATGTAAGAATCATCTAGGGAGCTTGTCAAAATTTAGGTCTTTGTGCCCCAGCCCTCAAAAGTTGGGATTTAATAGGTCTGGGAAGTGACCATAAAACTGCATATTAACAACCTCACTCTGGCATCACCAGTCATTTCTTAAAATGTTGCAAGATTCTCCTAACAAAATTTTTTGCCCTTTAACTGAACTTTTAAAAATACTATTTCATTTAGCAAAAGTATTATAAAACTAATAATAATTGAACTTCAGAGTTCCAAAGAGGTTTAGAGTTCCTGGATTAGAATTCTTATGTCTAAACTAAGTTTAGAATTCCTAGGTGTAAAACAGACTGAAGTTATATTTCTTTCAATTAGAAGTTATTAGTCATACAATTTCCATTTCCAGATCATCTGTGCATCCACAGATGGTATTAGATAAGGGAAGTAGACCAGGCATAGATACCTAGGGAATTCGACAAGGTTCTTTTAGAATCATTATTACCTAACGTGCCCTTAATGATGTTACTCAAGATCCCATTAAGTTATCCATGAATATAGTAATTGGTCCCCTGATGATAGTCAGGGGGAGTCAAATCCTGTGGTTCCACTCCATAATGGTCATGTTGGAGACAAGATAGAAGTTGTTGCTTATAATCTTCAAAGGCATTTTCCTTTCTAGGGATAAGGCTAAGGCATACTATGCTCCAAAGGACATTTTTCAAAACACAGCAGGAGTCCCTAGAGAATTTTTGGTCTCAAATTCAGGCAGGTACCTATGACCTGCTTTTTAAAACTGATTTGAAAATCCCATCAAGCACTAGCAATCAAAATCCAGACTCTCCACCAGCTATTCTGTAGACTTAGAAATGCATTGCTTTCATCTGCATACATCAACAGCTTTAATATATTTTGGATAGGGTTTTCTCCTAAATGAAACATTTCTAGTGTCTGAACTCAAAGCAGTTGCACAAATGAACATGATGTAAGTTGACTCTTTTTGTGTGTATGTAGCAAAGGTATTATAGTTTGGATATGATGTGTCTCCCAAAAGGCTCATGTTTTGATCCCCATCTGGTGATCCAATCATTTGCAGGTAATTGGATCATGAGGACTCTGACTCTCTGACTTCATCAATGGACTAATCAATTGATGGATTTATAATTTGATGGCATTGTTGGGAGGTGCTGGAAATGAAAGAACTGAGGTATAGTTGGAGGCAGTAGGTCACTGTGGCATGCCCTGAAAAGATATAATTTGTCCCAGACCTCTCTCTCTCTCTCTCTCTCTCTCTCCTCCTCTTGGCTGCCATGAGTTGATCACCCTCTGCCACATACTCCTGCTGCCATGATGCTTCTGTCTTACCTTAGGCCCAAGGCAAAAGAGCCAGCTGACTATGGACTGAAACTTCTGAAATCATGAGCTGAAATGAATCTTTCCTCCTTTAAGTCGTTTCTCTCATGTATTTTGTTACAGTGATCAATAGCTGACTAACACAAAAGGGAATCGGGTTTCCTGACCTGGTGTTTGTACTCAAAGTGCTACAATTTTTAAAATTAGAATTCTGAGAATTTCTCCCTTTTTGGGATGAATCTCTTGGTTTGTGGTTCATGTTCACCCCTGGCATAAAAAACTTTTCTGTGGGATCCCAGTTTGTGTCATTGACAGTTTTTTAGATTGTGACCTGAAGGAATCCTTGTTTCATCTGAGTTCTTATTCCTGATCCTCACAAGCCATACTGTACTGTTTTAATTTTAATTTTTTCAGGGAGTCTTTTACATGATTCCTGTCATCTATCCTATTTGCACTGGTACCTTTACTCTCCCTAAAATCAGTCTGTATTTTCTTTTCTGTATTTATTCATCTCTAGTTATATTTTGACCAGGAAGATTCTGTACTAACAGGAATTATGCAGTATACTGAAGACTCTGGAAAGAGAGGTTGAAGGAATGTGAAAACAGACAGCATAATTCAGGCTGTCAAGGGGCCTGTGCATGGTGCTGGATCTGCCACTTACTTCACAGTCTGATGGGACTAAGTAAATTTACCTTGATAAGCCTCATATCATCACAAGTAAAGTAGAGGTGACAATAGTACCTACGTCATAGGGTAAAGTATTAAACAATTGAACATCCATATAAACACTCAGAACTGTTTAACATGCGTAAAATAGATACCATGCCCAATCCCCATCCTGAGATTCTGAGCAAATTGATCTGGGATAGGGTTCAGGCATTGGTATATTGTAAAAACTCTCTGGGTGCAAGTAGGATTGAGAGTTGGACTAGATGATTCTCAAAGTCTAGACTAATTGGCAGTGTCATAGGCATATATGTTTATGCCTCTGTCCTTTCATTTTATATAAGTTTTGTCTAGAAATCACTGTAGGGAAGCAGAAAATATTTGAAAATTGGCAAAACTATGATGCATTAACAGTAAGTATATACTGGGTATACTTTATTGTGGCAGATTCTTTATGATTCTAAGTCAAACAGTTTTTCAGTTGAAAATATTACAGTAGTTTTTAGGCTGCTTCAACTCATTGTCCTTTAAGGTCATGTGTTGTACTACTATCTCACAACATAACATGATTCAGTTAACAGATCAGGGTATGCATGCTCATGCAGTACAGAAAGCATATTAATTTGGCGTTTGGAGTCTGATGAGTTGTAATGAATTGGGTTACCAGGTGGCTACTTAATTGTGTCATTGAATGAATTAACAGTCCTCAAATGTGAGAAATTCACACTCAGTTTTATCACTTCTTTCAGTGAACTGGTAGCAGCATCCAAAAAATAAATGTACATTTCTAAAAAAAAAATCCAAGTGTTTCATATTAAAGAAAAATGGATTTCAGAAGATTTAGGGCCTGATCAGGTAATGTTGCTAATATTTCCTGTAATATTCTGTGCAAACAGACTAGGAAAAAGCAGAGAAATAGAAAAAACAGCAAACTAAAATCTCTGCAGTTCCATAACCTAAAAAAGCCATTACTAAGAACATTATATACAAGTTCTTCCCAGAAATACACACACACACACACACACACACACACACACACACACACCACAAACAGGTATAGGAATCAGAATTGAGGCCATATTATGCATAAAAACTTACATTTATCCTATGAAACAAAATCTCTAAAAGCACCTACAAAACAACATAATGTCAAAGTTTGGTCGCTCAGTGTGGTTATGTGTGGCACGTGATAAGGGATGTAAGTAAAAGGAAGATTGAGATTTTCCAGGAAAGAGAAGGAGGATTTTGAAGAATAAATAATGTGTTGTATTTCAGAATATCATTTTAATTTATCAATAAATTATTTAAGGGGAAGAGTTGAAAAATCCAAGGAAATTATTTGTTGAAAAAGTGTAGAATTTCAAAACTTTATCAGAAAGAATTAGTTTAAGTTCAATAATGATCTTTTTGGAAGTGGCTCAATGTGTACCTTAATTGCATGAATGAATGTAAAAAGTATTAAATATATAAGAATAGAAACTTAGTTCCTGCTATAGTTTGAATGTGTCCTGCAAAATTCATGTGTTGAAAGCTTGATTTCCAGTGCAACAGAGGTGAGAGGTAGGACCTTTAAAAGGTGATGATGAAGTCAAGAGAGCTCTGCCCTCATGAATGGCGTAATGTTGCTGTCATGGGACTGGGTTTGATAGAAAGCCAGTAAGCTTTCTCTGGCTCTCTCTTGCCATGTGATACCTCTGCCATGTTATGGCACAACAAGAAGAACTTTACCAGGTGTGGTCCCTTAATCTTGGAATTCCCAACATTTAGAATCATGAGCCAAATAAATTTGTATTCCTTGTAAATGATCCAGGCTCAGGTATTCTGGTATAGCAACACAAAGTGGACCAAGACAGCCTCTAAAACCTTATTTTTCTTCTTTCTCTTTTCCAAGATTTCTCACAAAGTCTCAATTTGTTTTCTATATTTTCTGCCACATAGGAATTTTAGTTTTTAAAAGTAGAAGGATTGCCACTGATGATTATGCCCTTTGTAGATATGTACAGAAAATATGGAAATGATTACTACCTAGCTACTAGTAGTCATAAACAGAAAGAATTGACAGATCTGTGCTTACAGTTTTTTGTGCTGGCTTGTAATTTCCATAGTTGAAAGGGTCACTTAAAGAGAGAGACAAACAGAATTTATGTGGGTGAAAGATTCTTGGAGCCATTGTGTAATGAAGGCTGCTTTCGGTATGCAATAGAGGTTACCATTGAGTCCATATACCTGACAAACACAAGCTTTTGCATCACTGGCCACATAATTTGTAGAGTCCAGTGCAAAGTTAAATTTGGACCCCCCCCTTGTTTAAAATGCAAAAAAATTGAAATTTAAATTTTCTCATATTCTTCCATATTCTTTCCTTTAACCTATCATGATATATTTATTTGCTATTCAATTTTGCGTGTTCTTGAATATGGGGATACCTTTCAGGTAAATGCAGATTCTCACAAGGTCTGTCCCTGGAACTAAGATGTACTATATCAACTGGCTACCTGGCTCCCCTCCTGTGCTCGCTGGTCCAACCTGTGACCTGGGAGGTAGCCAAGAAGGTATGTCAGGCATCTCTTCTTCCCTTGTTCCCAGTGCCAGTGGGAACCCATGGTGGCTGAGAACGTCAAGGGCAGTATAACCTGCGTGTTGGATGAGCTAGATACCTGGTTTGGAGATAAGTGAGACTCTCTCCTACTTACTAGTGGTCATAAACATGCCATGGTGCTACTGGTCTGGAATACAGATTGGTGCTACCATGTCTCTTGAGATGTCTCAAACAGCTACATAACTTTCTATTGAGACTGGAGTTCAGCAGCAATCTTTGGGTAAGGATAGGGACAGAGATCTGAGGGTACCTAAGTGGTGGGATTTAGTGAAGCAAGTAGCTAAGAACCCATGAAACACCTTCTCTGCTACCTGCAAGGGCATGGATTGGTTCAGTGAATGACAGCTAATTAATGAGAACCTAGATGGCCTTGGGTGCCTTCGTGCCTTGCACGAAGTTTTTCCTTCTTGTATCCAAACTATTGATCTCAACAAGGTTTATACTGAACATGTATAGATTTTAAGGATAGGGTTTCTTTTAAATGTAACCCTTCATTGTACCAACCAAGGTTAGGAATAGACTCTGTTCAAGTCCCTGCCCTTAGTAATTACAGACTAATTTGGAAGCATGGGCAAGGACCTTCCCTAAATTAAAGTTTATTTATAATCTTGGGGATAGTAACAGTACTTACCTCATAAGTTTGTTATAAGGATTAAATAAAATGATCCATTTAAGACACTTAGCACTCTAGTGATTTTAGATGTTCTTTTCATTATTTACTGGTTTTCTCAGTAAGTGAAGATGGTTCATGGTGTTCCAGGGGTACTTGGGAGAATGAACTTTAAACCAAATATAAAAGAGCATATGTCTAGCTCAGTAATTGGATACATTTTGAGGACATAGGATTAGGGGAGCTCCAATCTGTAAATTCACATGTGGCAGAGACAGCTATTACCTCTAACATCCACCTTGCTACCTTGCTAGTTTTAGGAGGGTACACAGATGTAGAGCCAGAAACCACCTTCCCTCAACTGTTTCAAAACGAGCTGGGAACATGTTTTTTGGCAACAGATGTGTATAATTTCTGCTCTTCCATACAAGAAAATTACTTTCCCTCTTCTTCCTGTCTTTCTTCTTCCCCCTGCTGAGAACATAGACAGTTCATGAACATAGTGGTGGACCAGCTTCTGCCATGCAAATAAGGCCATACCCTGAGGATTGGCAAGGCAACATGATAGCATTGATTTTACTTCCCTGATAACTTTCTGGAGTAGAACTGCCTTCTCTACCCTGATACAGCTGTGCAGTTCCAGGGTCTAATATGAGAAAGAGATAATCTAGCTTAACTCCAACATATTTTGAGTGACTTGGTTATAATATATAGCACTTCAGATTGATCCTAGTGAATACATTAGACCCATCTCTAAAGGGGTTGAATGCTGGGGAAAATGTATTTTAGTGAGCTTCTCCAGTTACTGTGATTCTGGCTATATGGGTATGATATTTTGAAAAACACAACATAGGGACTGGGGTGTAGCTCAATAGTGGAGTGCTTGCCTAGCATGTGGCCCTGAGACTGAAAGGGAGGGGCTGGGGAGAGAACACAGCATTAATGTGCTCTAAATATTCCTATTAGCCTGTTAGAAAAATAAAAGCTTTCAAATCTAGAATCTAGAAGATAGGAATACCTCTTGCTAAAATTTTAGTATACTGGAACTAAACTTTGTCCAGGAATTCTGAAATAATTATTTACACTTTACAGTAATGTTTATATTGCTTTTTTAAGTTTAAAATAACTGATTTATGAAGATGAATGCCCAAGATTTTTTTATAGCATTATTTATAATAACCAAAAAGAGCGAAATAGTTTGGTTATTTATCAGGGAGTTTGTTTAGTTTTTATACCATGATTCTGTATGTTAGTTAAGATGCCCAAGGTAATTCTGTGTTCACCTAAAATTCCAAAGATACTGAGTTAAAAATAAACAAATATTTCAGCTTTTTAACTGAGGCCAATAGGAAAAGGGGACCAGGAACTAGAGAAAAGGTGAGATCAAAAAGAATTAACCTAGACCGTAACACACACTCACAGGAAATCAATGTGAGTCAACTCCCTGTATAGCAAAAACCCTTGTTCCTTCCTATTATTGCTTATACTCTCTCTACAACAAAATTAGAAATAAGGGCAAAATAGTTTCTGCTGGGTATTGAGGGGGTAGGGGGGAGAGGGAGGGGGCAGAGTGGGTGATAAGGGAGGGGGTGGGGTTAGGGGGGAGAAATGACCCAAGCCTTGTATCCACATATGAATAATAAAAGAAAAAAAAATTAATGCACTTAAAAAAATATTTCAGCTTTTTCTTCAGCTTCCTGTTGCCATGATGTGAACTGCTCTGCTCTGCCATGTCCTTCCCACCCTGATGGACTGAAGTTATTCTCAGGCATTTTGGTCACGGTTATGATAAAAGTAACCAATGTAGAAAATTTGCATCAGAGAAATCGGGTCTTTGCTGTGACTAATCCTGAACAAGTGAGTTTGGAACCTTTGGAACTGGTTTGTGGGAGGAATTTGGAAAAGAAGTGGGCTAAAGGAAGACTAAGCTCTGCTATGGGCAATTATGGTGGGAGTTCAATGTA
Organism: Castor canadensis; assembly: GCF_047511655.1. NCBI lineage: Eukaryota > Metazoa > Chordata > Mammalia > Rodentia > Castoridae > Castor > Castor canadensis. The sequence goes on along the minus strand of NC_133391.1, from coordinate 97,523,484 downwards.
GATAGAAACACAGACTGTGATTGCAGGCTCGTTAGACTTGAGATGGGAATTGGACTAGAGTTCATGCATGTTATATTTGGGAAAAGAATTTGTCTATATTTTGTTTGTGTCCTGAGAATTTGAGTGGTGCTAACTTAAAAAGTAACGAACTAAGTAACCATGTGTGCATGGTGGTATACATCTATAATCCCAGCACTTGGGAGTTGGGAGGCAGGATTGCAACTTTGAGGCCAGCCCCGGCTCCATAGTATTTCAAAAAAAACATGAAAAAGTAATGGACTACTTAATTTGGCAGAGGCGTGGACATTGCTGCCTGCTTTCTAGCTAGGTTTACAGTGAGAATTGAAAGCAAAAAGGAGAGTACAAAGATTTGAAAAATGCACAGTTTGGCCAGAAAAAGAGCACTTTAAAGTTTAAGACAAGAAGGGCTGTGTGGTTGTTAACGAGATGGGTGCCATTAAAAAGAAGGCAGCTACTTTGCATCAGGACAATAACCTTCAGGAGATGCCTTCAGGGCATCTCAGGCATTGGCCAGACCTCACCCATAGCAAGCTCAAAGGTTTAAAAGAGAAAACTCATTTGAAAAACTTTCCCTTGGGAAGAAAGCCCCAGGCATCCTGCTGGCACAGAGCCACCCAGGGAAGTGTCTTCCCAGGTTCAGCCACCTAGGCACTCAGAAGCCACTGTACCCATGGCTGAAGGCGGGAGTGGGGGGTGGGGTGGGGAGGTGAGAGGTGGGGGTGGGGTGTGGGAGTGGGGGGGTGGTTCCTGCTACTGCTTGAGCTGGCAGCAGGCCTTGGCATTGTCCACCTGATGTTGGTTTTGCAGGCAGGCAGAATGCAAGAGTTAAGGTGTCGGGGAGACTTTCATCTAGATTTTTAGGGAAGGCCTGGGAGGCTGGGCAATGTGTAGCAGGGTTGGAATCCTGCAGAAGCCATGAGGGTGAAGCCAAAGCTGCAGAGGAGTCCCAAGATGTTGGAGATGCCAGGAATGTGGAAGATCAGCCCAGAAAAGCAACAAGCAATAAATGAAGCCATTGCAGTTGAGAGGCCATGTGGGCTGCAGCCAGCAAGGCCATAGGGACAGGCTGCTCAAGCCCATTGGAGCTCACATCCGGCACCATGATTCCTGCATGCTGGACACGGAGCCGCAGGATTTAGTGTGTCTTGCTGTTAATGGCAATGATGCATTCTTTATGTCTCAGGCAGAGGAATCCATGGGGGTGGGGGGTGGGGGGGGAGAGAGAGAGAGAGATTGAGAGAGAGAGACTAATCTATGGGAAGGAAAGAAGGGAAGAACCTGATGATTCCTAACCACCAATAATCCAATAATTGATGAGTGGGGAGATAATTGAGGTGGGGATAACTTATCAGATTTACAGTAGAAAAGAAAGCTCAAAGAAAGATAAGAATGTTCAACCTGAAATACAACATTAAGTCATATATTTCTAAGAATTCAGAACTCTTAGCCCTAATTTTAGCCTGCCTCACTGTTGGATTTGTCTTGCTTTGGTTTGATATTTCTTGCTATATTCTCTCATTCCTTTTGGAAAGGGAATATTTACTCTCTCTACCATTGCATGTTGGAAGTATGGAATTTTCTTTTTGCTTTTACAGGGGCTCAGAGCTAAGAATTTCCTTGAGTCTCTGAGGTGACTTTGAACTTGGACTTTTGAACAACATTTGAACTAAGACTTGGGATTCATGGAAATAAACTGAATGCATTTTGCATTATGAGATGACATGAGCCTTTTGGGATGTCAGGGGTGGAATGTTACAGTTTAAGGAGATGTGTTTGGGTATCAAGTTGATAAAGCATGTACTTATGATGGTTGGTTTTGATGGTCAACTTGACTGGATTTAGAATCTTATAGGAGAATGTTGAGGCATGCCTCTGGGTGTGTCTGTGAGGGCATTTCCTGAGAGGATTAAATGAAGGGGAAGACCTGCCCTGAATGGGAGTGGCAACATCCCAAGGGCTAAGAGGCCCAGATGGGAGAATAAAAGGAGAAAAAGGAGAAAGCCAGCCTTGGGCCCACATTCTCTTTCTTTTCTCTGCTTCCTGTGAAACACTGTGACCTGAATGGCTCTACGTGCCACCTTCTCTCCACAACAGTAGAATGACACCCCTAAAACCATGCAAAACAAACAAAACAAAATATTTCAAATAAGTCAGACCCAGGAAAATACATGATACGACTCTATTTATTAAAACTCTAAAAGCAGGCAAAGTTGTAGTGCTTAATGGTGTATGGTTAAGTGGTGAAATTAAAAAAAATGAACAGTGGCTCTAAAAGTCAGAATAGTGGAGACCTTTGAGAGGGAGGCTGGGCAGGGTAGAGAGGAGGAATGAGGAAGAGGACTTCCAGAGGACTAGCAATGTTTTACTTTTCAATCTGGATGGGTGATTGCAGAGGGTTCACTTTGTTCTGCACATTTACCTATGTGCATATCAGATTACACAATAAAAACCATTTGAAAGCACATTTCACAAGTGTGTGAGGCATATTCTCCCTATTTATGTTCATAGAAAATTTCACAAGGGATCCACATGCACACACATAGAAAACCATGGATGTTTGGTATTACTTTGGGAGGTAGGAATGTAGGGTAGGGAAGATTTTACTTTGCACTTTTACAATTTGTTTTTTTTTCCTATAATCATGTGCTACTTTAAAAATAAAAGCTAAATTTTGCAGTGGCTATTGACTGCTCCTTATGATGTGCTTCTGATATTATTTGCATTTCATGCATAATCATGTTACTTTAAAAACAGTCTCTCAAAACTTGCATGTGTATCCATATATGTGCATGTGTGTACACTAAGTAAATATACTTATATATACTTGGAGAATTCTGAAGTACTATTTTAACAGTGGTCACCACTAAAAGGTACACTTGGGAGAAAATAATGCATTAAGAGAGGATGAACTTTCATTTTTTATGATATGGACTTCTGATTTGTTTGTTTGAATTGTTCTTTTGGTAGTACTGGCTTTTGAACTCAGGGCCTCAGGCTTGCTAGGCAGGCGCCATTCTGTCAGTCCAACATGTACTACTTTTAAAATGTGTAGCATATGCCAAAAGTGTTTTGTAGCATATTTAGCATATTTTGTCTTTGTTTTGAAGAAGTACAAAGGAGTTCATTTAAAAATGTCAGATTTGGGGGGAAGGCTTATCTATAGGAAGAGATACCTGCGAATACAAACCTACACCTGCTCTGCCCCAACACTCACGTGCACAAAGCCTCTGATAACTGGCCCCATGGAACCTTTGAAATTAAACCATCAAGTCACGAGTCTTCAACACAAAGCATAGCTCCTAGTCTGTGGAAAGTATTCAAGAGAATTTTTTGAATTTATTGAAAACTACCCACTAGACTTTCACCACTTGTTTTAATGTGTTCGGTGGTTTTTAATGAGAGGGTTGAGAGGGGTAGATCGTGATTGATGGGATGCAAGTGATTAGTTCCTGGGGGAAAAAAGGAAAATGTTAACCTTTTAGATCAGCTGGTATTTTAGTCTTCTTTTAAGAAGCACCATATATTTTTCAAACTATTAATTAATAGTTATACTGTATTCTAGTGGTTCTGTGAAGCTCAGAATCAATGGCCTAAAGTTCAATAGGAATGACTCAGGCAGATAAGAAAAATTCACTGGAAGAGCAGATGTATTATAGGGAAATAGTCCTGGAATTAGTCAAAATTCTGACACTGAAACTCTGAATAATCTAGGTAGTTTCTACACTTTTTTGCTGATAATTAGACATTGCCAACAGATGAGAGAGAGAGAGAGAGAGAAAGAGAGAGAGAGAGGCAGTCAAATATGGATATGGAGATGCAAAAGTGAACTTCTTGCCAAAATGGAACATCTTTGGAATGATGCCCTGTACTAGTGTGAAAGTGCACTGCCCAAATCAGCAACTGGCTGTATGTGGCTACTGAGAGCTTGAGCTTCAAATGTAGCTGGCCTGAACTGAGTTGTCAAGAACTTAATAGATTGTTGAAGACCTAGTTTGAAAAGTAGAGTGTAACTGTTAGTAATATTACCAAAATATTAATGTTTTATATCGAATACTTACTGAAATAATAATAGTTTTATGTGCTGGGAAGAATAAAAAAGCATTACTACAATTCATTTTACCTGCTTTAAAAATATCATTTATGTTGGTTACTAAAAAATTTTAAATGCCATATTGTGCATATTTGTTAGGTCCAGTAAAGAAGGTTTGAATTAGAGGCAAACCAAGAATCAACAATTTCACCTCCCATGCTTCCCAGAAGGGGGAAGAGAATTCCAGAGAGGGAGGTGGTTTGTTCAGAGGCACAGACCTGGTTGAAGAAGTGGGGGAACAGAGCTTCCACCTTTTTTTTCTGTCTCAAGTTCTCTAGCTTACACAGCTGGCCCATGTAGTCCAAAGAAACAGATTTCCTTAGGAAGGACATTCATATGTCGGACACCATGTTTCTTTACATTTTACAAGATAGGCAGCAGTTTAAAATTGGAGAGATGTTGAGTAGCATTGAGAGACTTTCCTGTTCTATTTCATATACCTCTGTGTTGTTTATGAATTTTGGGCTTGTATTGCTATTAAGAAAGAATAAAAGGTCTGGGCACAGCCCTGGATTTATACCCATAATCCCAGCTGTTTGGGAAGTGAAAATCAGGAAGATCATGGTTCAAGGCCATCTCAGGCAAAAAATTTAGTGAGACTCCATCTCACTCAACAAACTGGGCATTGTGGGGTATATCTGTAATCCCAGGTATGTGGGAGGCATAGGTAGTAGGATCATGGTTTGAGGTGAGCCCCAGGCAAAAGCAAGAACCTTTCTGAAAAATAACTAAAGCAAAAAGGTCTGGAATTGTGGCTCAAGTGGTGGAGCACCTGCCTAGCAAACTTAAGACTCTGAGTTCAAACCAGAAAAACAAACAAACAAGCAAACAAATTAAAAAACAGACAAAAAAGAGGCATGACGGGGACAGAGGAAGCAGACTTTTTTTTTTTTTTTAAAGCCAATTCAAGTGTGGAGAGATATTTGAAATTTTTTTTTACGATTGCATCTCTAAACGCCCTCTGTTACCCTCTTGGGAAAGTACTTTTTACTTTACTAAAGCAGAATCAACTGGTACAAATTAATTTTTGAATCTGCACCTGTAGCTTGGCAAAACCTATTTTCTCCTTATTTTTGTAAGGAGCACCATAAGAATGATCGGTGATTTTGTTTTAATGGAATACGAGTTCTGCCTTCTAAAGGGCACTTGTCACCAGACTAGATGTTTCTATTTGAAGCCATTTGAAATAATCATCCTGGAGTTGTTTTTGCTCTTGGCTCTCAGAGCTGTTACTTCTAAAGACAGATTCCTAGAACACACACAGACTCCTTATCGAAGCAGCTGTGTTGAATTCCTGAGTGGAGAAATGATTTCTCCAGCACATTTTGTAGCCACACATCATTCCTGAGGATAATCTAAAACACAAACTATTTTCGTTTTTACTCCTTTATTCTACAACAGAAAGAAATAGCAAATCTGATTGTTAACGTTTATGGCAGCATTTTCTATTTTGATGGCAATTAACTTCGAGTATTTGCATTACTGACTTTCTAAACTCCTAGAACTTGACATAGTAGTCTTCTAACCCAAGCCAGGGACAGATGGAGGTTGCATGTAGCTAACAGGACTCCCAGAGTATGTATATGGCATAAATTCCTCTGCTCAACGTTTTGTCAGTATTCTCATTTTCTCTTGTTCCTTCATCACTTTCAAGCCTTTCAGCCTCTGAATCTAAACATTAGTCGGTCCTAGACACTGATGTCATTTTCTCTAACCACTTTTGTGGGACAAGTGAAAAGGCTTGGAAAGGACTTTTGTACTTGATTTTTTTAAAGAGTTACTCATCAAATACATAGCCAGATATCTGAACCCATCTAGAATCTCAGCAATTCCAGTTTGTGTTTTGAATTCCAACATGTGCTTTGGGCTGGCAATGTGGCTAGCTCAGGGGTAGAGTGCGTGGCTAGCGTGCACGAGGCTCTGGATTCGATTCTTTTTTTTTTTTTTTTTTTTTTTTTCATTTTTCTTTTATTATTCATATGTGCATACAAGGCTTGGTTCATTTCTCCCCCCTGCCCCCACCCCCTCCCTTACCACCCACTCCGCCCCCTCCCGCTCCCCCCCTCAATACCCAGCAGAAACTATTTTGCCCTTATCTCTAATTTTGTTGTAGAGAGAGTATAAGCAATAATAGGAAGGAACAAGGGGTTTTGCTGGTTGAGATAAGGATAGCTATACAGGGCATTGACTCACATTGATTTCCTGTGTGTGGGTGTTACCTTCTAGGTTAATTCTTTTTGATCTAACCTTTTCTCTAGTTCCTGGTCCCCTTTTCCTATTGGCCTCAGTTGCTTTAAGGTATCTGCTTTAGTTTCTCTGCGTTAAGGGCAACAAATGCTAGCTAGTTTTTTAGGTGTCTTACCTATCCTCACCCCTCCCTTGTGTGCTCTCGCTTTTATCATGTGCTCATAGTCCAATCCCCTTGTTGTGTTTGCCCTTGATCTAATGTCCACATATGAGGGAGAACATACGATTTTTGGTCTTTTGAGCCAGGCTAACCTCACTCAGAATGATGTTCTCCAATTCCATCCATTTACCAGCGAATGATAACATTTCGTTCTTCTTCATGGCTGCATAAAATTCCATTGTGTATAGATACCACATTTTCTTAATCCATTCGTCAGTGCTGGGACATCTTGGCTGTTTCCATAACTTGGCTATTGTGAATAGTGCCGCAATAAACATGGATGTGCAGGTGCCTCTGGAGTAACCTGTGTCAAAGTCTTTTGGGTATATCCCCAAGAGTGGTATTGCTGGATCAAATGGTAGATCGATGTCCATCTTTTTAAGTAGCCTCCAAATTTTTTTCCAGAGTGGTTGTACTAGTCTACATTCCCACCAACAGTGTAAAAGGGTTCCTTTTTCCCCGCATCCTCGCCAACACCTGTTGTTGGTGGTGTTGCTGATGATGGCTATTCTAACAGGGGTGAGGTGGAATCTTAGTGTGGTTTTAATTTGCATTTCCTTTATTGCTAGGATTCGATTCTTAACCTTGTAAGGCAAAACAAAGCAAAACCAGCTACCATTAACTTCAAGGTCATAATTCAAAGTGCCTACTATGTGCTGGGGTAGGGTTATATCCATAGGAGGCAGCCTTGGTGAAGAGTACTGCACAAGGCCCTTGGACCACTCTGAGGGACCAGTGAGAGAGAGGAAGAGGGATGGAGAGGATACACATACAGGAGCGCTGAGTGTTCTTACCTTAGACACTTAAACAGTGAAGCATAGGAATGTAAAACAGGTCATCTTGAGGGAGGGCACTCGTGGAAGAAGGAGGGTAAATGAAGAGGATAAAGGAGGGTGAAAATAGATGATGTATTTTCTACACATGTATGAACATTGATCATTGAAACCTATCAAAGTCATTTTGAGGGGGGAGGGGAAGAATAATGGAGGGGATGAACCAAATTGGGATACATTGTACTCATGTATGGAAATGTCACAACAAAACCTCCTGTACAACTATTATATACTAATAAAAATGTTAAAAAAAAAAAGAAGTAATGAAGTGCTATGTAACCACAGCTCATGTCTGCTCTTGGGCTTCTCATTGTTGCCTGGAATCCTAAATTCTTGGGCTGAGCCTTCCTGACCCACGGTTGATTGCTGCCCCCATACTTCAGAAGCTTCACCATTTACCTATAACCCAATACCTGGGCCTGGATCTTAGCTCTGTTACAGACACCAGCTCTGATACCTCACCTTAGCCCTTCAATCTGCAGAATGAAGGTTTGTGGCTATTTTTTAACATTAAACTGTTAGCAAAGCTTTAGAGAGGAGGTGAAGGTAGACCTCTTCACAGGTTCTTTTTAGGAGTTGTTTCCCAGCACAGGAGTAAGGGCTCTCAGTCACACCAGTGTGCTGCACAGTGGGAATTTCAGAGACATGCATGTGTCAGGGCCCTGCCCCTATCCAATTAAATACAAATTTCTGGGTAGCAAGACCTGGGAATGATTATTCTTCAGAAGCACATCAATATGCACAGAGTGGGAGAAAATATTTGCCAATTATACATCAGACAAAGGACTGATAACCAGAATATACAGGGAACTTAAAAAACTAAATTCTCCCAAAACTAATGAACCAATAAAGAAATGGGCATGTGAACTAAACAGAACTTTCTCAAAAGAAGAAATTCAAATGGCCAGAAAACACATGAAAAAATGCTCACCATCTCTAGCAATAAAGGAAATGCAAATTAAAACCACACTAAGATTCCACCTCACCCCTGTTAGAATAGCCATCATCAGCAACACCACCAACAACAGGTGTTGGCGAGGATGCGGGGAAAAAGGAACCCTTTTACACTGTTGGTGGGAATGTAGACTAGTACAACCACTCTGGAAAAAAATTTGGAGGCTACTTAAAAAGATGGACATCGATCTACCATTTGATCCAGCAATACCACTCTTGGGGATATACCCAAAAGACTGTTACTCCAGAGGCACCTGCACATCCATGTTTATTGCGGCACTATTCACAATAGCCAAGTTATGGAAACAGCCAAGATGTCCCAGCACTGACGAATGGATTAAGAAAATGTGGTATCTATACACAATGGAATTTTATGCAGCCATGAAGAAGAACGAAATGTTATCATTCGCTGGTAAATGGATGGAATTGGAGAACATCATTCTGAGTGAGGTTAGCCTGGCTCAAAAGACCAAAAATCGTATGTTCTCCCTCATATGTGGACATTAGATCAAGGGCAAACACAACAAGGGGATTGGACTATGAGCACATGATAAAAGCGAGAGCACACAAGGGAGGGGTGAGGATAGGTAAGACACCTAAAAAACTAGCTAGCATTTGTTGCCCTTAACGCAGAGAAACTAAAGCAGATACCTTAAAGCAACTGAGGCCAATAGGAAAAGGGGACCAGGAACTAGAGAAAAGGTTAGATCAAAAAGAATTAACCTAGAAGGTAACACCCACGCACAGGAAATCAATGTGAGTCAATGCCCTGTATAGCTATCCTTATCTCAACCAGCAAAACCCCTTGTTCCTTCCTATTATTGCTTATACTCTCTCTACAACAAAATTAGAGATAAGGGCAAAATAGTTTCTGCTGGGTATTGAGGGGGGGAGCGGGAGGGGGTGGAGTGGGTGGTAAGGGAGGGGGTGGGGGGCAGGGGGGAGAAATGAACCAAGCCTTGTATGCACATATGAATAATAAAAGAAAAATGAAAAAAAAAAAAAAAAAAAAAGACCTGGGAATGATTATTCTTCAGAAGCACATCAATATGCAGACAGTGTTAGAACCAAGGGACAGATGTACATGTAAAATCCAGAACTTATCACTTATTGGTTGTAAATGTGTGGGCAAGTCAGTTAATCTCTCTGAGCCTCAGTTTCCTTATATGTTAAATGGGGTCAGCACTGTACCTTCCTAAAGGTAGCTGTGTAGCAGATAGTAGATAGTAAATAGTAGCTGGGATGAGTCTATAGCTGTTCTATCCAGTACACTAGCCATATGGAACCATTTAAATTAAAACTAGGTAAAGTTAAAAGATTGGTTTCCAAGTTGCACTATCCACATTTAAGGTACTGAGCAGTCACCTCTGGGGCCAGTGGCTACCCCAGTGGACATAGAGATGTCAAACTTTCCTTCACCATAGAAAGCTCTATTGACTGGAAAGTGCTAGTCCACAGGATCTGTTTCACTAAACCCCAAGGGCCACTGTTCTGGAAACCCCAACACATTAGCTTCTGCAGGTAAACAACAGGCCTTTCTTGCCTGGGCAGAGAAGTGAGGGAAAGCCAGGAACTGCCCCTGGTATGGAGAATTTTTTTTTTCTTTTTCCTTTATACCTGTAAACGAGTTTGCCTAGAACTAAACAAGCAGTGGATACAATCGATTGAACAAATTATGATCTTTCTCTCCCCTCCCCCACCCCATCATTTCTGAAGCCACACTTATCATTTAGTCCATTTGTCGAAGTAGAACATTAACTTCTTTCTTCCCTGTTTGTTTCTATCAGAGGCACTGTAAAGTACAGCAGCAGCTGCTGCTGGTGCTGGTGCTGCTGCTGCTGCTGGTGTGTGTATTTGTGTAAAGTAGAAAAGGAGGGGACAGAAGGTGGAAGAGCTAACTGTTGTTAGTAAGGGAAGTTACTAAATAGATATGTGTCAGTGGGAAAAGAAAGGCAATAGATAGGCTGTGTTTTATAAGCTCAAGTGTGATGTTTCTTTCCGGTATTCTGATGGCTCTTCTAATCTAAAAATTCTTTAGTATCATTTTGATTTGCCCATAGTGGGTAAGAGCACAGGCTCTGAAGTTGAAACCACACTCCAGTATTTACTAGCTGAGGACTCTAGGTGAAGTTAATTAACCTTTCTAAGTCTCAGTTCTTCCATTGGTAAAATAGGGGTCAATGTTGGCTTCTGTGCCTCACAGGATTATTCCAAGGATTCAGTGACAGAACACAATCTAGTATCAGATAACACCTCAATTTAAAAATTTTATTTGAAGATAGAAAGGATGTTTTAGTGTTAGTAAACAAATGATGTACCAACACATATGTGTGTATACTTATCACAGGAGTTTTAAATCTGTTTAAAAACATAATAGGCTTATCTTTCTGTTACATCTTTTAGAATGAATAGGCCTGTTTCTCAAAGAGCATTTATAGTTCCTGTGTTACATAAATGTTCTACTTGTGCTACTGTACTTGTTTAGTTAAGCATAGACCTAGCAGGTGGGGAAGTGTCAAAGTCTGAAGAGCAAGTGGATTGTTGATTTGTGCTACTTTGTGTTGAAAATTGGTAATATCTCCAAGCGGGCTTAAAATTAAGCACAGTGGTGGTTCTTAGTGAAAAAGAGACCACAACCTAAATTCTTAAATTCACTTTGTTTTGTTTTCTTGCAATGATGTTTTTCTTGGCAAAGTTTATTTTTTTTAAACCTTAAAACATGGCATATCTTTGGGGTTTTAAATTTTTTAGATGTTTCACACCCTTTTGTTTTGTGATGCAGTGTGAATACCTAAAGAACTAAACGTTAACTCCCAGTGAGTGGAAAGTGCTATCATTTATTTTTAGTAGGGAAGCTGTGTTGGTTCATATAGCTGCTTTTCCAGCTGAAATAACATAGCAGATTGGTGCTGTTTGAACACTGTTAATTGCTGAACTTTCTTAAACTAGTAATAGGCCTGATTAACTGGAAGCCAAACAGTGACCCAAATAGAACATACCTCTTTTGATAAGATAAACACTCTGTTAACCTTAAACATTCCCATTGGGTTATCTTTCAGTGGTATGAAATGCTAAACTAAAAGTGTTTTAGGAAAAACTGTTAAGAACATGTGAAACTAAGTTAAAGGTCCAGTGCATGATTTAGTTGATAAGTTATCAGCAATGCCAGTACTATACCATTAGTTTTTGAGAGTTGAACAATAAAGATTGGCCAGTTCATAACAGAAAGTCTTGATTTACAAGATCTTGTTGTACCCTATTATTTCTGTTTGGGCAGCTTTAAACAAACAATAGCTCTAACAAGAGAACAATGAGCTTTTAATAAATATAATGTAATTTGGGTTCTTTAGGAGACAGTTTAAATCTCAAAGCTGGAAAGATTCCTAAAATAAAACCACACTTTTATTCAGCCTTTCAAAAATATTCACAACTCTGTGATTCCTTAAATCTTCCAGGTTCTAGAGCATTCATGTTAAAATAAAGCTTGGATGTTTTATTTAATGGTTTTGAGTTATTTTAATTAAGTATTGTTGATGTGAACATGTCCATCCCCTTAAACTTGAAATGGAGGCTGGAATACAACAAAAAATACCAGAATATGATGTTATGTCCAGTCAGGAAATGTCAGTTTCAGAGTATTGCCAACTTGCCTTTTGAGCTTAGACAAATATTCTAAACTCTTTTATTGATAAAGTAGCTTCCTTATCAATAACCTACAGGAGCAAACTAATTTTCTAGAGTTCTTTTTGACTCAGGAATTCAGTAATAAGGTAAATTTTTGTAAGATTAAAAAAATCTTACATTTTCTTGGCTCACTATTAAAAAACAGCAAGTAGGAAAAAGAAAAAGGAAACACTTACAGTCTCACCAGCCACAATTTAGCTTTTGATATGTTACTGTCTAGCCTTTGGCTATACACTTAAAAAAATTAAGAGTTGATCTTAAACAGTATATATGTGTGTGTGTGTGTGTGTGTATGTACATATATATGTTTAATATTATAACTTGTTAAAAGCTGCTCATAAATATTTTTAAATGACTATCAGCATTTGTTTTCCTATTGGATATTACATAATATCATTTAAGATTTTTTTATAGAGCTGGTAATGTGGTTCAGTGACAGAACATGGATGTACTTAGCATGTATGAGGCCGTATTTAACTGGAGTTGGTATACTTCCTGTCTACAAGGTAGTGGCCAGGAATGCTGTTAAATATTCTGCAATGCGCAGGACAGTCCTCACAGTAAAGTTCAAATGTCAGCAATGCCAAATTTGAGAAAGTCTAGGTTAAGCAACAATTTCTTAAATAGTTCACAAAAATTATGTATCATGTAAGATAACAATTGATAAAATGGATTTTTATCAAAATTTAAGACTTTTACTCTGTGAAGAAAACATTAAGAAAATGAAAAGGCCAGCCACAGACTGGGAGAAAGTATTTGCAACACATATATCTGACACAATGCTTGGATTCAGAATATGTAAAGCATTCTTATAACCACTAATAAGACAAAAAACACCATTAGGCAAAGTATTTGAACAGATACTTAAAGTAACATAAAAATATGCCTATTAAGCACATGAAAAGTGCTCAAGATTACCTTATTTGTGAAATCAAGTTAAGATCACCGTGAAATATTGCTGTATGCTAAATAGAATGACTACAATTAAAAGGCCTGACAACATCGAGTGGTAGCAAACATGCAGCAAGTGGAACTCACACTTTGCTAGTGGGATTGCAAAGTGGTTCAGTTACTTTGGAAAACAACTTGAACTTGATACTGTCTTACAGTGCAAACATTCACTTATCATAGTACCCAGGTTTCTTCTTTCACAGGTATTTGCCCAAGAGAAATGAAAATATGTGTTCCAAAGAGTTACACTAGTCATAATAGTCTCAAGTGAAACAATCCATCTACTGGTTAATGGAGGAACAGTTGTAGTATAACATACTATGGAATACTATCTTGCAATAAAGCCAAATGAGGTAGTGATACACAACTACATGAATGAATTCCAAAAGCCCTATGCTAAGCGAAGGAAGGTGCAACATATTCTGTATCATTCCATTCATATGAAATTCTAGAAAAGGCAAAACAATAGTGACAAAAAGAGCAATGGTTGCTTAAGATTGCACATTAGGGTTGTAGAAGAGGAATAATGCTAAAAAGAGCTTTTTGTTGTTGTTCTTTGAGACAGTCTCTCTTCAAAGAGAGCTTTTTGTTGTTCTTTGAAAGGCACAAGCTGGCCTTTTACTCATGATCCCTCTGCCCTCTCAAGTGCTGGGATTATAGGCATGTCTGGCTTCAAAGAGTACATTTTTAAGACTGATGGAAATATTCTGTATTTTGATATGACTATGTAAAACTATGATACTTTAAACTCTATAATTTTTTTTTTTGGCAGTAAACTCAGAGCCTCACACTTGCTAAGCAGCTGCTCTACCACTTGAGACACTCTACCAGCTCCTAAACTCGATATTTAAAATGAGTGACTGTTAGTCAGGCATGGTGGTACATTTCTATAATCCCAGCACTTGGGAGGCTGAGGAAGAGGATCTCCACTTTGAGGCTAGCCTGGGCTACATAGTTAGTTCAAGGAAGTTCTTTACCTCATGTCAGATAGAAAGCAGAGAACAAGTAAGGGTATAACCTTCAAAGGCATGTCTTCAGTGACCTACTTCTTCAACAAGGCCCCACATCCTAACGTTTCCACCAGTTGGAGATCAAGAGTTGAACACATGAGCCCATAGAGACATTTCATATTCATTATTCTACTCGTAGCCTCCAAAGGATCATGGCCATTATGTTATGCAAAATGCATTTAGTCCATCTATAAGAGTCTTCTGATCCTTTTAAAAATGTTTTTATTAGTATATATTAGTTGTACAGGGAGTTTCATTTTGACATCTCCATATATGCATACAATGTACACAGGTTTAGTTCATCCCTTCCATTATTCTCTCTTCCCCCCTTCTTAAAAAAACTTCCACAAGTTTCAGTTCCATATTCATATATATATGTAGAAAGTACATCAACCATATTCACCCTCCTTTTCTATCTTCATTTACTCTCTCCCTTACACTAGAACCCTTCCCTTATCATAACCTATTCTACATTCCTGTCCTTTGTTATGTCTGTTCATTGTTCAGTGGGGTTTTTTGTCTTGGCATTTTACCTGTAAATATATTGTTCTTTAATTAGTCTAACCCTCTCTATTAAGGAGTCCTCTAAGTCTTAACAGTTCCAACATCATTCAAAAGTCTAATTTCAAAGTTTCTTCTGAGACTCAAGGTAGACTCAGATTGGAGTCTGTAAAATCAAAAAGAAAATCATGTACTTCTTAGATACAATGGTGCAGTAAACATTTCCATTGCAAAAGGGAGGAATGGAGACATAGAAAGGAGGAATGGGTCCAGAGAAAGATAAAGATGGGGGTGAATATTAAATCCTTAAGCTCTATCTGCACCATCCTGAGCATGTGGTGTCATGATGTGAGCTCTAATGGGCTTGGGTAGCCCCACCACTGTGGCCTTGTCATTTGCATCCTACATAGCCTCACTCCTAGGCTGCTTCCATTCTTTGCCTGCACTTTCCTTGCAAACATTCCACATCCCTAACATCTCCAACATCCTTGGTCTCCATTTCAGCTTAGACTTCACCCTCATTGTTTCATATATCACCCTCTCCAGGGCTTCCAGAAGGTGTCCTGACCCTATCACATGTTGCTTGGCTTTCTTTGAAATCTGAGTGAAAGCCTCCATGACACCACACTGTTGCATTCTACATACCTGCAAAACCAGCACTGTATGGGAGGTATCAAGGCTGCCACCAGCTTGAGTGGTAACCAGGCTTCCTTTGACCATGGCGTATTGGCTTCTGAGTGCCTAACTGGCTGTGATGGTAGATGAGTCCTAGGGAAACAACTCCCTAGGCAAGCCAGTGTGAGTAGTGTGTCCTAGAGGCGTTCTCTTCTCAAGGGAAAGTCCAGGAAATGAGTTAAAATTTTTGAGTTGCACCCTTGAGTTCTGATGGGCAGGGTCTGGTCAATTCCTAAGGTGATCTCAAGCACGTTTCTTATTGTCTGATGCAAAATAGTTGACTTCTTTTTAATGGGCCTACTTTCATCAGCAGCCACACTTTCCTTAGCCCTAACTTTATACTTGCTTCTTGTCTGGGAAAACTGAAAGTTTTTCAAGTCTTTCTATTCTGGTGTGTTCCTTATTATCACCATAAACCTGGCTAAAAGCAGTCAGTGATATCCATGCCACAGTTGAATGCTGGGTTGTCTTGAAATCTCATCTGCCAGATTAGTTAGTTCATCACTTTTAAACTCAGTCTTACACAAAGTCCCAGGACATGGACAAAATGTAACATAAATGGCCTCTAGTCCAATTCCCAATAGAATTTTCGCTCCCATTTGAAACCTCATGAACCTGGCCTTCACTGTCTGCATTCTTATTGGCTTCCTTGTCTTCAGATTTCCCATCAGAATCACCCTTTAAGGTGAGCTTATAGCATTCTAGGACTTCTCTAGCTTCATCTCCAAACTCTTCCAAATTTCTCCCACAAACTAGTTCCAAAGGCTTTAGAACTGACTAGTCAGGTTTAGTCATAGCAATGACCCCATTCCTATTACTGACTTTCTTTGTTAGTCAGACCTTATCATTGCTGCAGTCAAATACCTGAGACAACAACTTAAGTGAGGAAAGATTTATTTTGGCTCACAGTTTCAGAAAGTTCAGTCCATGGTTGCTTGGTTCCATGTGCTTGGGCAGAATGTCATGGGAAGAGGAAGAGTGTGGTACAGGAAGTTCTTTACCTCATGGCAGATAGGAAGCTATGAAGCAGAGAGTACGGAAGGGACCAGGTTTTTGTTTTTGGCAGAACTGGGGTTTGATCTTAGGGCCTACAGTGAGCCACTCCACCAGCTCTTTTTGGTGATTGTTTTTTTTTTCAGGATAGGGTCTCTTGATCTATTTGCCTGGGCTGGCTTTGAACCATGATCCTCCTGATCTCAGCCTCCTGAGTAGCTAGGATTATAGGCGTGGGCTACCGGTGCCCAGCAAGTGACCAGGTTTAACTTTCAAAAGCATGTCCCCACCGATGTACTTCCTCCAACAAGGCCCTGCCTCTGAAAGTTTCCAGAACCTCCCAAAATAACACCACCAGCTAGGACTAAGCATTTGACACATGAACCTCTGCCATATACTTTACATTGTACTGTAAATGGAAAAGGGTTTCCCTGTCAGAAGAACAAGTGGGGAAAGAGTAATTTTCTGTGAGAATCTTCCTATATAACATGAAACGCTACACTGGACAATATTGGTTAAAAGACTAAAAAAGTTAGAAATATTCTGGGTACGTTTGACTCTTGCACTGACAATGGGTAAGGAATTAAAGTTCATAAGCTTCCTATTGATCCCCACCCCCCACCTTGGAGCAACTTTTCAGATTTCAGAAATCTGACCAAAACAATTGATGGGATCTTGGGATGAAAGAGAAGTGGTTGATATCCATGGAGGAATGAGCTATGATTTAAAAATTAGGCTTGTAGGTGTTGACATTTTTATAAGAAACAAACTCTCTGACCCCAGTTTTGCTCATTCCACACTGCATGGAGTTTATTTGCTTGCTGATATGCTTTCTGTTGAATCTCTAATTTTTGTATCATAAACAGAGAAGAAATAACTTTGGCTTGACAAATTCCATTTTTAAGAATCAATAGTTATCAGCTCCTTCTATTGAACTTTAATGTGGTTCATGTATAGTATAGTGATTGGAGCTGATTTACAGCCTGGTAAACTTGCCAGGTTATCTAAAATCTAAGCTCAGATAATTATGTTAGTTGACCTATTGGATTATTTACTATTTCCCACTTGAATGCTGCTGAAATTTGTATATGGAAAATGAAGATTTGGTTCTTAGACTTTGTAATATTGGATTCTTGTTGATTTCAAAGCACTTAATCAACATATTCAATTGCTTCTGTGATCTCAGGTCATTAGCAAAGGGAAGGATTCATGCAGTGCCATCTACTGTGTCAGCA
Source organism: Castor canadensis (assembly GCF_047511655.1). NCBI lineage: Eukaryota > Metazoa > Chordata > Mammalia > Rodentia > Castoridae > Castor > Castor canadensis. The sequence continues at coordinate 97,506,130 of NC_133391.1, read as the reverse complement.
TCCAGTTCCAACTGTTCAAGTCTGATAAAAGGGAGGGAGCTATGGAAATAGAATCCATGTGGGGGTTGCTCTGTGAAGAGCTAATCCCTTTCCACTTCAAACACCTCCTCTGTTCTGTGCAACACCCAGAGCTGGGTAATGAAAGTACTGCACACAAAGCCTGTGTTCTGAAGATAGACTGTGTGGTAGATAGGTATCAGCTCAAATTCATCTACTCCATGTTTTCACCATTTCTTTTTTTTTTGTTCGTTTGTTCATTTATTCACATGTGCATACATTGTTTGGGTCATTTCTCCATCCTGCCCCCCTCCTTCCTCCCTTCCCCCCCATCCCCCTATCCCCCCCTCAGTCTCAGGCAGGTCCCGTTCTGTCCTTATCACTGATTTTGTTGAAGAAAAGACATATGCATAATAAGAAAGACAAAGCGTTTTTGCTAGCTGAGTTAAGGATAGATTAGAAAGATTCCTACTATTGCTTTCATGTACCCATGTGTTATGACCCATGCTGATTCAACTCTGATTTTACATTGGTTCCTGATCCCCTGCTCATGATAACCTGTCGTTTTAAGGTTTCTGTATTAGTTCCTTTGGAGTGGGGATATCAAGCACTTTCATGTTTTGGGTTTTCTACCTATTCCTATATCTCCCATATGTGCTCTCCCCTTTTCTTGTGATCCAAGTCCAACCACATTGCTGCATTTGCCCTAGATCTAAAGTCCGCATATGAGGGAGAACATACGATTTTTGGTCTTCTGAGCCTGGCTGACCTTGCTCAGAATGACGTTCTCCAGTTCCATCCATTTACCTGCAAATGATAAGATTTCATTCTTCTTCAAGGCTGAGTAAAATTCCATTGTGTATAGATACCACATTTTCTTGATCCATTTATCAGTAGTGGGGCATCTTGGTTGTTTCTATAACTTGGCTATTGTGAATAGTGCTGCAATAAACATGGGTGTGCAGGTGCCTCTGGAGTAACCTGTGTTGCATTCCTTTGGGTTATCCACAGGAGTGGGATTGCTGGATCATATGGCAGGTCTATGTTTAGATTTTTAAGAAGTCTCCAAATTTTTTTCCAGAGTGGTTGCACCCGCTTGCCTTCCCACCAGCAGTGGATTAGGGTTCCTTTTTTCCCACATCCTCACCAATACTTGTTGTTGGTGTTTTCACCATTTCTTGCAGTGTGAATTTCACCCTTCCCAAGGTAGCATAAAAACAAAACAAAAAGTTAAGTTTTCCAGTCTTTCTATAACTTGGGATATGTGATACCAGGATGGTTCACCAGGAAGACTTGGAATCTAGAAGTAAGATACGGTAGGATGCTTGTCTCATGCATAACTTCCCTATGTCCACGTGAATGGCAGAGGCAACTGACTTTAAGACTGTGGTGGCAGCAACTCCATTCATCCAGTCCTTCAATGTAAATTGAAGGAATCCTAAACAGTGCCTCAAAATCGGTTGAGCAAGGTGAAAGCTCTAGCAGTTAAGACCCAACTCACTCATGTGTTTCCTCTATGATAACTTTCCTAACCCTGATGAGTCAATCTCATCATCCTTTGTGCCTTCCTTTTTCCAGTGATGATTATTTTCATGATACTGATAATTTTATAGTAGTTCCCCTGGAGACCATTTATTCTAGGAGCTTATATATAAATAACATCAATGCTGAGAACATTTATAGAAGGTCATTCTGGTGCATAATTACCTCTGAACAAAATGGAGATGTCTGTTATTAACTGTGTTACACTTGTTTGTGATGTGAGTCCCTCCTACCACAGCAGTGATTCACAATCTTCAGTGTACATAAGAAATCAACTGTGGAGCTCGTTAAGATCTACTGTATTACTGAGCTCTCCCCACAGAGATTTTGATTCATTTGGGGTGAAGTGGAGACCAGGATTGTACATTCTAATAATTAGAATTCAGATGCAGGTGGTCCACAGACTATAATTTTGAAGCATTGGACTATACTTGAATTCCTTACAAATCATTCATCCTTATTTAACCTCAATCATAAATGTCAGGCTAGTGTCTGGCACATGATGAAGTATTTGCTTAATGGATGAATGTTGCATTACATGATAAATAATAATCTTGTAATTAATCATGTAATCAATAATAATAAGTGTGGACTTTATTCAATATGGTGACATTATATTCATTCTGCTCAAAAAATGACAAAATGCTTTGGAACAAAAGAAACATTTAGTATTTTTCCATACAGCCATGTAACAGATTATCTAAGGGTCAACTTGCTGGTTCGGTGGGTTTCCCACTGAAGACAGGATTCAGTTTCCATGCATGGGTAAATGTAAGACACTGGATACTGATTTTTGATTTATGTATTTATCAGGGGAAATTGTACCCTTATATCTGACATGTTTATCACTAAAGAGAATGTCTTTGTCCAGAGCCTTTGTGTGTGTTCTGGTTGGACTTGCCCTCCTACTGCTTGTCTAGCCCTCCTCTTTGTGAAACTATCTTTATATGTTAGGAGCTTAAGTTTGAGAGAAACAGCTTTTGTGAAATCATACCTTCTAAGACACAATTATGTATTGATGATGTAGAGATAACGTAATCACAGGGTTCTAGATGAAAGCCCAATTATTTCTCCAACTTCTGCTCTTTGCCCAACTTTGTTTGAGTAGCCAGGCATGATAACCCAGCTAACAGCAGGTAAATGTGGTTTGGCAAGAAAAGAGAAAGATCAGGAACAAAGACTCATTGCTCAAAGCACTCAGAGGTGTATCCACCCACTGGCTGTGGTCGAGGAGTTCTTGTACTGCTCATTTCCACCATGGGAGTTTTGACTGACACAGTCTTATCCAGATGAAATCTCCTTTGAACTTTTTAGGTCTTCTACCACCCACATCCAGTAGGATCTTACCATACTGGGAACCCCTATTTTATGGTTATTTCTCTGAATAGTCACTTCTGTCAAAATGCTTAGCACCCTGAGGGCAAGGCACTGTGACTGATTAAGAACTCTATAAAAAGGTGAATCAACTGTGGTCAAAAGGTCCATATCTCTCCGTTGTGAATGGAAGGACTGGAACAAATGTGCTAAAATATACTAGAGATAATTTGAGAGATTTTAGGTGCAAGAACAAGGGTAGGGAGTGTAAGAATTGTGAGGATAAGGAGAGTAGAGAGCTTTTGGAAATATCTGTTTTGTCCTTAGAATGGAATACTAACTGGCAGTGAAAGAAGGATTTTCTCAAAGGGTACAGGTGGGTCACTGATTCACTAACTTCTTTAAAAAAAAAAAAAGCTTTAGTGAGATTTATTTTACATATCACAAAACCCACCTATTTTAGGTATGAAATTCTATGATTTTTAGTAACCTTACTACTGAGTGGTAAGAAACCATGGTACTCAGTCTTAGAGCATTTTCATCTTCCCAGTAAGACTACCCTCCCCCCATTATGGTTATTCCCATCCCCACACCCAGGCTTAGGAAACTACTAATCTACTTTCTGTCTATAAATTTGCTTTTTTTTTTGACATTTAATGTAAATAGAATTATATAATATTTCTTAGTTCTGGATTCATTCTCTTTTTAGTGTTTTTGAAGTTCATCCATGATGTAGCATTTATCACCAAATAATATTTCATTGTGCGGATATGCCTCTTTCAGCATATCCAGTTACTGGTTGATTGATATTTGGTTATTTCCAGTTTGGGGCTATTATGAGTAATTCTGCTATGCACAGTGCTGTGCTAGTGTTGATGGAGACTTTAGTTTTTATGTCACTGATGTAAAAATCTAGGAATGGAATTTTTGCTTCACTTGGTAGTTTTATTTATTTATTTTTTTAATGTGGCCCTGGGGTTTGAACTCAGGCCTACACCTTGAGCCACTCTGCTGCCCTTTTTTGTGATGGTTTATCTTTTTTTTTTAATATAACAGTTGTTCATGTTGCAGTTAGTAGTCTTTTGGTATCGATCAGTTACATAAAAATTAATATAATTATTTCATGATTGTTGAACACTTTTCCTACTTTCTTTTTTATTTCTGTTTTTCCCTTTATTTTTGTTCTGGGTTCTTACAGTTTACAAAAGTTCTTACAATGTATCAAATATATCATACTTGACTATCTACTCAGGAGCCAGAGATCAGGAGAATCCCTATTTGAAGCCAACCCCTGAGCAAATAGTTCTCAAAACCCTATCTTCAAAAAAAACCCATCACCTACTTGTGGAGTGGCTCAAGGTGTAGGCCCTGAGTTCAAACCCCAGTCCACAAAAAAAAATTATCATAAATATCATACTTGAATTCACCCCCCCCCCCGCGCACACTGTTCTCCTTTATCTCCACCCCCCCATTCCTGGAATAGTTTCAACAAGTATCATTTTTGCATTTACATACATGTGTACACAGTTTTTGCAGCATATCCACACTCCTACGCTCTTTTCCCACCACCTGTTTTTTTTTCAAGATAAATTCTCACAAACTTTTTGCTTAGGCTGCCTTTGAACCATGATCCTCCTGAGTAGCTGGGGTTATAGGCATGAGCCACCAGCACCCGCCTCACTTGGTAGTTTTATATTTAACTTTTTGAGAAACTGGTGGATTGTTTTTCAAAGTTGCTGCATCCTTTTATGTTCTCATTGATGATGTCCTAGGATTCTCACTTCTCCCTCAGGCATCAGACATAATAACAAGTGTTGTTATTTGCCTTATCTGTTAGAGCCATTCCAGTGATGGGCAATGACATCTCATTCTTGTTTTAATCTACATTTCTACAACTAAATGGTGTTGAACATCTTTTCATATCTTTATTAGCCATTTGAATAGCTCCTTTAGTGAAGTATCTGCTCATGTAATTTGTCTACTTCTTTTTGATTGGGTCTCTTTTGAAAAAATCATGAGTCCTTTGTATAATGTGTATGTGTGTGTGTGTGTGAGAGAGATAGGATCTCATTTTGTAGGGTGGCCTCGAACTCACTAGGTATTCAAGGCTTGCCTGGGACTCCAAAACTTCCTTCCTCAGCCTTCCTTCCTCAGATTACAGGCATGTACCACCATGCCTGGCTATCTTTGTGCATTCCGGATGTAAAGCCTTCATCAGATGTGTTTTGCACAGTCTATTTGCTGGCAGTCTATTGCTTCTCTTTTAATTTTCTGAATAGTGTCTTTTGTAATGCAAAAAATTGTACATTTTGATGAGGTCTAATTTATCTGAGTTTTTCTTTTATGGAATGTGTTTTTGGTATTGTATCTAAAAAATCTCTGCCTAATTTAAGGTCTCAAAGATTTTCTCTGTTTTCTTCTATTTAGTTATTATATTTAAATCTATGATCTGATTCATTTTAAATTAATTTTTATATGCAGTGTAAGATAAGGGTCTAAGTTCATTTTTTTATGTGTGTGAATATCCAATTTTCCTCACTTGTCTCAGAAACTGACATCAGAGTTGAGCACTTGGCTTTGTGGAAGGCACCAGAGACATGAAGATGAATGGTATAATTTTCAGCTTTAAATACAGTCTAGGGAGGAATAGGTACCAAGAAGAACAGAACACAAGGTTATACCAACTCAAGACAGGTGACTTCAGGAGGAACAAGTCTGAGGTAAACACCAAGGGGACAGCTTTGGAGTCCTCAGTGAAAGACCTGAGTATGTCAGCCTTATCTGATGCAATGGTTTCACTTCTTTTATTTCTTTGGTCTCTCAACACAGTAGTTTGCCACAATTTGTTTTGAAAAGAAGAATGCAATTATTTTGTTTGTAGGAAAATAGATGGAACTTGAGATCATCAAGCAAGTCAAATAAGCCAACCCCACAGAAGCAAGTATTTGCGCTTGTTTTCTGTCATATGTGGAATCTAGTAATAAAATAAAATGAAGGGCATGAAAGGAAAAAAAAAAAAACAGGGGAGGGGTGACTACTAGGGATGGAAAAGGGAAGGGGAAAAGGGAAAGGCCATAAGAAAAGGTAAGGGAGGTAAATTTGATTAATGTACACTATATGCATGTATGGAAATGTTATAATAAAACTCCTTGCTGTATGCAATTAATATACACTAGTAAAAAAAATCTGAGATTAATAAAGGGTTCAATTTCTTTTGGTCTTACTGGGGTTTGAACTCAGGCCCTCTTTTGCTTTAGTTATTTTTCAGGCAGGTCCTTGCATTTTTGTTCAGGGCTGACCTTAGACTGTGATCCTCTAGATTTCTGCTTCCTGAATAACTAAGATTACAGTCATATACCACCACACCTGGCCAAGAGTTCAAATATTGATCGTTGCTAATGATTTTTTTTAAAACACTTGATATGCTTAGAGTGGGGATTGTAGTGATAGAATTGATCACACCTCAGGTTATATCTTGAGAACACATCTTTCATATGAACATTATCTAAAAAATGACTGAGAGGTGCTTTAGTGGATGATTGCTGGATTAAGTCTCAGGACAGCCAACAATGAGCTCTTAGCACATTGCCTAATGACTCAGACCCTCAGTTTGCTTCCAGGACAAGGTGGCAGTTAATTTTCACCATCATTTTCCAACTGAATTGTTCTATTTGTTCATTTAGTCAACATTTATTGAATACTTACTTTGTGCCAGGCACTGTGAGCTTAAGTTAAACAAAGGTAAGACAAAGATTCCATATGCTTTTATAGAGAAGAATTAGAAAGATCATATTGCCCATTCTGTGCTAGTTCTATGAATCCTTGGGTCTAGAAATACACATCTCTTCTGAGTAAGGAGTTAACTGAGAGGAAGAAACAAGAAGGAAAATGCTCCAAAGCCCAGCTGTGGAATGTGCCTGCAGGAGAAAACACATGTGTCACACGTGGGAATGAAGAATCCAGCCTGTGAAATGGCAACCAACCTTTGGACACAGTTCCTCACACACAGTTCCTAAGAGAAGTAAAAGGAAAGATTGTAACCCTTGGAACTATATAATGAACTTGGCTGATACTGAGTGTCCAATTCTCTTTATTATATTGAAAACCATAGTGAATATTTTAGGTTTTCCAAAAGAGCCAACCTACACTATAGAAATTTTGTTAAAAAATTCATTTTAATATGAGAACATGAGTCTGATATAAATCAACTTCATGTGCCTTTGCTAAGACTTGTGTTTCAGTTTCTGAGTCACCTTCTTGAAAACATTTTCTGAATTTCATTTTATATATACAGCATCTTCAAACTCAAACCTAAATAATCTAATTGTCTTTTTTGTAATACAGACAGTTAAGACAACCTATACATTTTGGGAGGGGGGGGGCAGTACTAGGATTTGAACTTAGGGCTGTGGCACTTGCTATGCAGGTCCACTACCACTTGAGCTACCTTCTAGCACTATTTTGCTTTTACGTTATTTTCCAAATAAGGTCTTGCATTTTTGCCCAGAACTGGCCTCAAATTCTGATCCTCTTACCCATGCCTCCCATATAGCTGGGTATATAGATGTGTATCATATACCCAGCTTATTTGTTGAGATGAGGGTCTTACTAACTTTTTGCCTGGAATAGTCTCAAACCACGATCCTGCTGATATCTTCTTCCCAAGTAGCTGCGATTATAGGTTTGGGCCACCACATCCAGCTTAACCTACAACTTTTGAAAGTTTTTGAGATGGGGGTGTCTGAATACCTTTGGCTTGAGTTCCTCCTCCAGTTCTACCCTGATTCCCTCTACACACACATACATTTTATCTCTTTGACGGTAGACAGTCTAGGGCTGCTTATGCATAAGTAGAGAAACTGCAAAGCTATAAGACAATTAAGCTTGTGTTGCATTCATATAATTTTATGATCTTTATTTCGAAAATGTACAATTTGGGATCATCCATTGTTTAAGTATTCTTGTATATGCCTTAATTATACATTGTGTTAGTCAGGGTGCTTAGTTGCAAATGACAGAAATCTAAATCTCAGAATAGCTGAAGCAAAAAGTGAATATTAACTAGAAAATTTAGATGTGGAATTGGCTCTGGCATAGCTGAATCTGGGATCTCAATAAGATTTCTGGCCCTCTGTCACTGGTATTGGTGTCATTCTCAGACAAGTACTCTGCATGTGATAGTCAAAGATGTCCCCTGGTCTTTATAAGTTGAGATCAGTGCTAGAACCCTTTGGGGTTCATATAGTAGATGCCATCGAGAGCCTCACCTGGTCCAGTGTGGATCCTATACTCACACCTTTCACCAGACTTTGTACAGAGCAGAAGGTACAAAGATGGATGAATCTTGGGACTGTCCCAGGTCCTGAAGCCAGGGCGAGTAAGCCCTTTGGCAAACCCTCCATATTTACACGGAGTGAAGGACGGTCAGGTTCCTAGTATATGTCGGGCAGACACAAACACCAGATGTCCACTGCATTTGTTAAGGTGTTGTTAAACACTTCGAAATGAAGGGAGTGCTGGCTTACATTTGCCACAAACATGCAAAGCTGCTATTTGATTATCACAATAATTTATTTCAAATATTGTAGAGTTCTGTTTAACTCATTCCTCCTTAGTCTTTCTTATGATAACACAATACTTTTGACAGAATTAATATTCATTTTTTCAATATTAAATTCTCTGACATTTTTATAAATATTCTTCTGATTGCTTGCATAAACCATACTTACTTCACAATGAAAAATACAAGCATTCTAATCCAGAGGGATCATTTAATACATAGTTCTTTGATAACTTAGATGTGTTGGTGGTATTTAGTTACTTAGAACTTAAAAAAAGAAAATGGAATTTGTCACAAAGCCTTGTTGAGGACTAGAGAAGAGTTTTTTTTTTTTCTCCCCCATGGGACTTGAGTTTGCCTCAAGGCTTCACACTTGCAAAGTAGGCTCTATTTGACTTGAGCCACACTTCCAGTCCATTTTGTTGTGATTATTTTGGAGATGGGGTCTCCATCTCCAGTTTGTCTGGGTTGGCCTTGAACCATCATCCTCCTGATCTCAGCCTCCCAAGTAGCTAGGATCATAGGTGTGAGCCACAAGCACCCAGGATACATTGTGATATTTACATATGTGCTTACAATGTATTTTAGTTGGAGTTACCCCTTCCATCCTTCTCCCTCTCCTCCTCCTTCCCCCTTCTTGAACAATTTCAACAGGTTTTACCTTTCTATTTTCATATATGGATACAAAACACATCCACCATATACCCCCTCGTTCCCCATTTCCTTGTGCCCCTCATACACACACTGGTACCCACCCTCAGAAAAGACTCATTTTTCCTTACTGCCTTTCATTTTTTTTTAAATTAAGTGTATATTGACAGTCCAAGGGAGTTTCACTTGGTACTTCTATACAGATCATGCTTTTGTTAAATTAACGCCTTCCCTCCATTACTTACTCATTTTCCATCACCATGCTCTCCTAATAGCCAATAGCTTACTGTACAGTGCATTATGTTACATTCATATATAGATGGGTTGTTTCAATATTTGTCATTCCCTAACATTTTCTTTATCTCTCCTGCCTTCCATGGTCCCCTTAGACAGACTCACTAATACAATTTTGTTCCATCATATATATATATACATGTATGTGATTATATATGTGAGAACAGATTTTAAGTGACCATCTTTATGAGCTGCAGGTAAACCACATTTTTCTTTCCTTTTTTTCAACTATTCTTTTTTATTGTTATGCTGGGTAGGGGTACATTGTGACATTTACAAAAGTTCTTACAATATATCAAATATATGATACTTGAATTTAACCTCCTCCACCATTCTCCTTCATCTCCCCTGCCCCCATTCCTGGAATAGTTTGAACAGGTATCTTTTTTCATTTACATACATATGTACACAGTATTTGTACTATATTCACCCTCCTACACCCTTTTTCCACCTCTTCCTCCCTCCCACTGGTACCAAACCCCCAGGTAGGACCTGTTCTGCTCTCCTGTTCTCTGATTTTTTTTTCTTTTTCTATTATTGTTGTGGGGTAGGGGTACATTGTAGCATTTACAGAGGTTCTTATAATGTATCAAATATATCATACTTGAATTCACCCCCTCCACTGCTTTCTTTCATTCTCCCCGCCCCCCACCGATTCCACCACATTTTTCTTATATAGAACGCTTTCAGTTTTCAGGTCTTGATACTGATAAACTTTCTGATAGGGGAAAATTCCAGAATACATATGAAGGAGAGAATTAATTTCAGGTGTTTTAAATAGCAAGTCCAAGTACAGTAAGATTTTTCGTACTTATAAATTACAGTAGATCAAGCTTTTTTTTCAAGTTCTGGGTGCTGAACTTAGGGCCGTGTGCTTGTTATACAGGCACTCTACTACTTGAGCTATCCAACCGGCTCCTTTTGCATTGGTTATTTTTGAAATAGGGTCTTGCTTTATGCCAGGATTGGCCTAGACCTCTCTCCTCCTATTTGTGCTTCCCCATGTAACTGAGATGACAAGCATGAGCCAATGCACGCTATTGGTTGAAATGAGGTCTCACTCTTTGCCCAGGTTGGCCTCAGTTTGTGATTCTCTCAATCTCTGCCTCCAAATTAGATGATATTACAAGGCTTCAGCCTCTGTACCTGGTCAACTGCAATTTTTAACATACAGTAAGAAGAAGATATGATCCTCAGAGATCAAACCAACATTTATATGTAGCACATTAGAAGTCTTTGCATATCAAAGATAAGTAATAAAGTGTAAGTTGATTTGGGATTTGCAAAGCATTCTGAATGTTGGCTAGGCATGTCCTGTGCCATGTTTAGTGCTTTATGGGACCTCTATCATAGGAGAAAGAAGAGGTGCAAACATATTGCAAAAGGCTCCACTTTACTGTTCTCATAAAATTCTTTTGGACCATGTCCATTGGAGATACATCATATCCAGAATTCCTTTGCAATAGTGAATTTTAGCAAGTACCTACCTTGTTTCCTTAATCTATTAGTCATAAAATCAGGAGCATTATGTGAGAAAATGGCTTGTTCCTAAGAGATACACTCTGAAATATTTAGTGGTTAGGGGCCAACTTACTCTCATAATGGTTTAGAACAAAAACAATAATAATGTGATATTCTATTTTATAAATGTTCTATAATTTGGTTAACTAGTTCTATGCCAATAATTATATGTGCAGTGGAGGCAAATGAAAAAACTGGGTAACATTAACTCAGGTTATTAGGTATTCTTCAGGTGGCCTTATTATTTTGCTAGGAGCGCTGTACCTTCTGAAAATTTAGGCATACTCCATTAACTCCACTGGAGTTAGTGAATGAGTGGACTATCAATGAAATATATGTTTGGTAAGATATTGGGATAGTCCTTAAAAGCCAAGAGATTTCAATAAGATTTTAGATATAAAAAGTAGAGAAGAAGGTGCTAGAGCAGCAGTCTCCAGCTTGAAATGACCCACCCAGTGTCTACCTAGCACAGTGAATGAAGAGACTCTTATAGGGACTTCATAAAATTTCAGCCTGGTAGGATTAAAGAGAAAATACAGTGAGCTTCCAGACAGGCCAGTTCACATATGGTAGGAAATAGACTGGCATAAGGCATCTGAATGGAGATATTAGAGATAGAAAACAATAGAGCAATGCTACTGGAATGCTCAAAAAAATGACTTTCAATCTAGAATTCTGTACTTAACTCAACAATCAACTATGAAGGCAGAGCAAAGACAGTTTTAGATAAGGAAAGATTTAAAAACCCATGAGTCTTCTCTTAGGAAGCTACTGAAGCATGTATTCTGTCAAAATGAAGATATAGCCCAAGAAAGATGAAGTCCTGGTGCCCAAAAGATGGGATGCAAAACAGGACTTTGTGAGAGAACTGTCAGCGAGGCATCAAGTCTAGAGAGCCACAAGTGGCAGACTGGAACAAGAGGATGGAAGCTCCAGAATGGAGACAGAGGGAAGAAATAAAATGGTTGATTTATTGGGCAATGCCAGACTGCTCAGAAAGTACTGTTGATAGGTGTGTGGTGGATCTGATGAGCATTTGGAAAAAGTTGTTAGAACTCCTAGTATTGATAAAGGATTTTAATATAAATATATTATTTAAAAACAGACTAAATAGAAGAAATATCTGTGCAGAAGAAGTTGATTACTCATAGGGAAGAAAGCAGAAGAAACTGATGAATTTGATTAGCAGATTTTAATAGTATTTGATTGATATGAAGTATACCAGTTATGTTGACTAAAAGTAAAAATTAAGGGAAAAGTAAAGCAGTTCAATCTATGATAAAGTGTTGAAAGATGTTATTAATAGAGGAAGCTGGATGTGGAATATATAGGAACTCTTGACAATTTTACTGTAGATCTTAAACTATCCTAAAAAATAACATTATTTAGAAATTCATCAGAGAAACAAAAATGAAAGGGAAGAGCATAAGATAATGTACAACACATGATATATTTATTATAATATACTGAATGAACATCAAAGTGTATTGCATCATTGTTAATATATACTGCCTCACTTTCTCTCTCTCTCTCTCTCTCTCTCTCTCTCTCTCTCTCTATATATATATATATATATATATATCTTTTATTTTGAATTATTCAATATTTCCACTGTCAGTTTGGGATTTTTTTCACAGAAACTTACAATTTTTAAAATAATGAATATCTGTATTTAAGTGTCTGGCAGATATATTTTTTCCATTAGCAGATTAATATAGTTTTGGATTGTGACTGTTCGTTTTTCCCTCTTCACCCCTGTTTAAGCATCTTGAGCCACATTAGAAATTTGCAGGATATAGAGGGGGTGGGTGGTCAATGAGCAAAGATGGCTTGTTGTAGCTATAAAACATTGCACTCTCTCTGCTGAACATTATCTCTTCCTTGTTCCTGTCCATCAGTTTGGCTAGATGGTATTCCAGTTTCAAAGGTATTGAATGACCTTTTTTATTGCTGACATAGTGATAGAATGGGGCTTAAAAAATAAAGTCTTGTGATGCCAGTGTCAGGTGTATAACTTGGTCCTTGGGTCTCAAGGATATGTGATGCCTCCTGTTGCTGTCATGAGAATAAGCACTAAGGAAAACTCCAGGACAAAACCTTGGAGAAGAAACAATGTGTTGATTGGGGTCTCTAGCATATTTTAAAGCAGGTGTACTTATTTCCTTGTTATTTTCAATATGTTTAAATTCCTTTTTATATTTTAAGAAATAGACATTTCAGGAAACTCCTCTCACACCCTGTTTTTGCTTGGTAGATCCAGCAAATGCAAATGATGGTCCTGCAATCGCTAAATATCTAAGCTTTAAAAACATATTCTAAAAGCCCTAATTGCCATAATAGCCTTTAATTTTCTTTTCTTTTTGGGCATCACCCATTTTATTCTTGTACTTCCAGTTTCCCTCAGTCATATAATTATCAGTATTCTTGTGGATTTTAAAAGGTGGTTTTAATGTCATATTCTTCAATTAATTGACCAGTTTGCTTCTATTAACTGTAATCTCTGTGCTTGAACATCCTGCCAATGGGACATAGTTTAGTTCAATAGTACCCTTTAGCTTTTTCCTGATTTGTTGACTTTAATAATAGTCTCTGGCTGAAGGGAGAAATCTTAGCGATTGTACATTACATGAGGATTAAGCTTTCCTAAGAATAACTCTATTTCTGGGCACAAAGCAGGTTGACTGTCTTTGATTTTCTTGATTTTCACTGGGTAAATAATGTCTAAGTAAACATCATTCCTTTGGTTTTCTCTTGACTTTTAAGCTTGGCTACAACTTTTTTGCAGTATGTGTACTCCTAAGATTCATATGTTGAAGCCCTATTCCTCAATGTGGTAGTATTTGGAGGTGAGGCCTTTGAGGGTAGTTAGGTTTAGAAGAAGTTATGAGGGTAGGCACTCAACATGGGATTAGTGCCGTTATAAGAACAGGCTCACACTTTTAATCCCAGCTAGTTGGGAGGCTGAGATTAGGAGATCATACTTCAAGGCCAGCCTGGGCAAATAGTTTGTGAGGCTTTTAGCTCCTAAATAACCAGACACAAACAGACTGGAGGTGTGGCTCAAGCAATAGAGTGCCTACCCTGCAAGTGTGAAGCCCTAAGTTCAAATCCCAGTCCCACCGGAAAGAAAAAAAAAAGAAGAGGAAGCAATAAAATAGCGCTGTCCTTTTCCACCTACATACATCACCTAGGATAGGTTGTGTGAGCACAATGTAAGAAAATGGCTGTCTTCAGGTCAGGGAAAGGGCTCTCTCCAAGAACCAAATCTGCTGGTACTTTGATCCTCAACTTCACAGTCTGTAGAACTATAAGAAACAAACGACTGTTGATAAAGCCACTCTGTTCCAGGCTTTGGAGTCAATATAAATAGAATAGTGCATTATCAAACCTTATTAATGAATACATGAAGATGATAATCTCCTTTCTTTAGACCTAATAGTGTTCATTTATTTTTTTCTAGTACCATGTTTTAAAACCCAATCTAAAAATAGGTAATTTTGAAGAGAATATCTTTGTGTTCATAAACTCCCTTATTTATCCATTCATTTGGTCATGTTCGGGATTTTGGCCAACAACCTAGGTAAGTGCTATATGTGTATGTCATTTTACTTTCCTCTGGTGTTTATTTCCCTTACAAGATGGCTGTAATGCCAGGTTTTCCTTGGAAAGTCTTCTGCCCCTTTTCTCATGCTTTAGTCCATGTTTGAAGGAAGGCTTACTTCATCCATCACTCTGTGTGAGTGTGTTTTCCAACTCACATACCCACAGAAATGCATTCTCCTAACCACATTGATTGGATGAATACATGACTTATTTAAAACCAATGAAAGATATACTCAAAGTAAGAACTGAAATAATTGGGACAAGACAGAAACAGTGCTGAGAGAGAGGGGGAGAAGAAAAGGGAGGAGAGGGAAAGACAGAGGCAGGGAGAGAGAGAGAGAGAAAGAGAGAGAGAGAACAGGAATGAATATTTGGTGATATTATTTGGATCCTTTTGTATCTGAGTTTACATGGACTTTTTAATTACATAAGACAATAAGTTTCCTCTTTGGCTTAAGTAAATTTAAATTGCGTCTTTATTAATCACAACTGATTGAGTGCTAAATTACATAATTACCAAATTCACAGATATCAAGAAGCCTGAAGACATGCTCCCTCTTTGCTCCTGGCCTCCATTAGATGAGCTGCTTTGCTTCACTGTGTGCTTCTGCCATCAAGAAACTCAGACTAACCTCAGGCCCAAAGCAATAGAGTCATCTAGCTATGATCGTAAACTTCTGTAACCCAAGAAGTTCATAATGTTTCAACTGGCTAATGAGGAGGAGGATGACATGCCCATGTGAAAAAATTCAGTGGGTCAGTGAATTGCTAGCTGAGTCACAGTTATTAGTGTAAGGAGGCTGCTAAGAATAGGTTGTATTCCACTAGCTTATTCACCTATTTTCATGCCCATACCATGCTGTCTTGATTACTACAGCTATTTTGCAAGTTTCAAAAATCAGGTAGTGAAACTCTGTCAACTTTCTTCTTTCAGAGTGCTGGCTATTCTATATATATTTTGTATTTCCATAAAAGTGAAAGACTGAATTTCTCCCAAATTAAAGAGAATTAAATAAGAATCACATAATTGCTAAGCTGGTGAGCTAGTGAATCTAAGTTGTTTTCAATGCCATTGCCACATTTGCTGGTTAAAAAAATTGTATGGGAAAATAAGTATTGAATTGTGCTAAGTGTTTAGAAATAATTCTTAGGATAAGATGAAAATACCTTATAGACTCATCTATATAAACCTTGAAAGTGTTAGTAGAATAATATATAATTAGTAGTAGTATTTTTCTTTGAAGGGTGGGTCAGTGTTTAGAAGAGAAATTTACATTTTTTATACACACTTGAAGTCCTTTAAATTAAAAAAAAACTAATGAAAAATTTCAAAATAAAAATGTAATATATACTATTATTATTTGTATATGTTTGAGAGCTATTTCTAAAACAGAATTCCTTTATACACATGAAATATGTTTTGATTTATGATGGTGCTATTTGTAGTTCATGCCATTATACTTCCTTCAGATCATCCCATTATTTGCACTTTTGGTAAACTTTAATTAAACAATTAATTACATTATATATTTTAACATTTTTGCTTTTGGTGGTGCTGGGGTTTGAACTTGACTTTGCACTTGTGAGCCAGGCACTTTACTGCTTGAGCCATTCTTCAAATTCTTATGATACACCTTTTAAGTTTTATTTATGACTACCTTTTCTCCTATATAAATAATTATGTTTTGGAGAGTAAAGCTTTTTTTAGTCCTGTTCTTGTGTGAGTTAACTTATTTTCTTGTTTGTTCTAAATTTATTTAAGTCTCAGTTGCCTCACTGTAAAAGGAATTGGGTAAATCATGGGCCAAAGTTCTTTCCATTTCTTTGAATGCACAAGTCCATATTCCATTTCATTCATGATCCACAAAGGCAGTAATGACATAACGTTCAAGAGAAGATGTGGCATTCATAGAGTGCTCAATCTTTAGAAGAGTTATGCCTACTCTTTGCTACTCCTTAAACCTGTGAGTCACCATTCTAATTTTGGAATATTTCCGGATGTCTGCAGTGATCAACAGCTGTGATGGTTTGAATCATGGTCCCCCCCACCGCCCCCATCCACTTTCTTGCTATGGCTTTGTTGTAGGCAGAGTGTACTTTTTTGACCTCTGGCTTGCTTTGACGGATGGCATATGGGCTACTATTGTACCATTTTGTAGCCTAGGATTGAAGAGGCCCTGTACAATTACATTAGCTATCTTGTGCTTCTGTTTCTGCTGATCCTAAGAGAATGAGAGACATAGAAAACAGACCTGCATATCTGAGTGAGAATCAGAACTACGCTACCCTGGGCACTGAAGACTGAAGCAGAGCCTCTCACTTCAATCCAGCTTGGATCAGCTGAGTTTTAGCTAATATAGATTTTTGAGAATAAATAATTATTAAGTCATGGTGTAACCTGAGATAGCATTTTTGTGACAATTATATGATATACTAGACACCATTGCATTACTTCAACAAGGCAAAATTTTAAAATAGGAACACATTCATTTTGTTCAAAATTAAGAATATAAAAAGGTATAGAGTAAAATGTTTTGCTTTAAGCCTTGTTCCCTCATTTGCCCAGGTTCCACCCAGTGTCCACCATAAAGTTGATTGCTTTGTTGATTTATTTGTATCCTTCTAAAGTTTCTGTATGTAAATGCATATGTATGTATGTAACTATAAATGTATGTATACATATCATATATGATAACTATGTAGCCTTCGCCATTACCCTTTTATGCACTGTTTTATACTTTGCTTTATGAATTTAATATATCTTGGATATATTTACTTATTAGTATATGGGAAGCATTCTTACTTTTCATTATAGTTGCATAGTTTTGCAGCATCTATCATTATGAAAGAGAACACAATCCCCTTGGCTTGTTTTTATGTTTTGCTACAAGTCATTGTGTAAGGAGAGATAGATATACAAGAATATCTGTAAGATAAATTCTGTGGGAAGGAGATATATACAGATGGAATTTTGATAATTACTGTCAAATTGTCCTTTATAAGAGAATGAGTGGACTTTTACTTTGGAAGAGGTACCGTAATCATCTGACAGTCTTTTCCTTTAATCTGGAAGAGGAATATAATATTTCATACAGGAAGCCACCCAACTGACTTTCAGGACATGAATAGTCTTTTCAGAGCGCTGACACTTATGTATCAGAAGGTTCTCAGCACTTTACCAGTATCAACTTTTTAAATTCTCATAGCACTCTGGAAAGCAAACATGCAGGTATTTATATGGAAGGAAGCTAAGTTATTTGCCTGAGTTCGCTCAGCCAAAGCAATCAAGCTAGGATTCTACCACATAGACTTATCCCAGGCAAAGACAGCTAGGTCACAACTTTCCTAAAATTACTTAAAAAAAAAGGTGCAATTAGATTAATAGAGTATAATACCCCAAAATATTTTTCCTAGCATGTCTGATGTCCATGTCCCAGAATTGCTTTTTATAAAAAGCAATCTGTAAATTCTATTATATGTAAATGCTACTTGACTATACCTGTAGGATACCTTAGAATTTCCACCTATAAAACTGAAGGCAATATATCTATGAAACCATTGTGAACTGGATTCACCTTTAAAATTCCATGTTTCTAATTGTTAGATTTTTACAAAATGTGTTTTCTAAAATGTGGATGTCTATAATTTCCCAGTGAGGTTAATAACTTATCTTTGGCACAATTAAATAAATCACTTCCAATTATATATTGATTTCATTCTTGTATCACATGCCTGGGGATGTAGCTCAGTGATAGAGTGCTCATGTAAGTATGCCTGAGGCTCTGAATTCGATCCTCAGCACTCACTCCTGTGAGTTGTAATGATTAATATGCTGATTTTACAGAATCTCAGAGGAAGGTTTTGATTTTCCCAGCATCATCCAGGTATGAGAATGATGTCAATGATGGGTAATACTTACTGAGAATTTAGTATATTCCAAGGACACCAGTAGGTCCCATTTGCTTGGGTTATCTTAGATCATCTTCACAACAATCCTATGAGGTAGTAACTCTTATTGTCTTCATTTTACAGATAACACTGAGAATTTAAAGAGATTCTCATGGTCATGGGGCTAGGAAGCGGTAGAGTTAGGCACTTAGTTTGTTATGATGGGTACTCATCATAGGTCAGTCACAGGGCAGTCATTGATAGGTCAATTCAGCTAGACCCTAGTCCCCACTGTAGTATTCAGCTGAACATTAGCGTAAGTATTGCCGAGAAGGTATTTTGAAGGCATGATTAAAGTCCATAATCTGTTGACTTGAAGTAAGGGAGATTTTCTGAGATCATCTGCATGGGCCTAACTCAGTCAATTGAAAGGCTGCAAGAGCAGAGCTGAGGCTTCCCTGAGGAAGAAAGTCTGTAGCTCTAGCTACCTGAGAGTTCCAGCTTGCTCTTTCTGACAGCCTATCCTGGGATTTAAGATTTTACTAATTACAATCATGTAAATCAATTCTTCGCAATAACTCTCTTAATACTGAGGGTTTTGTTGTTTTTTTGTTCTTGACTTTTGAGACAGGGTCTCATTATGTAGTCCTCAGGCTATCCTCAAATTTGTGATCCTCCTGGCCTGTACCCACAAGTGCTGGGATCACAGGTGAGTACCACTATGCTTGGCTTGCAGTGTCTCTCAGTACAGATCTTCCACTAGTTCTGTTTCTGTGGTTGTAGACTGAATGATACATTTGTCTAAGTTCAAAGCTCCAGAACTTGGAAGAATGCTATACTCATCTTTGTATATATCATATTAGGTCACTGACACAGTGACCTTGGACAAATATTTAACCTCTGTTAGTTTCCTTATTTATAAGACAGGAATAATAATAGCACCTGGTAGGAATTGGTGTAAGAACTGAAGGAGTCTATTCAGTTAAAGCACTTAGCACATGACAAATCCTAAAATAGTGTTGGCTGCTGTTATTATCATTATCTAGAATAATGGACTCTAGTATATGTATGTTTTAAAACCCTGAAGTTTACCACCTTTATACTTAGTCTTTATAAAAATTATTTTTCATGTACATATTTCTGAAACATGTCATTTTCTACTTAAATCGTTTTTAAGATTTTAGGATCATCATTAGGAATGTCAGATATTATATGGCAATATGATAAGAGTTAAGGGGACTTGAGGCATACATGGAATTTATTGTACTTTTTTTTGAGTATTTTCATGGCAGTTTTAATTCTCTCTTATTTTTTTGCTGTTCTCAGTGTACTTTTGACAAAATTTTCTTTTAAATCCCTCTGACTTCCCAATATACAGCTTTTAATCTGATGCAAAGTTTGAAAGATGGTAATTAGTTTTGTTAGAATTATATCTGACTTAAAAGAAATTAGCCTGAAGTTAGTGACCACTTAGTAAATGTACCTTGCTGTAATTTCTTCTTTTAAAAAGAAAGAATCCCATCTAATCTCCTGTTACTATTGGAAAAGTTTCCACTTTATTGTAGTTGAGAAGCTTTTCAAAGTCTAAATTGCTGAGAATTAGTGTTACATCAGTTTTTAACACCTCCTATAGGTATGGGTTGATTGGCATCATTTGTACACTTCCAGTGTAAATAACTGAGCTTGCCAACTTGAAGAGGTCCAGAGACCTACCATTTTCTACCTTGCAAACCCGTTCAGACCTAATGTTGGTCTAGAATATTTTGTCACTTTCAGAAGACAAGGTGGGAAGGGAGAGCAGATTTTCTCAATGCTTTCCTAATGTAAAAGCAGAAATGGAAATTTGTTATTACCATTTCCAGGTGGTTAGTTTATTCAGGAGTATTACCCATACTCCTCAGTTCTCCACTATTGTTGTTATGTGTTTATGTTTTGGGGTATTAAAGATAAACCTAAGTTCTAATCCTTCTTATCTATTTAATGCATGTGATTACTGTGAATATACAGGTATATGATTTCTGAACAATAGAAGGTGATATATTTGCACATGTATGGCATTTGTTTTCTCATTGGTATGCATTTCTCTATCCTCTGTGATGTTATTAGTCTTGCTCTGGGGGAGCAAATGTGGACTCAAAGGGGAGACTGGAGAAAAGAGTCCTAATTCTACTCAGCCAATATAGACCAGTTGGATGTTTTCTTGGAATTTGAATCTTGAATAATAGAATGACTGGAACTATTGGAATAGAATTATTACAGTGGTAAAACTCAAAGGAAAAAATAATACGTCTATTTCTGTTGATGCAGAACTCTAGAACTACCTGATTCCTGACCTCCCCTACTGCTCCTCTGAGCCCCCCATTCCCTCCCAGTAGTTCATTTTCTACTTTAGTTCATTTCTGTTGCCTTATAACTAAGAAATTCCTGTATAATAAGTTCCACATGAAGAATGAATATAGACATTTAAAATGTCATTTAATTTTAAAATATACTGAACAAGAAGATACATTTTCTTAGATCAGAACCTTAATGCTTTTGAGTGAAGAAAATTTCTAAACTCTTAAGATGAGAATAATGCCTACCATTTACTAAGCTTCTTGCCAAGTGCCATTCTAAATGCTTTTTAAAAAATATAGATATGTGAGTATATGTACAGTGAATTGTATATATTACTGAGAGTGATTAATTTGGCACAGTATCACAGCTGGAAAGTGGCAGAGTTAGGGTATGTACCCCAAGTTTGTTGGTTTGGCCAGGATGCATTTCCTCTCATATCAGAACTGATGTGATTTTTTTGGGAACTGTATTATAAGCCAGTACTAGTTAAGAAATTAGGTATGTTCCCTTTTTGACCAGGGCTCTGAGACAAAAGCTGAATAAATACTAATAAAAATAAGCAGCGGATTTATAACACGTTCCAAAAGTCAAAATGACTGTAAATATATCATTCCTCTAGTCGTGCCTTTACTGTATTTGTTTCACATTGTTTTAAGAAGGGAAAACAGTCACTCTAGCTGAGCCTAAGATTAGTTAGAAATTTAAATTTTGTCATTTGTTTTAATTGCATGAGAATTTCATTTCCTATTTTGTTAGAATGTGGTATTTTCCCAGTTTCTCTGTATAAACTATTACAAAGCTAAACTGTATATTATCTAATACAGTACAAGGAAACACTTGATTTTATTCACTACGGATCATTAGAAACCAGCAGCATGGAATGAATGGAGAATTTATTGGTGTAACTGTATGCTTTCTTAAGTTCCTAAATATTTAATAATTGAAATTTAGCTGACAGTCTAGAACTTTTTCACATAAGAATACTCAAACATACATAGAGTCCTCCAGGTATTTAAAAGCATGCCACAGGAAACCAACTTTGGGGCTGGTGGAGTGACTCAAGTCGTAGAGTGCCTGCCTAGCAAGTGTGAGGCCCTGAGTTCAAACCCCAGTATCACCAAAAAAACAAAAAAACCCCCGCAATGGCTGTAGGCTGGGCACTCGTGGCTCATGCCTATAATCCTAGCTACTCAGGAGGCATAGATCAGGAGGGTCATGGTTTGAAGCCAGCCTGGGCAAATAGTTTGCAAGACCCTATCTCAAAAAAACCCATCACAAAAAAAGGCTGGTGGAGTGGCTCAAGGTGTAGGCCCTGAGTTCAAGCCCTAGTACCAAAAAAGAAAAAAAAAAAAAACTTTGGATTTAATGAGCACCATTATTAATGATTTGAAGCTTGTAGTATTTGCTAGATTATTGTTGATCAGCACTTTCCATTTTCACAATTCAGTTTTTGAAGTTTATGCAAAATTTTCTAGCATATGATCTCCTTATCTCAAAATAATTACTCATTTCAATTAACTTGAATGACCTAATTAAATATAATTATATCAAATACATCTATATTTAAGCACTATTGGGATGAAATGCATAGATGTCAAAATATATGTCATATTATTAAATATTATGGATTTCTGGAGAAAAAAAATTTAACACCACCATAAACATTTGCCAATAAATTAGGGGAGTATTTTGGTGTCTTGTCTGCAATGAAAATGCAACCAAGTACTTAAAATAAGACAAAAAATTCTGCCCTGGTATGCATAGTTAATCATGGGACAAAGCAATGTCTGGTTTTCTCCAGTAATCTTCCCAAGCATTAAACATAGTTCTTAAAACTGTAGCTCTCCAATATGGACAGGATTGTCTATTCATGACTCTTAATTTACAATATGCAATCCCATGAGGAAGCAACAGAAATGGAACAAGGTCTTGGATCAGTCAGGATGTTCCAGAGAAATAGACCAATGTGTGTTTTATATACATACATATGTATGTGTGTATATATTTATAAAAAGTTTATATAAAGTTTACACACACAGTTTTATTTTAAGGCTCTGATCCATGCTTTTGTCGGGGCCAGCAAGTCTGGCATTTGCAGAGCAGGCCACCGCTAGAAGCTCAAGTGAGGGCTGTTTCAGTCTTGAGGTAGAATTCCTTCTTGTCTGGAAACCTGTTTTTTTTCCTTTAACTGATTGCATGAGCCACCCCCATTATCAAGGGTAATCTGATTTACTTAAGGTCAACTGATTGTAGATGTTAACTACATCTATAAATACCTTCACAGCAACACCTAGATAAATGTTTGTTTAAATAACTGGGATTAACCAACCAACCATCATAGGTCTTTGTGCTGGCAGAAGGAAGTCTCCGGAAGTTTTCCAGATGTAGCTCAACCAGCCTAAGGGTGGCTCAGGAAAGGAGATGCAACAGGCTTCAATTTTTGTCCCTCCCTTCATATAGGTCCAAGGCTTCTTTCCCAGGTTTATGCAGGCATGGTGAAAAACAGTGAGGAAACTATATTCTGCATAGACTAGAAAATGATGATTCAACTATTTCTGGGAAACCTGGATGCAAGAGGTCAATACTGAGATGATTTTATGATGTCTTATAGTTCTTGTGGGGTCAGGGTGAAGGGTATCATTTTCTGGTGAAAATTATGCCCTTGATTTCACTTTGTTAATGACAGCCCTTATAAAGTTTTACTCTGAAATGTCTCAGAAGGAAGCTGTTCTGCCCTCCTCTCTCTCCTAACTTCCCTCCTACCTTTCTTTCTTTTTCTTTTTTGGATGGTACAGGAGTGTGAACTCAGGATCTTGTGCTTGTTAGATAGGCCCTCTGCCCTGGCCTCTTCTCTTACCTTGGCTCAAACTTAAAATCTTCAGTAATAAACTAATACTAGAAGACTGTCAGACAGTCTCAAGGCTGGTGGGGGATTTGAGGGTTCCAAATCTCTCTTGTCTTCAGAACTTTGGGAACATGTTTTCATCTTATGTCTGATTTATGCCACAAGGAAAAAAAAAGAAAAACTATGAACTTGCGGGACACAGAGAATAGAAACAGTAATGGAAAGATTGGTCAGCATAAGCATAAAATTATTTATTACTTAAAAACTTCAAAAGTATAATTCAAAATATAGGTCATGGAAAAATATAATGATATAGCAATGTTATGAGAAGCTTATTGTCTTATTTTGTGTGATAGCCCAGTTAAATAAGAGAAATTGGAATAAAAAATGACTTATGCAACATGATAAGGAGATGAAAATGTTCCCAGTTTTACTTTCAGAGGGATGAAAAGTTAATAAAAACCTGTGGAAGTTATTTTCCTTGCCTTCTCCTAATAACACCTGACCAGTAAAACAATGCAATTTATAACACATGCTATATGCAATTTATAATGCAAAAACATAACAGTGTTGAAATAGTTATAAAATACAGACTTTGCTTTATTTCAGAGTACTTCCAGCCAAAAAATGAAATTGGTAACAAAATCCACAGGGTTATTATCATCAATGGAGGCAAAATATTTACTAAAACAATAATCTCCAAATTTGAGATTATTATTCTCCAAAAATACTGCAGAAAGATTGACCAGTATTTGTCCAAAGGAGTGCTCAAAACAAGTAGAGACTGCTAAAAAAGTTAAGAAGTTAAAAGTTAAAAATTTGCTACTTTTTAAAAGCAAACTCTATGTTTGTTCCACCTCTACAATTCTAACAAACTTTAGTTTATTATTTTAAAGAAAATGACTTCAGTTTAAGTTTTTTAAATTTACCCATGATTAAAAAATAATCCAAAACCAAATAACTAAGGAGGGCGTCAGGGAGAAAAACATATTTGCATGATGCTTTTGTAAAGGCAAAAAGTTAAAACATTTCTTTTCTTGAAAATAACAAAATAATTTCAATAATCTTTCACTTCTAAGTTGAGGCCAACTGAATAACAAGGTGGCAGTCACATTTGAAGTGGACAGGGCTTCCATAGGCCCTTCCTAGGCTCCTCTCAGCCACAAACATAAGAGTTTTGTTTGGACCAAAGAATCTCAGCAGAAACATCTGCTATATTTTACTGTAGATAATTTTGCTGAGTTATGGTGTTTTGTTTTTTTTTTACAGTTAGGAACATTAGGACCTCTACTTCTACTGCATTGCCTGATAAAAAATAGATAAAATAGGCTTTATACTTCTACTGTATTACCTTGATTAATGCTATTTTTGTGTAGTAAAGATCTCAAAGTGATTTTGGCCTTGTTTTCATAGGAAAAGAAAAAAATGTATCTTTCCTTCTCTGTTGGGCTTCAGAATCATTGTGTCCAATGTTCACTTTCTCAGAACTTGATGGTACACTTTTTATGCCAGGATAATTGCATTGATTCCAAATGGAGGTCAGGCCTTCTGGCATTGTTAAATGTCATATTCTAGGTCATATTATTGGTAATTTATTTCATAACACTTTAACAAATTTTTCTGCTCCTGAATCTCACTTAGTAACATTTCTGATTGAGCCAATAAATCAGTGGTTGATCCTCTGAGTTTGAATGTAATTAGTCTAATGTGTTCTCACATTTCCTCCAACTGACAGTTTAACAAAGTCCTTTCTTTGCTGTCTTAGATTGTTTGAGCTGCTATAACAAATTACCAGACTGGGTGGTTTAAACAACAGACACTTTTTTTTTCACAGTTTGGGGATTGAGAAGTCCAACATCAAGTTGTCAGCAGATCCTGTGTGTGGTGAGAGCCCACTTCTGATTTATAGATAAACATCTCTTCTCTTCACATGGTGTAGAGAGGAGAGAAGAAGCAAGTTCTCTCCAACTTTTCTCATAAAGATACTAAATTCATTCATGAAGGTTCTCTTCAACCTAATATCCTTCCAAAAGCTATTTCATATGAAGACCTCAAAGTAATTTTGATCTTGTTTTGGCCTTCTCATAATATCACATCAGTGGGTGGGATTTCAACTTATGGAGACACATTTGGTTCCTAACATCTGCCTTTGGAATACTCTGGGAAAAAAAATAATTCAAATGTTTAAGACAAAGCTAGCTTATTTCCCCGGCCACATGGATACCCAGTAAGTTTTGAGAATGAGGTGCCCCTATTTAACTGTCTTTAACTTGACTCCCCATATGTGTGTGTGTGTGTGTGTGTATACACATATACATGTGTATTTATGTATGTATGTATTTGCCTTTTGAGACAGGGTCTTACTGAAGCCCAACTGGCCTCAAACTCTTGATCCTTTTGCCTCTGCCTTCCAAATGCTAGATTATAGGCATGCACCACTACACCTGGCCTCTACTTCCCATTTTGGATTAATTAGGCCATTACTTAAAATAAATGAAGATTTACATGAGAAAAAAAATCTGTCTATTGAAAAAGTTCCAATGTTAATCCAATTCAATAGCAGTTGTTTTGTGAGGTGTTAGGTCAATGTCCAATTATAATAAGTGAAGTTTGGCAGTTTTTTTCCACTAAAGTCAAAAGAAAATTGTGTGAAAAAGCAGTGATCAAATATTCTGCAAATGTGCATAGGAAAGCTAAAGAGGCAAGAAGCTAAATAAAAGTTTGGTCTGTGTCCACTGAATATTAGAAGTAGTGGGGAATGAACCAAGCCTTGTATGCACATATGAATAATAAAAGAAAAATGAAAAAAAAAAAAAAAAAAAAAGAAGTAGTGGGAAAATGTAGAGAGACATGTTACCATCATTTGTTGGTTCTTCCAGTTTTTCAAGCTCTCAGCAGCATTAGAATGGAAATCATTCTACAATAAACAAATGAGTTCATGGTAATGCAGTTAAAATTTTCAAAAAAAAAAAAAAAAAAGCATTCAAGAAACTTTCCAGAAATAATTGTTTGTGTTTCCCTGGCTGCTTAGAATCCCAGTAAATCTGCATGCTGAGAATAAATCCTGAATCACTTAAAAAAATGTGATCATCCTACTTCCTAGTTCCCATGTGAGTCAGTGTTCAAAATGCTTGATTTGGAGAAAATACCTCTTGTTTGTGTTGGCCATGCTCTTTGGCCACACTTAAGATTTTGCTAATCCTATGAAAATATTTCAAAAATTGCTATAATGAACATGCTCATCCTGAAACCAACATTTTCAACTTAGTATTTCCCACAATTTTGAGGAAAATTCAGTGGAACACAGATATAAATACATGATATGTAGTCATGTCAGGAGGCCAAATGGATTTTTCTTTTTTTTGTGTGTATGTGTGCTTCTGGGGTTTGAACTCAGGGTCTTACATTTGCCAAGCAGGCATTCTACCACTTGAGACGCACCCTTTTTGCACACTTGAGAGCCCCTTTTTGCTTTAGTTCTTTTTCAGATAGAGTCATGCATTTTTTTGCCCTGTTGTCCTCAGATTGCAGTCCTTCTACGTATACCTCCCACATGGCAGGGATGATATGGTGCCCCACCACACCTAGCTTGTTTGTTGAGATGGAGGGGTCTCACTAACCTTTTGCCCAGGCTGGACTCAAACTGTGATCTTCCTGATCTCTGCCTCCTGGAATTATAAGCATGAGCCACCACACCTGAGTTTGCAATTTTTATGACATAAGAAAACAAGGGGATTTGAACTAGTTAGAAAGATCTGGGAAACTTTTCCAAATGCTTGGAAAAGTTAGTTTGGGTTTCTACAACACATATACCATGGACGGGGTGGCTTAACCAACAAACATTTATTTCTCACAGTTGTGGAGTGTGGAAGTCTGAGATCAGGGTTGCCAACATGGTCTGGTTTCAGTGAGGGCCCACTTCTTGGACTCCTCACATGGGGGTGGGTGGGAGAAGAGATAAGGAAGCTCTGTCACTCTCATGTCTCTTTGTATGAAGAGGGCTCTTTCATCAGGGCTCCAGCTTCATGACTTCCTCACCTAAAGAGACCACCTCCAGATTCCAAAATGTGAGAGATAAGTCTTCGATATGTTTATTCACACCATAGAAAGCTCTATTAATTAACTAAATTCTGTATCTTTTAAAATGGGTTAAGCCCTATGATATTATGGTGAGCCCAAATACACAGACATGGTCCTCATTTTGTTATTGGCAGGTGATGCAGTCTCCGATCAGAAGATTTCCAAATTCTTTGTGTCCCAACTGGAAACATCTAGGCAGGAGATGTGGGTGTAATGGAGTTTATTAAAAGTTAGGTAGGGGAATTACAAAAGGGTATGGTGGGACCAGGTAGAAGCCAGAAACAGAGAGAGAGAGAGAGAGAGAGAGAGAGAGAGAGAGAGAGAGAGAGAGAGAGAGAGAGAGAGTCTTTCTCTTTTCCAGGTGCTTTTAAAACTTATACTAACTTATAGGAAGGGAACAATCTGCTGATTCCTAACCACCAATAACTGATGAGTGGGGTGGGACATGGATGGTCCCTGGATCAGGTGAGGGTGGTTTGAGTTGCCCCTGAGCTACAGTGTGAATAACCTATACACATTTGCAATTGAAAAGAAGGCTCAGAAACTGAGCAGAATATTCATCCTGAAATACAATGTCAAGCCACATATGTTGTAAGTGTCCTGAATTTCCCCAGGTCTAGCTTGCCTCAATGTCAGTTCCTCTCTATGGAAGGAGCCAAAACTACTCACTTCACAGAACAATAAAATTACCACTGTGTTAATATAGAGCAAGATGTTAAATGAACATAAATAAAGACAATTTGAACTATAGTTGCCTCTTGACTTAACAGTGGGGTTGGGTCCCAATAAGTCCATTGTAAATTGGAAATATCCCAAGTCAACAGTGCATTTAATATACCTAGCCTACAGAACATCATAGCTTAGCAGCATAGATAGGCTGCATAGTATCAGTTGTTTACCTTCATAATGGTGCAGTATCCACCCAGCATCCTAAGAGTATTTTATTGCATTTTGCTAGCCTGAGGAAAAAAAATCAAAACTCAAAGTAGAATTTCTATTGAATGCATATCATTTTTTGCCTGTCATAAAATTGAAGACATGAAAGTTGAATGCTTGTAACTCAGGACTGTCTATAATTAGTGCTGTAAAGAAAGACTTTACTGAGAAGAGTCTAATAGCTGAAGACAGAAGAGAAGAGTATTCCAGGCAGCAGAAACTATACTTGATAGTTTGACTGCCCATTCATACTAGAAGGACTTCTGCTCTCCTCACAAAGTTTTAGAACATGCGAGAGTCTAAAGA
This sequence comes from Castor canadensis, assembly GCF_047511655.1. Taxonomy (NCBI): domain Eukaryota; kingdom Metazoa; phylum Chordata; class Mammalia; order Rodentia; family Castoridae; genus Castor; species Castor canadensis. The sequence continues at coordinate 97,477,256 of NC_133391.1, read as the reverse complement.
ACTTTTTTTAGTTCAGTTTCCTAATAAGAAATGGGAGGCTAAAAGATTAAACTAATCTAAAAGGCCTTAAACTGGGCTATAATAGGATTGTTTTGTTGTGCACTGAGGCAATGGACTAAGAAAGAAGAATGCAAATGTAGGCAGGTGAGCTCAAGTACTATATCCTTAGAACTGGGAAAAATCGGCACTGTGCTTCAGAGGGCCCCCAAAATCACCAATATACTGAGCACATAAAAATGACACTTCTGTCCCCAAACATTCACTCTTAATATCTAACACTTACCAGGCACCAGGGAAATTCATTTCAACATCTTTTAACTTGTCTCTTGGAAATAAAAAGCAATTGCATCCAAATGCTAGGAAGTATTGTGGGTTATGCTTTTATAACATGTGAAAAGGAGAGTGCTTCAGGGCTGGTGGAGTGGCTCAAGTGCTAGAGCACCTGCCTAGTAAGTGTGAGGCTCTGAGTTCAAACCCCAGTCCTGATGTAAGAGAAAAGATAAACTGATTTGTCAAATCCTTCTCATAGCATGAATATGATAGATATTTGAATAGTGAAATTCCATTTCCTGCTAATCTGCTGAGAAACTATTTCCTTGTTTCTCTTTATATAAACCAATTAATGGTTCTGGAATTAAGGTATGCTCAGCATTTGCAATTATTGTATATAGCATCTGAGGACTATTTTGTGATACTAAATATGTGTACATCTCTGTCTATGCTTAAAACAGGGAACCAATTCCTGCTATTGGTAACTAGATGGATATTGAATGCTGGAAATGAAAAAAAATGTAATAGATTAATTACATTTTCACAAACTAAAAATATTAGCATTATTTAATTTTGCTTTATAATTTCATATTCATTTATAGCTTATACTTTTCTCATTAATTTAAAAGTTTTACATATTTTAGAAGAAAAATAATTGTTAATAAATGAAAAGCTTTCATTTTTCTTCATTTTAAATTTATTTACATTTTTAATTAAAATGCATTTCAATTTTCTACCCTTTATTCAGCTACATTTTACTGTTTAATTTTTTAGATCACTGAGAATGAGGGCCAGTAAAGAAATAGAGAATTGTGATAAAAACATAGAATTTAAAAGTAGAGTTCAGAAGAGAGAGAGAGGAAAAAAAAAGGGAAGTAAAAAGAAATAGAGGTGGTCTATTTAAATTAAAAATAAAACTATAGAAAAAATGAAAGTGAGCAGACATTTGTTGAGCATAGCCCTCATAGAACTTACAAAGAAGAGATTACAAGTTCTTATTTAATGAAGATTTAACTGGTGATCAAAAATAATGTAAGTTGGGACTGGGAATGTAGCTGAGTTGCTGAGTATTTGCATAGCATGCACTGTGGAGAGTGGGGTATGAGAAGCCTATGAGAACTTGTCATAAGCACAGCTATGCCCAATAAACTGCAGACTGGGTTGGCACAGCCCCAGCTGTAGAAGTGGGTGAGGGCAAAATGCAGCACAGCTACTTTTCCTAAGATGTTTACATTCAGAGAGTAGCAATCGCAGGTTTCCCGTTTCCTGATAATTACAATGTCATGCCCGCCCCCCACCCCCAAAAAAATGCTGTACTTCCTTGTTTGCCACTGTTTATAATAAACTCGCTGGAAGTAGATGAGGCTATTGTGTGTCTCCATCAGAGCACCCAGCCCACCTGACCCCAGCTTTTTGCATGTTTGTCTTCTGTCTTTTGTCCTTCCTTAATCTCCATGGCTCCCAGTTAGGTTTCTAGGATGAGCTTGCGCAGGCCACGAGAATGCACCAGGCCATGGGTTGGATCCCTGGTAGCACACCCACCCCCCCCATCATCATCATCATAATCATCGTCATCATTCAAACGAACAAGGATATTATTCTCATCACATCCCAAATTAAATAGGTCAGCCAAAAAGTCCTTGCAACATTATATACCTTATTAAATAATGATTTAATTACTAATTGAGATAATGAGAATGAAAAGAAAGTCACTTTTAAATCAATTTCATAACCCAGAAACAACAAAGGCAACTCTGACCTACTTGTTAGAAGATAGAGAAATTTCTTTATCTTTAAAATGAATGGTCTTGAAATCAGCAAATTGGGGAAGAAATACACAAGGGCATTTCACTGTGTGATGATTTTGGGAATGGAGACACTATATCCTTCTAACAGTTATGGGAATGTTGCTAGTAAAATACATTCCTATTCAAATGAATGATTCTGATTATCTGAACGTGACAGAATTCCTTTTTTCTTCCCTTCCTCCTCCTCCTCCTTCTTCTTCTTCTCTCTCTCTCTTTCTCGCTCTCTCTCTTTTTAACTAATAACTGACCCTGAGGCCTTGTGCATGCTAAGCATAAGCTCTAACATTGACTATCCCCCAGCTCCACAATTATAATATTTCATTTCAGTGTAAATTATGTCATGTAGGAGATTGTAGAACCTGTCTTTTAAATTCTCTATTTAGAAAGTATTTTGTTATCAGTGTTGTAAGTTTCACAACCAGTATTCAAGGTAGACTTAAACCAATGAAAGTATTTGTGACAGAAATATTTAAATTCTCAATTAAAACATCATGAAATGCCCCTTACATACTTACATACTGTGTAACCAGGAGCCAAATAAACTTCTAATGTTTATAAATTACACAATCTGTGGTATTCTTTTACAGCAGCACAAGAGAAACAAAGAGAGGAAATTGCTACTGAGAATGGGGTTGTTGCTATAACAAATTCCTTAAAACATGGCAGCAGGTTTGCAACTGGGTAATGAGTAGAAGGTAGAAGAATTTGGAGGATCAGGAAAGACCAGATTTTCAGTAATAGAGCAATAGGGGCAATTTTGGTGAGGGCTCAGAAGAAGAGAAGAACTGTAGGGAGAGTCTAGAACTTCTCTGAGATTGCCTAACTGGTAGTGACCAGAATGTTGGTCAAAGTATGGATTGTAAATGCCATCCTGACAAGGTTTCAGGTGTAACTGAAGAACAAACTACTGGCCTCTGGAGGAAAGGCCGTCCTATTACACAGTTGGTGGGAACGTGGCTGAGTTATGTGCATGCCCCAGAGCTTCACGGAGTTTAAGAGCGATGAACTGGGCTATCTGGTGGAAGAAATACCTTAGCAGCAAAGCCTTCAAGGTGCTGTGTGAGTTCTCTTAAGTGCTTGCAATAAAATGAGAAAAGAGAATAATAATTTATAGATGGAATTTATAATTATGAGGGAAGAAGAAAGTACAAATTTTGAAAAATTTGAATGTGACCATGAAAATGTACACTTAGAAGAGCAATTTAAGGATGTGGTCAAGTGACTCTTTGCTAAAAAAAGATTGTGATGCATAGAAGGGAACCAGGTGCTATTCTTCAATGGGAGAAAGACCCTGGAAGCATTTCAGAGATCTTCAGGGCAGCCCTCCCATCACTGAGCAGAGCAGAACCCTGAGAGCAAAGTTTTCAGGGAGGCACCACAGCATTCATTGCCCTGTGCTCACTGGTACCCTGCTCCCTGCATTCTAGGGCACTGCTCCATAGTGTCACCAGCTCTTCCTCAAGCAGGCTTAATGAAAACAACTTAGTGTCATTTTTGCTGTTGACTTTTGATTTAACTTGTTACCAGTTACCCCTCTTTTAAGTCTGTTTTTCCTCTGGAATGGACATATCTATTCTATTCCTGTCCATCATTGTATTTTGGATGTTGATAGCAACTTTGATTTCACAGGCTCACAGCTGGAGAGAATTTACATCAGGATGAACCATGCCTTGAGTCTTAACCGTATGTGGTTTAGATAAGCCTTTGGACTTTTGAGTTGGCACTAAAATGAATTAAGACTTTGGGGCTACTGGAAGATATTAAATATATTTTGCATATGCAAAGGACATGGAATTTGGGAGCTAGGAGTGTAATGCTAAGGTTTGAATGTGTCCTTCAAAGAAATATGTGAAAACTAAATCTTCAATGGAGTCAGTGCTGAGCTATCCTTTAAGGGGTGACTGGGTCATGATGGATAACTGTTGTCTTGAGTGAGGTTTGTTGTAGTAGGAGTGGATTCCTGACAAAAGGTTGAGTTAAGCTCCCTTCTCCTGTCCTTCTTGCCTAATCTTATCTTGTGATGTAGTCTGACATGTTATGACATGTTAGAAGAAGCTGTCGGCTGATGCAGACCTTGAAACTTGGGCTTCCCAGCTTCCAGTACTGTGAGCCAAATAAATTTCTTTTGTTTATAAATTACCCCAGCCTATTTGCTGGTACAGTAGAGCCATATAGACTAGAACACACACACACACACACACACACAGCAGATATAATTACTAGAACTGAAAAAGGGTCAAGTAAATAGCAAACGATTGATGGCTTCCAACAAATAAAAGTAAATATCAATACATGGGCTAATGTTCTTTTTTCAGCTTTGTAATTGATAAGTAAAAATTGTGTGGCATATGTTCTTTGAGAATAATATGGTATGTTCAATACTCAGTTAAACTTGATGAAGTCTTTCATGTCATAACAGCATGATGTTTACAAAAGTTAGTGAAAAATGTTCAGGATTTGCAGAATTGATCTTGAAATCTAGTGAAAGAATAACCAAAAGTTTAAGATGGATGAAAAACAATCAAGTGATTCTCTTGTAAAGAGAATTCAAAATGAAATGATTACTTGAAGAGAGGATAAAGTAAGAAAAGAAGAAGAAATAATACCTAAAATTTTTTAAAAGCAAAAAGCACCCAGTTCAGCTCGATGATATCAGCTACTTTTTTTCTTTTTTGTGGCACTGGGGTTTGAACTTAGGGCCTCACACTTGCTAGACAGGTGCTTTACTACTGGAGCCACTCCACCAACCTAGCTAGATGGTATCAGTAATAAAAGTCTTATTAAATTAATAACATTTATTTATACTTATGTTGAACTACTAACAAAGTAAAGGAAGTAAAAATAATGAATAAGGAAGTAAAAATGAATATTCCATTGGTTTGATGCCTGTTGTAAAATGTACAGATTCTTACTTGATGGAAGAATTGAAAAAACAACTTTGATTTCAGGCTCAGATTTAAAATACTGTTTAGAGAGAAGCTATAATACTGGAGCCAACATGGTCCATAACAATAAAGGTGAACAAACCAGGACTTTGGTAAAAAATCTAGAAGTATCATCTAATATACATAAATTTGACTTTGTTACTAAAAGTTGTGGCCTCAATACTATGGATATTGAAGACTTTTTTTGGGGATAGTTTAATTTAAACACACATGCCATATATTCAACATCTGTGTAAATGTGGAACACCTAGAGAAAAATACTACATTTAACCTAATAGATACTCTAAGTTTTACAATGGGAATGCTGACTAAATACTATTAAAATAATTACATTTAGACAAAATTTGAAATTCAAAATGTACTATAACAGTTAACAGAAAATTTCTCAAATTGTGAATGGTGATTAGAGGTAGAGAATGAAATTAATTTTGAATATATTTATCCACATATTTGCTTGCTATCAATAATACTAGCTAAAGCTTAAGAAAAAACTGTTAAAATTTGATTATTACACTTTTAAAAGGCTTTAAAACTTCTTCACATTTGAAGAAAATGGTTTTTATAAATAGAATGAAATTGCATGTGCAGTGTATAATAAAAGTGAAAATCTAAAAAATTAATAAAATTGAAGTAAAGAAATAAAAATGTTCACAAGAATATGATGTAGAAGACTCATACACATATCCAAACTAATTTTTATAAAGTTTATTTTCTGACTTTGAGCGATCAAGGTATATTCTCATCCAAAGAAAGATTTGAATAAATTAAACTCCAACTTACTGCTTAAAATTTTAATACTATTCCAGAATTGAAAATGTGAAAGCAGAAGTTAGGAAGTACTATCTGAAACTAGATATTATCTTAAGAGCTTGTAGAAATTACAATGCAGACAACAACCAATTTAAGGAAATTAAATTTTTTTTCTTGGCAGTACCGGGGTTTGAACTCAGGGTAGGCACTCTACTACTTGAACCTCTCTGCCAACCCAAATAAAAATATTTTGTGAAGATAATTTATTGTTACAATGTTTGAGAATGTTATATGAAACTAATGTTCACTTTGAGCAAAATATTGCTTTGCTTTAAGAATTTTATTCACAATTCCAGTTGCCACTGTCTCAGCAGAGCTGTTTCTCTAAATGCAATTAATAAAAACTATGCAATAATTTTGAGTCAATAAAGATTGTCTAATTTCCTGTCAGTGGAACATAAATTATGTGCAAACCTTGATTACAACAATGTAATTAGTAATTTTGATTTACCAAAGGCAAGAAAAATATATTTTAAAGAATAAACATATGTTTGAATGTTATGAATTGTACATGTTAGTATTACTCATCCAAACATCACTCTCCATTAACACGCTTTTCAGACAGGTATGGTAATATTTCAGTTAGCATTCTTTGTTACTTTGCTGACTTTCAGTCATATAAAAATCTAGAGACTTATTCATGCTGAAGAATGTTATTCTTATGAAGTTATTTGTCAAGGTAGAATGATAGGACACATTTTAGCTAAGAGTATGTTAGTTTTTATATATGGACCTTCATTGTTAGTCTTGCCTGAGCCCTGCAAATGTTTGGGGTAGAGCTGGGGAAACAGCTTCTCTACTTCATATCAGATTTATGAGATAGAGAGCAATGGACCTGCCTGCTGGACAGTAGCCTGGAGGCTGATGCTTGGCAAGTCTCTTTTAGGTTCATGACTGATAGGATAGGATTGCAGACAGCTAGAATTAGGCCATGAGGTAGACAACAGGCAACCCTATTGTCCCTCTTGAAATGATTTAGAGCAGGCTAGTAACAGTTGACCAGGGCCCATGAGGGTAAGGGGGTAATGTTGTTTTTAAGTGCTAGTCTTCTCTTTTCTCCTTCACCTAAGTTTAGCTGTAATGTTTACAAAAACCATTTATGTACTTAATCTTATTGTCTGAGTTTCTTTCTTTAGAAATTGTGAGTTAAGGGTATTTACCTATGTATTATACCATATTGCTTTAATGGGACATAGATCAGAGTAATTATAAAATACTGGCAAAAATGAAGCCCAAGTGATTGTGCCATGATAATATTTACTACCCCTATATTCCGCTGAAAATGTAATCATGTAGTTATGCCCTGTATGCAATATTTCCATTTAGATAGCGGTTTCCTTGGAAATACTTTTATATGAATGATCAAAAAAATCAGATTTAAGCTTGTTTCAGACCTAAGTAAGTCTTCTCTTTTCAAAGTATAATGAAGAAAGAAAGGAAGGAGGGAGGGAGGGAAAGAAAAAGCGAAGTAAAGAAAAAAAGAAAATAAATATCTACCTTGGACAGAGAAGAATTCAGTTCCATGTATATCCTCACTCTGTCTCTCTCCCCCTCCCTTGGTCTTCTGGTAGTAGTTAACAGATGGTCTTTGTTGTGTTTGATAGACCAGTGGGCAAACATGTGCCTCATCTCTAGCCTGCAGAAGTAGTTTGTCATCTGAGGCTCTATGTCAGAGTCTGGCAACAGCACTGAGCTTTATTTACAAGACCATTTCTGCTCACTTGGTAGATTTTTTCATTTTTCACTCATACTGGCTCACACATCACATGCATAAAAATACTTTTCCTGACTTTGTAGTCAAAGTGACAACCTTATCTGCTAGTTTTTTTCTAATTTTGGCACCAGTCCTTAATAAAACAAAGTAAAAAGTTAATAATACTTGGAAAGTGTAATAAAAATCTTTTGTTTTTTCCCCCTTAAGTGGCTGCTCTATATCAGCAGGACAAAGGAGGAAAATGTCTACTGCTTTTTGTTTTGCTTTTGCATGTGTATTATAGAAACCTGTTCTAGTTATATATTGATGTGTAACAGATTCCTACAACAGTTAATGGCTTTACACTACTTTTGGATGCTATGGTTAAAAAAAAAGGTTGGACTTGGGAGCTGGAAACATTATTCAAATCCTAGCTCGTGACTCATCCCTTCAAAAAGATTTGACCTAGATCTGTCTTTATCAATTTGGTGTTTTTGAATTAGAGGAATTAATACGTATGTATCTATGCTCAGTAGATTGTGGTACAAGATAAAAAACATTAGTTCTAACTATAATGCCAGGCATACAAAGGCAAAACAATGCTAATTTCCTTTCTCCTTTCCCTTAAGACACTTTGAAGCAGAATTTCTAACACATTGTGCCATGAAAGCCTACCTTTCACCTCACCATCCCTTCTGGGTATGTTGTTTCTGACTTAAAGTTGCCTTCTCCAATGGGTCAAACAAATATTAATATTTTATATGTTCTTTATTGTGAATAACCTTGGGTACAACTTCTCTAAAAGAAGATTTCTTTAATTTTTTTTGGGGGGGGAGGGATTGGACTGAGGTTTGAACTCAGGACTTCATTCATGCTTGCAAAGCAGGTGCTCTGTCAACTGAGCCATGCCTCCAGTCCATTTTGCTCTGGTTATTTTGGAGATGGGGTCTTGCAAACTATTTACCTGGGCTGTCCTGGAACTGGCAATTCTCCCAATCTCAGCCTCCCAAGCAGCTAAGATTATAGGCGTGAACCACTGGTGCCGGCTGAAGATTTCTTTAAAATAACCACTAGAATTCAATATTGAACTGGAGGTCCTAGCTGGAGCAATTATTTAAAAGCAAGAAATAAAAGACATCCAAATTGGAAAGGAAAAGTTTAAATTGTCCCTGTTTGCAGATGACATGATTTTATGTATAGAAAGCTCTAGTGACTCCACCAAAAAAATGCAAGAATTAATGAACAAATGCAGTAAATTTGAAGGATACAAAAACCAAACATGAAAATCAATAGTTTCTAAACACTAGTAACAGACTATCTGAAAAAGAAATTAAGAAAACAATCTCATTTACAATGACTACAAAAACCCCATAGTAATTTAACCAAGGATAGAAAAGATACACGAACAATAAAACATTGATGAAACAAACTGAAGAAGAACCAAGTAAATGGAAAGATATACTATGTTCATAGATTAGAAACATTAATTAATATTGTCCATAATACCCAAAGCAATATACAGATTCAATGCAATACCTATCAAGACACCATGACATTCTTCACAGATATAGAAAAAAGAATCCCAAAATTCATATTGAACCATACTCTGAGCAACCAAAACCATTTTGAATAAAAAGAACAAAGCTGGTGGTATGACATTACTTAACTTCAAAATATACTACAAAGCTGTGGTAACCCAAAACATTATGGTACTGTAATAAAAACAGACACATAAAGCAATGTAATACCATAGAGAACTTATCAATCCACCTACTTAGAGAACTGATTTTTTTTTTACAAAGGCACAAGAACATACATCAAAGAGAAGACAGTCTCCTCAATAAATAATATGGGGAAAACTGGATATCCATATGCAATCTGAAGCCCTGTCTCTTATCATATACAAAAGTCAACTCAAAATAGATTAAAGACATGAAACTATGAAACTACCTAAAGAAAACATAGAAGAACCAACATTGGCAACAATGGAGAAAATTTTGGATAAAATCCCAAAAGCACATACAATAAAAGCAAAAATAGACAAATAAACATCAAAGGAAACAATTGACAAAATGAATAAACAACCTGCAGAATGGAAGAAAAATATTTGCAAACTATTCATCTGACAAGGGATTAATATTCAGAACATATAAGGAACTTGAACAACTCAAGAACAAAGCCTTCAAATCATCCAATGAAAAATGGGCAGAGGATCTGAATAGACATTTCACATAAGAAGATGTATAAATGAACAACAAGTATATGAAAAAATGTTCAACATGACTAATCATCAGAAAAATGCAAATTAAAGCCAAATGAAAACTATCTCACTCCAGGTAGAATGGTTATAATAAAAAAGACAAAAATGTTGGAAATAATGCAGAGAAAGGGGAGTTCTTATACCTTGTTGGTGAGAATGTGAATTAGTGTAGCCATTAGTTAAAGTCCTATGGATCTTATTCCAAAAATTAAAAGTAGAAGAAACAAGGCCTTGAGGTAGTGTGGGGAGTGGATTATGAGAAGCCTATAAGAATGTGACATAAACACAGCTGTGCTCAATCATCTACTGGAAAGTTTGGCAGGGCCTCAGCCACAGAAGACAGGGAGAGGCAAAATGCAGCACAGCTGCTTTTCCTAAGTTGTTTACAGTCAGAAGTAGGAACACAGGTTTCTCTTGTTACAGTGTCACCCCTCCCTAAGAACTGTTGCTTCACCTCCTTGTTTACCACTGGATTTAAAAGACTTGCTGAAGGAGGCTGGGAGATTTTTTGATGGGGGATTTTGATTGGCTGCCCTGCCGCTGGCTGTTGGGTGGCTCCACCAGATCAGCTTTCTGCACCAAGAACTTTATACACAGGCTTTAGAAAAGTTAAGCTAAAGAAAAGCTAAAGAGAACATGAGACAGTGCAAGTCTAAGGACCGAGACCTTAAGAGTTATGCTAATACAGTTTTTGATGCTTGTCTACAAGTCTGAGCACCAAGACTTTAAAGGGATGGGACAGTGGAAGTCTGAGGAAAGAGACTTTAAAGAATAGAAAAGAAGCAAGGTTTTAAAGAAAGACTTTAGAAACAAGACTTTAAAGAATAGAGAAAAGAAGCAAAGAGGCTGTTGTGCGTCTCCATCCGAGCACCCAGCACACCTGTCCCCAACTTTCTGCAGCTCTGTCTTCTCTCATTTGTACTTTCTGAGTCTCCTGTCGCCCCCAGTTAGGCTCAGTAGAACCAGGAGCATGAAAAAGCTCTCTACAAGGTATGGCTTAAGTGATAGAGTATTTGCCTGGCAAATACAAGGCCTGAGTTCAAACCCTTGGACCAACAAAAAATTAAGAAATAGAACTACCAAATTATCCAGCAATCCGAGTATGGGCATTTGTCTAAAGGAAAGAAAACCAATATGTCAAAGATGTATCTGTACCCCCAGATTCATTGCAGTGCTATTAATAAAAGCCAAGATATGGCATCAACCAAAATATTCACTGATGAATGAACCGATTAAGAAAATGTGGTATACTCCCAAAAGTAATCTACATGTTTAATGCAATTCCCATCAAAATTCCAATGACATTCATTAAAGAGATTGAAAAATCTACTGTTAAATTTATATGGAAACACAAGAGGCCACGAATAGCCAAGGCAATACTCAAGTCAAAAGAACAATGCAGGAGGTATCACAATACCTGACTTCAAACTATATTACAAAGCAATAACAATAAAAACAGCATGGTACTGGCACAAAAACAGACATGAAGACCAGTGGAACAGAATAGAGGACCCAGATATGAAGCCACACAACTATAACCAACTTATCTTTGACAAAGGAGCTAAAAATATACGATGGAGAAATAGCAGCCTCTTCAACAAAAACTGCTGGGAAAACTGGTTAGCAGTCTGCAAAAAACTGAAACTAGATCCATGTATATCACCCTATACCAAGATTAACTCAAAATGGATCAAGGATCTTAATATCAGACCCCAAACTCTTAAGTTGATACAAGAAAGAGTAGGAAATACTCTGGAGTTAGTAGGTATAGGTAAGAACTTTCTCAATGAAACCCCAGCAGCACAGCAACTAAGAGATAGCATAGATAAATGGGACCTCATAAAACTAAAAAGCTTCTGTTCATCAAAAGAAATGGTCTCTAAACTGAAGAGAACACCCACAGAGTGGGAGAAAATATTTGCCAACTATACATCAGACAAAGGACTGATAACCAGAATATACAGGGAACTTAAAAAACTAAATTCTCCCAAAACTAATGAACCAATAAAGAAATGGGCAAGTGAACTAAACAGAACTTTCTCAAAAGAAGAAATTCAAATGGCCAGAAAACACATGAAAAAATGCTCATCATCTCTAGCAATAAAGGAAATGCAAATTAAAACCACGCTAAGATTCCACCTCACCCCTGTTAGAATAGCCATCATCAGCAACACCACCAACAACAGGTGTTGGCGAGGATGGGGGGTAAAAGGAACTCTCTTACACTGTTGGTGGGAATGTAGACTAGTACAACCACTCTGGAAAAATATTTGGAGGCTACTTACAAAGCTAGACATTGATCTACCATTTGATCCAGCAGTATCACTCTTGGGGATATACCCAAAAGACTTTGACACAGGTTACTCCAGAGGCACCTGCACACCCATGTTTATTGCAGCACTATTCACAATAGCCAAGTTATGGAAACAGCCAAGATGTCCCAGCACTGACGAATGGATTAAGAAAATGTGGTATCTATACACAATGGAATTTTATGCAGCCATGAAGAAGAACGAAATGTTATCATTCACTGGTAAATGGATGGAATTGGAGAACATCATTCTGAGTGAGGTTAGCCTGGCCCAAAAGACCAAAAATTGTATGTTCTCCCTCATATGTGGACATTAGATCAAGGGCAAATACAACAAGGGGATTGGACTATGAGCACATGATAAAAGCGAGAGCACACAAGGAAGGGGTGAGGATAGGTAAGACACCTAAAAAACTAGCTAGCATTAGTTGCCCTTAACGCAGAGAAACTAAAGCAGATACCTTAAAAGCAACTGAGGCCAATAGGAAAAGGGGAACAGGTACTAGAGAAAAGGTGAGATCAAAAAGAATTAACCTAGAAGGTAACACCCACGCACAGGAAATCAATGTGAGTCAATGCCCTGTATAGCTATCCTTATCTCAACCAGCAAAAACCCTTGTCCCTTCCTGTTATTGCTTATACTCTCTCTACAATAAAATTGGAAATGGGGGCAAAATAGTTTCTGCTGGGTATTGGCCGGGGGCGGGGGGGGTGGAGTGGGTGGTAAGGGAGGGGGTGGGGGCAGGGGGGAGAAATGAACCAAACCTTGTATGCATATATGAACAATAAAAGAAAAAGGGAAAAAAAAAAGAAAATGTGGTATATATACAGAATAGAATATTATTCAGCCATAAAAATGAAATCTATCATTTGCAGCAACATGGATGGAACTGTTGAACATTATGTTAAGAGAAGTGAGCCAAGTATAGAAAGACAAATAGGACATATTCTCATTTATTTTGAAATCTAAAGTTGATGTAAGTAGAAAGTAGAAAGATAATGGTTACTAGGAGCTGAGGCATTTTGGGGGTGTGGTAAAATGTGGTCAAAGAAAAAGGATGATTAAGCTCACGAGTGATCTATTGTACAATATGGTGTTGAAAGTTAACAATATATTCTTTTTTTTTTTTTTGCAGTACTGGGGCTTGAACTCAGGGTCTCAGCCTTGAGCCACTCCACCAGCCCAATTATTATAGGGTTTTCGAGATAGGGTCTTGCAAACTCTTTGTTCAGGCTAGCTTCGAACCACAATCCTCCTGATCTCTGCCTCCTGAGTAGTTAAGATTACAGGTGTGAGCCACCAGTGCCCAGCAACAATATATTCTTAAAAAAATGCTGAGAGTGAATGGTACCTAAGTACAGTAATCCATATATTAATTAGCTAGATTTAGTTATTCTATAATGTATATATACTTCAAAATAATATGTTGTATGACAGAATATATATATGTATATGTAATTATACATAGTCAATTTTGAAAAAAGCTAAGATAGTAAAAAAGAAAAGGCTACTAGAAAACATATCATAATAAGGTACTGAGTATCTAATTGTTATGACCTCTCTCTATTTTAATGTACACATGAAAAAATACTTAGAATATCTTAGAACAGTCTTTCCAAATTTCCCTGATCCAAAAACAAGAACTTCAAACCTAGATCAGAATTCCAGGGGGCTTGGAATCTGTGCTTTCAACAAGGGCTCCTAATATTCTTGTGACTAAGCAAGTCTAGGAAATAGTACATGTAGTAAATTCACCTGTGGAATGTGGAATTGTGTGTGTGGGCAGCCAAAAGTGTAATGGAGAGAGCTGGGGTGAGACACAGGAAAGAGGAGTGTGTCATTGAGATTTTTTCATGCAGAAATGTTGGCATTGTCACTAATTTAGTATTTCTGTGTGGGGGGGTGTTATAAAGTGGGAGTGGCATCTGTAGATGCCAAATTTGCAATTCATTTACAGTAACTAGCATGCAGGAATTAGTGTGTATCCACTGTGTTTAATACATACTTCCAGTGTAGATGCTTTCTCATCCTGCTCCTCTGTTTTGGTATGATGAACCAGGAAGAACATCTCTCTTCTCTCATTTTGCTTTGATAGGATTACTCTAGTTGGAACTCAAATGTCTACCATAGCTTAGTAAGAAATGCAATGAGTGAAGATAGGGAAGACTTTCAAGTGTAATTTCAAGTGAAACAAATAGAAAGATTAAAAAACAGGGTGTATAATATTGTCCCTTTGTTTAAAAAAGGAGAAACTATGACTATGATTCCTTTTTTTTTTAATTCATCTAAGAGACCCCAGAAGAATACACAAGAAACTAAAAGATAAAATAAAATTACCTTGAGAAAAGTTGGGAAGACATGGAGACTTTATAATAGAGGTGAGAATAAGACTTTTCATCGTGTATCATTTAAAAAATATTTTGAAGGAGGTGAATTTATGACCTTTTTAATGAAACAAAAACAAGTGTAACAATATGGAGGCCAAGCAAGACAAGACCCATGAAGTGCCATTCAAGATCTCTGTATTATACAAGTCCCTAAACCTTCATCACTGATGTCTGAGTCATTGATTCATTAGCTCAGTGAACATTTGTTGAATGCCTCCTAAGGGCCAGTCAACATGTTCAAGTGCCAAAGGCACTATCTCCAACTATAAGAACCCTCTGTCTCCATACTCTAGTGGGCCTGCCTGGTGGATACTTAAAAAGAAGTGGGTTTTTTCTTTTGGCAACTTAAAATGTCTTTTCAAGGTGAATCTCTAGTAAATAGGTAATACTTGTGTGTAGATTAATGAGACACAATGTTTAAGATCATGCATGTATTTTGATCTCAATTATGTTGAAGTAAACACTTCTTAGTCTTATTTATTCTATTAATTTTTTAGGTAAATTCTTTGTTCATCATCCCAGAATAAACTTAAACTCAAGCCAACTCAAACTACTGCAAATTGTAGATAAAATAAATATGTATTGATTAATCTGAAATATATTTGTAAATAAAATATCTGAGAGAAAACTATTCTTAATGAGAGGCAGGAAATTTAAATAAAGGGAGGAGGGAAAAATCAGAAGTAAAGTGGAAATCTGATCTACTGTCCCATATAGGAAAAAACAGATGTGACTTTGCCTCCTTAATCTGGTAATCTAATCTCGAGGGTGATAATCTTATCTCCTCTGGAGGTGTATTTTGGCTCCCCCTCCCACCTTCACAGATCCTATTAGCTTCCGGAAATGTCCAGTGCATGTGGAAGAGCTATGACTTCTCCCCTCTGTTTGAATGGGGACCTGTGTTTCCTAAGCCCCTGTGAAGGTGCCAATAGAAGTTTAGATTGGCCCAGATATAGAAATATATTTCCTACCATGGTGCTGGGAAACATTTCAGGTTTTTGGATTCCTAGATTCTACTGCTGGAAAATTCCATTCAGAAGTCTACTTTGCTGTGACTAATTGTTAAGCAGGCAGCAGTTATTCAAGACAAACATTACTGGTTTTAAACTGACATTAGTATATCTTTAGAAGGTCTAGCTATCTGCATGGAGCAATGTTCCTTATCAGAATGTTGTGTTCAGAACCCTAGAGGTTAATTAAATTTATTTATGAAGAAGAAAAGTTCATTTTGTCTTGTATGTCTGGTTAAAAAAAATTTTAACTCTCTGTTGAAAGTTAAAAGTCTAAACCAATAGTTTCTTTTGCATCTGTTTCAGTTATCTGTTGCTACATCACAAACCAGCCCAAAATGAATGAGGTTAAAATAATTTATTGCCATTGCTCATAGTTCTATATGTTGTATTGAGTTTGGGGTTCTTGCATGAGCCCTCTCACTTGGCTGCAGACAGATGGTGGCTAAAGCTAGTGTAATCTGAAGACTGATGGGGAAGGATAACTCAGATGGCTTATTTACTCACATATTTGGCACCATAACTGGAATGGCTGGAAGAGCTAGAGGCTGCTATCTCTCTGTTCATATGACTGCTTCCTGCGGCTAGCCTTGGAGTCCTCTTAGTGTTATAGTCTAACTACAATTTAAAGTTTCTTACATGGAGGCTATTTTCCCCAGAGTGAGGATTCAAGAGACCTGGGTAGAAGCTACAAGTCTTTTTATGACCTAGCTTAGGAGGTCATGCATTACCACTTTTGTTATGTCCCATTGTTTAAAAAGCTAGTCATACACTGGAGGCAATCATAAGAGCTCCCAGTGATCAAAGTTGGAACAAGTTGAGGAACAACAACAAAAACAAAGTAGTATTGGATTATAATAAAAAGTATAAGATTGGGACCTACGCATTCATGATGATAGAAATAATGATTAAATATAAATAAATAAATAAAGAGATGAGAATAGACAAATATCCCTTGAAGAAGAATTAACATAATTTATGCAGATACTCCACCCTCAAGGAAGAGAAGCATAAATCCCACTCATCACATGTAAGTTGCTCATAGTGACTTCTTTCTGAAGAGTATAGTATGAAGAGGAAGGGAAAAAAAGAGTATTTCAGCCATGTGATTAAGGTGAATAGCAACAGTAATAAATCAGGTTGACAGTATATATTCTTGCTATGATATGATGAAAATATCACTTTATTTCTGTGGTCTACCTCCCCAAACCCATAAACTCCAGCATGAGAAAAACATTAGACAAGTGCTAATAGAGGGACAACCTATAAAATACTTGACTAGTACTTCTTAAAACTGTCAAGGTCATCAAAAACAGGAAAAGCCTGAGAAACAGTCACTGCCAAGAAGTGCCTAAGGAGACACTACAAGTAAATGTACCATGGTATCCTGGATAGAATCCAGAAAAAGCTATTAGGCAAAAACCAAAGAAAAAAACTACTGTGGATTTAGTCAATAATAGTTTTAGTATGTGTTGGCTAATTATAACAAAAATCTGATGTTAATTATAGGAGAAATTGAATGAGGGGGTGTATGGAATGCTACAATGGCCTCATTTGTTCTGTAAATCTAAAACTGTTCTAAAAATAAGGTCTATTCAAAAAGAAAGTCATAACACCAACCCAGATGTGAAGGTGGGGCATTATAAAGGCTGTGAATAGCAGAAGATGTGGTTCTTTGGAGGACAGTTCATAGTACTATACATTCCACTGATTTTCTTCTGATCACCTACCTCTCTACCCGTATTTCCAGTTCACATGACTGGAACCTCACTCTCTAGTTCCAGAAGTAAAAGCCAGTGACTCTGGCCAAAGGCATTCAGTAAAGTTTATCCTCCTCACCCAAAATGAGAAATCACATCTCCTTTGCTGTTGGAGGATAGTTTCAGTGAGGACAGTGACTTAAGCCAAATCAATAATAGTAATTCTAGGACTGCTGGAAAAGTCACTCTTTGCCTTGAATTTGGGTATATTTATGAGAGGTGGGATTTGCTACCTCTTTTCATCAGAAGTAAAGAACCTGGAGATGCCAGGTATCACCAAGCAGAAACCAACAAAATGGCATGAATGGGTAGGATAGAGTGCCATTGGAAAAAAGCAAACCATGGGACACTGTGGAGCTCAGAATTCATCCCTGCTGGGAGGAGCTCCACCTCTGGAGATTTCTCAATTACGCAAGTCCATTTTTGCCTTAAGTCAGTGTCATTTGAGATTTTATTTGGTCTCTTACAATGGAAAACATTCCCAAATAATAGGAAAAAATGAATTGCCCTCAAATTTATTTTTATGTTAAATATGATCAGAATTTTTTTTTGAGATAGGGTCTTGCTATGTATCCCAGGCTGGCCTCAAACTCATGAGTCTCCTGCCTCAGCCTACAGAGTACCGGGATTATAGGCGTGTACCCGAAGCCTGGCTATAATCAGATTATTAATTGCTTTTAAGATTGTTCTTTTTATTTTTTTGAAGCTGCTGTATTTATCCCCAAACAATTCTGTATTTATCTGAAGATAAACTTGCCAAGAGTAAATTAGTTAATATGCTTAAAACACTTAGAATGGTTGCATAGCATACAGGAAGGTGTTATGTTTTTTATTTTGTGGACTTTTTCTAGATGTGTACTACTTTCATAATAAAAATGATTTTTAAGAGACTAAAGCTGATTTTTGTCTGCCTTGGAGATTGGATTAAGCTCAGAATAAGGGACAAGATGCAGGGAGACCAATTTGGAAGACACTAGAACTGAAAGTTGCAGAAATGGCAGGAAGGATTTGATCTTCGGAGCCAAGAATACTTAGATTTAGATGGATCTGGCTCTTCCTGGAGTGTGTGGCCTCAAGCAGCTAGTTTCGTTTTCTCTTTGGAACTCACTTTTTTCTCCTGTAAAAACATGGGTAATAATACCTCTTGACATTATGCTGTGTTGTGAGAAATTGTTATGTTTCCGGCATATAGTACTCTGAATAAACATAGTTCTTATTATTTTAATACTCAGAGAGTCTGAGTTAAAACAGAGACAATGGGAACGAAGGGGGAGGGGATAGTTGGCAGTGATGTTAAGGAGGAAAATCCATATTCTTTGTGGACTACTGAATGCCTGGGTGAAGAAGGATGAGGGGACTGTCATACTTGCCAGGAATTCCACCTGTGTGATTAGACAGATGGCGATGCTGTTTACTTAGAAAGAAAACAAGAAGGTCCAAGGTTATTGGCATGGAGGTATGAGTGTGTGGTGGCTTGACAATGAGGGGAATTATGGACTTGCTACAGGAGATGTACAATGGCTCTATAAATTTGTATCTCAGAGATAGTAAGGACCCCAGGAAGGATATTAGGGAGGTAGTACTTTCTAAAAATGTGTGCTCACAGTAATGAGTAGAGGACCATAGTTAGAGTCATAAGGAATATTTTAAGAGAGAGGCAATAGAACAGAAAGCTAAGAAAGGGAAACGAGGGGAAAAATGTCCTATATATTAAGAGAAGAAGCAGAGTTATAAGATAAGAGAGGAATAAATTTTAAGAGGAATGTTTTATATTGTCAGGTGCCACAGAGAAGCACTTTTAAGGTTTGCACTTAAAAAAAAAAAAAGCATTAGTTTTGCAACTGGCAAATGTCTCAGAGTTTTGCCAGAGACACTTGAATCTGAGGTGACAGGGCTAGAATCCAGATTGCAGTCTGTGGAAGAATAGACAGCAGGTAAGAAGGGGACGTGGGGTTGAATTGTCCTGTTTATTTAGGAAGCTTGGCTGTGAGGGGGAAAGACAAAAATGGGGGTGGTGGAGTTTTGTTTGTTGGTTATTTAAAAAAAGTGAACCACTTGGATGTGTGCGGAAGTAGCTCAAGAGAAAGAGAAAGAATTCCGAAGTATGTGGGAGGGGTGGAATTTGCCACCACAGGTGAAGGAATTAGCCAGAAACCAGAAAAAGAAGGTCACATCCTTTGGAATGAGAGGAAAGCTGGTGCTGATGGAGGCAGATAAAAATAGGTAAGTGTGGGTGGGGTGTGGGTGTATGATGAGATGTTGAGGGTCATGCAGATCATCTCAGTAGTCTGTGAAGAAGTCCACAGAGAGGATGACATTGCCTATGGGACAAGAGAATCAGGAAAAGTACACATGTTTACCAGGCTCTTTAGGGGACCAGGTGCTCAGATGTGGACTTGGAAAGGGATTGTTGAGCACTGCGGGGCCCCTGCTGGGTTGAAGGTGGTGTACTAGTTTCCTGTGCCAGTTTCATCCCATCAGGGATAGCTGATGGGAGTGGCTTGGAAGGGTGAGGGCTGAATGTGCTGGCTGGGAACTGTGGGTCAAAGTGTATTCCCATATCCCAAGGATTTATACCCTGGTGCATTTAGTAGTATCCACTTTCTTTTTCTTTCATTGTATTCCCCCACCCCCCTACGGGGTATTGAACCCAGATGCCCTGGGTTCATGCTGGCACATGCTAACACCACTTAGCTACATCCCCAGCACCCCCCACCCCCAATAACACTTTTACTCTGGGCAGAAAGGTGGGGAATGGGGTAAGTGGTTATCCACAAGGCTGTTTTTAATATAAATGGCTCTTAGCTGGTGAATTCCTGAAAGTTGTTGCTTCTTTTTTTCCTGGGAGGAGGCTGTAAACAAAATCTGATTAAAAAGAAATGATTTATGTAACTTGAGGTTTTTGGATAATGGGAACACAATAAATCTTAAAATACTAGTGAGAAAATGCCAGTATTTGCAGGAGCATTAAAACAACTTTGGCCCTTTTCTAAGTTACCTTAAAAAAATCATTGCAAGATAGTGAGTGGGCTATTCTATTTTTTTCTCTTTTCCTAAATTACCTTAATGCTTTTAAATCGCCTTAATGTCAGGTTGGTGAGAGACATAAAATGGGTTGTAAGTAGCTACTGATGGTTGATCATTCAGGCAATTCAGCATATTTTCTCCCTTTCTTTGTGTGTGTGTATGTGTGTCATTCAAGGAGTCTGCATTTTGTGACATTAGATGACAAGTATGACTGCTAAACAAAATTATCTGTGGGTGTTAATTTCAGTTTAGATCTGGAGCTAAATGTTTCTTTGAGTTTTTTTTTTTACCTAGTGGAAAGTACTGAAATCAGACTGTTCAGGAATTTGACTTTTAAATAAAAATATCTTTAAAATCCTTCAGGAGGTAGGTAAGTAGCAATCTGGAGTTGGAGGTAATAGTCAGGATGATTCTGAAAGGGGGCAGTTAAGTCAATGAATGTTTTTTGACAAGTATTGCCTATTGAAGTAGTGCTCCTTTTTTTATGCGTTTCCTCCTCAGGGTGCCTTGACCATGTTTGCGTAGGGGAAGGAAGGAGAAATTAAGCCTTTTGAGGGAGTCCATCAATGACTCTTATGGATGATGATGAGGTGAATGTGATGGCAGCCAGATTTCCTGCCAGAAATCGACCACCCCTGCATTGTAGCAATGTTAGGAAACATTTTTAGTACTCTCAAATTGGAAACATGAAAATGCCAGCTATAGAAGAATGGTTATACATCATGGCTAATTCTCATGATGGGATAATCCAATGGATGATACATACAACAACCAGATGGATCTTTGTCATAAAATGTTGAGTGAAAAAATAAAATCTAATGAAATATATATGGCATATCATTTTTATGGCATTCAAAAATAAGCAAAGGAATAATAAACACAAAGCTCAGGATACTGGTTAACTCAAGGTGGCAAGAGAGGAGGGCACACAGAATAACATGGGGATGAGCACGGAGGTAGATGTAAGTTGTTATTACTTTCATTGTTTAGGTTAGATGGTATGTTCATGAGTGTCTATAGATTATTTAAGATAAATGAAATAAAGTGGGACAAGCATTGATCGGTGGAAATAGTACATTAGAAACCAAAAACGTAAATATTTCAAGAGACATGACATTTTGGACAGCAAATGTGACCACCACATGAGCTCTGTTGGCAAGCCCAGGTCATCTCACCTGGTGAGCTAGGCTTTAGGGAATTGTCCCACACTGTTTACTATCTAGTTTTTTTCTTTTCTTCTTTTTTTCTTTTTGGTTATTCAGAAAAATCAAAATATTATATATTATTATATAGCAATGAGTTTTTAATTTTGCCCTTAGCTATTTCTTTTACATTGCAGTAGAGTGATAAAATGTTTTAGGGAAGAGTAGAGTAGAGTAAAATTCTTATGTATGCCTACAGGAAAGGCCCTGATGGTGTAGAGTGAAAGATGATGTAGCTTGACTGGAACAGGCAGGGAAGATAGAAAGCGCTGGATAGATTCACAAGTTCATTTTGGACCCTGGAAATTTCCCATATTTTTCTATGAATTTCCAGCTATACATCACAAATTGTATTTAATATTATTATTGTTATTATTTTGGTGATACTGGTGTTTGAACTCAGGATTTCATGCTTTCAAAGCAGGTGCACTACTGCTTGAGCCACACCTACAGTCCATTTTGCTCTGGTTATTTTAGAGGGGGCGGGGTCTTGTGAGATATTTGCCCAGGCTGGCCTTGAACCATGATCATCCTGATCTCAGCCTCCCAAGTAGCTAAGACCACAGGTGTGAACCATCAACATCTGGCTTACTTATTACATTTTATGACAGCACTTCTAGTGGTGTTTTTAGGACACTTAAACTGCAAGTTCACTTAAAGTGAAAGCTTTCTCTTTTTTTGTAGATACAATTAGCTAAAAAACTGTTTATAAGGAAAAAATATAAAATAAGTAATAATACTGGTGGCATATACTACCATGAAAATATTACTCTAATGGTGAACATTTAGGAATCAGTCTTCTAAAAGATGAATAATGATGGCAGGTCTATTTGTTTGCTGGGAGCACCATAACAAAGTCCCATAAGTGAGGTGGCTTACACGACAGCACCCTATTGTCTCACAGTTCTGGAGGCTAGACATCTCAAGGTGCCGACAGGGCTGGTTCCTTCTGAGGGAGAATCTGCTCTGTGCCTCTCTCCTAACCCTGAAAGGTTTGCTGGGGAATCTTTGGCATTATTTGGTTTCTGCAGCATCACCCTAGTTTCTACCCTGGCATTCTCCCTTGGTGTGTCCGTGTCCAACTACCCACACCTTTTCTTTTACCTTCTGGTCTTGCAGATGGACAATAACCAACCAAAGAATTTCAGAAAGTAATAAGTGCTCTGAAAAACAAAATAATATCTCCTAAGTAAATCTATCTCTAGGATAGGCACCCAGGAATAGATTAGTTGTATGAAAGAGCATGTACATTTAGATTTTGATAGATACCACCAAATTGCTCTTCTAAAAAGGTTGTACTAATTTGCAGAGCCTTGTGTCTTAACACAAGGTGATTAGCAATCTTTTGGCTTAGCTAACTGGCCAGAAATGGTATCTCATTTTTGCCTCAATCAATCAATTTTTAGATGAGCTTTTATGAGTCATTAGTGAATTGGAGGTACTTTTTGTGCGTATTTTGGTTTCATTATTGGCAAAAACAAACAAACAAACAAACAAACAATGGTTATAGTTACATGTGTCTAAAAATGCCCTGGGAACAAGTGTGGCCTGTAATTAAGTCCACTATTCTCTGCCCTTACCTAAAACATGTCAGGGGAAGGTGGGAGAGGTAGGAGAAGGAAGGGATATTTAGATGGTCTTTCATGGTGCTTTCACATGTTCTCTTACTGAGTTTGTTCCTCATGGCACCCTCTGAAGTAGGCTAGAGCCTCAGAATTGAAGACCTGACTGTAGTCATGCAGGTAGAAGATGGTTTCATCAACATTTTAATCTTCGAATTGCATGCTCTCATTTCAAATATGTTTCCTTTTTTTCTTAAGGATAATAGAAGACAGCACCTATTTTAATGACTTGTTCTTTCAGTGGTTTTGTTCCAGTGGTTTGGAATCCTGGGGACCCTGACATCTGCATCCTACTCCCGGAGGTTCTGGTATGATCAGTCTGGGGTGCAGCCTGGACATTCTAATTCCCAGCACATGCTAATGTTCAGCCAAGGGTGAGAGGCATTTGTTTCATTCAATGACCTTTATACTTCTTTTTAGATTTGCATTACTATAACTTTATTTTGTGACATTCTTTGGCCACCTTATCGTCTAAAAGATTTGTGACTTTTTCCATTGGGTTATTTTTTAGATTTTTGGGAAAAAAAATCCCATGATAACTTTGGGATAATTGCAGATATCCTGGTGTGAGATGGGAAGAAAGACTGCATTAATAAATCTAAGTCAGCAATTGCTGAGCTAATTTTTCAGATCTCTATTTTGCAATTTTTAAAATCAGTATACCAACTGCAGCATGACATAAGCAGTTTTCTTGTAGAAGTGTATTAGCAAAATATTAGTATCAGTTATGTCTTTTTACAAATACATCTTCATTTCATGAAATAGAGGAAGACAGGGAGCTCAATAAAGAAAATATATTAGCTGTAATAAGTGAATTCTTATTCAAATGTTACTCAGTCTTTTTTCTGGGAATAGTTACTCACTGTTCTATAAAAGTATGATACCTTCTGATTGTGTCCTGCAGAGTAAGATGAACTTAGTTGGTAAGAAATTTTCCTCTATACATGATATCAAGATGCTTTTACATCTTCGACAAGCTTTAGAAAAACTAGGCATAGCTATTTTGACAGCTCAAAGGGTTTGAGGATTCCTGTTATCTATTCAGTTGTGGTTTATTCTTAGTATGTGTTGATCTTTAATATGTTTCTTGATGGTGTGGACAGCAGGATGTGAGCAGCAACCACAGGAGAGCCTCCCAGTGACTCTAGTAGAGACTTTGTTTCCCATTCCAAAGCACTTATTATTGTTGGTAATATTTTAATTTGCTATGTTCTCACAAACCAGTTTAATGTGACTGATTATGAGGTCTTATTCTATTTCTGTGTGTCCTTTCTCCTTCCCCTCTAGCCTTCCTTTATTTAAGTCTCATTCTTTGTGGTCTAATTCTGAGATCAACTGTACAAAAACCCTGCACTGGGAAAGGGACCCAGTGTGGTGGCACAGGAAAAACCACACTTAGTAGACTTTGCTTTTAATTCTGTATCACTGATTTCCTAGATGATTTTGGCTCTTTCTGTGACATAATTTCTTTACCTATAAAATGGAGGCAATAATTCCTGGTCTCTCCAATTAAAACAAGGAACAAACAATACTTCTGTTTGTGAAAGCACTTTAACATATCTATAAAATGTGGTGCAGTTCAATGCTATTTATTTTGAGCAAGTCATTTCCTTCTAACATCTACAAAGTTAGTAAAATAAATCAGAAACCATCTTGCAGCTGCATTGTGGTTTATGAAGAGTGTGTGGGATTGGATACAGAAGGCCTGGTATGAGTCAGAGTAAATAATTTCACTTCAGCCTCAGTTTCCATCTTTAAAATGAGGATAATAGAAGCCATCTCAAATGGCGGATGGTATAAATACTGTAATGAATGTGAAAATACTTTATAAATAGCAAACACCCCAAATACCCACTCCACTCCAAACATCTGCTAATTCTTCATTTAAACTTGGGTACACACACAACCATTCTTGAAGCCACTAAGATTTACCTTACAAGCCAGGAATCTTTCTCCTCAGCTGCAGAGGCCCAGCATCTTGGGACCTCAGCCAGGATCCTTTCCTCCCATTTTATGACTCCTTTGCTAGGTGCTCCCACCTGATATCTTTACCTTCAGACCTTTCCTTCTGTCACCTTCTTACTCCCACCCCTCCTCCAAACTATATGGACATGTTTCCTCCTGAGTTTTATTTTCTTAGTTATTTAATTATACTTCTATTAACACAGATTAAGGTGATTCTATCTTTTTAGCAGCTGATTTATAGTTGTTTGTGGCTAGCATTTTAGAGAACTAGTTAATTTGTTGGATTCATCAAAAATAAGCACTGCTAAATGGTAGTGTTCCTTTAGAGAACATATTGTATTTTAGCAATGACCCAGAAAACTAGAACCCTGAGAAATAACGAATGTAAATAAACATTTCAGGTCTGTGGTAGATTTGAGATAAATATTTGAGAACAGGTGTGCTTTAGTTACCTTTTCTTCTAACCTAAAATGCTGCTCCTGGATCACAAAACAACCAACCCCCAAATACTTTTTTTTCTCTTTTTCTGATGAAAAGTTAATAATACATTGTTATATTTTCAACAATTTTAATAATACCATATAAAATATACCTTAATTATTTTGGTATATTAAAAACATGCCTTAATTACTTTGGTTGAACTTTGATTCAAATACAGATGATAGTTGGGCACTGGTGGCTCACACCCATAACCTACCTACTCAGGAGGCAGAGATCAGAAGGATCACGGTTCAAAGCCAGACCAGGCAGAGAGTTGGAGAGACCCTATCTTGAAAAAACCCATCACAATAAAGGGCTGATAGAGTGGCTCCAGGGGTAGGCCTTGAGTTCAAACCCCAGTACCCAAAACAAAACAAAACAAAACAAAAACAAATACAGATGATAAACTTTAAAAATATCACAGGAATCCTCTGAAGCATATGTCATGTGATACCTATATCCTAAAACAATCCCAGAAATTCTTCTATTTTATAGTATTCTACAATGTTTTCTACCAAAAACTTCTCAATAACCTGTTTTTATTTTTTAAAAAGTATCATCTCTATGTGTTTATGTGTTAGCCTGCTATGCTAACATTGAGCAGATGAGTTTTGAAGCTTTTCTGTGAACTCACAGGAAAAAGTAAACAACAACAACAAAACCCAGTAAACATCTCTGGTTATCCTGGATACTTTTCTTTCTGGGAGTTATCACTGGCTTTCTTGCATATGTTTTACTATGTTATAAATTTCAACAACAAGCAAACCTCCCGCGAATACTGTGTATAGTTAAAACAAATGAGCAAACAGCAAAATCCTTGCTTTTCTTGGATAAATAATGACTTTTAGGACTTTTTTTTTTGCAGTATTGGGATTTGAACTCAGGGCCTACATCTTGAGCCACTCTGCCAGCCCTATTTTTGTAAAGGGTTGTTTGAGATAGGGTCTTGTCAACTATTTGCCTAGGCCAGCTTTGAACCGAGATCCTCCTGATCTCTGCCTCCTGAGTAGCTAGGATTACAGGCATGAGCTACCAGCGCCTGGCAAGGACATTTTAAATAAAAACAATGTCTCCTTCCTTTGGGCTACAAGAATGTTTGGGCTAAAAGGAACTGAGAGACCATTCAGCCCCAACTCCTGTATTTATTTCCAGATGTAGGAACTGACTTCACGGAGGTGACAGTTTACTTAAACTCACATAGATGAGTCACTTTCTAGGGAGTTCTTGAGAAAGAGTATGGATTGGCATATCTAGATATGAGGCTAGAAGTGTCTGGGTTTGTTAATGAACCCAGGCCATTTCATCATTCAGATGCTATTTATTCACGCTTCTGTTTCTTTGGCAAGATGCAATTGTGGAAGCAGGATTCCTGTCCTGTTGCTGACCTGGGTGGAGTTTTATGTATAACCTAGATGTTCAAGGGAGGGGTAAAGGCAGCCTCCTTCTGTAGATTTACTACTTCCCAGGCCTGTAATGGTCTTAGTTCTTAACTCCTTGCCTTAGAAAGACGAGATTCTAAAGTATGTGCTTGGAGAGATTTGGTGCAATCTTCACCTGGTAAAGGACTCCCCTCCCATCCCCAAGTTGGTCCCCAGCCTTGGCTTAGAGGCTTTCAGCATGCGTCATGTTGGCTCCATTGTTGACACTTCTGTTTGGAAGTTTTTCACCCTACTGAGTTGAAATCTACTCCTTGTAATTTGTACCCACAAATCTTAGTCTGTTTGGAGAAACCCAGGCCCAATATATTCATTCCCCTCTTCCTCATGAAGTCCTATCCTCTGGAATTACCTCCCCTTTTCTCCTCAGGTTTTCTCCATAAGGCATTATTTTCAGATTTCTGATTGCTATTCTCGAGGCTCAGTCTGGTTTTAAATTTATGTCTCTTAAAATGTCAGGCTCAGAACTGAATATCTCTCCAGATGTGGTTATCCATTTGGGGATCTATGGCAGAACCATAACATCTGCTGGTGACCCTGCATTTCTATTAATAGAGGCTAAGAATGTGTTTGTGTTCTTGGAGGCTGCCTTTTACTCTCAACAAATGTTAACCTTGGAAACAACTGATCCTCCTGGATATTTTCTACATGATATGTTGTCATATCAGTTTTCCTCTAGTCTTTGTTTATGTAATTAAATATTTTAAACCTACATTTATCTATGTTAGATGTTATATTTTGGTTTTGTTGTGGCAAGAGTATTTAAATTCTTGAACTTGTCCTTGATTAAAATCATTTGTGTATTTCTCTTATGGTAGAAGAAAAGTCTTAAACATTCTGAAGGGTGGGCTCCTTCATTTTTCTTAGAAATATCTAGCAATGCAAGGCCCTGAATACATGCCCCAGTAAACTACACACAAGCACACACAGAAAATCTAGCAAAAAAAAGCATCATTTTTATTTATTGTTTTTGGCAATACTGAGCTTTGAACGCAGGACCTCAGGCATTCTACCACTTGAGCCACTCTCCCCCCACCTCCAGCCTTAAAACAAGAATTATTTCTTGGCCTTGTTTTGGGTCTTCTCTTTCAAGTGTATGTGTTGTAGGGGTATGTGTATATAGTGTGTGTTTATTCTATGTTGTCACTGTGATGTTCTACCAGATCTGCTCTTCAGACCCCAGTCATTAATTCTACCAGTAACTGGAGAAATTAGTGTTTGAGACTCCTAAACTGAGCCCCTCTCTTGGAGTTGCCTTCACAGACTTGTCTTATACAAGATCAGATAAGGGACTGGTGACTCAATCCTATTGCTCTGAGAAAAGGCTATCCTTCCTCCACAGACTTCCAGTGTTACAGATGATTTTTTTTTTTTAATTAACTGCACTGAAGTTTAATTATTTTCTTTGGGCATACCTACTTCTTTCACTGGTCTGTAGGTGTGGCTCTCAAAGCCTTTCCTTAATCAATTTCTCAGTTTAAACCTCCTTTAGAATGTGTTTCCTGGAAAATTTCTGGATATTTGAGAGTTAATTTTAAAATGGGATTTTGAAGCTTGGTCACTGGGGTTGGCTAGTAATGGAGGATAATCCTTATTATGAAGTAGCCATCCAATTGTTGCTTTCACTCATTGTGAACTGGGGAGAAACCCATAAAGAGAATGAATTGGCTGGTGTTACATCTCAGACTTCTGAGAGATAAAAGTACTAATTATAAAGACAATGGAATTGGATGGTGCATAGGAAAAAGATGGGAAAAAAAAAGTCTGAAGTGTGAAAGTTAGGCAAGTTTCCTTAACAATAATTAAAGAGCCTCTTATCTCCTACAGTTTGAAGGCAGAAAATGATGAAAAACAGGATTTAGTTTTATGAGCAGCATATCTCCAGAAAAGGTTAAAAATTTAGTCCCAGTGAATTTGCTATGGCAGTTTAGGAAAAGAACAAGTTTTAGTTTTAGAATAAAACTCTAAAACTTGACCTGGAAGGGCTGGCAGCATAGCTCAAGTGCTAGAGCTAGCAAGCATAAGGCCCTAGGATCAATCTACAGTACCACAAAAACAAAACAAAATAAAACAAAACAACAGCATCATAATAAACTTCTCTCAGAACCTTTGGGGCTTGTGAAAGTAGAGACGAGCACTTTACCCTTTGCCTAAAGGCAATGCAGAGACCTTTGCCTTGCAAAACCACACTTGACCTTCTAGAGATCTACTTCTACTTCCTGGCTGCAAGACAATGGCTAACATTAGGTCAAATATAACTGGGCTAGGGAAATTGAGTTTGCTAAAGAACAACAGGAACTAAACTCTGTAACTGCAGAATCCAATGAGGATAGTTAATCTGGAAGCTGAGAGCAACTGTCCTAATGAAAAGCCAACTTTGGGACCTGAGCCAGTTTTCAGACTTAGGAGCTATTAATTGAAGGAAAGACTAAGTGTAGTTAGGAAGAAGCCCCATATAATAGCATGGGAAATGTATATGGTAATGTTTCTTCAAGTTCTTTCCCAAAGGACCAAATACCATTTACTCATATAACTGTATATTGGGAAAAATGGAATACTTAAAACATTTTGAGGACTGTTGGAGTCTGGGTTCAAGTTGCTCTTGAGGGCTGGTGGGATGGTGAGCTGGTGGAATGGCTCAAGTGGTAGAGCCCCTGCCTACCAACCACAGGGCCCTGAGTTCAAACCCCAGTACCACCAAAACCAAAGCAAAACAAAAACAACAAAATTTCATAGCCTATTGTCATGAGGAATAAAGGGAGAGGGTTGGCCTATGAAGGCTAGTAATGAATGGAATTCTGGCTCAGGACTGACCCATCATGAGTCCAGTGGGTCCATAGATCTACTTTGTGGTGATGATTTGAATGTATAATTGGAATGTAGGTAATTGACACAACCCCCACATAATGAGGAAGGTCAAGTGGAAGCCTCTCAAAATACCCTTTAACACTAATCATGAGAATAAATCAAAACAATGTCATATCCTAGAGGCAATGGGCAGAAATTGGTGACACCCTTATTAAAGACTTAAAGAATGTGGGAAGACCTTATTTTCATCTCATTTACTAATCTAGTCTGGTCTCTTTAAAAACTATGTAAATGCTAGAGGATTAGAATGGACTAACTGAAATTGGGCTGTTACTTTGTAAGGTTTTCAGTTATTAGAATAGATGTACACAACACAGTATATATGAGCATTAATTTGGCATCTGTGTTCTCTTCCATCCCAATAGAAAGGAGGGTCAGAATCAGTTTGCTTTACTAAATGATAGTAGTCCCAAGGCTATATTGGGTCTTCCACTCTGCACATAATATAGTCCAAAGGGACACAAACCATCTGGACTTTCTGTAAATATGACACATTTATCCTCTATGTCAATGTTGCCATGTTAATTTGATTTAATGTACAAGAAATAAAAAATATGTTGGAAGTGTTGGTAGCATATCCACAGGCTATAAATAGTGGGAGATAAACCCTATGAAGATTCAGGTGCTTACCACAATAGTGAAGGTTTTGGGGGGTTATTAGTTTGAGACCTGCTGAGTCATCCCTAAAAAATAAAGAATAAATTCTTATAGTTTAAGCCTCCTATCACTAAGAAGGAAGACTGCATCTGCTAGGCATTTTCAAGTTCTAGTGGCAGTATATTCAACAAGTAGGACGATTTCTTCAACCTATTAACTGAATGGTATACATGGCTGCTATCTTTGTGTAGAGCCCATAGCAAGAAAGGTCTCTATACTAGTTCTAGGCTGTTATACCAGTGGCCTTGCTACTCATACTAGACTCTATGATACTGGAAGTGTTAATAGTGGGAAAATATACCAAGGGTAGTTTGTGGAAAGCTCCCTGTATTAGTTTTCTGGGATTGTCATAACAAAATACCACAGACTGGATGGCTTAAACAATAGACATTTATTTTCTCATTGTTCTAAAGGTAGAGTCCCAGATCAAGGTTCAACAGGGTTGGTTTCTGGTGAGTGTTATTTTCCTGACTTACATCTGGGTACCCTCTCATGTCCTTAGGTAGGTACATGCATGCAGAGAGAGAATTGGAATTTTTCTTAAAAGGATACTTCTTATAAGGATGCTTACATCTCTTCTTCTAAGGACACTAATCCTATGGGGTCAGGGTCTCCTTACTCTTAAGACTTCATTTAACATTAATTACTTCCTTAGCAACTCCATCTTTAAATATATTTATACTGTGTGTTAGGGTTTCAACATGAAATTTGGGAATACAAAAAATTCACTCTGTAACACCCCATAATGAGAATCACAATATAGACACCTGTGACATACCATCTGTATGTACCTCAGGGTGCTACTAGACCCTGACTATGGGATACCGAATGATGCTGTAGCCAGAATTGCCTATCATGAACTGGGTTGGGTCACACTGTAAAGACTGGTGAGCTCAGCAATAATGAAATAAAATAAAAGCAGTGCATTAATGAGGCCCATGTCACCCATGGTAGTTCTTTCTTAGATCACATATAAGACTGCGGGGACAAGAGATCCTTTCGGCTAGTAACAGAAGAAAAAGTCTGAGCTTGATTCACATATTATTTGGGTTGGCATATGGTTGCAAGTCAAATATAGGCTTGGATGCACCACGGCATCCTCAGAAGTAGTCCTGAAAATCAGCGGTGTAGGGAAATCATCACAAGTAGAGTGGTGAGTGATGGTTTTGTTAAACATTGTGTATGGGGAGGGGGCAAGAAGTAGTCTGAAGTAAAACACTTATGAAGTCATGGACTATGAAAAATGGTTTCTCTAGTTGACTAGGAGACTAGAAGGATAAATATTGGAAGACACCGGATAAGGCTTTCTGGAGGCATCATGTAGATGTAATGTTGAGAGTGGCCACATAGAATGAAGATATTTATATGTCATGTTAATCTCTACCAGGGAGTATCCATCATGGAAGAGGCACGAGGAATGTCTAATCAAGTAGACAGAATGAGTTATCTGACATAACTAATCTTTGTCATTGGTCATCTCAGTGCAGAACTAATGGGAACATAAGTGAAATAGCCACAGCAGTAGTGATGGAAGGTAGGCATGGGTCCAATAGCATGAGCTTTCTCTTCCCCAGGCTCATCTAATTACTGCTGCTGCTACTGTTGAATGCCCATAGTCAAGCAACAGACACCAGTTGTGAGTCCTATGGAATGGCACCATGCATTAAGAAGACCAACCAGCCATTGATGACAATTTCATTACATTGGAATTTTTACCTGGAAATCAGCATATGTTCTGGGTGTGGTTAACACAGGGCACCAGTCAGCACCTTTATCTGGAAGTTCAGAGAGTGTTTAATTTACCAGGAAGGACTGGTATAACATTGTATAAAATCATTGAAGCCTGTTTTTACATGAAAGGAAATGTGGGAGTGAACACATAACCACAGGATCCATCAGTCTTATCCAACACCATACCACACTGAAGCTGCCTGTCTAGTAGAGTGGTGGAATGGCCCTGCGAAGGCACAAATGGGGAGCTAAGGTGGAGATGACAACCTATAAAGACAGGAATGCATGTGCAGCAAATCCCCTAAAGCCACCACCATTACACAGTGCTGTGTGTCCAAGAGTCACAATATATGGATCCAGGGACCAAGAGTTGAAAGTCAGAGTAGCCTTACTAACTGATGTTCCCAGTGGCCCATTTGAAGAATTTGGCCTTCCTATCCCCATAACTCTGAGGTCTATGGGTTTAGAGTCCTGTTTCCTAGAGGAGGAACCCATTCATCAAGATCCAGCATAAGAATCCTATTAAACTTTAAACTGCAGCTGTTATCCCATCACTTCAGGTTCCTCAGGCCAAGAGACCTGAAGTTGAGAAAAGGAGTCACCATTCTGGCATGAGTAATTGACCTTGAAGAGAAAATGGTAAGGCTGCTTCTATACAATGGGGCATGGAAAAATCTGGTACTTAGGTGATCTATTGGGGAATGTCTTAGTGTTCCTTTGACCAATTTTAAGAGTAAATGGAAAAATACAGCAGTCATGGTCTGAGAAGGGCATGATGAATAAGAGACTCAGTCCCCTTAGGGATGACCTCTGGGTCATCTACCAATTAAGCTTCCTAAACCAGCAGATGTCCTAACTGAAGATAAGAAAAATCAAGAATGAGTAATAGAGGGAGGTAATGAGTATTGGTTGCAACCCTGAGACCAGCTGCAGAATTTGTGCCATTAACTTCTCTCTCATAAGCTTTTTGAGGAAAAGAGACCAGTGGACAGTGGAAATCTTGATAGACTTCCCCTCAGAACTTATTATAGAGAGCAAGTAGACAGGAAGGCTTACACTGTAGTTGGTTTTGTGTGTTGCTCAGTTCCTTCCATCAGGATTGAGGCACTCATTCGTGATGGCTGATAATTCTCATCTCAATCCCCTTCTGGGAATTGCCCTCACCTGATGGGAGCCATTCACCAAACTCATGCCACTTCCCTTGGGAGAACCTACCACAAAATACTGGTCAATGTAGAGTCATAAAGGCTCAGTTGTTAATTCAAGTGGTACAGCTTAGAGGGACCATCCCAGTTCTAGAGAACTCTGGGATTGGCTGAATCCCTTGTATAACTGTAATATAGTTTAACTCCTTTTAGTGTCTGTTCCTATTTCCTATGCACCTCCATAAGGGACTCATTTCCCCTCAGGGATGACCTCTGGGTCACCCACCAGATGTTTCAGGTAGTTGTTGATCTTGAGAGCAATTCCCATAAATTTTCCTAAATGGAAATATCCACATAAGAGTCCATTTCCCAGGGAATGTATCTGAAGGTATACTGTTTCTTATTCTGGTAGCTCAGCAAAGACCATAGACACCATTCAAGCTCATTACCTGCAGACATACAAGTATACATACAATATTGATGTGTGGTCTTAAGTAGTTGGAGGCTATAGTAAACCCTTTGTCTTACTTAACCCTTTCCACAATTCTGGGAGGTAGTTACATGTTGCTTTCAATTTATAGATGTGCAAAATGAGGCACAGAGAAGTTAGGCGCCTGTCTGAATTCACATAAGTAGTTAATGCTAAAGCTGGGATCTGAGGTTCATCATTTTGCCTTCTCCTATGCTATGCTTTTATAAAGCTTTTGGAAAGTGTGTTTGTGAGAGGCTCCTAATACACCCTTAACTTGAATATGAAAGACTATTGGGTAAGGGCCTCCCAAGCGGTACCTGCTGCATTTGTAAGTTTATCTGTGGCCCAGCTAATCTAGTGTTCATTTTGGTTTATCCTCAGATGGTGACAGAAGAGTAATTTAACTTGGTTATTCATTAAGGATGGATTTAGCTATTAAAGAATTCTAATTGACATAGACTCATGTGTCTTTTTGCCCTTGAAAATGAGAATGCAAATGGCAGCAAAGGACAATATTGTTTTCTGTTTTGATTCCAGTATTTCTTGATTCCTTGACCACATGGTAGTTGGAAATCAGTCTTGGCTCTTTTATCTCTGTTGTCTTGTACAATAGCAAAGGTTGAATAGATATAATGTCAGGACGTAGAAAAAGTGAGCAATCCTCATAATTCCAGTGTTGCTAGCTTCTAAGATACTTTTACAAAAAGCTAACTTTTGTCCTGTTCTGTTGCAGACAAAGTTGGCATTAGAGTATCGCAAATAGCTGTTGAATGATGTGGGAAAAGTATGTAACAGCATCCCTCATAAAGGTTACATTTTTGTACTCTTAGTAAATTGGTGATTAAATTTAAAAATGTCAGCCTTTACTAATTTCAGAATGTGCCTCAGACCCTGACCATGGAGATAGTTATTGTGGTGAAATCTCTTAGTGCTATCTGTCTATAGTTTATTGCTTTTGTTAAACTTCATTCTGCCTGATTTTCACAAGTGTTATTTATTGTCTGTGGTTTGTGTTATGTGGTGTAGAGGGGGAAGAAAAGCCACGTGCTTCACTATTTAAATAGCTATAAGTCCATAGTTTCTTGAAATATCATAGTCTAACTTTCTCATAAAGGTGTGAAATTCCATTTTCTGGGAATTTTTTTTTTCCCTTCAGATTCTTGTCCTCAGATATCGATGCTGATGTCTTATTTTCATGTCAAGTGAGCTAAAGCTAGAAGCATAATTTTTTTTTAAAACTTCACAAAACCATCCAGGCTACATATCCCTTCCTCAGACCCTTTATCCTCTTTGGACTGAACTCTCATGTTGGTATGGCTACACTTGGATATATTTCTAGATTTAAAAAGTTAAAGGCCACTAGTTGTCTTCTTGGTACTATTACCAGTTTGTCTTAGATATTATTTTTTCTCTAAAAGTATTTAAAAAAATCCCTGGCAAGTCAATCCAAAAGGCTGGTGTTTGATGAGAGAGGTAATACAATTCTTCCTGGTCTAAACTCTGAACACAGGCAATTTTTTTCCGATCATTATTTCTTGAAACTTTGAAGTTAATCAGCTTCCCTAAATCTCAGTGAAATGAGCATAGCTGGGAGTTATTGTTCGGACAAGTTTTTATTAAAAAACAAAACAAACCCTTCAATGTAGCAAAGAAAAAATTATTGAGGGTAGATACACACAAGAAATTTTAAGTGTATTAGAACTGCTTTATAATATGATCTGTGATTAAATGGGTGTGTAATTTGTGTGTGTATACACGCACATGTATTTGAAGCTGTATGCTCAAGGCTTGTGCTCTATACTATATATATAGTACCATTATAAGATACATTAATACTTTGTAGTTTTAAAGGCTCTTTTATTTTAAAGCATTTAGAACATAAGGTAAGTGAAAGAATTTTTTTAAAGTGTAAAGTTTCATGCAATTAAGTGGGTTGTTCTCCCTTGAAACTTGTATCTTTTAAATCCTGCTTTAGCCTCTCAGACTGATGCCAAAGGATGAGTTCTCTTTGTGCAAGGCTAGCTTGGCCCCTGCTGTGGGCCTTAAAAGTTTAATTCTTGGGCAATTAACCTGCAGATCCTTCTCAAAGCCTGTCACCTTCCTATGACTATGAAATAGCACAGATTGTTCCTGGTGCGATCAGGGACAAAATGTCCAACAGTTGGAGGGAATTCAGAGGAGTCAGGGGGTTGTGTTAAGGCTGTCTATTGTAGGGGAAGTGACAGCCCCTCCTCAGAGGGTAATGAGGACTAGAATAAACTGGAACACTTCCATTCCTATTAATGCTTTGTTAAGCAGTTTGTGATGGAAAACTGCTAGTGCTGGCAGGTTAATGAAGAGAAGATGAAAAAATGCTCTGTGAGTCCAAACTAGGTCCATCATTAAAACAGGTTTAAATGTCACTGGCAAGCCAGTACTTAGGACAAGTTATAGTACAGCATATCCTTTGAGCGTAAATATAGCTGATAGGGTCAGCTAGAACAATAGGGCACTGAGAGCCAGCTTGGCATCCTTTTGCTACTACAGGGTTTGATCACGTAGGATTTCTGTTTTCCCCATTGACTGTGTGTTCTGTTCATTACCACTTCTTGCTGTTTGATGATAGTTTGTCTATTTTTGTTTCTGTTTTTATACATCTGCATTTTCCACCTTTTTCTTCCCCTTTTTAAGTCCTTTCCCTAGCTAGTTTTAAGCTAGCTTAAAACTCCTTCAACACAAGATCAGGTTTTTTATCTCTTACTATTTCAGAACATGTGGCTTTCCCCTTTCTGTTGTACTTACTGCCTGTGACTTTCAATATAGTACTTAATCATATAATTTCTTAACTCATTTTTAAGTGGTTCATATTTATTCCTTATTTCTCCATTTTGTAGAGGGGTCTATCACCCCTTCTTTGGGGGGACACAGGGCTTTATGAATATAGATAAATATTCTGTAGGATGGACAAATCATATCTTCACATTTCCTCTAATATTAAGTACTTCATCTTTCATTTTAAAGTTCATACATGTTAAAAATGGGTACATAAGGATATTATCTTGAATCCCAAGAAATCTTATTCTTAAGGTTACAGTCTTTATTTACTTTTCATTTTCCTTTTACAATTTAATCTGAGGGGTCAATTGTATTTATGTGGTAAATCCCTTGCCCAATATAGATTTCCAGTAAACACAGGTTTTAAATTGTACAATATGGATATGGCTTATTATAACCTCTAAATAATTGTCAGGGCCCTTCAATAAGAGAAATACTTTTCTGATGGATCATTAGAAACACATTTGTGGTTTAAATTTAAACCATTTAATGATCATAGAGACTATCTAATTGCTTTCATAGTGAAGAATTCATTGTGATGTGAAGAATGACTTGCTAACTCATCTGTTTTGCTAGACTGGATTTTCCTAAATTGGCCTACTTTAAAATGGGCATACCTGTGCTTAAAAAGATCCAAAAACCTTTTGCCTATCTGCAAATTCAGATAAAAATAGCGATAACAACTGACAGCAGCCTCCTTTCTCCCATCAGTTATGGAACTATTTAAAGTTATATCTTTTTCATGCTCTTGAAGTAATGTGAGGTTTAGATTTGACTCCCTTTAATCTGAAACACTGACTGAGCTCCAAACCACTTAGCAGCCTGCCATTTTTCACTGGGAGGGGAAAAACAGCGATGTAATTTACTGTCCACATTTTATAGTTTTCCCTTTAAAAAAAAAAAAAACTTGCTTACACAGTTCCTGTATTTGCACAGACTAGCGAGTGAAATGGCTTTTAAATGCAGCCCTGGCTGGGCACTACCAGGAACCCAAAGCAGCTGACACGTTGCCCTGGCTAGCAATTGAGATAAAGGGCCTCTACTGGAATAAACGTGTCAAGGAAGAGTTAGAGAAGATGCAGGGCAAGGCAGCAGGTTGTGTCAGACTTGAGGAGCTCAGTGTGAGAAGAATGGAGGGTCATGGTTGCTGAACATACTGCCCAGCTAGGTAACAATCCTGTCTTCGTT
Source organism: Castor canadensis (assembly GCF_047511655.1). Taxonomy (NCBI): domain Eukaryota; kingdom Metazoa; phylum Chordata; class Mammalia; order Rodentia; family Castoridae; genus Castor; species Castor canadensis. The sequence goes on along the minus strand of NC_133391.1, from coordinate 97,439,394 downwards.
TTAGTCAGGCAGCAGCATTTATTGGGTGCTGACTCACTGCTTGGGAGTTTCTTCACTATTACCTCGTCTGAACCCTGGTCTCTTAGAGATTCAGCCAAAAGAACCTCTGGCCTCATGTAGTATCTATTACTGAATGGGCAGTGTCTGTCTTAAGCTTTATCTAGGAAACTGAAAAAGTGGTTGTACTCCTGAGTGCTCCCATCCCCCATCACCGAACTTTCTTCACACTCCTTGTCCCTGTGTCCATGTTCTCCAGTATTTTTCATCTTATCCTACCCAACATTCATTTCTAGCTCCATCCATTCATGGAGCAGTACTGAACATCCCCTGTGGTAAGGCACAAACTGGGCAAATATGGAAACCCTGTGTTAATTTGATTTTTCCAGAAAAACAAAACCTATGGGATGACATATATGTGTATATACAATCATACTGTGTGCATACACACACACACACACACACACACACCTATGCACACACAGAATCCCATATACATACATACACACCCCAATACAGAATGAGTAGGATATATATGTAGATGTATATGTATATATACACACACATACACCCTAATGCTATTTATGTACATATCCAGATTAATTTTAAGAAATTGGCTTATGGAATTGTGGAGACTAGCAAGTCCAAAATGTGTAGGGTAGGCAGGTTGGAAACTCAAGGAAGAGTTGGTGTTGAAGGCAGTCTGGAAGCAGAATTCTTTCTTCCTCAGGGAAGGTCAGTCTATTTTCTATTAAGGACTTCCACTGATTAGATGAGGCTCAGAAACATTATAAATAATAATCTGCTTTATTCAAAGTCTATTATTAGCTATTAATCTCATCTTTAAAAATATCTTCATAGCAACATCTTGACCAAATATCTGGGTACTATGTCCTAGCCAAATTGACACATAAAACCAATTATTATAGATACTATGACACTTACAAAGGAAATAATATGGGCCCTGTCCTCAATAGATATATGGCTATATATGGATCCATAGGGAGATGCCCACAGAAATAAATAGCCATAAATTAATTCATAAGCCTTGGGGAGGTTTCTTTGCAACTATAAGCAACAAGCTTTGGGAATCAGAGGAAGGAATGATTCTCTGACTGGGAACTGTAAGAAAAGCTTTATAAAATTTAAGGTGGATGCTGAGAGCTAAGTAAAAACTGTTGCTCAATATGGTAAGGGCTGGGTGGTGGGTGGGTAGGAAGGAAGAACATTCTACGTCCAGTTAAAACAGAATTTCTTCATGAGTTCATTTATTTCTCATAGTTTATTGAGTTCTTCTCCAAATGTCTTACTTCTTCAGGAGCTGAGGGAAGGCAAAGATGATTTTTGGGCTGCCCTGAATAAATGACCATCGTTGAGTGGGGCTTGTCATGTGTCAGACACTATGCTTAGTGTTTGCCCTGATCACCTCAATTGTCATCCCCCTTCCTGGTGCAAAAGTTATCAGTGGCAATGCTCATCCAGTACAGAATTTTATGCAGGCCTGGTGAGGGGTCTTCTGAGCTTATTCCTGAGTCAGAGGAAGGAAAGAGAGCTTCTCAAGTGGAGAGGCTGGGGCTGAAGAGCATAGCTTTTTCATTGCTAAGCTGGATCTGGGGCAGGCAGGACTTGGGTCCAGCCTGAGGTCCCATCTCAGTTAACTCTGTAGTCATTTTGGTATAGATGGAAGATTGTGTGACAGTACCCAGGAGAATGGAATCTGTAGTAGTCCTGTCTTTAATTCTTTGCTAAGTTTGCTTCCAACAAACTATGCTCAAAGAAACAGAATTAAAGAGGTTTAGAGAAATTTTCAGAATTCTCCAGCTAGTTGGGGTTCAATCTGACTGTCTGATGTCAAGAAATGTGCTTTCCACTAAACTACACTGCCTTAACTTCCAGACTAACGAACAAACAGCAATGTAAACAAGGAACTCCAAAGGCGTGGAGTCAGCAATACAGTAGGGCATCTGTGAGGCACAGTTCCAGTGGAGGTGTGGGCAAAGGTACACACATTGTATAGTGTACTGAATGAAGCAAGGGACTCTGGGGGTATAGTCAGGCAATGATGCTAAGACCAATGAGAATGAAAAGAGGAACTTACATTAGAATATTCTGTAAATCCAGAAGGTAAAGCTTCATGACTGATTTCGGGAAAGTGGGATGACTTAGGTGTTAGGGCTCTTAGTTGCAAGCAAAGGAACACCTTCAGCTAATTAAAGCAGAAAAGGAACGATGGAAGGGCATTTCATAGGCCTTCCAGGAGCACCAGAGAGTCAGACTTGGAAGTCACACAGCCAGAAACCATATACAAATTATACCATGGAATATATCCAGTGAAGATTGCACCACTGGACACTGCACATCACTCCACAGATGTCAACTGATGGCTTGGCATGAGCTGACAGGGCCTCCTTTCCCACCTTCTCTCCTCCAAACTGAACATCTCTTCCTCCAACCCTATGAAAAATGAATATCCTATAGCTCTGGCTCCTAACTGGTTACAGGGAAGGCAGAGAAAGGGAGGTTTTGGCTTTAACTTTGGAAGAGGGGACAAGACTCAGAGTATGAGAACTTCTTTGAATGTAGAATGCATGTTCTCAAGATTCCAAATGGCCATAAACATGCCAACTCCAGATGGTGAGGGAGAGTTTAGAATCAAAACTGATTCCAAGGTTTCACATTTAGCAAATGGGTTATTTGAGATGATGTGACAAAGATAAAGAAAATGGGGAAAGGTCTGGGTTTGTAGGAGTAAAAAAATTTAGTTTTTTAATACATTGAATTTAAGATATCTGCAGCACATTAGCATGGAGACAGTTGTATGATAGATTGTTAGCAATTTGGGTCTTAGGTTCAAGATAGTAGGTAGTACTAGGGATATAGATTTCGGGAGCACTATATAGGTGTGACAATAATTAGGGCTGAACAGGAAGTATATAAACCAGGGCAACACCTGATCCTAGGGGACAAGTAGAAGAGGAAGAAGACTCACTAAAGGATTTTAAGGAGAAGTAATTGGGGGAGGCAAAAAGAGAATCCAAAGACCGAGAAACCTAGAGTGTTATGGAAATCAAAGGTGCAAAGGAAGGAGTTGTTGATGGAGAAAGTAAAATGCTGCAGAGAGACGAGTCAGTGAGGACTAGAGGGCACTGGAGCTCTCTGGTAGAAGTTCATTGGTGGTGTGCAGAGGTGCTTTTGCCTTGGGTCAAGATCATGGCCCACTTAGGGTAGACAGTCCCATACCCTTGACCTTTCCTCGACCCACACCCAATATATAGCATTTATCCCCTTGCTCCCATCCAGTCCTTACCCTTCATTCCCTAACCTTTCTTAAGCTCATTTCAATCTACATTTCCTAACAGCAAACTGTTCCCTAAATCAGCATCCCATTTTAATCTCATTCTCCAGCTCTATATTTCCCTAAACTCCTGCTATCTACGTCTCAGGCTCCATTTAGTCCCTCTCAACAATGTTTGGTTGTTTCTCCCAAAACAAGTAGAATAACTTGTTTAGAACCCTGCATCAGTCCCCATGTCTTAATGGGTTCCATTACTTTGTCCTTCCTATCCCTATTCCTGGGCTACTTCCCACCTGCCAGTGGCACTGCCATTTTTCTCAACATTCTGACAGCTCTTCATGTCCCAGCTTTTACCTGCAGCCACCATTTTCCTGGCATCAGGACTCTTTTCACTGTTTGGAGACTTTGTTGCCCAAGCCATGGACCTACATTTCTCTACCTGTATCTCACATTTCTGGTCTTTTCTCTCACTTTGAATGCCGTCTTTTTCTCCAGATTATGCTCCTTCTTTTTTTTTTTTTTTGTACATCTTTTACCCTTATCTGCCAGCTTAAAAATGTATCTAAAAAAGTCTTTCTCTTCTAAGGATACATACTGTATCCTTAGGAAGTATTTATTGGTGCAATGTTATGCCAACTGGGATTTGATTCCATTTATTTGGGGGTGGAGGCAAGTGAGTGGGTATAAATGGAAGAAATGATTATTCATGCATTCATAATTGTTGAAATTTATATTATCCTCTCTGCTTTTATATAAACGTTTACATTTTTCCATGAAAAGGTTTTAATGCAAAATGAATTGATAAAAAGAAAGCTATTAAGTAGTAATAATATGGACATGACAAAAATTATGAGGAAAGCATGTGCCTAAAATGGAAAAAATATTACTTCTAAAATAATAGAAGAGCTCAGAATATATGGGGGTACAGAGGCTTAGAGCAAGCTTGAGGGAAGAGGAAAGAAGTCTTGGAAAATTGTTATACAGGCCTGACCCTCTTGATGAATGAGTCCATATGCCCTTCAGGGAGGAAAGGATTGAAGCATAGGTAGGACTTGAGAGAAGAATTTTGAAACAGCTATTGTGGGTAAGAGTTTAGAGGTAAGCAGCCACTGAGGGTGGAGAAGGTACTCTGCAGAAGAGTTACTCACCATCATATTAGCAGTTTAAATGGTCTTCCAAGTGACTCTAGGTCACAGGCACTTCTTGTTTCCTGCAAAAAATGGGAAATGTTTTCTGAAATCAATGAAGATATAACCTACTTGTGTAGCCCGTTTGTCCCTTTAAAATCTGTTTGTCATATTGGCTTTTAGGGAGGATTTTCATTGTAAAAAAGTTGCACTGCCAAAATATTTGACTAGATAGGTGGTACCCCTGTAAGAGCTGTGCAATTTCTAGTGTTATGTATGAGCTGCTACTTTTGTTGTATATGTTAGTAGGATACATGGTAGGAAGATGGATATCAACCAGCCTCAAAGGGAAAAAAAATTTTTGGAAGTGGCTATTGGTCCTTTGAGTGACTTATAGGGGTTTCTGTGCCCTCTGATAGGCTAAGGCAGTGTTTTTTCAATCTATTCTCACATACAGTTTCAAATACAATTTCAAGAGACTGAAAGCACAGAGATTCTAGCTAAAGTCTTGGATACAAGCCATAAAGCAAGGGGATTTCATGAGAACAAGTCCATCTGTGTTCAGCAAACAGAGGGCTCATTTTTGGCTCTGAGAAATGATAAGCAATATTGTCACTGAGATCATATACTTTCCAGGCATCTGTGAAAACTTGACCTTCTTACCACAGTCCAGGAGGATTTACCAAAGGTTATTCATTTAGGTTGGATTCAAAGTCTGTTATACTTTGATGCCAGGTAATTGTCTTATATGTAAAGCATTTCTCTCATCTAAGTACTTAACCAGGCCCAGCCCTACTTAATTTCTGAGATCAGATGAAATTGGGCATGTTCAGGGTGGTATGGCCATAGAGTAACTATGCAGAACACTTCTAATAGTATAACATGCCCATGTAGTATAAGTTGTGATTTATTTATATCTTATAAGTAAACTCTGTGTGTGCACAGACTAACAAAGCAAACCAGTCACTGATCTGACATGTTTAGTTTGGCAAAGAGAGGAAACTAACATTTATTGAACACTTAAGGACACATCAGGTACTTTGTAGCTTACTTAGTCAACACAGGACTATCTTTTCCTATTTGTAAAATACAAAAACCAAGGCTCAGGAAGTCCAATTATTTTCCCCAGATGACCTAATGAGTGGCTAAGCCAGCATTGTAACCTAGGTAGATTTATCTTCTAAGTCATTGCTTAACAGAGAGTTCTGGGTATTTTTTGACTTTTGGGCCCCCTTGCGCCTATGTCTCTCCTTTTGGAGAATTATTCTTTACCACTTTCCTACTCCCATCCTTCATTTTACGGAATGCTCTTGAAACTTGGCTTCTCTCAGACCTGTTTGAATTTTGCGTAGAGAGACTCAAAGATTGAAAATTTTATTGTAACTAAGTCTTTCTACTATTAACATCATGAGTGAACTAACCATGAGCACCTGATATCTAGATTTCCTGAGCTACTTTGCTGATTATCTTGATTTTGTAAATTGTTCAATATCCTTTAATAAATTAATTATTTTTATGATAAAAACTTATGTTTAGAATTAGCCATATGGACTCAATTGAGATTATACCATTTTTTGGCAACATATAAAGCATCATAATCAGTCACACATATGCCTTCTTCTCTCCATCAGACCTGACTAGCATATTGACTTTGGTCACATCAATGTCATGGAGCTTTTCTTCACAGCTTATTTGAACTGGTGCTTGTTGGCCTTGAGATCCACACAATGAATACAAGTGTGTTGTTTTCTTCTTTATGGTTGACTCAGAGGTCAGGGAGAACTTGATGGTGGTATGGATAGTGGTGAAATTTTTTCTCCATGGGCACTCTTCTGAGGGTATTTGGGCTGCCCCCAGAGCCTCAGTGTCTTGAGCCACCACCAGAAGGTGTGTGTGGTTGTGGATACCTTTCAGTACTGCCGTTTTGCCTTTTAAAGCCTTTGCTTTGGCTTTAGCTTTGGGAAAGGCAGGAATTTCCTTTATTTGCTTTCTGTGCCATCTTGGTGAAAAGCATACATTCATTTCTTTTGTAGGTTAACTAGTGCTATGGACTGAATTGTGTCTCTTCAAGATTCATATGTTGAAGTTCTAACCTCTAATGAGTAGCCAAGCTGGAATTGAAACTTATGTAGATTTATGATGATAATTTGAAATGGGGCTTTGGGAGGTGATTAGGTTTGATGAGGTCATAAGGTTAAGACCTCATGGTGGATGAGTGCTTTTACAAGAAGAGACACCTGAGAGCTTATTGTTGCTTTCTCTTTCTGCCATGTAAGATCACAGTAAGAAGATGGCAATCTATAAACTGAATGAAGTCCCCACTAGAAACCACCTATATTGGCACTCTGATCTTGGTCTTCTGGGGTTCAAAACTGAAAAAATAGATTGATGTTATTTAAGGAACACAGTATTTTGTGATGGCAGCTTGAGCTTACCAAAACAGAGAGTTAGAGTTTGTTGCTTGATGCAAAAGAATCTGACCACTATACAAAACAACCACTGGGAAGACATATTTTATTTATTTATTTTTTGTGTGGTACTGGGGCTTGAACCCAGGGCCTTCACCTTGAGCCCTTTTTTGTGATAGGGATTTTCGAGATAGGGTCTCTTCGAACTATTTGCCTGGGCTAGTTTTGAGAATCCTCCTGATCTCTGCCTCCCAAGTAGCTAGAATTATAGGTGTAAGCCATTGGCATCTGGCTGAGAAGACCTATTTTAGCTTTCAGTACCTTGGCTTGGAGATGGGGAAGAAAAAAGGACAAAGATCAAACCAGCAAATTTAGTAACTTGATATCATCTCTAGGTAGGAAAAAATTTGTGAATAACGAGAGGGTTGATACTATTTCATTGTGTGAAATTTTTGGAATATTTATATATTATACTTATTATATTTATATATTAACTTTTGTTGTTTGTGGTACTAGAGTTTGAACTCAAGGTCTTGCAGTTGCTAGGCAAGTGTACCACTTGAGCCATGCCACCAGCCCATAGATTATACTTACTCTTATGCCTGTGTATTTTGTTTGCAATTCCTAATTTGACTCCTAATTCCTAACTTGATTGTGATTTAGTTCTATGTGGTAGATAATCCTGTGGAGAGTTAGAAAGTAAATAGGCCCAGGATATACTTTCTTTCCAGCTGCAGACCTGGTGAAATGAAAGCTTATCCCCAGAACATGGTCTGCCATGAAGAAGAGCTACACTGAAATGGGCACCTGGAGTTTTCTTTCCTACTTGTTTGCTTTGGTCTTAGAGAATGTAAGAAATTCCTTTTCCTAATACTGGTTTATCTTTTATTTTTAGAGCTTTATTTTGATCTATGTGTCTTTAACTCTAAGAGCAGTGCATTCCATCAATGACTCACTTCTCAGAAATCAAGCCAGGTAAAGATCAAATGTCAGATTTTATAAACTCTATCGCAATTTCATCTGCTTTTAAAAATGTATACCCTTCAATCAGTGTTTCTTGCACCCTCTGTATTTTTTCCTTCTTGATACAGAACATTTTGAGTTTGATGGTATCCTAGTAATCATGCAGTTCACCCCTCATAGAGATGAAGAACTGGAGGCCTGAAGAAGTATCTGCCCTATTGGTAATTGTATAGTTAATTTGTGATTAAGAAGGGACTCAAATCCAGTTTTCCAGCTTTTAGTTCAGCTTTTATTCTGCTTCCATAAACTGCTACCAATTGACCATGCCAAGAAAATAAAACTAACTCCCCTCTACTTGAACTAAAAAAGTATTGAAAATACAAAGAATTATTGAGCAAGAGGGGAAGATTTGGAGTCATATGGAGGAAAAAGGCAGAGAAGTAATGCTTTCTGGAAAGATTGCTTTTAAGCCTACTACCAGATTGCTTTAATATCTGGGCCTGTGCCCTCATAATTAGTTCATGGGCTAAATGATCCCTTTAAGGTGAATGAAACACTGTCTAATTTCCTTATGAATGAAAATTTTGAAGAGAATTTTTTCCTTGTGGGAGATTGTCACATTAAATCCATTCGGTTTGAGCATAGATGTTGAAAACGGGCTAAGAGGAACTGGCACTCATCTTATTTCTCTAATTGGCATCTGTGCCTTCCTGTCTTTGGAGAGGTGGATGTTGTCTGGGCACACTGCTCCTGTTCCAGGTCTAGAGTGAAGTCCAGGGTCTGCTTGGGCAACCACGCCCTAGATCAGGATGGTTTGTTTTCAGTATAGAATCAGCTGTTCCAGGATTACTTTTTCAGGGTTGCAACCACAATTTTGGACCCTAAGGCAACAGCCTGAGGAAAAAAGTTTAAAGGAAAAGGTCAAATAACACTTTGTCAGATTGCCTACTTTCTGTTTGCAAACCCAGGACGTCCATCTTTGGTGTTTTTTAGTATTCTGATTCTAAACATATTGCTCTAAACAACATATGATGAAGTCATAAATATGGGGTGAAAGCACACATCCCTTGCCTTCCTCTAGGCAACAAAAGCAAATATCAAAAGGGAGTAGAACAGATGAAATTTATAATCTTCCTTCTAAATTAAGAGATATTTCTTGATGACCCTCAGGGGCTGGGTTCTGGGTCTGAGATCCCAAGTCCCTCTCTGTGTAAATAAAAGACAATAATCAAAGCAAACGTTTTAGAGAGGAAAACAATTTCAGAGCCATCTTTACCGGAGTTAAGTAATTAGTAGCTACAGAATTTAGGGCAGGGATTTAGGAAGTCACTCTCTAGAGTTGAAAACATGTGCCATGCCATGAGAACTTGCTGTGTCATAAAAATATGCAGTGATTTTTTTTAAACAAGCAGAAAGCAAAGTAATAAATATCCAGTTCAATAATTAAAATTAGTTGTATTTGGATAGTCAGTCATTTTTTTCCTTGTATTTAGATTAAACTTATAACCTTTGGGACTAAATCCCCATAGTTTTTAATAAAAATTAATAATAATATAAGCAAATATTAAAAAAATTAATTCATAATATTATATGTATAATAATACATATTTTTGCATAAGTATCCAGTTATTTTTATTGTGTTTTTTTATAATATTTATAACCAGAATATTTTATATTTTGTTATTTTCCATGTGGTATTCTTTCCATGTTTTCTGTGTTGTATTAACAATTGCCATTTTAAATAATTGAGTAATATTTCATTGTAATCCCAACTTGCTGACTTCTACTATTGGCTATTTAATTTTCAACTTATGAAATTATATTACGGAAATATAGATGCATATTACAAATACATATGTTGATATCATCACATATAAGGACTTTGATTGTATTAAGTTAAACTACTTTTCCATAAATAAATTCCTAGAAATGGCATAAAGGAAGATGTTATAAACATCTTTATGATTCTTGCTGTATATTGACATACTGCTTTCTATTATATATGACTACTCTTTAACTCATTTCACAGTTATATATCACTAAATCCATTGTTAGTCAAATTTTTCATTAGTTGAAATTTTCATTAGTTGAAAATGTACTTAAGGACTGGTAGAGTGGTTCAAGTGGCAGAGCACCTGCCTAGCAAGTGTGAGGCTCTGAGTTCAAACCCTAGTGCTGCTAAAAAAATGCATTTAGTACCCCTAACCTTCCAAACATCAGAACTTAGTGACCAATTGTACTGTAGTGTTGGTTGTTTACCCTAGTGATTGCATGGCTGACTGTGGGGCTGTGGCTCACTACTGCTGTCCAGCATTATGAAAAAGTATCTACCACATAGAACTAAGCTAAAAAAAGATCAAAATTGAGAATCTGAGATACAAGTTTCTACTAAATGCATATTTTTTTTTATTATTGTGAGAAAAAATTGTGAGTAGAATTGCCCTAAGTTAGGACTCTGTATAACTTCTGCAGTGTTATGTATTTTGGGCACTTTCATTATTTGTTTATATGTATATTTTTTTGATTATTGTAAGATAAAGATTTTAATGTTTTTCCATTTTTATTAGTGTATATTCATTGTAAAGGTGGGATTTGTTGTGACAATTCCAATAGCCTTCCATTGTACATTGGTTAGATCGCCCCTTCCATCCCCCCCCACCACCCCCTCCCCGTCCCACTTAAAGAAATTACAGTAGGTTTCATTGTTCATTTCCTAAATGTGTATGAAACTTATCAATCGTATTCCTTCACCTTCATCTCCTCCTTTCACTCTTCTCCTTCCCACAAGTACCCCTCCCCCACCTATTTTAGTCTCTTCTTATATTATTCATTCTAAAGTCAGTGTTTAAATGGGTTTCTCAATATATCCCAGCTGTGAATATACTTTACCTTGGTCAGTTCAAACCCCCTCTGTTATTATCCCTTAACCCTTCCCTCCCACCCTCCATTATTCAACAGCTTCTAGTATATATCGTTGTGTCCTCTACCTGTTCATATGTGATATATTTTGATATTGTTGATTCTCTATCATTCTCTTTTCCTTTCTCTCCTTCCCCAAGCTCCATAGTGTATTTCCACTATTACATGTGATGTGTATATGATCATGTTTGTTTTTGTGCATATGGTTATGTTTTGGATCTGTCTTCCACATATAAGAGAAAACATGCGGCCTTTGTCTTTCTGAACTTGGCTTATTTCACTTAACATGATGTCCTCCAATTCCATCCATTTATCTTCAAACCACATAGTTTCATTCTTCCTTATGACCAAATAAAACTGTTGGATACATACATATATATATATATATATATATATATATATCATATTTTCTTAATCTATTCATCAGCTGTAGGGCATTTGGATTATTTCCATAGCTTGGTTATTGTGAACGTGCTGCAATAAACATCAATGTGTAAGTGTCTCTAATGTATCCTGACTTACATTCCTTCAGGTAGATGCCCTGGAGTGGTATCACTAGATCATATGGCAGTTGTATTTTTAGTTTTTTTAAGGAATCTCCATATTGCTTTCCATAATGTTTGTACTAATTTGCATTCCCATCAAAAATGTGTAGGGGTTTCTGTTTTGTCACATTTTTTGCCAACATTTGTTGTTTTTACTCTTGAAGATGGCCATTCTAACTGAGGTAAGATGGAATTGTGGTATAGTTTTGATTTACATCTCTTTTATGGCCTGGGAAGTTGAACACTTCTTCATGTATTTATTGGCCATTTGTATCTCTTCCTTTGACAATTTCCTATTCAATTCATGTGCCCATTTCTTTATTGGGTTATTGATTCTTTGGGAGTTGAGTTTTTTTAGAGCTCCCTATATATTCTGGATATTAGTCCCTTATGAGATAAATAGCTGGAAAGATTTTTTCCCACCTAATGACTGTTTCTTTTGCAGTGCAGAAGCTTTTTAGTTTGATGTAGTCCCAATTGTTCATCTTTTCTCTTAATTGCTGCACCACTGGAGTTCTATTTAGGAAGTTGTTGCCTATGCCTATATGTTTCAGTGTATTTCCCACTCTTTTGTATAGTTGTTTCAAAATTTTAGGTCTTATATTAAGGTCTTTGATTCACTATAAGTTGATGTTGGTGCAGGTGAAAGACAGGGGTATAGTTTCCATCTTCTAAATGTGGATACCCTGTTTTCCCAGCAACATTTGTTAAAGAGGCTATTTTTTCTACATCATGAGTGCGATAAACTTTTTTTTGTAGATTTTGCTTTTAGCACTTTTGTTAGTTGTATTTATGTGAATGTCAACAGTACACTTTGATTCCTGGACACTTGACACCCTGTTCTATAGTAATCTTCAGGCCACTGAAGGAACATCAGAATTCATTGTCTGAAATAGTTATATCATTTTAGCTGATATAACTATTAAATTAGTTCTGTGAAGAAGCTATCTTGCCTTTTTTGGTGTGTCCCCACATAGCAGGGGGAGAGAGAGAGAGGAGAAAGAAGAGGAGAGAGGGGAAGGGGAGAGACCAAAGGGAGGGGAGAGGGAAGAGAGGAAAGAGGAGAGAGGAGAAAGAAAAGAAGGCAAGATTTCTGGTCTTTCCTGATAAGGGTCTGTCACTAATCCCATCATGGAAGAACCTACCTTTATGATTTAAGTTAACCCTAATTACTTTCCAGAGGCCCCATCTCCATATAGCACATTGAGGGGGTGTAGAGTACCAACATATGAATTTCAAGGTGGGCACAGACATTAAGACCAAAACACTCCCCTTCTCCCTCAGGTCACTACAGCTTTAACCCAAGTACTCACCCTTCTAATTAGGGTGAACTTTGTGACTTTCAAAGTAGGATAAGACTGTGCATTGGGATACTTTCTTGTAAACCCAGCACTTAAGAGTCTGAGGCAGAAGGATTATGAGTTTGAGGTCAGCCTGGGCTATGTACTAAGACCCTATCTAAAAAAAAGAGAGGGATAAAATTTCATTGATGTCTAATTGAGCTTTTAAAAAAATCTGATTTGTAGGTAAGGAACAAAATGAAGCAAAGAAAAAAGAACAAGTGGAAAGAAAGTAGTTGGAAAGTTTAATGTCAAATTAAATCAACCACTAAGTGTGATTTGTCTGTGGGTACTGATGGAGGCATGCAGTGTGTGCTGGGATTTAAGAATTCATCTCAGTGATGTGAATGGTGTTCTTTATGGTTTAGAACTCATGTATTATGAATTTTGAGTCCCTGTCTTGAATAAGAATGGAGAGATGGAGCTTCTGAATGCAGAGGTCTTAGAAGCATTAAGAGCCACCTCTTTGGTACCCATTTCAGTCCCTATCCACATTCCTTGACCAGGGCACCCATGTAAAAACTGACAACAGGCTTGTTACACATCTATCTGTTTATTTTCTCTGGTGAGTCAGAAATGAATCAATACCCTTGCAAGAAGTTAAGAAGACTGGTTTTACAGAGAGCTGTTTTGTAGGTAAATACAAGTATGATAACTTGAGTATTTGAAAATACTTTTAAGTAAGTATATGATAAGATTTTTATGGCTGAAAAGTTATTTTAAGATTTTTTTTAAAAAAACCAATCCCACTAGTTGATATTTTAAAAAAAATGTAACTAGTTTTAAGTCTGAATAATCTTATTTGCACATGTTAAAAATTAAACATTACAAAAAACATACAGTGAAAAATGAATTTCATTTCTATCTGACATCCTTAGTTCCTCTGTATCCCTTCTTCTCCTCAGAAGCAGTCACTACTAATTTCTTGCTAGTGCCCTTCCAGAGATACTTTCTACACAATCAACTGAAAAATTATTTATGTAGACCCCTCTAAGAAAAGCAAATTAGGAGCATGATACATAATATATCTTGGTAGTTATTACTTTTATCTTTAACTTAACCATATTTTGTTTGTTGGAGGTTGTTCCATATCAGCACAAAGTGCTTTATCCCAATCTTTTTAATGGTTGGGTAATGAGAATATACCCTAATTTATTAAAGTGGTTTTCTACTAATAGGTAATTATGTTATTGCTAGTCTTTTAAAAAGCAAACTACACTGCACAAAAAAGCCTGGTGTGTATTTGTAAATTTTTACACATCTATTTGCAGTGTATCTATAGACTGAATAATAGCTTGAAGAGAAATATGGGGTTGTACTGATTAAAACATGTGGATATTTTGGGTTTGACTACCTACTAGCCACCTTTCACTTTTTAGTCATAAATAAGTGGCTTTCACTAAAGCCACTTAAAGAAATTTTATGACTATTAGAGTTAACATAAGTATAGCATTCTGACATCTATGTATAATATAGTCTACATAAATGATCTTATTAGGATCATTTCATAGAAGTCAGGACCTTCTCTTTTAGAAGAAACACAAATGGCATTATGGGAGAGTAGATGGGTTTTTTCCCCCCCAGCCTTGATGAAGAACTCTAAGCTTGTTACAAGTATTGACATATTCATGCTTCATTTCAGCTCAAAGGAAATGTTTAGTAAGATAAATTGAGAGTAGACGTTCCTGTCTGTAGGTAGAAGTGAGACTGAATTTAGTGTCATTTTCCCCCAAAGTTAGCTTTAAAGTCATCATAAAGGCCTTAAGCCCTTATCTATGACATGCAGGAATTAGATTAGATGAGCCCTAAGGTAATTTCAGGCTTTAACAATTATGTCCATGCTTATTCTATTCTCAAAATAAGACCTGATTTATATTGTTTAGATAATTGTGGGGGCCTGAGTCATCTAAAAGTGTGCTTCTGCATATGTGTTCCTTCTGCATGGAATTACTTCTCTCGCTGTCTGCTTGTTGACTGGAGCACTGGATCATTCTACAGAGTCTGCTCTGACTGGCTTTATCTATGAGGTTTCCCCAAGTGCCCCAGCTGGGTTAGGCCCTCTCTCCCTTTGAGCTGTCTTCGCCCCTGCACTCAATGATAAGAACTTTGAAATATTAACTGATAATTTTTATCTTTTACCCCCAGATTCAGCCTTGGTGTTTGCTTTTGATGCATCAAGGAAGAGAGATGACATGGTTTTTTTCTTGGATTGTGTATTTCAAAAGTCAAGACCGCAGGAAATGAAAGACGTGTGCTTAGATAAAGCAAACACTGGGAGAAGTCACTCTCACTAAAACTTTTATGCTGCAAGTGAGAGCATTTTCCAGATGGAAATAAACAAGGTATGAGTAGACAGTTACGTGCCTAAAAAAGTAGTGAGGCTTTTTTCCTTGTCCTTTCCCCAGCTCAGCACAGGGAGAAGGAGAATGACAGAGCTTGCTAAGAAGTGTATGGGATTTGAGTGCCCAGGGAACTCAGGGTTTGTTTCCTGAGTAGAGTCCAGGGAGTGGGGAAGAATCCAGAGAAGAAATAATGGCACAGGACATCCAGCTAGATAGACTCGAGGAGGACTGCAGAAGTGCCTCAGAGCCCGGCAGGCATGGGAGAAGATGATGATGTTTTTGTACTGGAGAGGAGCAAGAAAGTAAGGAACTGAGGATGATTCTGCTGTGAGGAGCCTATTGTGATGTGGGGCAGCAGAATGATCCCATGTACCTGAAAGGAACAAGGGACTTCGCTTAAAGAGAATTGAGCCCCAAAATACTTCTGATAGGAAACATGGACCAGCTACTGAAGACCAGGTAGAGAACAGCTCAGCACTTAATCTTCATCACTCCCAGCCTCCTCACTCCTCCAAAAGATGAAGGAATCTCAAATCAGCAGATTAAGTTTGTACAGCCTAGGAAAATAGGAGCTTCATATAGAAGTTAAATTAGCTTGTTATTACAAACTTAAACAAATATGCCTATTCCCTCTAAAACTTCTCTACTACACTATACATGTTTGATTTTTTTTGCTTTCTTCTCTGGGTCACAATCACTTTGAGGCAACACATGAAGTCATTATTTTTCTTTTGTATTTGTTCCCATACCTTGCAAGTGTTAATAGAGAGGAGGCCTGCAGCAAGCTTTTGGAATAGTTAGACATTTATTGATTGGCTGTTCTGTGCCACAGTCTGCCTTAGGAGATCTTATAGCCCTATGAACTAGGCATTATTACTTCCATTTTGCAGTTGAGTAAAGCAAGGCCCAGGGAATCATACAACCCTTATGTGGGCAGCAGGAGACAAATGTGTTAGTCACACTCTTAGCCCTCTGACACAAGACTGCCTTTCTAGGGAAGGAGATTCTCTACTCTTACTGTCTGAATACAGTTGTGCAATAAGAAGGAATTAGTTTTTAAATAGATGTTAGTAAATTTATATATATGTATAGGTATATATATATGTATGTATGTATTGCTCTGTTAGTTTCAGGTAAGGGGTCTGCTCGTTTTACTTTCATTATTAATTAGAAATTTTCAAAAAGTACCCAGTACAACATGACTACGATTCTACAATTCTAATAATAGTTTGGACAAAGTCTCCATATACTACTGCCTTACTTATCAATAAGGAAATATACGATGTTTGTAGAAGATTTGTAAAATAAGGTAATATTTGTAAATAGGATAATGAAGATGTTAAGATCACTTATAATTCCACTTTCTACAGATATCCACTATTAACCTTCAATCTGATGTTAGAAACATTAGAAAATTGGCACCAGCACTTTTTCTCTATGTCATTTATATCTGAAGTGTTCTGCAACAGCACAGGATGTTTAGTGTGCATGGAACCAAGAGCCATCTGTTTAGATTATAAGTGCTAAGTGGGAGAGGAAACTTATAGTTAGGACTTAACAGGTATATTGAAATATTCAATATTCAAATTGTTGCTTTACGTACTCTTCCAAAAAACTTTCAAAGATTCAAGGAAAGTAAAAATGTTCACATAATGCAGCAAGACTATTATGCCTACGGTAATCTTTAATTGCAACTTGAATCCAAAAGGACAATAAAAGTAATGCGAAGCATAGTTTATAATGAATGGCTCAACAACCCTAGGGAGAAGAGCAACAGTACGTCCAGGAGGGTTCAGCCCACCCGGCCTCAGTGTATCATCCAGACACACAGACAGGGATTTATCACTTCATCTGTTTTCTTGGACTAAATTACTAGGACTAAAGAGAGAGAAGTCAGCCTCAGGGAACAGGTTCTGCCTTGGAGGTGGGGGGTGGGGTGGGGGGTGGGTGGAGGGGAAAGAGGTAGTAGGAGGAATATGGTGCAAACAATGTATACACATGTACATAAATACAAAAATGATACCTGTTGAAACTGTTCCAGGAATCAGGGGAGGGGGAATGAGGAAGAGAAGTGTGTGGGGGGGTTGGAATTCAAGTATGATATTTTTGATACATTGTAAGAACCTTTATAAATGTTACAATGTAAAAAAAAGTCATCCACAGGGCACAGACTGCAAGTGCAGCAAGATACTCCCTCCCCTCCCCAGTGGTGCTGACACACTGAGCTCAGACTAGGGACCGAATTTAGAACTCGATTTATACTTCAAACCTTTTGTCTATTACAGGTCACTTAAAGAAAATGCCATCTTCTACCAGGACATTAGAATCTTCTTAATGTGGAAACCATTGTAGAATTGTTTCAGCTTGTTTCCATGGTGTTTCAGAAAGTAGAGGCCTGGAGGGCACATTAAATTGACTTGATGTTTTTAGGTTTTTTGACAAGTGGGGACTAATCTCATTTCCATGTCAGTGTACCCTGTCAGCTGCTGCAGATTAAAATATAATTATCCCTTCCCTTCAATTGGCCATGTAATAAAGCAATCATCCCAAAGCTATGGCTTGGTGGTTCAGAGCACAGACTTGGAGCCAGGCTGCCTGCATTTGAATCCTGATTCTGCTGTTTATAGGCTGTGAGACTTGGAGCAAGATCCTGAAGATCTTTATGCCTGGTTTTCCTTATTTCTACCTATCTTATGGAGTTTTAATAAGTATTAAATGAGTGAAAATGTGTAAAGCACTTAGAACAATGTATGTATCATGCTACATAGTAAGAACTGTAAAAATGTTAAATAAAACAATATAATTAGACTTCATTGATGATTGCTGGCAAGCCAGAAGTAAAACAAGTAGCTGGGAGTGGGATAATGACATATGGCTGAGTTGGACATCTCATAATAGTATTAAAAACTGCCAGTGCTTTTATGACAGAGTGGATGGGTGACTAAGTGAGAAACAGGCAGGTCAGGGATGAACACCACTGGGTTGTTTCAATAGGCAAAGTCTGTTGGGACTGGACAGGGGACGAATATGGAAAACTGGATTACTTTAGGAAAAGGGGATTGGGACTTCTCAGATTATTTTCCTGGGTTGCAGGGTACATTAGAAGAGATACAATGAGACCAAGGAACAGTCTGGAGCTGCCAGAGTTCATCCTTCTTGCTACACAGAATTTGAATTTTCACTGCTTTTTATCAGTTACCATTTGTTGGTTACAAGCAAAGAAACAACTTCTGACTAACTGGATCAGAGAAGTAATTCTTTGGAAGAGGGGAAGCTCAAGGAACCAAAGGAAAGAAATTTAGAAGACTTGAAAGCAAGGCCACAAGGAAGCTGGGAAGCAAGGACTGCTGGTCCAAGTTTATATTATATGCAGAAAGAAACCTGATTGGTCCAGTATGCAGTGCCTAGTCCTTGGCTTGAGGAGGCAGGGCATTCTGATCAGCAATCACACCAGACTGTCTCTAAAGGAGGAGTTCATCTCAAGAAAAGTTAGAGTGCTATTAACAGATGGAAGAAAGAAGCAGAGTGGACAAAGACAGCAAATGTCCACCTCATCACTCTATGTTGCCTCAAGCAAATGATGAGGATGGCAAAAGGTAAAAGGAGATAAGGAGGCCATAGAAACTTTGATTTTTAATCTGGGTATCCCATCCCAGCCACCTTTTCCTCTGACCTTAAAACTAGACTCTGAATCCTAAACTTACACCAGAAGGAATCTGAAGGCTCTAATGGAGTCTTTTGATCCTAACATGGTCTGATTTGTTTTTTTAAAAATCACAGCTTAAAACATTATATGGATTTTTATCTGGATAGTTATTCTATCAGATACTTATTGGGTGTCAACTATCTATCAACAAAAGCAAAATAAAGAGAAAAGCAAAACCTGAAGCCAAACTAGAGCAAAACAAAACAAAAGCCCTCCAGCCCCCACACCAGTCAAACAACAACAAAAACCTTCAACCTTATCCTCTGCTTTTCAGAAATTTATAGTCAGAGAAGCAAGACAGCTACATAAACAAATAAATTACATGATGACAAGGGAGTGTGGAAATAGTATAATGAAGCACACAAACAAAAAAGGTACAGCGAACTCTGCCTGCAGGACTCAGTAGAGGTGGCATTTAACTAGTTCTTGAAAAATGAATGAGCATTTATAATTTTAAATTGAGACATTTATTATAAAACAAAGTTGTGACCACCCAAATTATAAGCATTCTTCACACTACTGTCAGCTGCACCAATTTCATCCACTGCCAGCATAAATATTATTCTTCTGTCTCCCAGGGCTTAAAAGTGAGGTTGTAAATAATGCCTTGTAAGTAAAAAGTGAGCAATAAATAAATTGTCAAATTCCTAAATTAAAACAATTTGTAAACAAGGCCCCAATCATAATAACTAGTTTCATAAATTTAACGAGGTGTGAAATGTGCTAGGTCCCTCCAGTACTTGTCAAACTCAGCTGCTGTGACTCATGGGCTGGTCAGCTTGGAAGGTCTCAGCCTGGTCAGCTTGGAAGGTCTCAGCCTGGATTGGGCAGAGGTCTTGGGTCAGCTATTGACTTTTTAGTGCAGGGGCTAGTAATGAATTTAACATTTATATTTTGGCTATAATTCATTTATAATGTGTCTTTGTGTAACCAATGTATCTGCATTTCAAGCTTCTCTAGAAACTATAAAGCAGAATAAAGAAAAGAATAATAACAGAACATTCAATAATAATAAAACATCACTTTTTAGACCAAGGTGGGAAAGCAAAGAAGAAATGAATGAATGAATAGACAAACAAAAAAAGCTCTAAAAATCCATTAATGAGTTGCATTATCTAATTTGAGTTAATGAAAACTGTGCATAGCCCCATAAATGATTCATTTGACACCATTCTTATGCCTCAGATAAAGCAGGAGTTAGAAGACCTGGGTTTAGTCTTACTCTACATAAAATACTGCTACACCCTAGGTGTAGTTGAAATTTGATGTCACTTCTAAATGAAATGGTTAGTTATCAATTTACCTTATAGTATTACTACTTAAATCAACAAAACCCATATAGTATGTGAGATATTGGTATAGACATATTTGCTTGTGTTTTGCCTGTCATTTTAGTAAACATTCCTACTATCTATTTTGGTTAAAATCTGAGTCTGGATTTCAAGCTTCTGTAGAAACTATAAAGGAGAATAAAGAAAAGAATAATAACAAAACATTCCAAATAAGTTGGAATAAGAAAAATTTAATCACAAAATAAGCCAATAAAGCCTCACCAATTAGGAGACTAGTATCAACTGGTAAAATTTTTGTCAGAAATTATTATAATGAGGGTATATTTTCCTGTGGCAAATGGATATTCTAAAGTGTCCAGAAATTATATATATATATATATATATATATATATATGAATTGTATGAGTCTCCATCAACTACCATAGATTACTTTTTAGACCAAGGTGGGAAGGCAAAAACAACTCTAAAATATTTTGATGGGGAGTGATGGATTCTAGGTTATCTAAGGCTTTCTTATTTGTAGGAACATAGAACAACTTGCTCTTGAGTTACATGGTTAGCTTTCATATAACTGCCATAATAGATAGTATTACCTATGTGTTGATGGAAAGAAATGCTCTAGCATAACCTTTAAAAAATGTATTAGCATTTAATAGTTGTACTGGGAATATATTGTGATATTTACATATGTGCTCTCAATGTATCTTAGATTCACCCCCTCTATTGTTCTCCCTTTTCCCCTCTCCCCCATTTATTAGAATAATTTCAACAGATTTCATTTTTCTGTTTTCATATATGAATACAAAAAAATACACCATATTCACCCTTTCCTTATGCCCACCCACCTCCCACTGGTACCCATCCCTGGAAAAGATCTATTTTCCCCTCCTGCCCTTCATTTTTTTAAGTGCCTATTGCTACATACTTCAGGCTTATATATATCATCTAGCATAACGTTTTTAGCATAACATTTTGATAAATTCAATTTATGTATTGGATTATTTTATCATCAGAGGTTTTATTTACATTTTCCTAGAATATATAATTGTATAAAACATAAGGAAGCCAAGAGTGTATGTGCATTTATTTTTTTACTTTTTAAAAAAAATATAAAATGGGTGAGTTTACTGAGATAGAAAAGAGTAAAATGGGAGAGTATAGCCCCCAGAGAGTGCCCTATTTTTCACTTATTCCACTGAACACATGGAAAGAGCATTCTTCTCAGGTCAATTAAAAAAATTTTTATTTTTTTTATTATCATATTATTATACTGGGGGTACATTGTGACATTTACGTAAGTACTTACAATATGTATTAGTTAAATTCACTCCTCCATCATTCTCCTTTGCCCCCCAATTCTTAGAATAGTTTCAACAGATCTCATCTTTCCATTTTTGTACATGAGTACATAATATTTTCACCATATTCACACTCCTACACCCTTTCCTTATATCCTTTCTCCTATCACAGGTACCAATCCCCAGGCAAGACCTGTTTAACCTTCCTCAGGCCAAGTTTGAACTTCAGCTTAATTATTTCATTTTTTTAGAATTCTACATTTTCTTCATCTATTTTCATTGATTGCTATTCATCCTTAGTCCTGAAAACTTTCTGTGTACCAGAAGTACATGAAAGAGAAAAGGCTCAGAGACAGCGGCATGGAGAAAGAGAGATAAATCATAACAACTCAGCTAAATGGCTCCTGAAATGTAATTTGAGGATGTGCATTCTAAATTATTTTTTCTCTGTCCAGATGATAAAATAATAAGAAATCAATCAATCACTCAATCAAACTCAATCAATGAGAATGGAGCAAAGTTCATCTGAGTTGTGATGGATGATACAAATGAATTAGTGACTGATTTGGAGAGATTCAGAGAAGTAGCTGTAACTATGGCAAATCAGGCTAGCTTGTATATGTGGCTGACAGGATACGGCAAATGGACACATACTCTATCCAATAGCCTCTGAGTGCCTGTGAAGTTTAGCAGGATGCTGTCTTAGACCTGATGGATTGAAACAAGTTTTTCTGAAATCATTTTCCCAGTCCTGTAATTTTTATAACATATCAAGCCTAGAATGCACTTGCGTATGTGAATGCATCTGCATGGGAAGCAGCTCCCATCAGTGCCTCCATGGCACTGTGCTTGGGAATTGGGGAAAAAAAATTTTTGGTTGCTAACTGGGGATAAAAAACCACAAGTAATAATTATAAGGGTTTCTTGTTGGAGGGCACCTTCTCTAAATGGCTAAAGTATTCAACTCTATAAGGTAACCTAGTTTAAACCTACTTTAAAAAATCTTTGACAGGTGGTGTTAGCAATGCATATCCACTTCATGTTTTAGTCATGTAATATCTGTGCACAGTTCAAAAATAAAGCCAAGCTACAGATGATCACTACTATGACTGCTATTGGGACCTCATCATCCTCTAGAGACAAATTCCTTCTCATGTCAGTTAACCCTCAACGTCCATCTAAGCCTCTGCTCTTTCTCTTTTTCCTCTCCAGACAATGGCTACCAACCTGCTCTTTTTCCTGTATGTTAAAAATTGACACCTCAGCAAGGTGATTGCCAAGCAGAAGAGGAAGATTTTATAAATGTATCCTGGAGGATGGCAAACTCAGACTTCTAGCAGATTCAAGTAAGCAAAGCTCACACAGCCTTTGAAGCCCTGAATTCCTTCTTGGATCCTGAAGTTTTGATTAGAATGCAGGAAAATATTAGTGTACAAATTCACTAAGGATTTATTTACTCTAGAAAGGTTTTATATCAGAAAATATAACTATAGAATGCTTCATTTTCTATTATATCCATTTTCCCTTCATTTCATTATTGTTAGGAAACTGCCTGTTCTTGTCAATCTCCCTTTAGTCTTATGTTTCTGATGTTTTACTCCCCCCTTCTTATGATCTTCTTCCCCAACAAGCTGGGGCAAACAGTAGATTTGCTTGCTGTAGGTGTCCTCTTCCCACTCATACCCTGTTCTGGCCTTCTTATACAGCAGATTGGTGGAGTTACCAGGATACCAAGGGTGACTACAGTACTCTGGTGGATTGAGCTAAATAATCACAGCCAACTGTTTGCAGGGGTTTATTTCATTTTCATACTATGCCAACATCAGCTAATCGACAGTCAGATGCCTTTAGTTAGCATCTTTTGCAATGCAAGTAGTTCAAAAGTCTTCCTTTGCTCAAGGAATATAATGCCCAGGCCTGGATAAACAGGTTTCCCTTTTGCACTCTGAAGGATGTCTGTGACTCTCAAAGGAGCAGGTGAACACTTGGGTGCTTTTTTTTTTTTAAAAAAAAAAAAAAACACAGAATAGAACAACACTGTTTTGGAAACCATAGGAAAGAAAGCACAGGTATAATTTTTAAAGTTTGTTAACTTTAAAATTGTTTACACTGTCTTGTAGACAATTTGGTTCTGTCTATTAAGATTTTAAATGCACATCCTCCACATATTCTTGGCCAAAGAATTTTTCTTCTAAGACTGTACATCAGCATGTGTTCAGTGAAGATTGTTTTAGTTAAATAAGTTATCATACATCATAAAAGAGATTCTTTTAACAGTTGGTAAAAGGCTAAGGTATATGTACCAATTTTGAAAATTTCTAAGAAATTATATAGCAAAGAAGGAGAAGACCAATACTGACATTTGTGTTAAAACAAAGGCTGTAGGTATGCATGTGTATGTTTGCATCTGTGTAGCTAATCTTTTTTTTTTTTTCTTTTATTATTCATATGTGCATACAAGGCTTGGTTCATTTCTCCCCCCTGCCCCCACCCCCTCCCTTACCACCCACTCCACCCCCTCCCGCTCCCCCCCTCAATACCCAGCAGAAACTATTTTGCCCTTATCTCTAATTTTGTTGTAGAGAGAGTATAAGCAATAATAGGAAGGAACAAGGGGTTTTGCTGGTTGAGATAAGGATAGCTATACAGGGCATTGACTCACATTGATTTCCTGTGCGTGGGTGTTACCTTCTAGGTTAATTCTTTTTGATCTAACCTTTTCTCAAGTTCCTGGTCCCCTTTTCCTATTGGCCTCAGTTGCTTTAAGGTATCTGCTTTAGTTTCTCTGCATTAAGGGCAACAAATGCTAGCTAGTTTTTTAGGTGTCTTACCTATCCTCACCCCTCCCTTGTGTGCTCTCGCTTTTATCATGTGCTCATAGTCCAATCCCCTTGTTGTGTTTGCCCTTGATCTAATGTCCACATATGAGGGAGAACATACGATTTTTGGTCTTTTGAGCCAGGCTAACCTCACTCAGAATGATGTTCTCCAATTCCATCCATTTACCAGCGAATGACAACATTTCGTTCTTCTTCATGGCTGCATAAAATTCCATTGTGTATAGATACCACATTTTCTTAATCCATTCGTCAGTGCTGGGACATCTTGGCTGTTTCCATAACTTGGCTATTGTGAATAGTGCCGCAATAAACATGGATGTGCAGGTGCCTCTGGAGTAACAGTCTTTTGGGTATATCCCCAAGAGTGGTATTGCTGGATCAAATGGTAGATCGATGTCCATCTTTTTAAGTAGCCTCCAAATTTTTTTCCAGAGTGGTTGTACTAGTCTACATTCCCACCAACAGTGTAAAAGGGTTCCTTTTTCCCCGCATCCTCGCCAACACCTGTTGTTGGTGGTGTTGCTGATGATGGCTATTCTAACAGGGGTGAGGTGCAATCTTAGTGTGGTTTTAATTTGCATTTCCTTTATTGCTAGAGATGGTGAGCATTTTTTCATGTGTTTTCTGGCCATTTGAATTTCTTCTTTTGAGAAAGTTCTGTTTAGTTCACATGCCCATTTCTTTATTGGTTCATTAGTTTTGGGAGAATTTAGTTTTTTAAGTTCCCTGTATATTCTGGTTATCAGTCCTTTGTCTGATGTATAATTGGCAAATCTTGACCTACTGTTAGCAGCAGTTGCCTCTGATGAAGAGAACTAGGTAGTTAAGGGAGAAAGGTCAAAGGAGTCTCACTTCTCACACATGCCTTTTTGTAAAGTTTAAAATATTTGTACATATAATTCCTACTGAAATAAGTAAGCAAATATAAATAAATACAAATGTTAATTTTTCCTGTTCTTTCTAGATTTCTTCTTATTTTTTGCTTTCCATACAAACCATTTTGTTTCTGGCCCCTGTGGACTAGCTGCTTGATACTTAGCAAATTATTTAGTGTTGCCAAGACGTACTTTTTTCCTCCTGTAGAAGAAGTTAATACATCTCGAGAGCTATTGTAGGATTAAATATTAAGGTCTTTTGTACAATGCCCAGGCCTTAATCCTTACTGAGGTGTTGACGAGAGCTAATTCCCTTCCCCTTTCCAACTTCAGGAGGCAATGGTGGTGTCTCTATCACTTCCAAACCTTTTTCTTTGCCTTCTTTGTGAACTTCCCTCCCATTGCCTACTGAAGGTTTTATGGTTTACTAGGTTAGAACAAACAGATTAAAAAAAACCCAAGAAAACGACAAAATGATTCCATAGAGTACATAAATAAAAATCTCCTCATCAGTGTTGTGATTCAAAACAGGTCTCCATGAGGGCATGCAGGCTGGGGTTAGAGCAGGTGGGGCTGGTTCCCATTGAGCTCAGCATCCTCCCCTGGGCCTCAAAGCCTCACACTTCTTAGTGGCTGTGACTCTTGGGCCCCTCTGGGGTTCTCTTAGTTCTGGCAGCTGCTCAGAACTAAGAGAACCAAACAGCTACTCTGCTACCCAGAGTCTTTTCCCTTAGTCTCCTGGGGCTTTTACTTTCTAGAAGAGGAGTTTTTTTGTTTTTTTTTTTTTTCATTGTTTTTCTTTTCAAATATGTATTTAAAAAATCATTATTGTTTTGGTGGGAAGAAGAAGGTACTTCTTAAATAAAGGACTCTGGGGAATTTAAGTGGCAATGTAGTGTGTGTATTTGTGTGTATGTGTGTGTGTAATGTTCATGTATGTGTTTCTTTTTGAAGATCAGATGAGAATGGGAAGCAACTGAACTGTTTTGGTTCCCCTGTGGCCTTCTCTAGTGTTCCATAGCACATGATGTGTAGTTTTACACACAACAAAGTCACATGCTGCTGAAGCCTGAGGCCATGGCCTGAAATCCATAAAAGGGGACTACATTCTTTTGAGTTCTGGCGAAAGAACAGATAATCATCTAGTATTCCTAGCTTTCAGATTTGTTTGGTGTACAGGTACCCAGGTACATCTTGGTGAGGATGGACATGTCTGTGAATAGCAGAGGGAACAGGGCCTTGTACCTGTCTCCATTACCACTCACCACATCGAATGTCAGTATCAGTTTGTAGCGTAGGTTTGGGGTGAAAGGTGCTGGATCTAGAACTAGATAGACACAGGTTTGAAAGTCAGCCTTGCTACATTTTAGTTGAGTATCCCTGGGCAAATTACTGAATTTTCTAAAGGCTTAGTTTCTTCATTTGTGATGCAGGGATGAAAATGGAACCTGAATATTTGGGGCTGGCATGTTCTCCCATTTGGAGAAACAGGACATTCCACACAAGGACCCACAGAATGTAAGTAAGACAGTGGAGCAGTGTAGGGGAGGGAGTGTTTTGTGTGTTCATGGGAGCTTGGTGAGGAAGCCAGTCTGATTGGAAAATAAGGTCCAGGTGGTAGGGTCTGGTCAGATTTTGAAGAACCTTAAAAGTATTGTGAAAGAGGTCAGATTTAAAGACCATGGAGAGCCAGGCACCGGTGGCTCACACCTTTAATCCTAGCTTATCAGGAGGCAGAGATCAGAAGGACTGCAGTTCTAAGCCAGATCAGCAAATAGTTTTGTGAGACCCTATCTTGAAAATGTCCAACACAAAGAATGGCTGGTGGAGTGGCCGAAGTGACAGAATGCTTGCCTAGCAAGTGTGAGACCCTGAATTCAAACTCCAGTGCCACCAAAAAAAAAAAAAAAAAAAAAAGAAAAAAGAAAGAGAAAAAGGCCATAGGGAGCACTACATTTTTGGTTAAAGTATGATTCTAGAGACACAAGTTTGATACTGTCACTTGGGCAGTTGTTGGTAGTATAGGTTTGGAAAGTATAAAAGAGTACTTATGGGACCCTTGAGAATCTAGGTGGGAGATGATAAAATGAAAGAGATAGTGGAAATGGAAAAGAGGAAGAAAATATATTTCAAAAGAATAATCAAGAAAGTAATTATTTAGATTTCATGGATTGAGAAAAGAAATTACTCAAAGTTGGGTCCAAGGATTTTAGCCAGGATGACCAAGCTAAACAAGTTTGTCTGTATCCTCGACTCCATTTTCTACAAAGACCAGAGTTTGAGCTGTTTGTTCTAACAGAACCTATTCCTGGTTGGCAAACTTGAAATTTTCAAGTTTCAGTGCTCTTGTATTAAAGGTGTGTCTTATTTCCCTTAAGGAAAAACAATATTTGTAAGAAAGTTGGTTGGTTCCTCGCACCTGCCTTTTGATTGTTGTTGACTTTACCACTTAGTTATCTCATTGTTAAATATACAGAGAAAGATCCCCGGAGCCCATTAGTCTCCACAGGTGGGAATGAGTTTAATCTTTGGGAGAAAACAAAATTGCTTACCTGGCATGTTTGTTCTCTGACTAATAATGTAGTCATGTTGATCCACCCTCTATACTCTGAGTTCCCAAAGGTTTTGGCATTAAGAAAAGGGGCATTAGGAATGGTTTGATTCACATATATGACTAAGGAAGCCAGTTGGAGGACTTTGGTAATACTAGGAGACCGGTAAATTTAAAAGGGTTCTAGGCACAGACGACTACAGATCTTTTATGATATAGTAACTTTTTTTTTCTGGTCTGAGTGACTTTATTGCATTATTGCCATAGTCCCTTCTTCCTGAGAGAGGCTAAAAAGAAAATATACTGCAAGAAGACTCTACTGCAAGCTTTCCTAATGCCAGCAAACATTTATGTAGTAAAAATGTTACTGTTGCTATTGAATCCTCACAGTAATCCTACAAGGTAGATAAAATGATCATTTCCATTTGCAGATAAAGATACAGAGAGGTAATGTGAGCTGAGTATTGAACTCTGGCCATCTGACTTTAAATCCTGACTTTTTCTCACTCTGCTATGAAGAGCTTAGACAAGAAGTCAGGCTCAGAGAAGCTGCCAACTTGTTTACATGTTTTATTTTTCAGTTATGTGACATTGATTCTTTATAGATATACTTGTTACAACAAGCAATTCAGAGGGTTGTACATTACTCTACATTGACTGTTAGTTCTTGTGAACTAATTATGCTATGTAAGTCATCCTTTCAGCCTTTTAAATTATCCAGCAAATCCAAATTTTTGTTTTGCTTCTTGCAAGATCCTGCTTGCCCTGAAAAAAGTTGTGTGTGTGTGTGTGTGTGTGTCTGTGTGTCTGTGTTCCATTTCACTCACTATATTTAGCTGTCCAGGGTGGTAACTTCTACTTGTGCGTTGAGACTTTGTCTCAAAGCCAAGGCTGTTGAGCAAGAAGAGAAGGGTGCAGTGGCTGGTTTAGGCTATAACTTGTGTCAGCCATTTTGACAAGGGCATCTTAATATAGCCACGTGGCTGTAGGAAAGGCTAGTTTGGTGTAGTTTTTTCCCCATTAAGTTTCCTTGATGAGCTTTTCTTTTGACCATGTGTAACTTTAAACTGTAGATCTTTGAAAGATGATATATTCTCTGCTTGAATCTTTGGCAACCCATCAACTTTTCTCCTCCTTTTAAATTCTGAGAAGATCCACTAGGCACCAAAGAGATATTGTTTGTTGTTTTTCTATATATAATCTCACATTCCTTGACCAGAAGGGACCTTAGTTCTTTCTACCTTTCCCCTATCTTCTTGACATGGACTTACCTAAAATATTTTCAGAAAAGTCATTATGTTATTTTTTTTTTAAGTCCTGAAGGAAAGTCCAGCTTCTCTTTATTAATTGCAGATGACACCAAGGTTGATCTAACTCTGCAGTCACCTTCCTGTTTGTTTTGGCCAATATTTAGTCAGTTAAACTGATAATGTAGACACGAGCTATTTATGAGGACAAAGATATCAGAATGGATTATGTGGCACTCAGGTCACAGTGAAAGACCTAACCTCCTTATCAGTAACTTCATCCTTTAACTAATCTCAATCCTTGAGGGTGTAATTCAAGTACATCTCCCATGAAGCTGCCCTCAGTGGAGGTGGAATAGCTTCTTGACATTTACTGAGAAAGAAACCTTTATACTGAGAGATAAAGACAAGAAAGTTTAGATTCTTAGAATAAACCATCAGAGATTCCTTTGCTAATCAAGTCATCCCAAAACCTACATTTGTTTATCAAATGAAATAATGAACAACTTAGGAAAAAGTCCAATCGTTTTAAGGATTTGGTAAAAGTTATTTTTTGGGGCTAGACACAGTGGTTCATGCCTGTAACCCTGGCTACTTCGGGGAGTCCAAAGGAGGGGAATGCTGGGCAAAAGCATGAGCCTTATCTGAAGAATAGCTAAAGTAAAAAGTGGTGGGGATGTGGCTTGCCTAGCAAGCATGGGGCCCTGTGTTTAATCTCTAGTACTGAAAATAAATCAATAAAAATAATATTAACTATTATTCCTCTTGAGAGAAATTGGTCCCAGAGCTTAAAGTCAGCTTGCCACTATCTCAGTCCTACCACACAGAAAAGGACAAAGTATTGTGAAAGAACAAGATCCTGGAATGGGAGCAAACCAAATTACTGGCCTAACCATTCCTTTTGAACCCCTGTCATTACTTTAAGAAAGACGATTCTGTCATTACCCAAACCTATGTCTGTGTAATAGCTGCAGTGTTGATTTCAGCTCATTTAACTACTTAACAAACTGCTTCCTGCTCATCCCTGGTTGACTGCATCATTCTCAGATCCTCTTGTTTGAAGACCCAGTTGAAGACTTCCATTACCATCTACTGCAGAAGGATTTGAATCCAGATTGCCTCTTCTATTTGAGTGAAGGCTATACCTGGTTGGGTCCCTCAATTACCTGCTTACATGAAATAAGGTGACAAACTCACACTAGTGTTGAACAGGGCAGTGCCCCCCACCAGAGCTGGCAAGCAGTTACAGTTCTTAGAGACTAGTGCCACCAACGGGCTCCTGCTCAGTCTTTACGCATTTATTCATGCAGATTAGTTACACAGATAATCCAAATTCTCCAGAATGTTTTTTTATTTTTAAATAGTTTCCTGTGCTTTACCACCTGACATTCTGATCTTCTAAGTTTGTTGTGGGACCCAGGAATATTTCTTAAAAGCTTTGTAGATGATTCTAGGAGCCTTTGACCCAAACAGTTGAACTTTTCCAAAGAAACGACTTATCCTGAATAAACGGTGAAGCTCTTTGAGATTTAATAGTTTGTTCACTTATCTAAAAACGATGTATGTTACAGGGTATTGGAGGGCTTTGATTTAGTTTTATTATTAGCTCTTATTGAACTGGCTGCATTGGCTACAAAGTTCATGGATAACATCCACATCTTTATTGGGATTTTGAGACAGTACAAGGTCTTCTTAAATCGCCTTCAGTTTCTGAGCTCTGGGCTGATTGACTGTGTGATCTGTAGCAGTGCCTGGTCAGCCCATTTCCTCAGGACCCTTTTGCAGGCTCAGCCTCTTCCTTGCTACAAGGCCTGGAAGTACATTGATGGCTTTAGTCTTATTTTCCTGTGCCTGGCATGAGTTCTACACACACAGATTATACTTGGCATACCAGCTGTGAATACTATCTGACATCTGTCTTGGAGCCTATTCTTTCCCTAACATGCTTGCTTCTGCCTCAGTTTACCAGCCTAACATTCCAGTTCATCACATAGATTTGCAGCCTATTCTGAGTCTTAGCTTACTACCCTTGCACTCTGACGCACTGCTGGGCTCTTGCCTCTTCCTTCCTATGGCCTGCTCCCTGTCCTCTCTTACTACTGACTGAGCCTACAGCACATGGATGGAGTGTTCTGTGTGGCTAGCTCAGGCTTGAGGACCTTGTAGCTGGGTGAGTTTGGGCTGAAGAGCTAACCACTCCTTAGTTTCTTCATTTTTCTTTCCTTAACTTTCTTATTTTGAAGAACAAGAAAATAATAGTATTTACCTCACAGAATTGTAAGAATTAAATGAGCCAACATATGAAAACTATGTAAAAAGTGTCCAATAAGTGTAAGATGCTCCCATAATAATTATTACTGGCCCAGAGCTGTGGAACCAATACCTGCTTAATTACAAATTTTACAAGAGTTGTCTGCTACCTGGAGTTGAGTTTATTGCATCCTTTGGACATTGTCCCTTGTGCTGACCAGCATGTTTCTTTATAACAATGCAATGCTAGAAATTTAAATCGTAGTTTCTTGTTTAGTCTTGGAACTAAACAAGGATAAAGATGTGGGATTTCAAATCAAATGTATTTCCATCACCTAACATGCATCAAATCAAATAAGACTACTGCCTGTAGGGAATCCTCAGTATGCTCTACTGTCCATTTGACAGAAAATGGGTGATGTAGCGCCTTTATGGAAGTGTCTATTTAATTCATTTGAATTAAGTGGGTAACTGACAGAAGAATTTTAACTACAGAGGTGAAGTAACTGTCTGAATTGCAAAGCCAAGAATGAGTCCAGGTTAATGAACACACCTTAGGAAAGGCACTACAAAAATGTGAAATAGGGGTCTTGCAAAAGATTAAGGATTATTGCCTTGAAAATATGATAGCATATAGAAGAAAGCATGATCTGCTTACAGTCATTTCCCAATGCAGCTATTCTCACCCAGAGTGCAAAAGACACCTTTCAGCTAGAGTGGCTTTTACCATTGCTTGGTGCCAGGGACCTGAAGCCTTGGCAGTCAGTTGCATACAGCTCCTTCCCTGCAGAGTGCCAGCAAGGAGAGAATTCAAGAGCATGTCTGTGCAGAAGACCAGCACGCTCAGGGTTCCTTAAGTTTTAAATAAGGTGATTCATTCTGACTTAGAATCCTACTTAGTCCATCCTTGATGATTCCAGAGGTGGAAGCCTTGTTGGTTTTATTGTTATTTAAAACAGTGTGTTAAGGAAAATGATACATCCCCATGATTGATGCTACACATTATACCACAAGAATAGTCAATTTTTTAAACCTTGTGTTTAAAATACCCTTCTATTTTATATACTATGCCCTCCTAGATTTTTAAGGGATAATTCCAGACTTCAAAGAAATATTTTTAAAAAGTACTATTTTTCAACAAGAAATATATATATATATCTTAATCATTGCCTTTTGGCAGAGGAACAACATTTTTAGACAGAAAATAAACAGATGGCTGTTTTAAGGTATAGTAAACCTAGTCTGGAGATAAACCCAAGAGTAGGAGGGTTAGTCAAAAGGGAGAAGAAATCCAGATAGGATATTCTACTACTCTGTGACCTCCAAGTATGGACTGTGGAGCAAAGCTGTCCATAATACCTAGCAGAATTCAATCCCTGTCATTTCCCAAGTGGACTGAATCAGAACCTAAGTGTTGAAAGGATTCCTATATACATTGAGGCTTTAGAGATTGGCTACTCTTGGAGACCTGAGAGGCATGGTCTGAGTAAATCTGTAATCAATGGGGCTTTCCAACTTTTGTATGTGTGAAAAACACCTGGGGAAGTTAAAAAGTCGAGTTCAGAAATCAGATCAGGACTGGAGGTGCAGCTCAAGAGGAAGAGTGCCTGCTTTTGGCAAGGGTGAAGCTCTGAGTTCAAACCCCAACACCACAAAAAAAAAAAAAAAGTCCAGAACTCAGATCAAAAAGGTTCTGATTCCACAGGCTTGTGTGGTGGTACCTTGAATATCTGTATTTCCAAATACATTTTCCAAGGCTTCAGACACACATGGATCACACTTTTACAAACCTCTGTCTCTGATACCAAGATCTGGCAAAGGAAGCCTATTCTTACTAAATGAACTCTATTGAGGCAGCAAGCCATAAAAGGCTTCCTTCCTGGGGGTAACAGAGGGCCGTGGCTGAGAAAGGATGACCGGTTGCAGGACCCCTATGCACTTATTTCTCTACCTTTATCTCTGGTTCTGGTCACACTGTTATTCGCTCTTTCTCAAAACTTTGCCAGGCTGTTTTTCTCTGTTCAGGTTTCAGAGTCAGAAAGGCTGAGTATGGATTTTACCTTGAGGCAAGCACAGTACTAGTTTTGTGACCTCGGGCAAGTGATTCACAATATCTGACACTTTGTTATCTTCTGTGTAAAATAGGTAACGTAGTGCCTGTCTTGTGGGGTTATTGCAACAATTATAAGAGAAATGGCCTGTGCAAAACATATAGCACAGTATACAGCATTTAGCAGACATTGTATACATGATCATAACCATTGTTAGTACTACTCTGGCTGAAGAACTATTTTTTTTTTTCTCTCTGGGGCTTAGTTGTTTCTTTGTAGGGTTCCTTGACAGCCTTCCCTTACTGTGACCATGCATTGCTCACACACCTGTGCTGTCATGGTACTTAAACAATTCTTTGTGTCTCTTTCCACATGTTGTTATTAATTTGTTCTCCTTCTCTCTACCAACTGTAAGAATCAAAACAAACAAAACCAAACCTGTCTGGCCCCTCCTTGTAGTTTTAGTACCTCACTCATAACAGTAGAGGTGAGGTGATTATGTGCTAGGCACTCTTCTAAACACTTTTAATGTACTAGCTCCTTGAATACTCTGAACCGCCCTTTGAGGTAGGCAGGTATCATCTCCATGTCATAGATGGGGAAATTGAAGCAGTGAAGTTAAGTAACTTGTCCAAGGTCATACCATTAAGTGTTAGACCTTAATTTGAACCCAGCAGACTGGTTCCAGAGTTGAAGGCAATAAAAGCTTAGGAATACATATTGAATTGCATAGTATCAACTTCCAGTGAGGACTTCCTGCTCCAAAAAGTAGTGTTGTGAAGATGACAAAGGAACAAATCAAATCATTGTTCAGTTTTCTGATGTCTTATTAACCTGAAACAATATCAAAACAAATCACAGATATAAAATGTTTAATGGGTTCCTTCTGAAAGGAAACCTCAAATCTGTTATGAAACTGCAAAGACAAAGTGTTTAGATTAGATTATTTCAAAAAGCAGAATTTTGTAGAACAAAGAGGAATAAATGAAGACTTCCTGACGTGGAGATTTCTCTTTTAGCTTTATTGAAATATAATATTCATACAATAAATTTCACTCATTTAAGTGTACAGTAAGATGAAATTTGGTAATTATATACAACCATAAAATCGCCACCACAACCAAGATAAGGGGATAAATTCTGTCACCTTAGAAGGTACCCTGCACTCCTTTGTATTCTGTTCTTTCCCCCTGGTTCCTGGTTCTGGGAAGCCACTGATTTGTTTTCTGTCACTATAGCTTTGCCTTTTTCAGAATATCAGCAAATGGAATCATACAATATGGAGTCAAGATTGTTTTGTTTAACAATGCTTTTTAGATTTATCTATATTATTATTTTTATTAGTAGTTTTTCTACTTTGTTGAAAAGTAGTATTTCATATTATAGATCTGCCTAGATTTATATCTATGCATTCACCTGCTGATGGGCATTTGGACTATTTCTCATTCCTGGTAATTATGAAAAAAGATGCTATGAATATTTGCATACATTTATTTCTGTTAAAATATGTTTTCATTCTCCAGGGGGGGCATATAATAGGAATATTCTTGCTGGTCATATAATAAATTTATGTTTAGCTTTACGGAATATTGCCACACTGTTTTTCAACTCAGCTGTGCTGAGTTGCCTTCCTTCAGCAGTGTGTTAGAGTTCTGGCTGCTCCTGCCCTTGACAACACTGGATGTTGTAAGTCTGTTAAACTTTAATTATTTGGTTAAATGTTTAGTGATAACTCTTGTGGTTTTAACTTGTATTTTCTTGATGACTAGTGATACTGAGCATCTTTTGCTGTGTCCATTGGTTATTTGCATAACTTCTTTGATTGCCTATTCAGATCTTATGCTCATTTAAAAATGGTTTATGTATCTTACTGAATTGTATGCATGCTTTTAAAAAAATACTTTGGGTACAAAGTCCTTTGTCAAATACACATTTTATAAATATTTTCTCATAGTCCCTGGCCTACATTTTTGTTGTCTTAATGGTGTTTTAGAGAACAAAAGTGGTAAATTTGGATTAATTTCACTTTATCTATTTTTCCTTTTTTAGTGCTTTTTGTGTCTTAAGAAATTTTTCTCTAAACCAATGTCAAAAAGACTTTCTTTAGGCTATTGGTGTAGCTCAAATGGGAGAGTACCTGCCTAGCAAGCACAATGCCTTGAGTTCAAACTTCTCTCAAAGTTTAACAGTGTCTTTTTGCATTTAGTCTACCATCTATTTCAAGTGAACCTTGTGTCTGAAACTTAAATCCTGCTAGAGTCCTGTTGCTTATGTGCCAGATGGCTCATGATGTAACCCTGTCGGTTAAACATGGCCATGTAGAAACTAGTCTATGAGAATGTGTGGGTGTGAGATCAGAAACCTTCTAAAAGTGGTCGCCGCCATTCAGTCCTTAAGTCCCAAATAAATGGTATTGTTGAAATTTAGGCTTGAGATTTTCCATGTAGAATGTGCAGAACAAATGTGAGTGGAGGGAACTCATGGCATATGAGGAAGTCAAGTAATTGTTTGAAGTCATTAAACTTTAAGGAGATAGCTATGTTCAAATCAGAGTTAACTAGACAGGTAAAGAATCACTATGGTGCCTATTTATGACTATAAGTTTCTTAGACCCTTTTCAATATTAGGCCAGTGAAAATTGTTTTGCTTGCTTTTTACTTTTCTTTCCATTTTCTGGAAGCACAGAGTTATTTTTTGAAGAGCACACATTCTTTTTCTTACTGTGGCAAACATGCTTGAACAGAGAAGGGAAAATCTTGGGAAAAATTCTGAGCCTAATGTCTTTTTTCCTAGCCTGCTTTTTGCTCAAATATTCTCTGATCCTAAGATAGCCTGAAGCTTCAACATGCTAACAAAAAAATTCTCTGCATTTAAGATGTTTTGGATTGTTAATTTTTGGTGGCAATGGATGAGTGTTCAGCACCTTGGAACTTTTGCAAAAGAAACTTAATAAGGATAAGTTTGCTGTAGTTGGAGAAGTATTTGATGAACAGCTGACCTTTCAAATGTTTACATGAGTTGAATCTCTGAACTGCTGTGAGGAAGGTCCAAGTTCTAATTCAGACTCAGACACTGAACCCCTTTGTAGAGAAAATTTTAAAAATATCTTCTGCTTCAATTTTCACTTTTTTTTAAAGGTTAACGCTATCAATTAATTGGCTAATATTTGCAAAAGTTTTGAGAGGATTGAAAAGAATTTTCTCAGGGCATTGCCTTATTGTCCCCTCGCGTGATTGTGGTTTACTAATCACCTGAAGTAAGTGGGGTTGCATAGTAGAAAGGAAATGACTCTCCAGACCCTTAACCATGGGATAGAAAAACATGTTTCTTTCACATAGAGTTTGTGAATAAAGCTTCTACTGTTTAGAAGGAAAAATGCAAAAGGAAACCCAGTTGTCTGGATTAAGTCACTTATAAATACCTTTAAAAATATTTACAGAAATCTCTACTGACTAACCAATTCTCTGAGCATATTCCATAAAAATTTCTTCTCAATTGCTTCAGGAAATTCAAGCATACATTTTTTGTCTATCGCTTCTTACATGAGGCTTGGTGTTCACAGTGCTCAGTTGTCTTTAAGAAGACGATCCACGCATGTAAAAGAACTAGGAAGGTGGGCTGGGAAAGAAAGTTGGGGCTGAGTAATCAAGAAGACTCTCTTTTCTAATCCTGGCTCCCTTCCCCCTTCTCGTGCCCTCTACCCCCGCCAGAACCTGTTTCAGCATATTATTTTTTTCCTTTCACTCAGTTACTTCATTGCTTAAGTGTCTCATTTAGATGAACTCATGTGTCCCTCATCAGCTGCCCCAGTTGGCATGGCAGTCTCACCCTAACGCTTCTGTTGTGGTTCTGGACATTATACAGGGAGCAGCAAGCCAGGACACTTCCATACCTTTACTGGAAAATGTTACTTTGAAATCATTCTAAAGCATTCATTATTTTTCTTGCAGTTGGAGTATGAAGGGAATTCTGGGGGAATCATGTGTCTTTGCCATGGACTTCATCTGTTTCCCGTGAGAAGAAGAAAGGGTTGTGTTATTATCAAACTTGGAAGACATTTGAAATGGAGAGCAGAGGTGACACGTAGGCATTTTATTTGACCTATATATTGCTCAAAAATTAAATAATAGTTTCCATCACAATGTTTAAATCAAATAGAAACAAATGAACGCCACCCCTCCAATCCCAAAGTTTATAGCATAGATCTAGAATCTCAGTTTCTTTTGAAATATGGGAAGAAATGGGATCTCTAGATTTACTTTCTTAAGTGGCAAAATTGACTGGGTTGGAGTTGCAACTGCTCCTTTGAAAGGTCTGAAAGCTCATGTCACCAGCTTGTCCCCTAGAGAGATGATCTGTAGAATTTGCAGACTGTTATTAAAAGGATGAGTGACTATCATGTTGTCTATTTTCTGTTCTAAGGAAAGGAACTATTGATAAAGAATAAAAAAGAATGATTTAAGATGAAGTATTTGGATTTCTATTCAACTGTTTATGGTTAGAAATTTACAAGGTATCCATATATGAACTAACTCACATGTACTTCTTTTGATTCTTCTAAGAGAGAGGTGTAGTGAATATGTGTTACATGTTATGTAGGCTTAAAAAGCAAATTAAATATTTTCTCAAATGGTTTAGCCATTCAAGGCATTTTAAGGGAAATCTTTGTAAATCTGAGGAATTAATGGCAAGTGAACTAATCATTTATACTTATACTTCAAGGTAGGTAAAATGACAACAGGACACCAATACCTCTTTACTGAAAAGTATGAAATAATTTGTGAAAATGACTTATTCTCAAGTATCTTTTATTTATAATTCTGCTTTTATTCCTAGACTATGCTTTCTGGTATTCATTTTTCCTTCCCATTAGCATCCAGATTTCCTTTTGGGGGAGTTATCTCTCTTCCTCAAGCGCAGTCCTAGAGTCCTGCGGGGTGGTAAATCAGCCACCTTGTACTCCTAGTAGAAAATCCCTGGATGCTCACTCTACCACTAGGTATGGGCTAAGAAATGGGTGAGTGACTTGAGCTTCGAAACCTAAAACTTCCCCAGTTACTTGAATTTTGAGCAGAGTGGTACAAAGTCAAAAAAGGCAGTTGAAGCTCATGCATTCCAGGGATACTGCCCTGATAGGAACTTCCTAGCCTTGATTCTATCCTGTTTCCCAATTATGGTTCTTCATGTTCCCTGTCAATTTTATAATATTCTGCTTTTGTTTTTTGGTAGACTAGTTTCCTGTTTCAAACAATCAAAGATCTCCTGCCCTGGTCTACTGTCTCTTGCCTAGAATACTATAATAACCTCCTCACACATCACAGAAGATAACATGTATATGTACTAATACATTTATAAATCAAATCAAGTCAGTCCTCTACTTAAAACCTCTGCTGGCATCCCCATTAACTCTGTAAATACACACATCTTCATATGCCTAGGAAGGCTTCCCTTGACCTGGTTCCCTATTCTCTTTGTGATATCATCTACTATTCTCTCCTTTGCTACATTGGTCTCCTGGCTGATCCTCTGTTGGCAAGCATAATTGAGCACATTTTCTCTGGCTCTTCCATCTGCCTCAATTACTTCCTCTCAAAGACAGCAGTTCTTGCTCATTCCCTTACTTTTACCTTTATATCTCATGTGATACTCACCTATGTTGAATATCATCTATCTGATATTCTCACCACAGGCATTTCCCACCTATTCCCCAGCTTATTTTAAATTTTATTTTATAAAATCTTGTCACTATATAAAATACCCTATTGTTTTTTTTCCCCCAGTGTTGGTGGATAAGTCCAGGGCCTCACACATGCTAGGGAAGTGCTCTCCCACTGAACTCTATACCTCCAGCCCTTTCTTGCTGATTTTTAAAAGACTGCTTATCTATGCCTACTGCAACATAATCTTCAAAAGGACATATACTGTTCACTTTTATATCTCTAGCATATAGAATAACATTTGGCTCATGAATTTGCTGAACATATAATGTGGCCCTTGGGAAAGAATTATGTTTTGACTTGTATCCTTACAGTGTAGCACGGTGCATAGCAAAAATAGGAAGATATGAATTTTTTCTTTTGTTATCTGTAGCTGCTATGACTATTACAAAAGACAGAGACATCAGAATTTAATCCTTTCATGGTTTCATTCTGATTAAATGGTTTGTAGTAATCACAGGGACTAACTCCACCCAGTTTGTATTCATTTTGATTAGGGGAGTGGGAGAGAAACCAGATCAGGACAAAACTTGCTTAAAAAAGGGCTCAGAGTAGTTTCAGCAAGTTTAACCAAGTCAGCATTTTGGAGGTGAAGCTCTGAGGTTAAAGCAAGCCAAGAAATACAATTGATCATCCTAGTCTGCAAATTTCATTTGCAAGTTCAATTGAAGTGTAAGTGGAATGGGATCATGTCATTGGTTCTCCTAGCAGGCAAAGATTTCCAGGATAGGAAAATGTGTGTGTGCTTGCTGGGCCAGTGAGCGATGGGCTGTCAGTGAGTGTTCCCAGGGACAGTCCATTTTCTTCTCACTTCCTCCCCCATCAATTAAGCCAAATGTGGTATTATGATGAAAAGATAAATATAATTTTAATCCAAATTTAGTCTGTTCATTCCACCAGAATATTTCTTTTTCTTCCTTCTGCAATTAAGAATTCTAATTTTTCCCATTCCAAAATTGTGTCTTTTAGGTTGGCAGGGCTTCAAATTAATCATAATTTCTAACCATTTAAGCTATTTCAGTGATTAATGAGAACTTCTATGATTATAGGATGCTGTTGAACATAAGGGTTTTTTTTTTTTAATTTCATTGGTCAGTTTCAATTTGGTTAGGAAAAAAAATCACAAAGGCAAAAATAAAAGTTTTGAGAAACTACTATTTTTAGCTTCAGACAAACACTAACTTGTGTTCTTAAATCAAAATAGAGGAAAGATTTGTTATAAACTAGAGAGAATACTGCTTAAGTTACATTTCTTTATAACATGAAAAGAATGTTTCTTTCTTGAGTTTTAGCAATTTTGAAATGCCTAGATACTTTCATTTTTCCGTTATAACTCAGCTCTATAACCAAGAATTTCTTCCTTGGATTCAAATTCCCAAACTCCAGGAGCATAGTTCAAGTTATTTGGAATCCTTTCTTTTTTTTTTTTTTTCTTCTCAGTAAAGATAATAATTGGTACTGGGAATATTTGAGTCTGAAAAATCCCAATTAAGGTAAATTCCAGCTTGTTCGATGACAAATAATCAAATCAAAACCACCTGGGGCTGAAGGTGGTTCTTTTGGATCCATACATCTGAGAAAACAAGTAAGGAGCCCTCTTCATGGGGGCAGTGAATGGACTCAAATTTCATTTCACATATCATTGAGAAACATGGCAATTATCCAAGAATTCCAAGCAAGAGTTCACGGCTTTGTTTTTGTTGTTTGTTTTAGTTAAGCTTACACATTTGTGGGAGTGGAATTCATTATATGGGTTTTTAATGGATATTCAGTATCAGGTTTCCATTTTTATATGCCTGCTTCCATAAGTCCTTTTTCACATATGAGGTCAAATAAAGTAACTGCCTAGCTCAGTCAGTGTGGTCATTTTCATTATTCATCAGATAATACAGATTTGTAGTCAATGAAGCAATTGTAAGCTCCAGCTAGCAGGTACCATTCTTACTAGTTTTGCTGTCTCCAGAGCCCAGTACAGTACTCAGGGCTAATAGGTGTTCAATATATGCATGCTTAATATGAATCAAACAATTTTTTTTTTCAGTCTTGGTGTTTGAACTCAGGGCTTTGCTCTGGCTAGGCAGGTGCTCTACCGCTTGAACCAAGATCCTTTCTTTTTTTTCTGCTGTGGGTATTTTTTGAACAGCATCTCTCTCTTGATTACCAGACTGGACCATGATCCTCCTATTTAGGCTAACCATTTCCTACCACACCCAGCTATTGGTTGAGATGGAGTCTCATTAACTTTTTGCCCTGGGTAGCCTCAAACAGCAATCCCCTTGATCTCTGCCTTCCAAGTAGCTAGGATTATAAGGTGTAAGACAACACACCTGGCTCCAACAGGATAACTTAATTACTGTATTCTGGTTTTTTGACTTTCAAAAATGCCATCATTTATTCCCTTTTCCCCCCTATATATATTTTTTTAATAACCTCTTTGGTATGTTCTATTCTCATTACTATACCATATAGAGGTTCTTAAGGTACATACACTAGATATTAATAATAGTTCCTTGAAATTGAATAGTTTTATGAGAAACACTCATATCCATTATTTTAGCATGTTTATGCTGGATCTCTGAAGCACAGAGGCAAGGAAACTTAGAGGTGAGGTGATTGTTCTTTAGGCCAGTTCTTTACATTTAAAAAAAAATCATACAATGGCCCTAATGACCACTTTTGTTTTGTTTTTACTTCTAATAAATTTCCTTCCTAGAGACTTGTTGATTGGGAAGGGTTAAAATAGTGATGGAAAGTTGGGCACTGGTGGCTCATGCCTGTAATCCTAGCTACTCAGGAGGCAGAGATCAGGAGGATCAAGGTTTGAAGCCATCCTGGGCAAATAGTTTTCGAGACCCTAACTTGAAAAAATCTAGCACAAGAAAGGGCTGGTGGAGTGGCTCAAGTGGTAAGGCACCTACTTACCAAGTGCGAGGCCCTGAGTTCAAAGTTCAGTACCACCACCACCAACAAGAAAATAATAATGATGATGATGGAGGACTCAAAAAATAAAGTTTCTGACACTTTTGT
This sequence comes from Castor canadensis, assembly GCF_047511655.1. Lineage (NCBI taxonomy): Eukaryota > Metazoa > Chordata > Mammalia > Rodentia > Castoridae > Castor > Castor canadensis. The sequence continues at coordinate 97,397,604 of NC_133391.1, read as the reverse complement.
TTGCTGGCTTAAGTTTTAAGCCAAGTATTTTCTGAATTGAAGTTCAGAATGATTGCGGGGGCAGCTCTTATTTTATTCTCTGAGTTACAAGGCCTGAAGTTATATTTTGTTGCCTCTTTTCACAATTTGGGCAACTCTTATTTTATTCTCTGAGTTACAAGGCCTGAAGTTATATTTTGTTGCCTCTTTTCACAATTTTTTTCAGTTGGTTCTATTAATAAATTAGTCAACATTTATTTTATTTATTGATTTATTGTAATTTTAGATCTAGAAAAAATTTTCTCAGCAAAATTTAATCAGCTTGATCATTAAAGGTTGTCCCTATGTTTTTTCACACCAAATATTTCCTGTTTTGTAAATTTTGTTGTAGAGACAGCTTAGAAATACCCACAAAACTTTTTTTTTTCCCACAAAACTTTTTAAAGGCAGTTAAATTGCATCCTAGTCTTATGTTTTTCTGTAAAAAATCTAATCCCAAATCTTTAAATTTTTAAAATTGTTTTTCCTTTTTAATTCTCTCTGATTTTAAATATCCTAAAACACACAGATTTAACTGTAATTCATTTTAACTTCCAAATTTTTCACCTAAATGCATAAGCCTCTTAAAGGTAGGAACCTTACTTTGTTCCCTATTCCTCTTTATATTCTTATCTTGTAGGGAGTGCCTGGTACATCCCTAGGAAGAGCTTCATACATGTGTTTTCGTAAAAAGCAAGGTGATAGTTACCTATACCTATATTTATTAACAGTGATAACAAACACTTTGAACACTGATCTCATATAAATGTGAGGTAAGTCAATAAGAGGTAACAGAACAATGCAAATTGTTTTATAGAACTGAAGACTACAACAGCTATTAATGTATAATCATGTTACTGAAGATAAGAATAAATTTATCTCAATACTTTATTTTATGTGCTGTTACCTTTTACCTGTCCTTTAATGTTTGAGTAGGACATCAGTTGACTTTAATGACTTATCTTATAGTTATTTCCCCCCTTTAATTAAATTTTTGAATAATATCCTTACTCTTAGAACAAAGTGTTCTTGACTGATGGATGCAAAGATATTTTAACCCAAGAGGACACTTTGTATATATTGCAAGTGACCATATTTTACTAAATCAGGCTCTGATTCTGTGCCGATTATTCTGCCTGTTACTTAACTATGAGGATTCTGAGTCCTTTAAGAGCAAAGCAATCATGGGTTGTAGGCTTCCAAGTTGATAATAGTTTTTTACTTAGCATTTTAAGTGGTGTCTGAAGTGCCTTTATGTTTGAACGGTAAGCTTTTGGGTTGCTAGTCCAGTGATTATGAACTCTATGAATGTCATATTTCATGGTGGGTATGAATAATTGTAATTTCTTATTTATGGTGACCTCAGAGATTTTTCTCAGTGCTGGAGGAAGAATCAAAAGGTTAGCTCTTCAAAATTTGAAGCTAACTTTGATGATGAAACACTGGATCAGATATGTGAGTGAATTCTTCTTCTAATATGAGGCACTGTGAGAGTATTTTCCATGACTTGCCTTTGAATCCTGGCTTTGCCACTTGTAGGCACTGTGAAAATGCAATCAAATGATCTCAGCATTTGTGTAACTTTCCTTACTTGCAAAAAGGGAATAAAGAAGTACTCTCCCCGTAAGGTCCTTGTGAACTTGAAATGAAATACTCAGCTTAAAGTGCTCAGTTAGCACTCAACAAAAGCCAGATATTATTATTATTATTCTCTTTTTATGAAATATCTCTACTTGTTTTTAGTCATCTGCTTGTCTTTGCCAGGAATTACTGGCTCAGAGATGTATTTCAGAGTTTACTTCAAAGTACTTCTCCTTCCTTCACCTTCCTCCCTTTCCTCCTTCCAAATTGGCAGTAAAGTAGAGCAAAATCTTCCTACTTTGTTATCCTTTTAATTTTCAGAGTTTTGATATTATTCACTAAGAGAAAAAAAGAGCTTGACAGGCATAGGGAGATAATAGAACTTAAATTCAACAGAGTTTTTACAGTTTTGATTTCTGTTATAATTCTTGCTTCTCTTACAGAGATGTTCTCCATTCATTCAAAAAGTACCTGCTTTCTCTTTACTCCATGAAGACCATATTCCAGAAGGATTAGTGCAGAGGGTGGAGGCTTGTTTGATGGGGCAATTATTGGAGTGCAGAAAAGATCTCTCTGGGAATTCCTTTACAAACTCAGCATAAAGTCTATTTCATTATTAAATTCTCAGATTCAGACTGCCTTTTGATGGCTTGTTGTAAAATTTCTGATTTTACAAAAACAGATGTCACTGCAATTTGTGGTAAAGTATATTAAAATGGCCATGCAATTTTGTAAGAATATTGTTGAGATTTTTGGGGGTTCATTTTGTGTCCTCTTTTGAAGGGCTCTTGAAAAAAATTCCCGTCTTGCTTTGATATCAGTTGATTATGGAATTATTTTCCTGAGTACTTGTTCTGTTTTATCTTAGGCTCATACTGTATGAAACTGAGGAAGTTCATCTTTTTGACATTTTGCCCTTTTAGATTATTTTTCCTCTTTCTTTTTGCATTCATGTTTTGATTTATTTTATATTTTAAATATCTTTGTAAGTGACCTTAAATATTTCCTGAAACCATGGTAATTTATGAAAGTTTTTATATTTGTGAATAGTCAAACTATGACATTCTAAAATCCTTTGTTTCCTTACAATAATAACAGCCATCATTTGTTTATCAGTATATACACAAACTGCAAAAACACCTTATAAATCTTTTCTTGTAACCCCCATATGCAAAGGGTATTTACCTTTTATAAGAGCTTAAGGTAAGAAACTTAGTTAATTAGAATGTCAGATTTGGTACTCAATTGGACCAAAAGCTTGAACTCTAGCCTCTAATTATTTGATAAAAGTGATGAAGTGATTTGGTCCTCCAGTTTTGAAGGCTTATTTATGTATTTTGTATGTTTGCTATCCAAAACATCGGTAGCAATGGTATTTAAACAGTTCAATGCCCTAAACCTTTAAAATAGGTTGGAATAATTTAACATTTCCATCACATGTCAAATTATACACTAAAGAGGGCATAATAGACACTTTTTTTTTATCTGTGGTCATCACCAAGATATTTGTCCTTTAATTGTAAAAATTTGTAGAGGAACCGAGGGTGTAGCTCAGTGGAAGGGCACTAGCATGCTGAGGCCCTGGGTTCCATCTGCAGCACTGCAAAAAATGTGTAGAAAGTAGGCAGAAGTGATCACTAGATGCATTATTTTTGTAAAATTATAAAAATTCAATAATCACTGGTATGAATTCATATATTCTTAGAACCAAATTTCATATATGTTCATTTTTGAAGTGAATTATAAATTTATTTGAAAATGAGTTAATATATTTGAGTGTTGCCATTTTGTGTAATTGAAAACTGGAGTGATTTGTTCCAGCCACACCTGTTTTTACTGATGAAGTGTAAAAGACAGGAAGAAAGAACAGCCTGCTTGCTTCTGTCCTTGACTAAGAAATACAAAGATCAGTGTTTTCTTTACAATATGGCTTATAGTCTTCCTATGGAATATTAAATGACAAGAGGAAAGTCTCTCTTTCTCTCTCTCTCTCTCTTTCTCTGTGTGTGTCTCTTTCTTTCTCATATGCACACACACTATCTCTCTTAAAAAAAATTTTCCCCCTAATAGTTTTGGATAGCATGCTCCTTCCAGGCATTTAAAAGCTTTTTTGGCAGGTGATGCTGCCAGTGTTAACACTGGCAATTGGTGTAATTTACAATAGTGCATTAAATATAAATCTAATTTTTATATCACTTGCTTAAAGTCAATTTGTAATAAGCCTTTGTTGGTAATGGTAGATTTGTGGCATGAATTATTGCATGTATGGTCCATACAGTTGTACTATATGGAAGTAGCTAATTGCATATTAGATTAATTAGAAGATTATAGGGTATATGAGCATTTAGTAGTCTTCCTCAAATGTTTTTGGGTCCCCTAAGGAATATAGAGAGTCATGTTTTCTAAGCTTTTCTGGTTAGTCTCTTTCTGTGAATGGGGGCATTTGTTTTGGTGTTAGCTGCACTGTATTTGATTTTAGTCTGAACGAGTGTTTCCTTGGCCCTGGTCTTTGCACAGTTGTTTTCCTTAGAGCATTCACCTTCTGTGAGTCTGACTTTTCTCTTTGCTTCCTTAGTTCTCTAGAGACTTTTTTGGCCTCTGGTTTATTTTTTTTATTGTTGTTGCTGGGTTCTGTGCCTTTCCCAAATTAGATTTCCTCCCCAATTTAACCTTGCTTTTTAAAATAAATGATAAATTGACACTGTCCCATAACTTTCTCAGCTTCACCTAAGGTTTGCATGAGAGAAGTAAGCCTTACTGAAAACTATTGGAGTAGTTGTTTTCACAAGTCTCTTGAGATTGGCACATAGGTAGTTCCCTTCTGGATGCATAGGAGAGAAATCAACTCATTACTTCCATTGGTGCTTTTGGGCATTAGAGCTTAATTCTTTTGCAGAATTCCGGTTAAGACAGATGGTAAAATTTAAATATATACCAAAGGGAGGGGCAGGGTGATGATGCTTTCTCAATGCCTACAATGTACAGGTCATGTACTGGACAACTTTAGGTAGTTTATCTTGTTAATATGAGTATTTACTTGAAAATCTGTGACAATAATTCGGGTCACTGATAGAGTTTCAATTAAACTTCTGCTTTACTTTGGGTGTGGTTTGAATGTTCCCCGAGGATCCATTGTGATTAAAGGCTTGGTGCCCTAGGTGGCACTGATGGGAGGTGGTGCAATCTTTGGGAGATGGTGCCTCATGGGAGGTTCTTAGGTCATGAAGGGTGTGAGGTCCATCTCTAGCAATAAAGGAAATGCAAATTAAAACCACACTAAGATTCCACCTCACCCCTGTTAGAATAGCCATCATTAGCAACACCACCAACAACAGGTGTGGGCGAGGATGCGGGGAAAAAGGAACCCTCTTACACTGCTGGTGGGAATGTAAACTAGTACAACCACTCTGGAAAAAAATTTGGAGGCTACTTAAAAAGCTGGACATCGATCTACCATCTGATCCAGCAATACCACTCTTGGGGATATACCCAAAAGACTGTGACACAGGTTACTCTAGAGGCACCTGCACACCCATGTTTATTGTGGCACTATTCACAATAGCCAAGTTATGGAAATAGCCAAGATGCCCCACCACTGACGAATGGATTAAGAAAATGTGGTATCTAGACACAATGGAATTTTATGCAGCCATGAAGAAGAACGAAATGTTATCATTCACTGGTAAATGGATGGAATTGGAGAACATCATTCTGAGTGAGGTTAGCCTGGCCCAAAAGACCAAAAATCGAATGTTCTCCCTCATATGTGGACATTAGATCAAGGGCAAACACAACAATGGGATTGGACTTTGAGCACATGATAAAAGCGAGAGCACACAAGGGAGGGGTGAGGATAGGTAAGACACCTAAAAAATTAGCTAACATTTGTTGCCCTTAACGCAGAGAAACTAAAGCAGATACCTTAAAAGCAACTGAGGCCAATAGGAGAAGGGGACCAGGAACTAGAGAAAAGGTTAGATCAAAAAGAATTAACCTAGAAGGTAACACACACGCACAGGAAATTAATGTGAGTCAATGCCCTGTATAGCTATCCTTATCTCAACCAGCAAAAACCCTTGTCCCTTCCTGTTATTGCTTATACTCTCTCTACAATAAAATTGGAAATGGGGGCAAAATAGTTTCTGCTGGGTATTGAGGGGGTGGGGGGGGAGAGAGAGGGGACGGAGTGGATGATAAGGGAGGGGGTGGGAGCATGGGGGAGAAATGACCCAAGCCTTGTATGCACATATGAATAATAAAATAATAAAAAAATAATGAAGGGTGTGAGGTGTTTCTCATGCGACCCCTCCGGTAGTTCTTTTTTTTCTTTGCAGTACTGGAGTTTGGACTCAGGGCCTCCACCAGCCCTTTTTTGTGATGGGTTTTTTGGGGATAGGGGCTCATGAACTATTTGTCTGGGCTGTCTTTGAACCACGATCCTCCTGATTTCTGCTTCCTGAGTAGCTAGGATTGCAGGCGTGAGCCTGTGGCATCCAGCTCCTTTGTTAGTTCTTATGAAATCCCTTTAGTAGCTTTCACAAGAATTGTAACAAAAGAGCAAACCTGGCCATACTCATTTTCTTTCTCTCTGCTCCTGTTTGAGATGTGATCACTCCACCTAGTCTCACCATGATGTGCCACAATCTGCTACCTTCACCCTAGGACAAATGAATGGGGCCTTCATTTGATCTTGTGTTTTGAACCTCCCAAACTGTGAACTAAATAAACCTTTTTTCTTTAAAGTTGCCTGCATAATAATGCAAAGCAGACCAATGCAACCTTTCACTATCTTTTTATTTACTTATTTTGAAGGCTAACAAGCTAGGTCAAGTATGTTGGTTCATCTTGCATTGGAATGATGAAACAATGACTTTGAGACCCATGAGCTACCTGAAGATAGGGGCCATGTCTATCTTGTTTTTCTCTTTATCCTTGGCATCTACAGTTCCTGGCCCATGATAGGTATATGATAGACATTTTTTGATAAAAGTAAAATGTAATCTAGATATATAGAGATACCACACATATCTATTTTAAATATCCTCCAAGGTGGTTTTACATATTTTCATTTAAAATTTGAGGAGACTATAAATAGGATATGGTATTAGTAAGCCCTCAACCTTTGTTATAGTAGGTAAAAATTCAGAGAATGCTAAGCTTGAGTGGATTTGTTCTGTGAACATGGTGGGTAAGAGAGGCAATCACCAATAGGAGCCTGTGTTTTTCACTGGGTATCTATTGAGAGAAGAGGAGATGTTCTGGTTCTTTGGGCCTCTGGCTAAAGCTACCTAAATGAAATAAGAAGGATTATACTAGGACACACTTGCCATCAGGAGCTGTCATGAACCACTGCTTTTATTTGGAAGAAATTGTTCAGTAATATGAAGACTTTGATACGAAAGTGACCATCACTGGCACAGGAATGTACAATAAAGAGCTTGGTACCATTTCTAGATCCATTTGAAAATAATTATGCTGAAAGTGAGATCAGAAATATTTCTCTCCATTATATGTACTAATCTCAGTGTGACTTTAGTGAGAAGGATTTCAATGAAAGCTTGAAATCATTTGGGAAATGGAGTAAGTCTTTGACAAGTAGAAAAATGCATATGTTTTGAAATGTTATAAAGCTGTTTCTAAGAAGTATTAGTTATAATAGCATTGTCTTGATTACCTTTAGCAAAAATCCAGAATGTGGTGTTATACCTCTTAAAATTAATCACGCTTTGTTGAAATCAGTATGCCAATTTTGTGACATTACATACCGTGCCATTAGTGGTTTTATGAAAAAATGCACAAGGTAAGAAAATATACAATTTTAAATGAAATAAATAAAAAGAAAATGGGTGAAGGTAGATAGGTTGAGTGGGAGAAGGAAGTGAAAACATAGAAGGCTGAAACAGAGGATAATGAGATCCTAAACTTTTGGAGAAAAGAGCAACTGTTCCTATGGGGAAGGTCCCGTTCTCCCTATGATAAAGAGATAAGGGTTCAAGGATGTCCTTCCTAGGTCTCAAGAATTTAGGCATCTCCAGCATGTCTGAGTAACATTAGTCAGGATCTTGAGTTAGTCCTTAAGAGCATGCCATTTTATGCCTACCTTCCCGTTGAAAACATCACCACTTCCAATTACCTAAGCTAAACACTAGCTTTTCCCATACCTGCCATAACCAACCCATCAGCAATTCTGTAGTTCTAGTTCCAAAATCAACTTTGTTACTATCTACTTGTCTTCTTTTCACTGATACCTCTGATCTCAAGACATATCAGTCTCTTCTAGGCCAAAAGTGACAGAATTCTAATCTCCATTCTAATCTTTTGAACTCTTGCTCACTACATTCTTTGCATTCACAATGCAGTGATATTTTAAAGCAATAAATAAAATAAACACTCTTTCTTGTTTAAAATCCTCCAGCGAGTTTCCATAACTCAGAGTAGAAGAGAAACCCCTGCAGTACTGGAGGGAACCTGGCCCCTCATGCTGTGTTACCCTCTCTCAATAGGCTCTGGCCACATTGCTTGCCTTTTGTCTTTGGAGGACCAAGATATCTCCTGCCTAGAGTTTTTGTTCTTCCTGTTTCTTAGACAGGCATGTTTTTCTTCTGATCCTATTTCTAACATGAAGAAAAGATCCTAAGCCCTTAGGAAGAGGAGAAACTTGGGAAGATCTAGTTTTCCCCATGTTACAGAGAAGAGGGTTCAAGGACGTCCTTCCATGTCATCTCAAAGGTCCCTCCTTGTGAAGGTCTTCTCTCTCCTATTCAAAGTTATTGCCATGTTCTGCATTGCTTTATTTGTTTCATAGTACTCATTGTCATCTATAACTTATTTGCATGCTATTTTCCTTTTTACCAGAGGTTGGACCTTTTGGTTTTTCACTGCTGTACTCTCATTACCTACAACAATGCATGAGACTTACAGTAAGCACTCTATTAATATTGGTTGGGTAAAAAAATAACCTTATTTAAATATTGCATTGCTCATTTGTACCTTACTATAATAATAAAATAGTGGAGGCAGGCCAACCTTATTAAAAAAAGAAGTTTAGTTAGATCACAGGTTTGGAGGCTAAAAGTGTAAACAGCATGGTGTAGACTTTGGTGAGTGACTGTTCCCCCATTTGGCTGTGTTACTTCATAGTGGATAGCAGTGGTGGAAATATATATGGAAGGAGGAGATCACCTCATTCAACAGAAGCTAGGGACAAATTCTGTAATCAGGGTTGCTCTTACAACATCTTGACCTGTGAGAGCTTAGGAGTCCCATGAGAGCTTTCATAATCCCTTCCAACGATGGCTTCCCCAGTGTCCTAAGGATCTTTCACTAAATCCCACATAGCAAAGATTCAACCATATCCCATATAACCCCTTGAGGGTTCAATCTTCCAACACATGAGACTTTTGGGGATGCAGTTAAACCATATCCAAACAATAGCAGATGACCTTCTGTCTTTTGGATATCATTGGCTTACCACCTCCCTCTTTATAGCTTAGAGAAATCCACAAGCCTTGCTACCCAGAATATCTACTTTTGTATAGTTCTTTCCTGCTCCCCACATCAAACAAACCTCCCATAAATCCATTCATGGAAATAGGCCTCAGGTGGGGTTTGTGTGGACAATCACTCTAGTTGTCTAGAAACCCAGGCATGGCTGAATCCCAGTAGAGATGTTAAGCCAAGTTGGCTTCACGATGAATTCATCATTAAAGTCTGTACTGTATCTACCACTCATTCTTTACCTCCAATGTAAAGTGACTTTTCAAATATGTGATACACATCTTATCTTAAAAGACTTATGAGAAGATTAAGAGTACATTGCCACTCTTGAAATACATTTTAATCAAGAGGAACTCTACAGGGCATGAGGCAGATTCTTCTGGGTCTATAATTCTGGTAAAGTTTTGGTTTTATTTTTGCATTTTCCTTTTGATAGCACTCTAAACGAAACATCCTTCAGATGTATTTGTGATTAGTTGATACCAAGTAAAGGCTAAATGATGTTAGGTGGTTAGTTACTTTACTCACTGTAGAAACAGAGGTTTTACAGTAGTATCAACAGAGTTGTGTTGTTTCCAGATGTCTTTGCTTATTTTATTTGAGTGTGGTTAAGATTTTGCAGAACCTTGACTTTCACACTGAGTCTGAGGAAGCTCAAGAACTGTGGTAAGAACTTACTACGGCTTTTCACTGCTGAACTGTTTCCTTGCCTAGACAATGGATGTCGTAAGCACTCCACTGGTACTGGTTGTTCCTTGGGGACCTCTGGGAAAACACAATGGAGAAGTTAAATGAACAGAACTCTTCCTTTTCTATCCCTCATTCCCCAAGCCCCAGGCTCTCTTGGTTTTTTACAAAATGGAAAGCACTTTTCCTTTTTCTGTTTTTTTCCATCAGGCTTCTGTGTAACAAGCCTGTTGACCAAAAAGCATTGTAAAACTAGTTTACAAGCCACTGGTTAGACCATGTCAGTTCCAGGTGAGAATTTCAAATACTACTAGAATTTGTAATGAAAACAATTGGCCAACATTTGATTATAGCCTTATTTTCAGAAGCAAAATATGGGAAACTAGCTCAAACTCAGAACAATAAGCACAAGTAAATTTCCATTAAAAGAAAAACACATTCCAGTTTTAGCACATGCGGTATCAGAATGGGATACTACCACTGAGCATCAGGGCAGAATCAAGACTAGAACTAGAACCCATGTTCCTGACTTGTCTAACACTCTCCATGTTTTTCTTTATTTGCCTCTTCATCATTCCTTTTTTTCCCCTTGAAATTACCTTATTGAGAAAGACTTAAGATTTCTAAAGAAAAAAAATTTTTTTTTCAGAATTCTTTTAAGGAGTCCATTATAAAGCCAGGTGTCCTTCGAACCAGTGTAGACACATTTGCAAATCTCTTAATCTTGTTTTCTTTTCTGTCTGGTCACAGTGTATTTCTATTTTATTCTTTTTGCTACATTAAATGCATTGGGCAGAAGTAAGTCTCTTAATGCATATTTTGTTCCTTTATAAAATTTTTGGAGTTAAGATGTACTCATTATGTGACAGGACTGGTTACAAAAGAAAGCACTATAATTTTACCACTTCTGTGGCCTGACTCTTGCTTGTTGTCTGCTTAGTGTTTCTGAAGCAACAATCTGGAACACATTGATTTACTAATTTGATATGCAGATTCATTAATGCCTATTCCTTTTTAGCATGTTATCTTTGGTTTACATGTTTAGAGAACTTACTATAAAGCCCACTGAGTATGCTTCCAGCTTGCTCATAAAACTTATATTCTGTAGGTTAAATAGAACTGTGACATCTTTTCCTTCCAGGTTAGCTTTCAAAGTTCTTGTACTTTTCTTTCTGTTTGTTCTTTCAGTGTATGAAGACTCTAGAAAACCATACTTTTTATGTCTACAACCTTGCAAATTAAAGATGGCTATTTCTCTGTTGAAGACTGTCAGCGTTCTTTAGTTACCGTGAAATGATTCCCCTCTCCCTGTGTGTCAAGCAGGAGGATAGCTGAAGATAATTGCTGAGTATCAGATTGAATAGCTTCCACTGCCATCCTTCATCTGTGTTGCGGAGTGAAGTTTTGACTATGCTGCATGTGAAAGTTTTTAAAGATCCTGCTAAATTTTCTCTTTTCTGACTTTTTCTTTCTAGACTTAGCCCAGCTGAGTTTGTGTCTATTCAAGAGTACCCTGCTATACTCTTGCAGTCTGAACTTCTGGTTTCAGACCACCCTCATGATTGCTGACATCGCTGGAATTGAATGCATTGTTTTGGGCCCTCCTGTGTATGATTTGGTACTTATATACAGAGAACTTCATTTTATTTTCCAAAATGCTATTGCTCTAAATTACAGTCTGTGTGAATGAACTCTTCCCAACTTCTGGAAAGTTAGCAATCTCACCCACATGAACCAAATACAGATCTATTAGGCTCGTTACTCTCATGTAGGTCACCGACAAAAATAAGCGAGTTAGTGCTTTTTCTCATGAAGTAGAAGTAGGTTACTATGGTTCCATGGAGAATATCTTCTCATTTTATTGTGTTACAGTAATGCTGCTAGACAGTGAAGTGATCATGGTATGTCTGTTGTCCCAGCTCTATAATTCATTATTTCTTCTTTTTTATTCATATGTGCATACATTGTTTGGGCCATTTCTCCCCCTGCCCTCCACCCATTCCCCCTCCCTCTAGAATTCATTATTTCTGAACACTCCTCTGCCAAATGTAACATAACAATCATACTTGAAGTTTATTTTATTTTAACATATGCATAAGTAAGAAGTATCAAGAGATTATATATAAAGTTTCATCCCAATGTCCTATGGTAATATTAATTGACAGGTAATTGATAGGTGTATAGGCTTCCAAAAAATTTAAATGCAGAGTCACAAACAGAGTTTAAAAAATACTATTGTATTGTACATATTACCCTGCAATTTTCTTTTATCATTTAAAATGACATCATAGCATCTCTCAAGGATAACAGACATATACTCTTAATAGCTACAGAATATTCTATAGTCTGTATGTATCATAATTTATTTAAACATTGCCCTATTGATGCACATGAAGGTTGTGTCTAATTTTTCACCAATAAGTTACACAACATTAAAATGTCACATCATACATCTTCTCATTATGGTGCTTTTATTGCTTGTAGAGTAGAGGCCCCAAAGTACAATTGATAGGTCAAAGTTCCTATGTTTCTTATTGTAATAGGTATTGCCCCATACTTTGCAACAGTTCATAGTTATCCTGTTTCTGTCAGGAGTGTAGGAGGATGTCCTTTTTTTTTTTTTGCATCCTTGTAAACACTGGATATTTTTAGTCTTTTAATTGTAGACCTAACTGGTGTTTTAAAAAAGTATTACATTTTAGTTTCTATTTTCCTTTGTCTACTGATAAGATCAATGTCTTCTTTTGGTTGGTTGGTTGGTTGGTTGGTTGGTTGGTTTGTTGATTTTTGTGGTTGTTTAGATTTCCTCATCTGTGAATATCCTGTTCGTAACCTTGAGTATTCTTATTTTGAGTTGTGTTTTGTCTGTCTCATCATTAGTGCTTTATATTTTAGCACTGGTAGCCGTATATGTGTAATTTTTTAAAAATAACCTTAATTTTAGAATAGTTTTAGATTTACAGAGCAATTGTGAAGATAGCACAGGTATTTTCCATAATACCATGTTCCTTCTTGACCCCCTCCCCCATGCAGTTTCTTCTATTATTGACATCTTATATTTGCATGGAACATTTGTCATAATTAGTGAACTAGTACAATATTATTAACTATATTATTAACAATATTGTACTAGTGAACTAGTACAATATTATTAACTAAAGCCCTTACTTTACTGAGATAATTTTACTTCTTTTCCTAATGTCTATTTTTGGTTCCATGATACCATGCAGGAGGTCATGTTATTTCACTGTCATTTGTCTTTAGGCCTCTCTGTGCTGTAACACTTTCTCAGACTTTCCTCATTCTTCATGATCTTAACAGTCTTGAGGATCTCTCATCAGTTATTTTGTAGAATGCCCCTAAATTGGGATTTGTCTGCTTTTTTTTTTTTCTTCTTGTTTTTCCCGTGATTAGACTGGAGCTGAGAGTATTTGGGAAGAAGATCTATCAAGGAAATGTGCCACTTTCATTGCACCATATCAAATATTCACCTGTCAGTACAACTTAATATCATTGGTGATCTTAGTCACTTTGCCGAGTTTGTTATGTTTCTCTATGTTAAGTCGCTTTTCCCTGTCTACCTTCTCTATGCTGTCTCTGGAAGGAAGTTACTATGTGTAGCCCAGTAAAAGAGTAGGGAGTTATGCTCAGCCTCTTTTGAAGGTGCAGTATCTATGTAAGTAATTTGTAATTCTTTTGGCAGAGAGGTTAGTCTATTCTCTCCTATTTGTGTATTTATGCAATCATTCATTTATGGACTCATGGGTATTAATTTCATATTTTGGGTTATGATCTGATATTAGTTTACTTATTTTGTTGCTCAAGTGTTCCCATTTATCCATTAGTAGAACTTTTCAGTTGGCTCTTATGCCCCTTTGACATGTACTCCTAATGTATTTTTTCCTGCTGTTGCTCCTCCTCCTCCTTTGTCTCCTCCTTCCTTTAATACTTTTTTTTTGTGCTATGGAATTACAAAATGCTTCAGGCTCAGATGCCCAACAACTGATAATTGAATAAAGAAAATGTGATAGGTATATACAGTAGAGTATTTTTAGCCACAAAGAAGAATGAAATTATCTTTTTTGCAGAAAAATGGGTAGAATTGGATATCATAATATTGAGTGAGATAAGCTAAGCTTAAAAAGACAAATATTGCATGTTTTCACTCATATGCAGAATCTAGACCTAAAAAATAGTGTGGCATGATTGTAAAAGGGAGACTGTTTGAGGCAGGTGACCCAGCAAATGGGAGGAGAGGGAAAGGAGAAGGTGATGGGGAGTATAGAAGTAAATATAGAAGTAAATTGTATATATGTATGAAAACAGCATAATGAAACCCACCAAAAGCTATTCAAAAGGAGTGAGAGAAAAAAGTTGGGATACTATTATTCAATCCTCAAATGGTCCCAATGAAAATATTTGTGTGTGTATGTGTATGTATATATATATATATATATATATATATAAATAATATACATCTGTGTATATATATTATTGGTCTATATTTTTATGGAGAAAGCTACTATACTTTTTTTTATTCTGTAAAGCATTAAGAATGCACAAGCCAGCTTTGTGACATATTTGAGAAATGAACATGACCATAATATAGCTTATTTATGCAAATGTTTTCCTCTGTGAGTAGAGAAATATCTTTGACGTATTCCAGGTTGAGCCAGGCTAGTCACTTTTATAAATAAGTAGTCATCTTCTAATTTTTAGTCTTGACCTGAACAATATAAGTGGCATTAAGTTTTAGTTCCAGGAAAACTTGAGATGGATGTATAAATGTTCATTAGACATGAATAAAATGTGGTTGTACATTGGAAAGTTGATTGCTCAAATGCTTTACAGCAATTATAAGTCAATGCAAAGAATTTTATTAAAGAGTTACTGGTACACAAATGAGAATTCTTAGTGTACCTACTATTTCATTATTAACATTCAGGTTTGATTTATAGTTCAGCATGCACAGTTGACTATGGGGAAGAAATTTGTGATTGCTATATTTCTTTGTCACAGTAGATATTTTGTATTTCTTAGATTGACATAAGAAATTAGGAACTGCTTGGCTAGAAATAGCTGGGGCTCTTCTGGAAAGAGGATTTAATTGGGAATGTGCTCTTGGAATTTTTGAATTTAGAGCAGTATAATTGTTGAAAGCACACCAAGTATTTAGAAAGTAGTTTGTGCCAACCATGTAAAACCAGCATGAGTCCTCAGCTAGATATTGAACTATTTGGGTGTTAGGAGCCCATTGGGTTTTTTTTTTTTCCCTAAATAACTTAATCTTTCTTGGTTTCTCCAGATATAAAGCAGCAATCATACTTTCTATTATTTAGCTCACAGAATGTTGTGAGAATAGAATGATATGAGTTTAAGATTCTTCATTTGTTTTCCATTATTCATAGGCTGAACTCCAAATTCCTTAGCAATCTCATAGTGGCTGAAGTACAGGTTTTGGAGTTAGACAGTTGCTGTGAGCCCAGATTCGGACTCTGCCATTTATAACCATGATCTAGGACAGTTAACTTGACCTTTCAATTTCTTCA
Organism: Castor canadensis; assembly: GCF_047511655.1. Taxonomy (NCBI): domain Eukaryota; kingdom Metazoa; phylum Chordata; class Mammalia; order Rodentia; family Castoridae; genus Castor; species Castor canadensis. The sequence continues at coordinate 97,382,272 of NC_133391.1, read as the reverse complement.
TCTGTAACATGGATATAGTAATAGTCCTTTCCTCATAAGAGTTGGTATAAGAGTTAAAGTGGGCAAAGCATGTCCAAGTGCAAACATGGCACTTGGTGCATTTTATGTGTTGAGTAGACAGTGGCTACTCATGTTAGCCATGTTACAATGGCATATGAAGCTTTTGCTTTCTGGTTTCTACAACCTCATCTGCCATTCTTATCCAATAAATTCACCCCTTGTTTATTCTGAATATACTTCTCTATTACAATGCACCCCACTTATCTCCTAGCTTTTATCCGACATTAGACTGCATCTCTTTGGTGTCACAAATGTTACCTTATTCATAACTGGATTCTCTTTAGCTAATACATAGTAGGACTATAACCAGTCAACCCAAGAAAATTGTATAGAATTAACATAAGATAGGGATGATCTTAAATATATAAGAATTGGTCAGATAAATATATGGGCAATGCATTGATGATTTATTGAATGAAATTTTCCATGTGTATGACACATTACACGAGTGAACCAAATTAAGTGTATGGAGCTGTTTTGTGTGGGCTCTTGGCATTAAAATAAGTTAGGAGAATTTACAACAAAAGTCTAAATTTCTGGCTTCCCTTGAGAAGGTTAGAGAACTAGCAACAGTAAACATGCATAGAAATGGTTGGGATTTTCTAATTAGATCCATTCTTCACTCAAATAAGTAACACAGACACACTAGTGACTCTTAATATGGCCCCAGCAGAAAGTTTGTCCTTCCTCCAGAAAAAGGTAATTTAAGAAATGCAGAATGTGGAAGAATACTGCACTTTACTAATTTCCACGAAGGTGGGATATAATTGATCTACCTGAAGAAGCAAAAGCAGACACCCATGTGTCACTTTCCAATTTGCTAAACCAAATGTTCTTAAACATTTTTGATCTTAGTAAAGTTTTTTTTTATCTCTATTGCTGTTTGTAGTCTGGCAATTAAAAATCCTACTCAAAACTATTATTGCTGATTTTGTTCTGTACTTTTCTGAGAAGACATATAGTTTGTGAAGATGAATTTGAGTTATTTAATCTCATTAATTTTGTCAATGTGGACACCCCAGTTGGCTATATAATATTCTGTTTTGAACTTGAGTTGTGTACTTTTATTGTTTACCTTGACTAAATTGAGCATAAAATTGCCAGATCACTTTACTCTGTGTTTTATAGACATAGCATAAAAGACAGATTAAACAGAGATAGTATTTTTCTCTGGGCAGAGTGTGGGAATTGGAGGTTCTTATCAGACTTTGAAACCTGTAAATGTTAAATTGTACTACATTGGTACTTCCTGTTTTTACTTTTTACTGAATGTGCTCTTTTCCTCTGCAGCCCTAAGTGATCTTTTCACAGTGTATCTTTGGGAGGAGATATGGTAGAGGTACAGTAGGAAAATATTTTTAAATTTACTTAAGAAAATTTTGTATCATTTAGCTCAAGTACATGAATAAACACAATTTGTGTGAGACTTGGCAACTTTCCATCCCTCTTTCAAAAGAAAGCACATCCGATACACCTTCATGAGGCACGTACTAATTGGCTCTTGCTGTTTGCTAGTTATTGTGTTATTACCTAATCTTATCCACTTAGACATTCAAAATAGGCCCATTTCCAAGAGGCAATGTGATTTTCAGGAGATTATGGACAGACCCTGAAGTTTGACTCTGTACGGCTACTGCATTCTAACTTGCTTGGTTCATGGGAATATCAGTCAACATTGCAATATCTGAGTTTCAGTAAGGATAATGGATTCCTTTCCCCACACCTTGAAAATAATTATATTTTAACTACTTAAAAGTAAATTGCTGTAAAGTAAAATAAGCATGAGTATGGTAAGAAATAATTAGATATGTGTAGAGACAATATTTATAAGTGAATGTAATAACAGAGTGACTAAATTTTTATCTCCACATGACTCAAACATGTCATGATCTTTCTTATATAAGCAGTGACATTTGTAGTCTTTACCTCTTGCCTGACTTGTGAAATGGGCTTCCTGAGTTAACTTAAACTCTTTTCAGATGGGAATTGTGTCCCATAGGTATGCACTTGCAGTAAGTGTCTAAAATCTCCTTGTATGTGACTCCTTCTTCAACATCTCCCACAATCTAACCCTTAACACAATTGAATCTGCTCTTTCATTGGTGATGCCACTTAAACTTTTCTTACAGAAGCTATGGCCCAAGATTCATTTTTCATTTTCATGTGGACCTATCCCTAAACTGGGTGACTTGAGGGCAAGATACAACTTGTCTATCCTTTTTACCCCCATGGCAGTGAAAGTACCTGGTATCCAGCTACCTGCTCAATACCTACTTGCCAAATGGATGAATTTACCCATTAACAATGGTGTTTTGGGAACCATTTACTCTATAGACCTCAGACTTTTCTAACTGTGAAATGAAGACTTGGAAAATTTCCCTTAGGGACATAAATTCTGACTATATGATTTTATGTATTGTACAGAGGGCACATATTTGTAACCTAAAGTGCTTATGGGATCTTAGTTTGAATGACATGGGAGAAACCAAAAACAGTCTGCATTTGACTTATTGAAATATGTAATTTTATTTTTTGGTCTATTTATACTCATTTGTATTTCAGAAAACATTACTAAATTATGAAAAGCAATTATGTAATCATACATTTGGATGTTATTACATGAAAACTTGGTAGGGTGGTCTCTAAAGATTGTATGAAAAACTGATCGAGGACTTAAATAAGATACATGAAATTAAGTAATGAAAAGTGAAATGATAAAACATACTAACTGTCTTAATGGCCCACAAACATCAACCATGTTAGAATACAACCACTGTCCTAAGTAAAAACTTATCCCTTTGGGAGTAGATTTTAACATTTGAAAGTTATTATCAAGAGCTTTGGCGTATTAGAAATTTTAGGTTGACAGAGGGTTCTGTTCATATGGAATTGGTACTCTCTTAATACTGGATGACCTCTCTTATTATGATAGACCACTCACTCCATTCTTTTAATTTAATTTTTGAATTTGTATACATTAATAATATGAGGGAGTTTCATTGCAAGAATTTCATACATGCCTACAGTGTGCTTTTAACAAGTTCATGCCCTCCATTTTATTTCCATTACTCCCCTCTGCTCCCCCTTTTCAAACAATGTTTGGTGAGTTTCATTATGCTGTCTTCATCTGTGTAAATGTAGTGTACTTCAGTCTTCTTCAACCCTTAGTATCAAGATGTGAAGGACTGGCCAGGAAGGAGTGTGAGATTTTTCCTTTCATTAGAGCCTTTTATGGTGCTGAAAGCCTTGCTTTTTCTCTTCCCAGGCCTAACTTGCCTTGGGGAGCTCAAAGCTGCAGGGCCTGTTTAGCAGCTGCTATTTACCTGTGTTCACCTAGGCTTATATCCCAATTGCTTATGTATCAGAACTCTTGTTGAGAAATACCTTTGAAATATTTAATGATGCCTGTTCCTAGAGGTATTTATACTTAAAACACTTCCTTATCTTTTCTTCATTTTTACTTTGGCGTTTTTTGCTTCTTTCTTTGCTAAGACCCTCATTTGTTTATTCATTCATAAACACATACTGGACACTTTTTTTTAATATCAAACACCATGTTGGATTTGGGAGATGGAGAGATAAAGATATGCTCTTCACCATCAGTCATTTTGGGGGATAAGGAGGCCCAGAGTCTTTGTAAAATTGGTTGTTTGCTAGTTGTAGCCTTTGGGTATGTACTTAACATTTTGAATTCTTAGATTTTCACACTTAGTCTCAAATAATTGATTCCTAAATTCTGTTGATATCTGTGAAAGTCCCTTTGCTTATGTTGTCTTTAGCTCTCAGTTAGTTAATAGATATAACCACTTATTATGATTTGCACCTGTCTGTTTTTCAGAAAGAAATTCAAAACTATAATAATGCTCCTGCAGCTTCACATTTTCTGATAACCATGTGATGTTGTTTGATTACTACACTTGGGTGTAGATGTGGAAAGGAAACTTTTTATTTAGGTTGCAAAGTCTGACTCCTTTAGCTGAATTTTATTTCATTCTTTTGATGAGGTTGTGTACCTCTGGTTTCCTTTCTTTTCCTTTTTCCTTAACAGCTATGATTATGAGAGACAAAGGATCCAGGTGTCCATTTAAATCCAGGAGATAGTTGGTAGTGAAATTATTACAAGCATGTAGAGTAGAGGATGAGGAAGCAACTTATAATTGATGTATCCAGGTCAAAGGAGATGAGAATATTAGGAAAATGTGATTGTAAGAAGCAGTAAGAGTCACACTGGGCTAAAGAGGAATTTTTGGTAAATAGAACCTACTAGGATTTGACTTTAATATATAGTACTTTTCAAGCACAATAAAAGCAAATACTTCAATTCTTTATCACTTTATTTCCTTTTTCTCTCTAACTTAATGGCTAAAACAACCATTTCATCATGCTTCCTAGTCCTCTGAACTGACTAGATTGCATGAAGTGGTTCTTCTGCTCTAAACAAAGTCATCTGGGGCTGCCACTGTCTTTGAGCTCAGCTGATCCAGGGCATCCAAGATGTTGTCCTTGCATAGTAGACGGCTGATGCTGGCTGTCAGTTGAGGACCTTGATTCTCCTAGCAAAGTCCTATGTTCCTCCTTATGGCTGCATAGGCTTCCTGTTACTGGATTTTAAAAGCAGGATATAGAATCAGTCTTCTTAAAGGCTAAGTTTAGAACTGGCACAACTTCACTTTTGCCATATTTTATTGTTCAAAGCAGTTATAGACCCAATTTATATTCAAGAGAGTGGAGAAACAAATTCCACTTCTTAATGGGGATGTTACTGGTGGGTGGTTTCAGAAGACCTTGGTGGAGAAGATCTCAGGTCCTTGGTGTTCTGAACAAAGAATTGGACAGAAACACATAGACTGCAAAGTAGCAGCAAACTTTTATTGATGAGCAGAAAGTAGTAAATTATACTCCCCAAGGAAGAGGGGGAGTGGGTCGGTGAAGTGGCTTCAGAGCAGCACCTGTAGCTCAAGAGCACAAGTGCCTTGGTTTTGATGGGTATTTATACATTACAAGGGGTGTAGGGGGGCGGAGGGTTGGGTGGTACTTAGGAGTGGGGTTTGATGATTGACAGATTGCACATGTGAATTCAATGTGATGCTGTTGTTCATAATTAGGGGCCCTGTGTGCATGCCCCAGTTTGGGTCCAGATGAAAATGCTCTTCCAAAAGGGTCATATTGGGGCAGATCTGTGTGGAGCTTGATCATCTGTTTTTCTGTGAGATGATCTGTGAGGAGGCCACCTGTTCCCGGTGAACTGGTTTGGGTACTTCCCTGTTAATAGCCTGCCTCAGGGACAGTTATAAGGATTTGCATTTATTTCTAGTCTACTCTAGCTATGTGTAAATAACCAGTGTAAAAGCTAATGTTTGGGGAAAAAAAAGAGAGTAACATAAAAAGATTAGAAATTTGAGCATAAGGTCTCTGCTGAGGGAGAAGATTGCTGTGTGATGAAGTTTGCTGTTTGTTGATTGCATTCAGGTGGGCTCAAGGAAAGGTTACTTTAGAACACTGGTTTTCAAATTCAAGTGCTCATCAGAATTGTCAAGAGGACTTGTTAAAAAAGATTTCTAGGCCCTGCTTCCAGGGTTTTTGATTCAGCAGGTTTTGGATGAGGCCTGGGGATTTACATTTCTGACAAAACCCAAGATAGTGATGGTCTTGGGAATCACACTTTGAGACCTACTGTGCAGGCCAATTAACAAGAACATGAGAAAAAGGGCAATAAAAATATCATTTGTCCTCCAATGGTATTTTTAAAAGCCAAATATTAACTGTTAAAATTTAAGTTTTAGGTCACACCAAACACATTAACATAGGGCCTTTATGTTTGTCAGGGTTTCAATCCCTGAAATAGCATTAGCTTAACATAGCAAAGGTTTCTTTTTCTTTTCACTTACGGAAAGTTCCATGTAAGTCGGTAGTTTTTTTTTCCTATGGCATCACATCTGAAACATGGGAACGTCAATGTTGCTGAGGCAGGGGAAGAAAGACTCTGACCTGCCTCAGCCTGGATGACACAGGTCACCTTGCCTCAGCATCCACTGATCGGAAGTGGTCACATGACCACAACCAATGCGCAAAGGCAGCTAGAAAATGTAGTGAGCTTACCACAGCACCAGCTAACGTTAGTGATTAGGCACAGCTGAAGTATAAAGGGTTTCATGAGCCTCAGAGCTACGTGCGCAATTATGTTTATAATTGTTCCAACATTATTGTTATTGCTTTAAAGTATTTATTGTCTTCTATGAGTGATTTATGATCTTACTCCTAAGTTTCTCTGTGGCATTAAACAGAAAGGCTAATGACATCACTATGTCAGAAGAAAACCTGCCAAGTTCTTTCTCCTGTTACAAATAATTTGGTAAGCCCTTGTTTATCAGGTCATTTTAGTTGTTCTGTTAAAGACTGATTAAATAAGACACCATCTCTTTTTCTTTGCTGATTTTTGCCAACCACATAATTTTTTTAGGTAATTGTTGAAGTGATTCCATATGCGGTTGGAGTCTAGACAGCCTGTGCCAATTGGCAACAGGGCATTATCAAGATTTTAAAACCATCTTGTGAGCATTTTTGAAAACGGAGGAATGAAATTCATTTTTTTAATCCATATTAATCCAATTGTTAGCTCAGTTTTAGAAGATATGGTGCAGAACATTGTCAGTGAGGAAAAAAATCCCGTAACTTTGGTTTAATTTCTTCATTAGATTCCTTCTTACTGTCATTGCCTACCTTTGGAATTTTTGTATGGTTGTTTGAATGTTTTCTTGTTATGTTGTTTGTGAGATTGAGTCTTGCTGTATGCCTAGGCTGGCCTCAAATTTATGACCCTCTTGCCTCAGCCTCCCATGTGCTGTTAAGGCATGTGCCACCATGCCCAGCTGCTTTAAAAATTTTTTTTTATAGTGCCTTCATACTAGTTGACACTGGGGAGCAGGACTACCAGCCAAAAGAAACTCTTTGTTCATGGGAAATCAGTTCTGATTTTTCCTCTGTTCATGAGAAGACATTATTGGGAAGATAAAACCTGAGGAACATGCTACACACCCAGTTGCACCAGCTTTGAGCCAAATTTCCATTTCAATCTTGTCTCTTGAATTCTTGTAGAGTATGGTGAGACAATACGATGGTGAGATGTTTTCTGTAGGAACATGCTTGACTGGCAGCCGCCACCTGACTTTGGTGAACTAAAATACTGTGTGTCATGGTTATTAGAAAGCTTCTGTGTTATGCACTTTGATGCCTAATAGTTATATAGTTCTCAGTTTATGCTTGGAATTGTCATAGAATTTTCTCTCATGATTACTTCGTAGTTACCAGACAGGCCACTTCTTTAGATGAGAAAATGACAGATCAGCATTACTCTTCCTATTGAACAGATGAAGAAACTGAGACAATTTCATGACTTAGTTCAATGTGTCTTGGTGACTCAGAGTTAGGATCAAACTGCAGTTTATATGCTTAAGCCAGAGCACCTGCTATAACTCTGAAGTTCAATTTGTGGAGGCAGAAACACTCTGTTAGTTTGATTTTTGCTTGAGCAATAAAAGAAAGTGCAGTTATAAAAAGTGGAGGCTACTTAATTCATCTTGGAAGTGTGGCCACAATACCCTACCTGAACTGGGTGAGCAAATACTTGAGTATATACAGAAGTCTGCATGATGGAGTGCAAACAAAGAGGGTTGAGTTGGAAGTAAAAGACTCAGTGAGAGCTGTGTGACCTTGGTCATGTCACTTAGCTTCTCAAGAACTTGTGTCTATTTATAAACTGTGAAGTATTAAAATTGACATTCCCTAAGGTCCAAATTTCTAGTGCAGAATTTCCAACTTTTATTTGTGTCGGGAAAGGTCATCCTTAGGTGAATTTTTATCTAATCCAAATCTGCATTCTTTTAAACATTTATTTTTAAGTGGCAGTTAGCACAGGAGATGGCTTCAGTAGCTCTGACTTGGCATACGGAATCTTCTCTCTGTCGTCAGCTCAGCTGAAGAGCACAGAGGGAACTGAGCGATGAAGTGTATGAGGAGACTGAAAATACAGAGCAGGCACAAACTTGTACAGGGAGGCTCTTTCCATAACCCTAATTCTCGTTCTTGTCAGGAACAGGGGCTAAACTCTAAGCCACTTCTCCTACCCTACAGTGCCTTATTAATGGCCAGAAGAAAGTTTTGCATGGGGGAGGGTGTCTGCTAGCAGCTCTTGGCTCCACCCATATCCTAATGCATTAGTTTGTCATGGAATGAGTGTGGGGGGAATTTGCTTTTTCAGCCCTTTGAATCTTCCTACTCTTTTGCCAAAGGAGAAGAAAGTGACATCAGCCTCATTGAAAGGTGATGGTGTCTGTCCCTATTTGTCTGTCCCTGTGGAAGGGAGCTGGAGGAGATTAACTCACCAAGAACTAAGTTTATGTGTGTGTGTGGGGAAGTCCCTTTGAAGTGTTTTCTCTGTAGGGGTCCAGGTTTATTTCTGAATATCACTGACCCAGAGGCCAGTTTTCACATCCTGCAAAAGCTCTCTAAGAGAATGTGTCAGCAGAACTGGCACTGCATGTCTAGACAAAGAATTGATATTAGCATCATCAGCCAGCATCCAATCTGTTAACTCTTGTGTAAGCATTTGCTGTCTGTGCCTCAGGCATTTTGGGGCTTTAAATGAAAACTTTAGTTCTAAGATTTAGATGTATGCCTTTAGGAAGGTTCTGGGGGTATAGTGTGGGAGACAGGATAAGAAAAGAGTAACAGAGAATGTGAATGTGAGCAAAGAATATTATATGCATGTGTAGAAATATCACAATGAAACCCCTCACTGTATACAATTAATATGTGCTAATAAACATGGAAAATGGTTCTTTAAAAAGAAAGAATCACAAGTTACCTTATTTTAAGATTAGAAACTTTGATAGCTATGAAAGTCTCCTCATCTTTAAAAAAATTCTTCAGTAAAATGGTAGCTGTGTGGTTACCATCTTCTTTCTCTTCTATATTTCAAGAAATATTTATTAAGCACCCCCTAGGAGCTGATTTAGGACATTCTGCTGAGCTCTGATGATTAATTGGTGAACGAAACAGTCAAGGTCCCTTCCTTCTGGAGTTTATAGCTTTATAGGGAAGACTGACTACAAACAAGAGTAACAGGATCTTTCTGTCTCAGTTTCACTGAGGCACCAAAGAACAAAGCAGTAGGTGTCAAGTTCCTTGGCTGTCTAAATAGAGGTGCCAACTGACTACCTCTGCAGGACTTGTAGAAAGGTACCTCAGAACTAGTTCTGCCAGTCTAAGCCCATCTACATCCAGGGCACTGAGAAAAGGCTTAGTGTTCTTGGAGACTGAATTGCTGGTAGGGAGGATTCTTAAGAAGAGGTGTGACTGTGCTGTGTGGTCCCCCTCATTGCAGAGAGAGGCCGTGTGTCCGTCTCACTCAACCTAGTAGGGAGGAGGACATTAGGTAACCATTTAGAGTTCACTGTTTCATGTTTCCTGGAGTGTGGGGGACTTGAGGGTTGATCCTTGAGGCATCCAAGGCAAGAACTGACTCTGAGGAAAGAGCAGACTGGGTCATCTTGAAAGCAAGGAGGAATACATGGAGGAGTGAGGTGACTGGAAAAGAGGTGGGCACTTGGAATGGGTGACAGTGTGGAAGGTGTGAACATTCTCCAGGGGTCAACCAGAAAGAACATAGCCAGGCAAGACAGCTGTGGGCAAGACATCCACCATGATGGGGCAGTGTCCCCCAAAACCCTATGTAGAGCAGGCTTGGGAGGTGTGGTTGTCTGCCAGGTGTAGAAGCACAAACCCCAGATTACAGTCATATCTGACAAGTTAGACCTATCTTCCCTCCCCTCTGTCTGTTTCCCCAACACCCTAAAAGGGCCCAAATCCACAGCTAGAAAGATGGGAGGAAGAAGAGTGAGGAGAAAGCTAACAAGGCTGCCTGCCCAATTAGCTTCTGGTTCTGAAGTGGAGCTGAGCTGGGAGAGGGGGAAATTGTAGACTAACGTTGATTTGAAATGGCATATTAACATCATCAGATCCTCAGAGAAAAGAGACTAGTTGTTTATGACCTGGAAGTGATCAGGGAGTCATGGACTGATTGGACACTTTCACCTAGAAACAGGGAGAACATACGAAGGCAGCAGGTTCAAAGGGATAGAGCTGGGAGAGTACAAATCGCTTTCGGTTTGCTCCATGCTGATCCCAAGTCCTTGCTAGTAAGTGAATAATATACAGAATTATGAAACTGCTCTTGAAGGATGGTAGAGAGGAGTGGGAATGGTAGGGTGATATTTAGATAAGGTGATATTTAACAAATTGAATAAGTGGGAACCATATGTGCAAAGTGCTTGGTGATAGTAAAACAGGGTGTCTCCAGGGTCCAGGGAGGGGACAGAATGCATAAGGCTTATGAGGCGGTATATGAACAGCATCTTATAAATGGTTGGTTGGTTTCAACCAAGGAGATTTACATTCTTTGTGTAAGGTGTGGAGTTAAACACTATGTCTTAGGAACACGATGAGTGCCTCCTTCACTGAGGCAGGAGATTCAGTTGATTTACAGTGGGGGGAAAAGGTAAAATCCAAAGGTTATGAAGAGCAAAAGAAGCTCCATCCCCAGCTTCTCATGGCCCCTGTGAGACTCCTTTTCTGAGGCCCACCATGACTGGCAGGCTCTCCTGGTGTGCTGACTACCTTTTGTGGACAGTAGCCAGCAGTGAAGAAACACAGCGGACCCTGGCACTCAGGAGTGAGCAGGGATGGCTGCTTCAGTCGTTCTCAGGCTCTATTTGTGTGTAAGACTTAGAGAAAACTACTTGTTGCAAGTGTGCCATCCAAAACACTAGATGTTAGATGTCAACAGCTCCGTCAGTGGAAGCCAGACGTAGCTCCTTGCCTGCACACACGGATGGGAGGCTTGCTTTTGCTGCCATCAGTTTCTCACTCAGGAAATAAAAAAAGCAAAGGATGAACTGGTGGCCCAGAGCAGGCCTGGGAGAGGCTCTGCAGGAATGTGAACTCATGCATTTAAAGCCTATATCCTGGGCAGACAGTGACCTTGGCCAGCGACTGTGTGGGTGGCACCTTCCTAGGCCTTGCTGGGTTTCCAGCTAGCACTTAGTCTCCGCGAGGCGGTGAGCATCTTAGGGGAAAGAGCAATGTGCCAGGCTTTGGGGGCTCCCAGGGGAGGTGGACTGCTTTCGGGAACCCTGTGTGGTTGGGAGACAGAACCAGTGTATCTGGCGGTCACATAGGCAGAGCCAAGCCAAGAAGGTGAAGACAGGTAAAAAACACTCCCCGTGAACACCAGGAAAGCACAGAGCAACCTAAATTACCAGAGATTTTCCTGTCTTTTGCTTTCATTGTTACTAATTCTGCTGATTGCTTTCCCAATAACACATGCTCAGCCGAGAAACTGGCAAGTCCAGCATAAAGATTTCAACTGTCTTCATCTTTAAGGATCCTCTGCAAATAGAGAAGCGACTTGTGCACACAGAGGACTTTGTGCTCTTTCCTCTTTTCCCTGTTGGTGGTGATCGGCAATTTGCCTTTTCAGAGCCTGTGCCCCTCAGAGAAGGGCCAATCTCCAAACAAGCTGGCATCCAGAAAGTACTCAGTGCACGCATATTTATTAAGAGTCAAGTCAAAGGATTTGGAACCTGAGAATTTCAGGTTTTACAGAGAATTTCAAATGTGTGTGCTCGGTAGCTAGGTGGCTTATTCATGACATGAATTATCAGACCTTAACTTATACTCGCTCTACCCCTTACTTTGCAAATACAAGGAAAGAATGTGCGAGCAGCTTCACACATCAGACGTCAAGCTGATAACATGGTATCATGATAACATGATATCAAGCTGATAACATGGCTGTGAGTGTATTTTCTCCTTGGTGGCACATCATCCCAACAGAGAGCACGAGCGTCTGGGTCAGGCAGACCTGCAGCCGAGCCCCCGCCTTACAGCCCCGAGATCTGCTAAGTTAGTTTCCTGCCTTGGACCCTCCGACAGGCTCAACCCTCCCATGCAGAGAGATGTTTGAGGGGCCAAGAACGAGGCTTTCCTGAACCCCTGCCCCTGCTCTCAGGACTCTCAAGTTCTCTGTCCACACAGCCCCCAGAAGGGTGCTTCCTGCTGCCTGGGCCTGAGACAGGCTGGCTGGGCTCTCCACTCTTATGGCAGAGGACGGGGTCTGACAGGACTTGAGGTTGGGGGACCAGGAGGGGTGGATGAGACCTCCATTTATATTCTTATTGATTTAACTTTTTTTAGTGGTACTGGGCTTTGATCTCAGGGCCTCATGTTTGCTAGGCAGGTACTCTGCCATTTGAGCTATGGCCTCAGTCCTTTTTACTCTAGTTATTTTTCAGGTAGGGTCTTATGTTTTTGCCTGAGGCTGGCTTCAGATCATGATCCTAGGTCTCCTACCTAGGCCTCTCATATAACTGGGACCACAGACATGCATGACCATGCATGGCTTATTGATTGGGATGGGGTTTCACTAACTTTCTGTCCAGGCTGATCTTGAACCATTATCCTCCTGATCTCAACTTCACAAGCAGCTGGGATAATAGAGATGAACCACCATGCCCAGCTTGTTCTTTGAGATAGGGTCTCACTAACATTGTTGCTTGGGTTGGCTTTGAACTGGATCTTCCTATCTCTGCCTCCCAGTTTGCTACATTTATGGGTATAAGCCACTGAACCTGGCCTTCTAGTCAGTTTTTTCTTTTAAATCCTCTTAAAAATTTAAAACATATTTAGATTGAGAGCAAAATTGCAGAGTTCTCATATATCCTATGCACAGTTTTTCCTATTAACAACTTACACTAATAGGTACATTTGTTACAATTAATGAACCAGTAGTACATAGTAAATTTCTGCCATAACGGATAGGGCACTATGGAGCAGAACTACAGTTATCCCTACATTCGAAAGTATTGTATTACAACATATTTCTACTTATTATTCCCCTTTGGTGACAGAAGAGGCTGGGTGACCATCCCTTATAAGAATGACAGGGGATTAGCAGGAGAAGATAATGGGAGCCTGCAGAGTTCTGTTTTCAGAGCCCTGGATGGTTCCGGTTCTGGTTCTAGCTTGTCTGTACACTCCTGAATACGGAGCCCATTTGGCTGCTTCTATTCCCTTCTCTTCCAGAAGGGAAATACTAGAATTACGGTGATGGATGGCAAAATTAAGAGTATAAGTTAGAAAAATAAGGCATATATTCCTTCAGGCGTTTATCAGACCTTTTAAAAACATGCGTTTTCACAGAAACTCTTGAAATGTCATGTTTCAGAACTGGGCAGGCTACAAATGGAAATCTAGGGGTTCTTACCTGGGACTCACACAGTCCCGTCCACTGCCTCTGGAGTGCCCTATTCCCACCTTGGGCAGCTCTCCTTGCTATGTGTGTCAGGCCCAGTCCCCTTTCTCCTCACCTCTCCTCCCCCTACTTCCCTCCCAGCTGGGTGAGACTCTGGATTGTTGTTGTTCAGTGCAGCCCCTCTGTGGTCTCTTTATGGCTTCTGCAACTTGCTTCCATGCAGGGGCCACATTCCAGGCATCTGGCAACCGTGCCCTGGAGCTGTGGCTGAACTTTTACCAGGCACTACTCTTTAGGTGGAGAGGGTCTTGGGGGGGGGGTGGTCTCACTAGAACAGCTGAGAACAGCAGCTGTTCACCAATCTGCAGAGAAGTCTGACAGATTAACATATGGGGAAAGTACATCATTATCAAATGTATTTTGTACCACATTAGTCATTGGATCCTTCCAAAATTAAGCCCTCACCTTCACAACACTGCATACTGCTTATATGCTCTCAGGTTTGACTTCCTAACTTGCAGAATCTCTTGGTAAAGCCCCAAGAAGGCATTCGCTTAACAGGGCTACTGTGTGGTCTAATATCGCTAGGATGCTGTTTAAGCTTACTACAGAAGTCTCCCAGCTTCTGACATTCTGGGCTCAGTGCTAACTCACAAGATAATCCAAGCTCTGGACAGCACCAAAATTAAGAATTGGCTGATGGGAATGCATCAATGGTGATGTTTTTCCAACTTCAGTCTTTAAGGGAGCACAGAGTGAAGTTACCCTTCTGTGGGCTTCATTTGATCTCTCTCCAGCCTGTGACATCACTGCCTACAATGGCAAGCGTCTCTTTGGCACAAGATGGGCGATCCTATCTCCTCTCCCTAATTTACAGAAATAATATGGACGTCTAGAAATGGTACAAACTTCTGAGGAAAAAAATCTTACGTGTAATTTAGAAGATGAATAATCTTCAAATAACTCCCTGAATTTGAGCTCCAATTAGGGAGAAATAATTAAGTATGTTGGCATTGAAGAAATAAAATATTTCAAATCACTCTCTGATCTTGGTTATGTCTCATTTTCAAAGTCCAAAAATTAAACATAATGATGGACTATATAAATAAGTTTATTATCCCCCGTCTCGTTACGCTACTTGAGTTAACTTGAGTTCTTAAGAGACCTTCTTTTCAAAGTTCCCCCTGTGGAGAGGAATCCTTCTAAACCTAGGTTCTGGGGTACTTTTGAACAGCCTGCAAAAGTTTCTAAACTTTTTTAAATGAAATTTTATGCATAAAATATTCATATAATTAAAGTAATATATTATGCATTTATAAACCTGTTTATATAGTTCATTTGGAAATTTCTTGCATTTTACCTTGTGATAGATCATCTAATGAGCCTTGAGTCATTGTTTTTACATGTTTTAAAATTTTTGTTATCATATTATTGTTTTACTGGGGGCACATTGTGACATTTACAAAAGTGCCTACAATATCTTAGTTTAATTCACCCCCTCCATCATTCTCCTTTATCCCCCTCCCCCACTCCTGGAATAGTTTCAGCAGGTCTCATTTTTCCATTTACACACATGTGCACCCAATATTTCCACCATATTCACCCTCCTTCACGCTTTCCTTATATCCTCCCCCTCTCACTGGTAACAACCAACTGCCCCCGCCCTGCCCCAGAAAGGACCTGTTTTACCTGCCTTTCTTTTGTTTTGAAAAAGGACATTTTTGTTTGTTTAAGATAGCTATATAGGGAGTTTCATTATGAAATTTCCATGTATATATATTATAGCCCAAATTGATTCTTCCCCTCCATTTTTCTCCTTTCTACCTCAGTCCTCTTCTTCTTTTTTTTTTTTTTTGCTTTAGTTACTTTTTATTTTTTTACTTTTTCATTTTTCTTTTATTATTCATATGTGCATACAAGGCTTGGTTCATTTCTCCCCCCTACCCCCACCCCCTCCCTTACCACCCACTCCGCCCCCTCCCGCTCCCCCCCCTCAATATCCAGCAGAAACTGTTTTGCCCTTATTTCTAATTTTGTTGTAGAGAGAGTATAAGCAATAATAGGAAGGAACAAGGGTTTTTGCTGGTTGAGATAAGGATAGCTATACAGGGCATTGACTCACATTGATTTCCTGTGCGTGGGTGTTACCTTCTAGGTTAATTCTTTTTGATCTAACCTTTTCTCTAGTTCCTGGTCCCCTTTTCCTATTGGCCTCAGTTGCTTTAAGGTATCTGCTTTAGTTTCTCTGCGTTAAGGGCAACAAATGCTAGCTAGTTTTTTAGGTGTCTTACCTATCCTCACCCCTCCCTTGTGTGCTCTTGCTTTTATCATGTGCTCATAGTCCAATCCCCTTGTTGTGTTTGCCCTTGATCTAATGTCCACATATGAGGGAGAACATACGATTTTTGGTTTTTTGAGCCAGGCTAACCTCACTCAGAATGATGTTCTCCAATTCCATCCATTTACCAGCGAATGATAACATTTTGTTCTTCTTCATGGCTGCATAAAATTCCATTGTGTATAGCTACCACATTTTCTTAATCCATTCGTCAGTGGTGGGGCATCTTGGCTGTTTCCATAACTTGGCTATTGTGAATAGTGCCGCAATAAACATGGATGTGCAGGTGCCTCTGGAGTAACAGTCTTTTGGGTATATCCCCAAGAGTGGTATTGCTGGATCAAATGGTAGATTGATGTCCAGCTTTTTAAGTAGCCTCCAAATTTTTTTCCAGAGTGGTTGTACTAGTCTACATTCCCACCAACAGTGTAAGAGGGTTCCTTTTTCCCCGCATCCTCGCCAACACCTGTTGTTGGTGGTGTTGCTGATGATGGCTATTCTAACAGGGGTGAGGTGGAATCTTAGCGTGGTTTTAATTTGCATTTCCTTTATTGCTAGAGATGGTGAGCATTTTTTCATGTGTTTTCTGGCCATTTGAATTTCTTCTTTTGAGAAAGTTCTGTTTCGTTCACGTGCCCATTTCTTTATTGGTTCATTAGTTTTGGGAGAATTTAGTTTTTTAAGTTCCCTGTATATTCTGGTTATCAGTCCTTTGTCTGATGTATAGTTGGCAAATATTTTCTCCCACTCTGTGGGTGTTCTCTTCAGTTTAGAGACCATTTCTTTTGATGAACAGAAGCTTTTTAGTTTTATGAGGTCCCATTTATCTATGCTATCTCTTAGTTGCTGTGCTGCTGGGGTTTCATTGAGAAAGTTCTTACCTATACCTACTAACTCCAGAGTATTTCCTACTCTTTCTTGTATCAACTTAAGAGTTTGGGGTCTGATATTAAGATCCTTGATCCATTTTGAGTTAATCTTGGTATAGGGTGATATACATGGATCTAGTTTCAGTTTTTTGCAGACTGCTAACCAGTTTTCCCAGCAGTTTTTGTTGAAGAGGCTGCTATTTCTCCATCGTATATTTTTAGCTCCTTTGTCAAAGATAAGTTGCTTATAGTTGTGTGGCTTCATATCTGGGTCCTCTATTCTGTTCCACTGGTCTTCATGTCTGTTTTTGTGCCAGTACCATGCTGTTTTTATTGTTATTGCTTTGTAATATAGTTTGAAGTCAGGTATTGTGATACCTCCTGCATTGTTCTTTTGACTGAGTATTGCCTTGGCTATTCGTGGCCTCTTGTGTTTCCATATAAATTTAACAGTAGATTTTTCAATCTCTTTAATGAATGTCATTGGAATTTTGATGGGAATTGCATTAAACATGTAGATTACTTTGGGGAGTATCGACATTTTTACTATGTTGATTCTACCAATCCATGAGCATGGGAGATCTCTCCACTTTCTATAGTCTTCCTCAATCTCTTTCTTCAGAAGTGTATAGTTTTCCTTGTAGAGGTCTTTCACATCTTTTGTTAGGTTTACACCTAGGTATTTGATTTTTTTTGAGGCTATTGTAAATGGAATTGTTTTCATACATTCTTTTTCCGTTTGCTCATTGTTAGTGTATAGAAATGCTAATGATTTTTCTATGTTGATTTTATATCCTGCTACTTTGCTATAGCTATTGATGATGTCTAGAAGCTTCTGAGTAGAGTTTTTTGGGTCTTTAAGGTATAGGATCATGTCATCTGCAAATAGGGATATTTTGACAGTTTCTTTACCTATTTGTATTCCTTTTATTCCTTCTTCTTGCCTAATTGCTCTGGCTAGGAATTCCAGTACTATGTTGAATAGGAGTGGAGATAGTGGGCATCCTTGTCTGGTTCCTGATTTTAGAGGGAACGGTTTTAATTTTTCTCCGTTAAGTATAATGCTGGCTGTAGGTTTGTCATATATAGCTTTTATAATGTTGAGGAACTTTCCTTCTATTCCTAGTTTTCTTAGAGCTTTTATCATGAAATGATGTTGGATCTTATCAAAGGCTTTTTCTGCATCTATTGAGATGATCAAGTGGTTTTTGTCTTTGCTTCTGTTAATGTGGTTTATTACGTTTATTGATTTTCGTATGTTGAACCACCCCTGCATCCCTGGGATGAAGCCTACCTGGTCGTGGTGGATAATCTTTTTGATGTGTTGCTGAATTCGATTTGCCATTATTTTGTTGAGGATTTTTGCATCAATGTTCATTAAGGAGATTGGCCTATAGTTCTCCTTTTTGGAGGTGTCTTTGCCTGGTTTTGGGATAAGTGTAATACTGGCTTCATAAAATGTGTTTGGCAGTTTTCCTTCCCTTTCTATTTTGTGGAACAGTTTAAGGAGGGTTGGTATCAGTTCTTCTTTAAAGGTCTGATAGAATTCAGCAGAGAATCCATCAGGTCCTGGACTTTTCTTTTTGGGGAGACTCTTGATTGCTGCTTCAATTTCATTTTGTGTTATAGGTCTATTCAGGTGATTAATGTCCTCTTGGTTCAGTTTTGGATGATCATATGTATCTAGAAATCTGTCCATTTCTTCAAGATTTTCAAATTTATTTGAATATAGGTTCACAAAGTAGTCTCTGATGATTTCCTGGACTTCCATGGTGTTTGTTGTTATCTCCCCTTTTGCATTCCTAATTCTACTAATTTGGGTTTTTTCTCTCCTCATTTTAGTCAGGTTTGCCAGGGGTCTATCGATCTTGTTTATTTTTTCAAAGAACCAACTTTTTGTTTCATTAATTCTTTGTATGTTTTTTTTGGTTTCTGTTTCATTGATTTCAGCTCTTATTTTTATTATTTCTCTCCTTCTATTTGTTTTGGGATTTGCTTATTCTTGTTTTTCTAGGAGTTTGAGATGTATCATTAGGTCATTGATTTGGGATCTTTCAATCTTTTTAATATATGCACTCATGGCTATAAACTTTCCTCTCAAGACTGCCTTAGCTGTGTCCCATAGGTTCCGGTAGGTTGTGTTTTCATTTTCATTGACTTCCAGGAACTTTTTAATTTCCTCTTTTATTGCATCGATGATCCATTCTTCATTAAGTAATGAGTTATTTAGTTTCCAGCTGTTTGCATGTTTTTTGTCTTTACTTTTGTTGTTGAGTTCTACTTTTACTGCATTGTGGTCAGATAGTATGCACGGTATTATTTCTATTTTCTTATATTTGCTGAGGCTTGCTTTGTGCCCTAGGATATGACCTATTTTGGAGAAGGTTCCGTGGGCTGCTGAGAAGAATGTATATTGTGTAGAGGTTGGATGAAATGTTCTGTAGACATCTACTAGGTCCACTTGATCTATTGCATATTTTAGATCTTGGATTTCTTTATTGATTTTTTGTTTGGATGACCTATTGATGATAATGGAGTGTTAAAGTCTCCCACAACCACTGTGTTGGCGTTTATATATACTTTTAGGTCTTTCAGGGTATGTTTGATGAAATTGGGTGCGTTGACATTGGGTGCGTACAGATTGATGATTATTATTTCCTTTTGGTCTATTTCCCCTTTTATTAGTATGGAATGTCCTTCTTTATCTCGTTTGATCAATGTAGGTTTGAAGTCTACTTTGTCAGAGATAAGTATTGCTACTCCTGCTTGTTTTCGGGGGCCATTGGCTTGGTAAATCTTCTTCCAGCCTTTCATCCTAAGCATATGCTTATTTCTGTTGGTGAGATGAGTCTCCTGTAAGCAACAAATTGTTGGATCTTCTTTTTTAATCCATTTTGTCAAACGGTGTCTTTTGATGGGTGAATTAAGTCCATTAACGTTAAGCGTTAGTACTGATAGGTATGTGGTGATTCCTGCCATTTAGTTGTCTTAGTTGTTTGAAGGTTTGATTGTGTGTACCTAAGTTGAGGTTACTCTCTACTGTCTTGCTTTTTCTTATCCTGTGGTTTGGTGCTGCCTGCCTTTTCATGGTTAAGTTGGGTGTCACTTTCTGTGTGCAGAATCCCTTGTAGAATCTTTTGTAATGGTGGCTTTGTGGTCACATATTGTTTTAGTTTCTGCTTATCATGGAAGACTTTTATTGCTCCATCTATTTTGAATGATAGCTTTGCTGGGTAGAGTATCCTGGGGTTGAAGTTATTTTCATTCAGTGCCCGGAAGATCTCACCCCACGCTCTTCTTGCTTTTAATGTTTCTGTTGAGAAGTCTGCTGTGATTTTGATGGGTTTACCTTTGTATGTTACTTGGTTTTTCTCTCTTACAGCCTTCAATATTCTTTCCTTAGTTTCTGAACTTGTTGTTTTAATGATGATATGTCGTGGAGTAGTTCTATTTTGATCTGGTCTGTTTGGTGTCCTGGAGGCCTCTTGCATTTGTATGGGAATATCTTTCTCTAGATTTGGGAAATTTTCCGTTATTATTCTGTTGAATATATTATGCATTCCCTTTGCTTGCACCTCTTCTCCTTCTTCAATGCCCATGATTCTCAAGTTTGGTCTTTTGATGGAGTCAGTGAGTTCTTGCATTTTCTTTTCACAGGTCTTGAGTTGTTTAATTAATAGTTCTTCGGTTTTTCCTTTAATTACCATTTCATCTTCAAGTTCTGAGATTCTGTCTTCTGTTTGTTCTATTCTGCTGGATTGGCCTTCCGTTTTGTTTTGCAGTTCTGTTTCGTTCTTTTTTCTGAGGTTTTCCATATCCTGGCAGTTTTCTTCTTTATTGTTGTCTATTTTTGTCCTGAGTTCATTTATCCATTTATTCATTGTGTTCTCTGTTTCACTTTGGTGTTTATACAGTGCTTCTATGGTTTCCTTTATTTCTTCTTTTGCTTTTTCAAATTCTCTATTTTTATTGTCTTGGAATTTCTTGAGTGTCTCCTGTACATTTTGGTTGACCCTATCCAGTATCATCTTTATAAAATTCTCATTGAGTACTTGTAGTATGTCTTCTTTTAAATTATTCTTGTAGGCTTCATTGGGTCCTTTGGCATAGTTTATCTTCATTTTGTTGGAGTCTGGATCTGACTTTCTGTTCTCTTCATTCCCCTCTGGTTCCTGTACTAATTTGTTGCTGTGGGGAAACTGGTTTCCCTGTTTTTTCTGTCTTCCCGTCATTGTCCTTGGTGTTGTTACTGTCCCTGTACTGTGTGTAATTAAGTATTTTCTAGCTTGTAATAATAACAATGGTAATATTTAGAATGGAAGAGTGAGCTGAGATGGAAAGCAAGAAGTTAAAGAAAAGGGGAAAACAAATATACAGACAAGAGGGAGAAAGCAGAACAAGGTGTCAGACAAGAGAGTTTCAAAGGTATAAACAGGGAGTGTTAGTGTACTAATCAACAGTAAGCTGAACAGACATTAGAGAGACAGAGAGAGGATTGAAAATCAAAGATAAAAAAATAAAAAGTAAGTAAATGAAAGTAATATCTATATATAAAAGTGAATTAAAATAAAATGGAAAATAGAAAATTTAAAAAAAAAAAAAACCAAAAAACTTCCAAGTTTATATGCAATGCAGTTTCAGTCTTAATAGGGTGTCCGTCTCAATCTCCAGTCCTGGAGTTGGTGCCTCAGATGTTGTTCTGTAGTTGTCTCATCAAAGGGGATGCATAAAGTAGAACAAAACTACACACTCACACACACACACACACACACACACACACACACACACACACACAAAAAGCCCCACCAAGTGTCCCCAGTTCAAATGCAATACAGTTTCAGTAAGTTTTTCGGCTTGCAGGTGTAATTCGGTTGTTCTCTCATCAAAGGTAGGGAGAAAAAGAAAAAAAAGCATCTGGAGACAGTTCTGAGAGTGGTATCTGCAACTGTGGCTTGCCTGCCTGCTGCTCTCAGCCTGTAGCTGGCGGCGTTATTTATGCAGATCTCTGGGGTGAGCTAGCACTCACCTGGTCCCACAGGCTTTGTTTGCTCAGAGTTCTCCTGTGCGGGAGCCTCTGCTACAGGCTTTCCCCTTTCCAAGCACTGGGAAAGGTGACACTGCCCCTGCATTGTCAGGCCTGCATGTTTGTTTACAGTTCATGTGGGAGATGGGTCTTCCCCCCTCTCCTCTGAAGTTTTCCTTCCACTGCCACTTTCAGAAGCTTTCCTGCTCCTGCTTACTGGGCGGTGCTGCTGCTCCTGCTGGCCGCCATGTTTGTTTACAGTTTACGTGGGAAGTGGGTCTTTCCTCCTCCACTCTCACAAGCGTCCCTGCTCCTGGTTGCTGGGCACGTGCCCCGCTCCCACCAGAGGATCTCCGGCCTGCCTGGCTTGTTTATTTACAGTCCCGGGAAGGATTCCCTTCCCCCAATCTTCAGCGCTCAGGGCGCCCCACCCTCTTTCCAGCGTGTCTTAACTGTTCTTACTGCTTATTACTCAGTTTCTCTTTTTTTTTTTTCCTGGGTGGAGGTCGGTCTGTCCAGGGGCTATGCTGCTCTGGCCCAGGCTTGTCTGTGGGAGTACCGCGGTACCGCGAAGCTCACCTGGTCCACGTCTTCCCAAGCCGTATGGGTGCCGGCCACTGGCGGCCCCGGGGGCCTCCTCGTTTCTCCGTTTAACGTGAAGTGGAGATTCTCTGCACTGGCTGGAGGTGTGGAGTGGTCAAAGTTATGCCTTTTCTTGGTGATTATGCCTGCAAAGTGTGTCTCCCACGTCTCTCCAAGATTCCACTATAGGAGGGTTGCTTTCTGCTTCCTACCTCTAGCCGCCATCTTGGAATTCTTCTCAGTCCTCTTCTTAATGGTGATTTCAACAGATTTAAAAATTCTATATTCATTATATCAACCATATTCACCTTTTTAACTTTCTTTTTTACTCTTTCCCTCCCATTAGTGCCCTTCCCTTAGGGTGACCTGTTTTTCCATTCTTGTTCTTTGTTGTTAAGGTATCTGTTTGTTGCCCAGGGGGATTTTTGCCTGGTATTATACCTGTGCCTGCTAGTGCTTAAATCAATGTAACCCCCTCTACTGCCCTTCCTAGCCCTTTTCCCTCATCCTGTGTTGTTTATTTTCAGCGTGTTTCCTTGTTCCTCACAGATGTGATTATTTCATTATTATTCGCTATCTTTCTTTCCTTTTTTTCCTTCTTCCCTTGGTCTTTTCTACCAGTCCCACTTTTGGGTACATGTTCCGTATTTATTTGTATGTATATATAATACTGCTTGTATTTGTATTGGGTATATTCCACATATGAGAGAAAACACGCGGCCTTTGGCTTTCTGAGTCTTGGCAACTTCTCTTATGATGATGTTCTCAAGTTCCATCCATTTATCTGCAAATGACAAAATTTCATTCTTTATGGCTGAACAAAACTCCATTGTATATAAATACCACATTTTCTTAGTCCATTCATCACTAATGGGGCATCTTGGCTGTTTCCATAGCCTAGCTATTGTGATAATGCTGCGATAGACATGGGTGTGCAGATGTCTTTCTTGCAACCTGACTTACATTCCTTTGGTTATATCCCTAGGAGTGGTATTGCTGGATCACATGGAAGTTCTATTTTTAGTTTTTTGAGGCGCTTCCATATTATTTCTTAGAGTGGCTGAACTAATTAACATTCCCACCAACAGTGTATGAGGGTTCCTTTTCCCCACGTCCTCACTGATATTTGTTGTTCTTTGTGTTCTTTTTTTTTTATAAGTTGCATATTTCTTTTTTTTTCTTTTTCTTTGTGTTCTTGATGGTGGCTATTCTAACAGGAGTGAAGTGGAATCTTAATGTGGTTTTGATTTGCATTTCCTTTATGGCCATAGTAGGTGAGCATTTCTTCATGTGTTTTTTAGCCATTTGAACTTCCTCCTTTGTAAAGGCTCCGTTCAGTTCATTTGCCCATTTCTTCATTGGGTCATTAATTTTTTGGGAGTTTAGTTTTTTGAGCAACCTGTATATTCTGATCATTAGTCCTTTGTCAGATGTACAGCTGGCAAAGATTTTCTCCCATTCTGTGGGCAAACTCTTCAATTTAGAGATCATTTCTTTTGTTATGCAGAAGCTTTTTAGTTTCATGTTGTCCTATTTGTCAACTTTTCTCTTAGTTGATGAATCGTTGGAGTTCTATTTAGGAAGTTATTACCTGTAATTATAAGTTCCAATGTATTCCCTGCTCTTTCCTGCACTAGCTTCAAAGTTTCAGGTTACATTAAGGTCCTTAATACACTTTGAGTTAATACTTGTACAGGGTGAAAGACATGGATCTAGTTCCAGTTTCTGCATGCAGATACCCAATTTTCCCAGCAACATTTGTTGAAGAGACTGTCTTTTTTCCATCATATGTTTTGGGTGCCTTTGTCAAAAATCAGGTGGGTATAGCTGTGTGGATTCATATCTGGGTCTTCTATTCTGTTCCACTGGTCTTCATATGTGTTTTGTTGTCCCAGTACCATGCTGTTTTTATTGTTATGGCTCTGTAGTATAGTTTGAAGTCTGATATTGTGGTATCTCCGTTGTTGCTCTTTTTGTTCTGCATTGCTTTGGTTATTGTATTGGCAGTCTTTTGTGTTTCCAAATGAACTTTAAGGTTACTTTTTTCATCTCTGTGATGAATGTCATTGGAATTTTGATGGAGATTTTGTTGAACATGTAGATTGACTTTGGTAATTTAACCATTTTCACAATATTGATTCTGTTAATCCATGAGCATGGGAGATCTTTCCATCTTTTGTAGTCTTCTTTGATTTCTTTCTTTAGTGGTTTATAGTTTTCATTGTAGAGGTCTTTCACTACCTTTGTTACGTTTATTCCTAGGTATTTTATTTTTGAAGTTGTTATAAATGGAATTATTTTCCTATATTCTTTCTCTGTCTGTTTACTGATGGTATATAGAGCGACTACTGATTTTTATAAAACAATTTGGTAACCTGCTACTTTGCTGAAGATATTTGTGATGTCTAGGAGTTTTTGGTGGTGTTTTCTGGATCTCTTAGGTATAAGATCATGTCATCTACAAGTAGGGATAATTTAACTACTTCCTTTCCTATTTGAATTCCTTTTATTTCTTATTCCCAGCTCATTGCTCTGGCCAGTAATTCTAAGACTATTTTCAGTAAAAGTGGAGAGAGCAGATACTTCTGTCTTGTTCTTGACTTTAGAGGAAAAGGTTTCAGTTTTTACTCTTTTATTATGGCTATAGGTTTATCATATATAGCCTTTATTATATTGCGGTACATTCATTCTGTTCCTAGTTTCATCAGAGCTTTTGTCATGAAAGGATG
Organism: Castor canadensis; assembly: GCF_047511655.1. Taxonomy (NCBI): domain Eukaryota; kingdom Metazoa; phylum Chordata; class Mammalia; order Rodentia; family Castoridae; genus Castor; species Castor canadensis. The sequence continues at coordinate 97,357,362 of NC_133391.1, read as the reverse complement.
TTGAATTTTGTTGAAGGTTTTTTTCTGTGTCTATTGAGATGATCATGTGGCTTTTGCCTTTGCTTCTGTTAATGTGCTGTGTTACATTTAATGAATTGTGTTCCCTGAATCCCTGTAATGAAACTGACTTGATCATGGTGTATGATCTTTTTGATATATTGTTGAATATGGTTTGCCAGTATTTCATTGAGAATTTTTGCATCTAAGTTCATTAAAGAGGTTGGCATATAATTCTTTGTTGTTGTGTCCTTATCAAGTTTTGGGATGAGTGTAATATGGCTTCATAGAAAAATTTTGGCAGTGTTCCTTCCCTTTCTATTTCATGGAAAAGTATAAGGAGTGTTGGTGTTAGTTCTTCTTTGAAAGTCTGGCAGAGTTCAGCAGTGAATCCATCAGGTCCTGGGATTTTCTTTTATTGCTGCTTCAGTTTCATAACTTGTTATTCAACTATTTAGGTGATTTATATCCTCTTCGTTTAAGTGTGGTTGGTCATAGGTATCTAGAAACTTATCGAATCTTTCTAAAATTTCCTATTTATGTAAGTATAGGTTTGAAAGTAGCCCCTAATGATCCCTTGGATTTCATTGGTATTTGTTATGAACTCCTCTTTTCAGTTTCTAATTTTACTAATTTAGGTCTTTTCCATCCTTATTTTTGTCAGGTTTGCTAGAGGTTTGTCAATCTTATTTATCTTTTCAAAGAACCAGTTTTTTGTTGTTGTTGTTGTTGTATGTGTTTTTGGTTTCTTTGTCATTGATTTGGGCTCTTATTTTTATTATCTCTGTCCTTCTCCTAGCTTTGGATTTAGCTTGTTCTGGTTTTTCTAGGAGTTTGAGAAGCAGCATTACGTCAGTTATTTGAGATTTTTCTACATTTTTATATATGTGTTCATGGCTATAAACTTTCCTCTTAACACTGCCTTTCCTGTATCTCATAGGTTCTGATAGGTTGTGCTTTCATTCAAATTGTTTTTAAATAGTTAATTGTGATTTATATTTTCATAGGTTAACAAATTTAGAGAACTGTTATGGTCAAGGATTTAAAAAACAAAACAAAACAACTATTCTCAAGTTATAGCAGAGACTTTCACTTAACTAAATTCTTGGGTTAGAAAGACCTGGAGTCAGTCTTGTCTGGTTTTGCCTGGCCTGTGTATTCACCAGCAGGCCACTTTACTTCCATGGTGCTGGGTATCTCATTATAAAGAAGGGGAATGACTGCATGATTTCTAAGATTCCTCCATCTTTATAATTTGGGTGACAGGATTATATTTAGCAAGTCTCCCAAAAGGATATTCTGTGAGTCTGAGAAGTCTTGTCCTAATTTGATCATGGATGATATAGATTTGGAAAGACATCTTTTAGGAATCTTGTCAAAGAGAAAAAAGGGCTCACTGGCTCTTGGGGCATCTTTCTGGATCACAGCTCTCCCCTGTGGCATGTCAGGACTGCCACTGTGGGATGGCATACCCACGGCATCATTGTAGCAGGGGACTGGCTACACATTACAACCACGAAACTGTCAGCAACAGCATTATTCACAAAGAGGACATCAGCTGAGAGCTGAGTACAGTAATTTTTAGCCTAATTAACCAGCATCTGTCCTCACTTCTCCTGGTAGCATTCTGAAAAAACAAACAAAAAAAATCTTTGATTTTTTTTTTGTAACTTTGTGTGCAAGCCATGCTGTTTTGAGAAATAGATGCATAAAATACAAAATAAAACGCTACTTCCTGGAAACATACCATAAGCTAGTTTTGTTAAATGTTTTGTTTATTTAAGCAGGTGGACTTAGGATATGACATTAATAATAAGTACTCCTCTAAAGAATAGATTTTGATCAAGGAAGTCTCCCACTGGATCCATATATAAATCTTTATTTTATTGGTTTTCCCAGGGCCAAAATTGCACAAAAGAAAAAACCACAGCTCTTGAAATGTAAGTTCAGTAAAACAAAACAAAATAAAACAAACACAAAACAAAACCAAACCAAACCTTAACACAAAAACTGGTCTAACAATGCAATCTACCCTTTAATAAGATCCTACCACACCTAAGCAGCCACCCATATCCAGTCTGTATCCTGGAAAGATTTGTGATTAAGCAAAGTGAGAGATCATGAAAAGAGTCTGTCATGGACTTTTTATTTGTGAGCACGGACTGATCCAGGGGAGACTTACAGCAATTTTATTGTAAGGCCTTTTTTTTGGTGTTTTTTTTTTTTTTGAAATCATACAATCTGTATCTGTCAGCAATAGCCTTTGATTGCTTCTTTAGCTGACATGAATGCTAGGAGGATCCTTGTCTAACCAGTTCTTAATAACTGCATCTCTATGTCACCCTTCACTATCGTTTCATTTGCTTTTAGTACTGGGGTTCTTTATTCACAAGATGTTATATTTAGGGATATGTTATATCTATAATGATTTAATTAAGGTGGGGACAGTAATGATACAGGAAATGAAAGATTAAGAATCTTATATTTGTGGTCCAGGTAAATGTCATAGATTACAGTTGTACACAGGCAGGCCCCTTTCCTAGAGGAGTATTATTATAATATTGGTGGCAACACATTTGACATTTTATGTAAAAGATGCCTTACATTTGTTTCATAGAAAATGCTAATGTGCAGTAAACATTGGCATTAAATATGTAGACAGACATAGAAGCTATGGATAAACAGAACTGGAGATTTCCCATGGAAAACTGGTAAATGTGCATTTATGAAAATCGTCCAGCACTGCTCTAAGTAGATAGTGCTGCCTGCAGTAACAAGTGTGTAGAATAAATGCCAGCTGCTTTTATTTTGTGCCATGGTTTCTGTGTTAAGAGTTAGGTTAATTACCCTGATCAAATGATTAATGCTCGAGTTGACTAATAGCACTAACAGTTTTGCATTTTGTGACCCTCAGGTTGTTCCAGCCAACTGTTTTGCTTATCAGGTGTGCTCAAACTGGGAAAAGGCAAATATCTAGGAGGCCAGGTGAGTCTGATGTAGGTTTTCCTTTAAGCTAACAAAGAAAAATTTTAAATTTGAACTACCACTGTTAGAAATATCTGTCCTTTTTTAAACTGGTGAAATGCCCACAGCACCTTTGAGGCTAAACAAGCAGAGAAGACACAGACATAGTCAAGGCAACTACATCCTGTTCCTGCAGTCTTGAGCACAGGGAAGAGAGGGGTCAGCACCCTCGCCTTGACTGCTTATCCACCTCCTGCCTAGGGGAGCCAGTGGGCAGGACCGGCCTTGCTTGTGGGGACAGAGAGTAGCTTTCCTTAAATTGCTACCTTTCCCCTATTAATTTGTCAGTATTAGAGATTTTTAAATTCTAAATGTAATTATTTAAATAAGCAAAGTAATTCTTAGTTGTATAAGGTAGAACAATGCAAAGAGAAAGCTAATAACTTCCCTTGTCACACCTTGAGAAGACTGAAATTCTACTCTTTTTTCTTCTTTTTTAACCAGTGTTTCAAACTACTCGTGCAAACACATATGTATATGCAGATTTTTGTTTAGTACTTTACAAAAGTGAGATAAAGTGCACTTTATAAACTATTAATATAAACTTTCATTAGGCCAATAGATGAAACATATTTCATCATTTTGTTTATCACAGTGCAGTTCACTGTTAACCTTTTTTCTTTTGCTTTACTTTTTATGTGGAGAAACTTTTTTTTTTAATTAACAGCTTTAGTGAGCTATAATTCTCATAGAAAGTGTGAGGGACTTTTAGTATATTCACAGAACTGTGCAACCACCACCACAATGCAAATTTAGGACACTTCACCCGCCTAAAAAGAAACCCTGTACCCATTTGTAGTCATTGTGCAGTCTCTCCTCTTCAGCCCTGTTATGCACTAAATTTCTTCCTGTTTGTACAGATTTCCAAGTTCTGGACATTCAAGTGGAGTCATGCAAAATGCAGGCTCTTGTATTTGGCTTGATTCACTTAGCATAATAATCAAGTTTCTTCCATTTCATAGGATGTATCAGTAAGTTGTTCCTTTTATGGCGGAATAATATTTCCATTGCATGAATGTAGAATGTTTTATGTCTATCCATTCATCAGTTGATGGGCATACAGATTGTTTTCACTTTGGAGCTATTATGAATAACACTGTTTTGACCATTTGTATACAAGTTTTTGTTTTCAATTGCTTAATGTTTAAATTTGGAGGAACTATCCAACTGTTTCCTTTAGTGGCTGCCCCATTTTACAACCCTACCAACAATGTGTGAAGGTTCTAATTTCTTCACACTCTTGCCAAGATTTGTTATTGTTTGTCTTTTTTATTTCAGCCATCCTACTTGGTAAGAAGTGGTATCTCATTGTGATTTTGATTTACATTTCTCCAGTGACTGATAACATTGGGCATGTCTTGATGTGGTTATTAGTTGTTTGTATATGCTCTTTGGGGAGCTATTAAACTCCTTTGCTCACCTTTTACCTGGCTTGACTTTTTGAGTTATGAGTCTTTTGTATGTTCTTGACATAAGTTCCTTACCTTACCTTTCCTGATGGTGTCCTTTGAAGGTCAAAATTTTGAAAAAAATTAAAAACCAATTTACCTATTTAAAAAAAATTTCCCCCCTTTATTTTATAGTTTTTACATTTACTTACATGTGTATACATTATTTGTGCCACCAGTCCCCCTTCCCCACTCCACTTTATTTTTTTCTCTTGTTGCCTGTGCTTTTGTTGTTATAGCTAGGAAATCATTGCTTACATTCATGATTTCTTCTAAGACTTTTATAGATTTAGCACTTAGATTGATGATCTGTTTTGAGTTAATTTTGTGTATAGTGTGAGATAGGGCATCTGACTTAATTCTTTCATATGTAGACATTGTTCAGTTGTGGGAATTCTTCACATATTGTCCCAGAACTATTTGTTGAAAAGATAAATTTTCCCCACTGACTTGTCTCTGCAGCCCTGTTGAAAACCAATTGACAACAAATGTAATGTTTTATCTATGAATTCTCAGTTCTGTTCTGGTGATTTATAGGTGTCTTCATGCTGGTGTCACACTGTTTTGATTACTGTAGCTTTGTAAGTTTTAAAATTGAGAAGTGTGAATTTTCTTTGCATTTTCTTAATTTTTCTCTTTGTCAGTCTAGCTAAACTTTTGTCAATTTTTTGCCTTTTAAAAGAATTAGGTTTTGATTTTATTAGTTTATTATCTTTCTATTTATTCATGAACATTTAGGTTGTTATCAATCTCTTGTTATTACAATAGAAATTGTAATGTTCTTGCTTATAAATCCTTATGTTCTACTACTTTTTAAATTCTGGAGGGCAGATTCACAAAATGGGATTGTTATACATTTTAAATTTTAACATATATTGCTAGGTTACTTACTGAATGATGCTCTTGGAAATGTAAAAGAATGTTCTTTTCAGCAATTCATTTCTGTTGCCTGGTCCTTGTGCCTAAAGTCTAACCAGGTATTAAGGATCATCCTGGGAACTTCCTTAGCACTAAATTTTGGGCCATAATATTTACGATCCATTGCTGGAATTGTTCCTTATTTACTGTGCAACCTTAGGTAAGTTACTTAGTGTTCTTATCCCCTATCTTCTGTTTCTTTGGCAGAATGGCTTCTGCCTACCCCACAAAATTATTGTGAGGATGGATCTGTTATAACATCAACAGCAGGGTCACTATGTGAAGTCACTTTGAAGTGAACTGTGTGGGTTTGAATTACAGATCTACCACATAAAAGCTATTTAACTGTGGGCAAATTACTTAATATCTCTATTTCATCATCTGTAATATAGACATGATGCTATTAATTTAACTCATAGTATTGTCATAAGGATGAAATGAATTGGTACATAAAAAAGAGTCTAAGAGTAAGCATTTAGTAAGTATTGGCTAAAAGATGCATTTCTCATTCCTCTAATCTCTCTCTCTTTCTCTTTCTCTCTCTCTCTCACAAACACATATCTGTTTTAGGGAGAAAAAAATGCATGTATGTTCTTATATATACACATGGACATGGAGGATTTATTCAATCAATAAAATATATTGAATACTTTTATGTACAAAGTAAGTAGAAGATAGAAAACTAAGTATCAGTCATATTAGTCAGTCCATTTGCTCATAGAAACATGTAAAAGATGAGACGTGTTCACCTAAAAATGTAAGAGAAAATAGAAAGTTGTAACTGACATAAAAGAGGCAGAGCTGAAGTGCTCTTCCCTTAGGTTTAAAACAAAGTGATATTCTGGGTGGAGCTTCACTTTGTCTCTAGTCTGGATAATTGGTCTTATTAGCCTGTCTTCTAGCAGAATCTCAAACAGTGAAACCCCTGGTAGTACAATCTTCTGGAGGAAATATTTCAAGCTTAGACCAGGAGGATGATTGACTGTCAGACTAATTTTGTAAACCTTTATTGAGTATCCACTTTGTGCTGGGCAATGTAGACACAGAGGAGAATAGAATAGACCTGTTTTCCACACTTTATCCTTCTGGAAGCTGTGTTAGTTAGAAGCATGGACAGCCAGAGTGCAGAAGACTTTGTAGAGAGAATAAAGTGAAAAAGGGAAACTTTAGCTGGCTATTGTTACATTTTGGGTGGTCAAAAGTGGGGGAAAATGCCATTAAGTATATGTGTAACATTTTGCTTGTCTTCTCTTTTTTAGTCAGAATCTATGAGCTAGGCAGAAATACTAGCAATTACATTGGTAAGAAGATTCTGGAATGGTCCAGGAACTGGCATGGGAAGGGCAGGGGCACAGCAAGGGTAATTGGTACTGAGGTAGGAAATGAAGAAAAGGAATTCTGGGAAGAGATGGGTGAGTATATTTGGTTCTTTCCTGATGAGGCTGCCATTCAGTGCATATATTTATAAATATTTTTATTTTGAGAGACTAAAAGTGGCTGAGAAGGAAGTGAGGACTCTGACAAGGATCAGGCAAGTGGGTGAATCAGAAAGGAATGCAACAGTAGAATCTGACAACTCAGCAAATTCCTCAATCTTTTTTCCCACTAATTAGCAAGCCAGTGTCTTTGGGCTAGTGGCAAGAAAAGACAAATTAAATAAAGAAGGAAAATAGAGCAGGATCCAGAGCCATAGCTGAGCTGAGTTTCCCTTTCACTGGAGAGGACATTGTGCAGAGGAGAAGAGGGCATACAGAACAGAGTTCAAACCAAGAAAGTCTATATGCAAGTGTATTAAGAACTTTAAAGAGTTACATAATGTAAGAATCAATTGTATTTATCATTTTCATTTATGCTTCAAGTCCTCCTTCCTCCTTTCTCTCCTTTCCTTCCATTTCTTTATCTCTTTTTTTAAAGCATCAATTTGGAGGTCTAACTTCTTTCCCCTGCTGAATAACTGTCCAGTGTTGTGCTGGTAAAAAAAAAAAAAAAGCTTACATATGTGCATTAATGTGACAATAAATTTTTCTTATATAAAAGATGGATCTCACACAAATTTATAATAATAAAATGTGCAGTATTCTTTATTGTAAATTCCTTATAGTCAATTGATTCTCACAGACTATTTTATTAACATTTGACAAATTCTTACATTCCTAGGCAACCTATGGTGGCAGTTGATGAAAGAGCACAGTTGTGACATGAGCATCAGTTGTATTTTCATTTATGTTAACAAATAAAATAGAAGTGAGCCAAGTGTGGTGATATTATTATAATCCCAGCATTTATAAGGCTGAGGCAGGAAGATCTGAATCTAGCTCGGGCTACATATCAAGACCCTGTCTCTAAGTAAACAAAACAACAATAAAAACAAAACAAAACAAAACAAAGTGATTCAATGAAGACATTGTCAGAAATTCACTCATTTGTCAATGTTGTGAATCAGATCATACATTTTGATGCCTGAAGAATATGTCTGGAGGCTCCTTTTTAAAAAGTTACTCATGATGTAACAGTCATAAATAGGATACACTTTTAAGTTTAATATGCATAATTATCATTTTCTCATTTTCATTATCCATTAATAATACTTTAGCACTTTGTTCAGTCTAGATAATTAACAAAACAAAAAATTAAGCCCTTATTGGCAGCTTTGACCAATATCTGTGGTGTAAATTGTTCCACCATGGTGCCACTGAGTGTTTAGTTGGGAAGCCAGGGGCATCAGAACACCATTTCATAACCATTTTCCCCCATTCAGATGCAACATATGTAACCTCAGGGACACAGATAACAGAAAATGCAGTTAAATAATTAGGAAGTGTTTGATCTTTGCATATGTATGGTCTTAATTTTAATGTTTTAGATAACTTGTTTATAATTTAATGAATGTAATTATAAATTTATATAATTTAATTTTTAACAGTATTAATGTTGAAAAAATGTTTTTCAAAATTCCTGAAAAATTTCACAATCAGCTATCATGGGCTGGAATAAGCCTGCTTCAGTGCACAGTGTCCATCCCTACTGCAGTGTGTGTCTTTCGGGTCATGTCTGGACCTCTTTGTCTGAGAATAGCTCTCTGGCCTTCCAGGGGCCACCAATGCAAATGAGTTATTTAAATGTTGCATATAGGTATCTTTTCTTAGAAGAAAAGATTCCTCATTATGATTATATTTAATGAATGAATATAATCATTTTTATTTTGCAAAAAATGTAGAGAAAAATGTCTGTTGAATATTTTAACTTATATACTTAATTGAAGAGTAAGATTGCTTGTCATAGGGTTGATTCTAATAGGGTATACAGGAAAATGGATCATATAATACCTAAACTTCACGAATACAGGTTTTTAGGAAGTTGACAGGCATAATTATAGGCATCTTAAATAATCTTGGAATTACTGAATGCAGTATTTTAGATTATTCAGTAGTGATCCCAAATACGCATGGTGAGTGGCAATATGCAGTTGTGTTAATAAGTAGTTTGTCTAAAGTATGAATACCTTTCCACAAAAAAAGCCAGTTACTGTTTCTAGTGGTGTATGTATGTGGAAGACATCCAGGACTGAGAAAGAAATGGCCTTTGTGCATATCTTAAATATTTCAGAATAAATTATAAGACAGAAAGAGAAAAACAATCCTTGGCTATATTAGTCAGTGTTTTGAGTTACAAACAACAGATCCCTCTCTAGTTAGTTTAATGAGAAAAAAAACTTACTGTATGGTATTCTGTAGTTCACAGATTCTCCAGAAGGGTCAAGACATCAGGCTTGGAGGCCAGGCAAACAAATAACACTGATGATTTTGTGTCATTGTGACTTTTGCTCCAGCAAAAGCCCCACTGCCACTATTTCTGGGCACAAACACCACAACTTCCATTGCTGAATTCAGTCAATGAATGCCAGAATTTCTACCACTTTTGCTCCCAAGTGTGCTGAACATGTATGACACTATGTTGGTTAGAAGATGAGTTTTAGGCAGTTCCTGCTTGTGAATATGCCATATTCTCTTATGAATCCAAATTGTGTATGAGTTTTCTTATTGATAGACCTAATGTCCTATTTGTGACACAGACACCAACTGGCTGGGAAATTGAATTTTTTTGGCTTCTACTTTGCAGAGGTGTGACTACAAAGGTTGAGAGTACCCTGACAGAGGAAAGACATTCAAAAGAATCCAGATGTCCACCAAAAGTATCAAAGACCCTCTGCACCAGAACTAGAAATAGTAAGATGCTAAAGTAGAATAATGCTACATGCAAATGGGTAGTGAGTCTATGCTATCACATTATTTGCAGTCATGGGTTTACAAGGGTCTAGGTTCAGTCCTCAAGAATGTCAGAGGTTTTCTCTACTATGACATATAACATGAACAATTTTCAAAAAGCAGAAGGAGAATCATCACAAGAATAATGGTACTTAGAAGAAATTTTATTGGAACTTGAAAGTTTATCATTTGAAGCAAAATAGATAATACAGTAGCCCAAATGGAATAGCTTTAAATGCTAATACCAGTTCTGAAAAATGTGTCTAAAATAGGTAATTTCCTGAGAGTATCTAGAGGATACTAGCAATTACTTAGTACATTTGATAGTAATTTACATTGTATGGAGGCTTCATAATATGAAAAGTGTTTATATAAGTTGTTTTGAACATCAATAATTGTTTTAGTGTTTGGAGTATTATTTTCATTGTTTTATTAGCTTAGGAATCTAAATTCTGACAGAGATTAATTTATTTTTTATTCACACATCTACTGAATGACACATAATTCTTGAGCTCAACTTTTTTACATTAAGTATCATCACAGTAGTCACTCTAGAGAATCGAGAGAATCTGTATTGCCTTCTAACATGTGCAATACAGAGAAGATTGTGCAGAGATTCTTGGGAGTCTCTTTGAACTGTCTAGACTTGCCAGTGTCCTCCTCTTTGGGTGTCGGGGCCTATTCCATCAAAGGAATTCTAGTTCTGATTGTTCTGGGAACACATGCATCCAGGTCAAGGACATCCCTTAATTTGCACAATTAGCCAATGAAACAACCAACCTCCACCTGTTGAAGTGTGAACTGGATCCTATGCTGCGTGCTACAATCCTCCATCTACTCCTCCATAGACTTCTGGCAGATAGCTCTTCCTCTTGCTTATGAGGGAATCTAAGTTCAAGTCAGAATCATCTGTTTCGCAAATCTACTTAGGAAGGCTTAAAGTTCAATTTTACCTTTAGTTTTCCAGGTTAGAAAACTAACCTAGTCAGAATTAGTAGTTAATATTGGGGTAATCCTTAATGCTTAATTTGTTTTGTTTAAGAAACTTTAAAGTTAATATAATTTTATTCTGTCTCATTTCTGGCTCATGATTTATTATATTATTAATCTTCTAGTTCCTTACTGATCAAAATGAGTAAAGTCATACTTCCATAAGAGGGTTACCATGGAGCTAGTGGGGTGAGACAATCCTGTGATTGAGCCCCCGAATAGGGATATGTGTGGTATTCTAACATTTCTGAAAGCATATATTTAAATATTTTTGTTTCAGTTTTTAATGAATTCAAAAGCTTTCCTTGTCAATCACTTCTTTTCTGCTCATTTTGGATTTATGTAAGCAAACTGCTGCTAATGATTTCTCAAGTAAATTGGAAGAAATACATATTGACTAAATTTCCCAACATGCATGAAAAATATTCAGCTTTGCCTGTTTTAATGTATGTCAAACCATCAGAAAAGCAACATGAGATTTTATTTAGAAGACACTGATTTACTTTACTTTTATTATTGGAACCCTAATAATACTATTCAGAAAATGTAGCATAAACTAATTATAAAATAGAACATTGACTGAATAAAGTCAATACAGTATACTACAATAGCTTGTCATTGGACAGAACTTTTCAGTTGATGAAAAGAACTCATTAGCACATGTGAGTTTTTTGAGACATGAAATTATACATATTTAAGGAGTACTGTGCAATGTTTCAATTTGTGCATACATTATGGAATGTTCCAGTCAGGGAGCATATCTGTCTCCTTTGAGTTGTGGTAAAAACATTTAATATCCTTTCTCCTAGCTTTTCTGAAAGATGTGGTTCGTTATTATCCACGGTCACCTTGCTGTGATAGCAACTGGAACCTCTTACTCCTCTCTAATTATACCTTAGTAGTTGTCGACTGATGTTTTTCCTTCCCCTTATTGTCCTCAGCCTTGGTAACTACTATCCTTCTCTCAACTTGTAAGTACATGTGAATTTTTGTGAGTTTCAAGAGGTTTCCAGTTCTGGGCAGCCAGTGTCATTGAAAGTACCCAATGGCCAAGATGGAAATTTGCTTTAATTTTGAGTTTCCAGGGACTAACTTCTGCTTCCTCCCAAGTCTCTTCTGATCTGGACTGTTGCATAACCCTGTATTCCATGGGTTCTCAGTCATAAGTGCTTATTAAGTAGAAGGAGCAGAAGAGAACCTGGTAACAAGAGTGCCATTAGTTTCTTAAATCATTTAGACATCAATGAAATGTATTATTTTGCAGGGATTCTTTAATAATGTGCCTTTAAGCTCAGGGCTGTGGAATCTAAATTTCTCTGACAGAACTTTTCAAAAATTGTACTAAGCTTGGGAGAATATTGCTATTGTAATACTTATGAATCTGAGGAACTTTTTATTTTATTATGTGTTTCTCTATAGTATTTAAGAGTTGCTCACATATATGAGTTGAATCTAAAATGTGCAGTTATATGGATAGGCCAATTTTTCATTATTATTTATTATTATTGTGGAGATGGTGTAATTATACCTCATTAAAAAAAAAAAACTACTCTGCACTTTACCAACAGGGTAAATTTCACCGAAACACCAACAGATTGTTCTAAAGGTAAGTTCCAAATTACCAGCTTTTTTGGAAGAGAAGAAAGGAATCTAGTTTTAAGTCTCTGTCTCTTTAAAACAAAATGTGAAGTGGTAAACTACGTGGCACTTTTGATTATATGTTGAAACAACACTAAGTCCCTGAAATCCAACAGAATATTGCACTCCGCTCCTTTGTGCAGAACGTCACATGAATGCTTATGGGAACCAATCCAGGAGCAAATTGCTGCTGATAGTAACTGACAGAATGAATTGCTACACTCTCAGGGGCTCTGCCAGGATCAACCCGTATGATCTCACTTTTGCTCATATGGCAAGCTGAATTTGTGCATGAGCTAGAAGCAGCCTCCCAAGTTCAGAGAATGGCAAGGGCTCTCAGCAGTTGTTAGAAAATAGCTAGCACCATTGAAATGAATCACTGTGGCATCTTGGCAGCTCATACTTATGAAACTAGTTTTGTCTTTGATGAGTTTCTGATCCTAGCATGTAAAGTCCCTTAGAAAAAGGAGAAACTGACTCATTTCTTTATTTGTCATACGAAAGCCAGAAAGTCAATGAATGCTGAAGAGAACATCAATTTCTCCTCAGCAAGCTGACCTGCTTCTGAGTCTGCCACTTGTTATGGTCCATTTGATGACATTCTGCTGCTGGTAATTGCCATGAGTCATAACAACTTTCAGAAATCTTCCTTTAACTGAGAATGAATAAGAACATTGAAAGAAAAACCATACTCTTCACTAGAAATGCTCAGTTGAACTAAAATCTATATGAAGGAGAAATGCTCTAAAATGAGTATATTTTTATATAACAAATATATACGTATATATTCCATATATACACACATATATACATATGTTCCACATATATTTATGTATATATATTCCATATGTATATATATATATACACATACATATGTATACACACTCCCCCCACATATATAAATGGAAACATTCATCTAAAGGATGAAATCATAGATCCAATATCCACAACCCAAGATGAATTTGGTGATTTCTTCCATTATTTCAATTCTTTCTAAAACTCACTTGAATGGGGCAAAAATTGAAGAAGAAAACCCTGCATGATTTCATTGCAGGGTTTAATTGCCCATCATTAGCAATGTAATCTACTGTTTCTGGGAAACCCCAGACCTTCTGAGGTCTCGAACTCTGTTCTTGGCAGGTTAAAAAGCCTTCCAGGTCACCTTTAAAGACAATTTTAACTCTTAGCTCTATACATCTTTCTGTTAATATATTGGAATCTTAGACATGAATCTTATTCACTCATTTGTTTATTCAGTTTAGAAACTACTCAGTTCTTCTGAAACAATGGTCCCTTTGAAAATGGGATCTATTTAAATAGAGGGAAAATACCTTTTCTTTCTCCAGTCCCTATTTTTCTTTTTCTAGAAGAACAGCTCTTGCAAGGCATTGCTTCTAAGTTAGCCCTGATCTAATGGTGGCCATGAGAGAGAAAGAGCACAAACAGAAGAGTTTTGTTTGTCAAGGGAAGCCTGGATTAGTTGAGGACCACCCAAAGGGAAGGTGGAGAAATCTTCCTGCCTTGGGAAAGTCAGAGGTGGACATACATAATCCCCGCATGGTAACACGAGGAAATTATATGTAATGGACACATAGAGGAGTAAGCAGTTACCTCCCAACTTGGGTGTTCCACAGGCCTCTTATTCAGCAGATTCAAAACTTAACAGTACTTTTTGTGCCTCCTTCTGTATTCTTGATCTCAAAGAAAGCTCCTCTTCCCATGCAGGCAGGAAAACAGAGAAACCTGGAGTTCCCTCTTGACTCCATTACATCCCTTGTATGCCATAGCCAAGCAATCACCAAGTTCTTTCAATTCCAACTTAATCTCTCAAATTCTATCTCATGTTCATTTTCATACTAAGTCTATATATGTCACAAGCTTTACAAATAAACTTACTAACTTCCCTATACTTTCTAAAATACCCATTTGATCATCTCGTTTTCTGTTTACAAGACTAATATGACCAAAGTACATTATATGAAAATAGAATAACGAAACTCATTAAAAATTGTAAGAAAAAGAGGGGAGAGAGGCTATGAGGGAGAACAATGGAAGGGGTGAATCTAATTAAGAAGTATTATAAGCACATATGTAAATATCACAATGTATTCCCCTTGTACCACTATTATATACTAATAAAATTATAAAAAAGAAAAGGAGGGCATAAGAAAGAGTAAAAGGAGTGAATATGGTCAAAGTACATTGTTTGTATGTGTGGAAATATCACAATGAAAGCCCTTTGTACAGTTAACACACATTAATAAAAAAATAGCCATCTTCCCCCAAAAAAAAAGAAGGAAAAAGGGAAAAAACCTGAACTCCCTTGAATGAGACTATTTAGCTCCTAATCAGTACTCTTTCTCCCACCTTGCTTTATCATAGGCTGTGTCTTACCTGTCCTCCCCTCCTTCCTTCTGAACAATTCCTACTTGTCTTTCACGTTTGAGTCAATTATTACCTCCTCCTAGAAGACTTCTGATCCCCTTTCTGACCCCATCCACAAATGTCCCTGAAGGGTGTTGTTATAACCACCTTGCTAATATATCATGCATCTTGAGGGTAAGCTGAATGTTTTCATTTTTCCAGTTCAGCAGCCAGCACAGCGCCTGGCATGTTGTGGGTGAATGAATACCTGCAAGTAGGGATTAATCAGAGAAAGCCACACGGAGAAGGTAGGGTTGAGCTGACTCACACTTGAGAGAGAAATCAGCAAAACAGAGAAGACTATTGAAGGCAGAAAGAATAAGACAACGTGCAGAAGCATGAGAGAGTTTGCCATAGTTAGAGAACTTCAAGTGGCATGGGGCTGCTGGAACATCAATGGAGAGATACTGAATTCTGTGGTGAGCTATGTGCAGGAGTTCGATACTGATAAAAATCTGTCACCAGCTTCTCTCAGAGGTCAGAAAGGCTGCTGTAGGTGTGGCTAAGAATGAAGAAATGTCCAAACAGGATGATACAATGTACAATGTTATTATATACTTAATATTTATAAATTAGCCCTTTTGACACAAAAGTCACAGTGTAGTTTAGTTTTGTTATTTATGAGAAATTATAGGGTTTAGACAAGAATATTTGTTAATAGTAGACTACAAGAGGTGTGGTCAGGCAGTGGGATGCAAATTTGAAATTCATGAGATAAACTCTTCTTTTAATAGTGTCAGCATGTCTTGGACCATATGTATACCCTGCTTGGAGGTGACATCAAGTCTAACTTTTAGAATATGGGCTGGGAGCCAAATGATTCTCCATACCTTCAACCTCTTGTTTTCTTCTCACTGGTTCTGCTTGAGAAATACTTCCATAGGAATGTCATACTGAGACATTTACTCTTGTTAGCTTTCTCTGCTTGTATTCATTTTTGTCCTATAACTACTTGAAAATGGTAAAGAAACAAAATGTTAAAGTGAGAAAAGGAAAAATTTGAAAATAGAAAAGAAGGACATAGTGAAATGATATTAAGAAAAATAATTAAAACTGCTGACATAAAGAATGATGTAAAATAAATAAAAGCATCTGCACAATTTCAGGTAAAACAGGTCACTAGCATAATGGAAATAATTACTATAGTTTAAAAAATCATGCAAGTGTGATTTCTTCAGGCAAACAGTGGATACAGGAAAAAGTTAGCCTAGCTTGGAGCAACTTAGTGAGCAAACAGACCTCCCTGACCTTGCTGGAGTTTCAACTATTTTCTCCACAGGGCTGGGGAAATTCAGACTGTACCAAGAATCAAGCTCCAAAGAAAACCACTAGTTTATAAGAGATAATTATCTATATGCTAATTCATATACCTTTATACAGAGTTATTGTTGAATACTTTTCATTTTTTAACCCTATTGTAGATGCTTTTCCTTCTTGCCATCAGATTAGAAGGTCAGGGATAGCTCAGAATATTTACAACAGGAGATGTATTTATGTCTGTTATTCCTTCATTCCCTGTTAGACTCTCTCAAAAACTTCATTTGGATCAAATTTTTCCAAATTATTCAAGTCCCCAATTCAATTTTGTTAGAAAAATACAAAATTTATATATTGGGATTTTCTCCCTCTAGAGTGAGTATAAAAATTTTCCTTCCCAAGGTGTGGCCAAGTCCTGGTGAGTGTACAGCTTCTGAGCATCAAGGCCTGCCTTTGTCCTGCCTCCTTCGCTGCCTCTTTCCTGGGGCTGCTGTCACCTTCTGATGTGAACTTGGGACACAGGGCAGCAAAAGGTCTTGAAGAGCCACAGTTAAACTTCCAAGGAGGTTAGGAAGACTTGCAAACCACTCTTTCCAGTTGCACAACTGTGACTCAGGTCTTTGTTTCTCAGAAGGAGAAAACTGAGGTGCAGGCAGATGAAGCTCCATGGTCTGTGACTTAGTGGTAGAAATCTATTTAGGAAGAACACAGATTCCTTAACTCTTGTTCCTGTGTTTTTATTTTTCTCAATATTTGGTTCATGACTATGTTTTCATTAGGGGAAAAAATCTTCATTGTAGATTTTAAGTGTATGTTATATACAAATAAAAAAATGACCATACTTATTATTTTTCATAGTTGCATAAAATGTACTGTTATTAAAATAGGCAAGTTAGAGTAACATCACTTTTGTTTTTATATAGAAACATACCAAAGAAGATTATAGTAAAAGTTTCATTAGGTTTCTTTTTTTAAACAATTGGAAAGCCTCAGTGCATCAGTTTTCAAAACACAGCATTTTTTTATTTTAATAAAATGCAGGAAGACAGCAGGAATTATGTTATCTTATTTATATGCACAACATTTAAATAAAGTTCTCATGGTTTAAAATACCTTTCATATTTAGTCACCATCTTTAATTTCCTCACTGAGGTTATTAATTAAAACATTTTGCCAATTTCCTTCTTAGTTTTCTCATCCTGATGTATGTTTCCATGTGTTAGGCCTTGACAGCCTTCTAGGTTAGAAGTTCTTTTCAGAATTCCTAAGACATCTCTAGTTACCTACTGAATGTATGTAGGGCACCAATTAGAAGACCTTTAGTGACTTGAACTGGAGACTCCTGGCTGGCCGGGAAATCCTTACTTGGGCTTGAAAGTAGAGTCAGGAGTAAGGCATGAACTTTACCTCTAGAGCCCATCTGTGAGTTGGGCTAAGAAAAGGAGAAAAGAGAACATAGCACTCTGAACCAGTTTTGGCTATATCTTAAGATTTAATTACTGGTGAGTGTAAAGGAAGGCCTTTAATCATGGAGCCTGCTTTGGGAAAAGATGAGTTGATTTAAAGTTAAGTGTAGATAGAGTTTTGTGTTAATCCAAATACTAATATATATTTTATATTGGACATAATGTGTGATATAAAAAGATTGCTGTGGAATTCTAATACAACATAAACTAATTCATTTGTTTGTTCAACAAATATTTACTGAGTATATTCTATAGGCTAGATGCTGAAATATGTAGAAACAAATACAACACAGTCTCTGCTATAAAATAGTCTAATTTAAAATTAAAAAATCTCTGCCAGGCAAGAGGGTACATTCCTGTAATCCCAGCACTCAGGAGGCTGAGGCATGAGGATCAGAAGTTTGAGGTCTGCCCGGGCTACTAAACAAGACCCTGTCTCAGTTAAAACACACACACACACACACACACACACACACACACACACACACACACACACACACCTCAAAAACAATGTCTCTGGATATGTAATACTAAGGAAAAGCAAGAGAATACCTACTTTTAAACTACCTCCTATTTCTGCTTTGATGAAATGAAAATTGTATGCAGGTGGATGATTAGCTATTTGCTATTTCTCTGGCTACTTTAAATATGACAGAATAAAACATTATTTAAAAATCATTTAGTAATTTAAATAATGTAATCAAAATACCTTCAAAAGAAATATTTTGTATTTTGGTAGCTGATACATTTTATCCAAGTAGAAAAGATTTTAAGGAAAAATCCCTTAATAGCTATTTAAAATTTGTTTTAGAAACACTGATGAACCAATAACTATTGTTTCGTGTTACTTTTTATTTTTTAAATTATCTTCGATTTTTTTTTTCTACTTTCTCATTTGTCTTTCAGGATAGTATCCAGAAAACTTGCATTGAAAACTTGGCTTACATCCTGGCTTTGTTTTTCGTGGTTGTGTAACCTTGGGAAGTAACATTTACCCTCTTTTGGCCTTGTTTCTTCATCTCTAAAATGATAGGACTATATTGAATAATAGTTGAAGTCCTTTCCAATTTTGACATTGCTTGGTTCTTTAATCTTCTGGATTTAAGGGTAGAATGTAGAACATGAATATGAACATATGTTGAAATATGTTATTAAAAATACAAACAACCCAGAATTTTGGATTTAGTTGGCATTACTCAGCATTTTGATTTGCTTATACCACAATGCAGACTTCTGTACTTTGATAGATTTATATTTAACCAATTCATATTTTACAAGAAAAATGCATACGGGTTGGTAAGTGAGTCATTTATGATGAACGTGGCATTTAGTCACAAATCCAGGGCCACCCTGAATTTGACATTGTCCTTGGCCAGGACAGGTTCAGCTCAGATAATATCACTCAGATTAATTCCAACTGCAGCACAGCAGTAGCCTGCAGGCATCCTGTTGACCCAAGGCCGAGGATCCCAACGCACTTCTGACACCTCCCACTTAGTCTTTCCTGATTCTTTCCTAAGTTGGAAGTGCTGTCTTCCTTCTTTATGCTCCAATTTATCTATGTTCAGTCTAGGATCAAGAATAACTATGAGAAATTAACAATAGAGAATGTACAATTCTGTATTGATTGATTGGTACCTTATAAATTCCCTTGAAGAAAGGATTCTGTCTTCTTTATCTTTCTATTTCGTGTGATGCCTGTCACACAGTAGGCACTCAATTGTTTTTGTTGAAGTAGGTAGTTAACTCAGTAATTGAAACTACTGAGCCATGACAGTGTCATGTTTTACCTCCTCAAGTCCCAGTGCAAGGTTGGAGATTTCAGGATGTAGTGAAAACTGAGCTTGATGGTAGCAGAATGGCCTTTTATGAGGAGTCCCATCTCCAATTAAGCTATAGGAAAGTGGCAGTTCAGTCAAGCTGAAAGCAGAGTTTTGCCTGGGGTTCAGGGAAGGGACTCCAAATGCCTTTGTAGTTACTCAAGTGATATCATTTTCCTCTGGCCAGCCCAATCAGTGAGCTGTTCTCCCACCTGGGGATGTCCACATTCTATCACAGCACCTGGCTATGGGTTGTACTATGTCATTTCATCATTCATTCTTGCTGTCTTCCTAGGCCTAAGCCTTTATCTTGCACAAAGAGATGCTAGCCTGAATAGAGAGCAAGATGCTAAATTTCAAAAAAAAAAAAAAAAGATTTAGTAGTGAAATGGATGACTTTATGTCCTTTTTTCTTTTTGCAAATCTCATTTTTCTCAATTAAAATCACTTTTATGTTTAAAATTTTTCTACAACTGTAGTAATGCGTTTATATTACTATTTCTTAATTAATCAATTTTAAATATTATTTATGATTTTCTGCTGTGAATGCTTTGGCTTTAACTTCTTGAAATAGTACCCAACTTCTCTTCCATTGTATTTAGTTTTGCTGCTTGATATTGTAACATATTTTCTTCTGTCTGCAATAGCAGTGTATTCTGTTTTTCCTTCAACTTCAGATGTGTTTCTTAAGTGAATTCTAAATGAGATGGCCATAATATTCCCCATATCATTCCCTCTACCTCACCTCTCTCTTACCCTCCCTTTAATATCCATATTAAAAACCATGGACTCAAGTAGGGTGCTGAGCTATACTCTTCCTCACGTGTTCAATGATCTGAACCTAATCATGCAGAGGACAATATTTTTATCATTAAAGTCAAATAAATTGTCTTTTATTACACTTGTTTAGAAGCATTCCACATTCTGATTGCTTCTGATTTGGAACTAGTGTTTTCGTGCACTGTAGATTCTCATTTGCCTTTCTGTTTTCTAGTTGAGTGAAGTATAGTTTCCTCCTGTGAAGGCTTCAGATTCCTGCTCATTTTCTCAATTAAAAAGACACTACATTCTACTGACAGTCTTCTCGGTGCCTTCTGACTTTCTAGTTGTAATTTCAGGTTTGCTTTCTATGTCTGCTATGAACCATTACCATTCTCTTATTGAATTTTTTCCACTGGTCTTTATATTTCCATCCTCATCATTCTTGTTCACCTCTACTTTGTTGGAGTTATTTGCAAGTAGTTTCATCAAGAAGGAGCTCATGAGAAGGAGGATTAGATTTGTGGTGGTCACTGGCATTTTTTTGCCTATCTGAAAGTGTTTTTACTTCTCCACACATTTGATTGTTATTTGGCTGAGCATGTACTTCTAGGTTCAAAGTAGTTTTCTCTGTGAACGTAGATGGCTTTGCTCCAGTGCCTCTTGTTTTTATTTGCCAATATATGTGTAAATGTGAGTCCCCTTGCATTTGTCCTGCTGAGCACATATTCAGTGCACCTTTTAGTTTGAGACAAAAATATAATTTTTTTCTGTTCTCTATCTGGAATTCCAATTGGTTCTACATTGAACTTTTTGGATTGTTACTTTATCACTTTTGTTTTTTCACTTATCTCTTTCATCTTTTTGTTTCCTACTCTATGTTTTGATACATTTTTACTTTATAGTACTACTATGAATTTTTGATCTTTGCATTAAAATTCCTAAGGGCTAGTTTTTGTTGTACTCTACCTCATTTTTAATTGATTCATGTTCTAGTTTTTATGGTTATAAAATTATTTTGAAAGTCATGATGAACCTAATTGTATTCTTTTAAGTTTTCTTGTGTTCTTTGCATTTCTAGCATATTCTCCTGGACCCATTGCTTGGTTTTTAGTTTCAGTCTTTCTCTTTAGTGTGGTTGGTATTTCTCATTTGTCTGGTGGCGCTTGATCACCAGTCCTCGTTTTAGAGTGGATGTTTAGGTTGATTAGTCTAGGTTGGGAGTGGATGAGGGTTTCCTTATCTGATGTATAGGCAAATTCTTTTCCCTGGTTGCTTCTCTCCTGAATTGGAAACTCCTTGTGTGTAGGGAAGGCTTGTTATCATTATCTGCAGGGTATGTGATGATAGAGTTCAGGGGGCTGAGGAACTATAGCTCTCACTAGCAGCCCCTATTTTTCCTAGGTAGCTCACTCAGTACATTGAGGTGTCTGTGCACATTTTATCTAGTAGAGTGAATGCTGGGTTGGTTTTTACTACTCTGTGCCAGTGTTCCTGGGTTGCTGTGCATATGTGCACATGTGGGGAGTAGGGTCAGCAGGCGTAGGTACCTTACTGAGGGACTTTCAGTGAGCCTCTGATTTCACTGCCCCCCCCTTCCCACTCTGAGTTAGGGTTGTCTGTAAAGTTCCACTGGGGGAATTGGGCACCATCTTTTCTATCTTTTCCTGTTGGGGTAGCTGCCTTCTCTGCTCCATTTCATGTATCCACAGGATTCTGCATGCTGTTTATTCCTAGGAATTTGTTGATGCATCTTTCTTTTTCCTTGCTGTGAAGACTCCATTGCCTTTTGAGTTGTTTTTTTTTTTAATTGTCCTCTTCATTGTCTCAGGAAGGAGATGAAGCCATCTGTGACCTCAGCTCACCATTCTGAACTGCATCACCTTTCCATTCTTGTATCATGGGAGCTAGTTCCCAGTGTGATGAGTTCTTTAGCAAGCTTTGAAGGGAATAATTCTTAGAAAGAAAAATAAAACTCCATAAGAGTGTAAGAAATTCTAACCTCTGTATCTCAGCAAAAGCAGAGAAATTGCAATGGCCCAAGGTACTTTTAACTCTATGATGCCATATTAACAAACACAGATATATATATGTATACATATATATGTATATATAATATGTAGTGAGGCACTGTTTCTAGTATAAGTATATATATGTACATATATACACATTTATCCTAATAATAACAGTAAGAAGAAAGTACTATGATTGCCCTCATTTTACAGATGAGTAAACTAAGGCACAGAGAAGTTAAGTAACTTGCCCAAAATCACACAAGTCATAAGTTAAAAAAGCCAAGATTTGAATATAATCTCCAGCTCTTAACTTTAATGTAATATTGCTTTTAATAATAACATTAGAATATAAACCACAAAGATATCAAAAATGCAAAGTATAAAGTAATAGCTCATGAAATAATTTCTTTTTAAAAACAAAGACATATCATGATTTTAAAAATGAATGTAATTCCATGGTGATGGGTCAGCTGAATTTTGAAATTCTGGATAGCCGAGTTAAAAGGAATAAAATAGCAAGTAAAGAACCCAGCAAACTTCCTAATAAGGCTGGAGGATATCTATTTAAATTGTGGATGAGAAAACATATAACAAGAAGAACACAAAGAATACAATATAAATTTCAAGAGAGTTAAAGCCAAGGAATAACTGAGGCTGGCAAAAACCACTAGAGACAGCAGCAGCAATTTTTATAGCTATTTTCAGAACAATAGATAGATGAAAATTATAGGTCCATTGCTTGAGAATGATGGTATCATGTTAAAAGAAAACACTGTACTTCCGCTTTTCTTCTGGCTACACCAAGAATAATGATGGCTAAGCTGGCAACATTGAGAGATAAATGCATTAAGATGTCATTGACATCTATGATTAGTGAAGATTAAAAATAACTCAAAATATTGTAGATGAATTCAAATCCCACAGACCAGAGAACTTACATTTTAAGTAATAAACAACACCATTGATATGACCATAGAGCTATCACATTCTTTTGACTAATTTTACAGAATGGGGAAAAATGAAAAGGAATGGAAAAAGGTACATGTTTTAAAAATATTTATTACCTTTTTCTTCAGACTTTTTCAATAGGGTCCCTTTTACAGGAAGATTATATTTCTCACCCCACCAGTGTCTTGCTGCATGCGGTCAATGAATGTGGGGAGTGACATTCAAGCAGGAGCCACTTCCTGCAGAACTTTTAAGAATGGCTATACTTTCTGCCATCTCTCTTCTCTCTCTGCTGCAAGATCAGAAGCATAATCCAGACAGGGGTTTCTTGGTTATAAATCAGACCAAGGTTTATGTATCAAACATAATATACAAACTGAGATTTTTAGAATTCCTTATAACTACAGCACATCCTAACCTATTCTGACTCTCAAGGAGATAACTAGTAGATCTTAAAAATTACTAATATGTAATCTTAATGTTGATTTCCAGTATTAAATATTAGTATGTTTCTAATCAGAAAAGTTGAGAGCTTAGAAAGAAAAAAATCTGTTAATATAATCTAGGAAAGCATATGTCAAACCACTCTCATCGTTTCTTCTTTCTTTCTTTCTGATCACGTTTTAGGGGACTGTGGAATTCTATAGATGCAATGAAGTATGTTTTGAAAATATGTTTAAAAACTGTTTCATGTTATCTTTTAATATAAATTGCCAAGTTTTTACAGTGATATAACTCTATATTTATTGTAACCATATATATTATATCCTGCTGGACATGATGCAGGTGAGAATAAAGATAGGTGAATTCATAGCTGGATAAACAAGAAAGTTGGAGGGAAAGCTTTAGGTATCATCTTTTTGTCTTAATCAGTTCAAAAATATGTCATCAAGTATTTGATGGCAGCACAGATGTTATGTTTATCAAGTTTATGTAACATATGCCCCATTACATCATGTATTCTCTGGAAAAGAGATTCAGTATGTTGGATGGCAAAAGTAGAATTAAAAATGATATGATATATTGAAAATATACTGAAATCAATGTGGTATAACTTATAGTGACATTATATAACTTAAAAACACATATAACTTGAAATTATATTTTTAAGTATCAGTCGTATTGGATGAAGGAGACCTGCTAATTGAAATTTAGGTAAAGCCAGATAGTTTAGATTTGTCCAAACCTCAAAGTAGCATCAGTTATACTATAAAAATAAAGGTGATCTCAACTTATATTAACAGGTGCTTGTGTCCAGATGAGGGGATAGTTATATATCAGTATTACATTTAATTCTGAGTATTATCCTTTAAGGCGAGTGTTGACAAAACCTAAGAGTGTTTGGGTCAGTTTGATTGTTTATTCTGGGAAGTAAAAGTGGAATTAGGCAGGTAGAGCAAGTGTATCTGAACCTAAAGCAAAAGATTCCTGGCATGATAAGAGAAAGTGAGGAGCAAAGGGTAAAAATTGCAGATGTGTTCATACCTAACGGAAACTAAACAAGTTCTCCTGACGAGATTCCTGCTCCCTGAATCAACTCTGTTCCCTGGTGCTAAGTTATAAACACACAGAAAAGACACTCCAAGTAAATGCACATCATGAACATAATTTTTAATCCTGAATGACCATCAGAATCATTTTGGGAATTAAAAAAAAATACAGAGACTGAGGGTCCCTCCAGACCTACTGAACCATAATTTCTGCTCTAATGATCTAATGATTATGTTTGCAAGCCACACAATCATGTGATGTGGTGTGTGGTTTAGAGAAGAGTTGGGTTAGAGAACGTTAGTTTATCAGCAAGAGAGGCAAAGCTAAGTCAGTGGATCCCAATTTTTGGTCTTCAAGGACTAGCACAATTTTACAAGAATTAAGGGTTCATCAACATAGAATTGCCAACTTTTTATCGTAACAAATAAACTAAAAATTATCTTTATAGCTTCATTTTTAAAAAGAAATTCAATTTTAAAAAGTAGCCAGATAGGATGTAGGATGGGAAGAAAGTGCAATTCTCTTATATGAAATAAACTTAGCCATATTTTTTATTTCTTTATCTCAGTTCACCATAGATTGATGAGGATTTCTTCATGTTTCAGCAACATCTGACATGTCAGTATTTGAGAGCCACAAGGGCAGGGTATGAGATTTGAAATGGCCTCTGGTCCTTGCCACTCTATGGCTATGGAGGACTGAGTTGTTCATAAACTGGTTTAGAGACTTTAGTTTTAGCAGTGGTGGAGGAGAAAGCTCTGGAAATAGTACCTGGATAGTGTCATAGGGATTCGAGGATAGCTTGGATGATAAAGGAACTGTGAGCAATTATTTGTGAAAACAGTTTTCAGTTGCAGAAGAAAAGACTTGTAGGGAATCTGAAAGCCATATTAAACACCCTCTCTCTCTCTTTTTTTAAAATTTCTTTTATTCATATGTGCATACAATGTTTGGGTCATTTCTCCCCCCTTCCCCACACCCCTTCCTTTTCCTCCATCCCCTTCCTCTCCCCCTCCATCCCCTACATGAAGGCCTTTTATACATAATAATTCTTATTATACCAGAGGGCAAAATTAAATCTACTTGGGGAAGTCACTAGCAGTTTAACATAGACAAAAGCTTTTGCCAATTAGACTTCTCTAATAAAGATTAACAGACTATATAAAGATGGGCTTGTTCCCCTCTGAAAGAGCTCAAATAATACCTAGTAGCAATTTGTTAGAATGTGAGCAAAAGGTTCTGGAACAAGTTGGAAGTTGGACTAAAACCACTGTTTTCTAACCCTGGCAGGTGTCAATAACACATGGAAACCTTTTTGACAAATACAGATTCCTGACCTCAACTTAGATATCTGTAAGAACAGAATCACTGTGAACAGGGCTCAGAAATCTGTATGCTTAATAAGCTCCCAAAAAAATTCTTGAGGGGGTAGGGTAGGTAAGGGAGGGGGCAGGGGGGAAAGGGGGAGAAATGACCCAAACATTGTATGCATATATGAATAAAAGAAAAAAAAATTCTTGTTGTCTGCAGCCTTGGAAAATAATCAGATGAAGTAAATTCCAGTTATCTTGAAGCATCTGTGGTGACAGATTAAGATTCATGTAGACACAGCATTTTTTATGGTATCAATATTTGAATATCTACTTACTACAGCATTTGTTCTGATGACTTAAAAGTTATGTTTGAAACAGTTATCTGCACATCAACATAAATTGAAAGCATTTATCTGTTTTTAAAGCAAGGGTTACTTTGTGCTTGAAAGATTAAGTTTCACATGGTGAGAAGTAGTCATGGACCTAATTCTGAAGCATGGACATGTAAAATTGCCAAACAGAAACATGTTTGTGCCAAAAATTATGTACAAGATTAATGACTCATTCTTTCAAATCTTAAATCACATATTAGATTAACATAGCATTAAATATATGTTTATTCCTAAGAAGAGGCCTTTTACTGGGTTTTTTGAAGTTTTGAAATAACTTTTCATTTTCATAAATGTTTCATTTGTTATTGTTTGAGGGACTTTCCCAGTAATTAAGTTCATTAGGGCAGAAAGGCGGAGTAGACCAAAGGTCTTCTTCTTAGTTTCTGGAGTATGAGTTTTGATGTGAATAACTGTCTGCTGAGTTCCTATCCTAACCCTCCCTATATAGATTACCTGAAAGGTTTTCACTCATTGAGAGAGGCTAGGACTTTGATTACAGGCAAAAAAATGTAGGCAGAAGACATCAATAAATTTAATACATAGTATTATTGCTTCAAGTTTTTATAAGTTCTTATATCTTGAGAAAATTTTTCTGATTACCCTTTGTGTCATTCAGTCTCTTAGAAATATACTTTCATAAGCACATTTTCCTTTTTTGGTTATTATTCATTAACATAGTCACCAGCTACCTAGTGGGAGCTAACCTTATAGAAGTCCCAGTGCTAGGTACTGGGTAAACCAGTCCTCTGCTCTCATGAAGCTATGTTTCATAAAGGGAAAGTGATAATAAACTTGCAGGTAAATACATAAGAATTTTAGCCAATTCTGTAAAGAAAATTAAATTAGTCATAGAGTCATTGGGAAGTCCTCAGTAATATTTGAGCCAAGACTTGAGCACTGTGAGCAACTGTGGGAAAAGGAATAGTTAATGCAAAGGCCCTGAGGAATGAATAAGCTTGGAAAATCAAAGTCCAGTGTTGCAAAATTATAATAAAAAATTGGGAATGAAAGATGAGGTCAAAAGAAACCAAGGGCAGGATGTTACAAGCCATGGTAGGAACTTGAATTTATTGTGTATAATATATTCTAACTTGGGATTGATTCGTCTTTGTATTTCATAAAAAGCATTTAGGCTGTGTGGAGAGAATATATCACAGTTAGATAGTAGTGGAAAGAAGAATGCTAGGGCTGTTGCATAAGTTCAGTCTAAGATAATGACTGCTTGATACAGTAATGTGTTAGACTGAGGGGATGTTTATAAAAATCACATTTCAGTAGACATTCTCAATGGAGAAGACCACACACGATGAGTCTTACAACATGCTTTTGAACCTTTATTTTTCAGCCTTAATGTACTATGTCCAGCCTTACCATTAGTTTCATTTCTTCCTGCTCTTGGCCCCATTACTCCCTTCATTTGAGAATCACTGGGTTAGGTGATAGGTCAGGATGGCTTTCTGTTTGTCTGGGCATATGGCATCTATCTCAGTTAAAATTCAGAGACCACCCCTCAGTTATCTGTCATCCCCTTCTTCCTTTCCGTAGGCTTTCTTTCCCAGTTTTTAACTACTTACTTTCTCTCCTGAGAGAAACACAGTCTCCCAACCTCTTCCCTTCTCAGCTGTCTACTCTTAAAAACACAGAGATCTTAGTTTTTCTGCTGTTCTTTTTGGGAGGCTTTTTTTTTGTATGTGTGTGAATAAGGTATTATAGAGATGAACACAAGTAAAAATGAAGAAAACTCCTCAATTTATTTTGCCTAAGGCCAAGAAAGTATGGAAAGTTGTCTTTCCTTTTCATGAAACTTTAAGTAGAAAAGAAAAAAAAAATTGCAAGTACAGCTAAGAAAGGGCAGCACACATTTTCAGCTCTTTAAAAAAAGGGAATTCATATGAACAGATGAATTACTATTAACAAGAGCATAATAAAATCTAACATGTATTGAGCCATTTCTATGAGCCAAGCATTGCTGTAGTTGTTTTCATCCTAAAGTCATAAAGTAATTTGCTCAAGGTCCCACAGACAGTGAGAAGCCAACCACTGAAAGCTAGGGTTTTCTATTTTCTAGCTCTTACCAGCTCCTCCAGGTAAGAGGCCTTGGCAATCTACAGAAAAGGGCCCAGGTGGAAGTGGGCTGAGGATCCATCCATTAGGTCATGTGTCCTGCTTCCCTGCCTTATGACATGGCCCCTTCTGGCTCTATTCCCAAGGTGCCCAATCTGGGCCTTTATTAACAAGCATCTCTATTAATTATTCTTGCCAAAATTAAAAGAAATATGCCCCTTCTCCTTGCCCCTGTCTTTGTCATTGAATTTCTGACTTGGATGGTCTAATACACATTTGATATAACAGTCACCTGCTTCTCTGTAGATACACGTGTTGTTTGTGAAGGGGCGGGCTAGCGGAGCTCCCTGTGCTGGAGAGACCAAACTTTCTTCCCTGTGGTTTGTCCCCTGAAGTGATGATCACATGTACTTATCAGCTTGTCCTTCTCACAGGTATACTCTTGGTCACAGCAGGCTCCAGGAGATTACTTGTCTCGCTACTGAATTTTCTTTATATGTTTTTTTCTAAGTATGTATGAAATTATAGTCTTGAGCTTTCCTTTTTCATACATAAACTAATCATTATGTAACCCAGTAATGATCCCTGAGGGAAAAACCACACAGAGCACAAAGACTCAGACGTGGAGTGAGGATGTTAGACACCAAAACATCGTTCTGGTGTCTTGTGGAGACAATTTCTCTCCAAGGGTCAGTGAGTTGCATTCTTATAACTTGGAACTGTTTTTCAGGATGTTATGCCACAGTTTCCCCAAAGCACTTTGTGCTGTAATGTCCACTTTACATGCTTCATATAATTCCTCTGTCTAAAATCCTACATTTTCAGCCTCATGTTCTGTTGATTTGATAACTTGGCAACTCAGAAATGGTGAAAGTGTCAGAAAAATGAGAAACACTCTATGAGCCAAAGGGACTGGTTTTCTATAATACCTTTGATAAAAACTCTGACATTTTATTCTCATGTGTTATGTGACTATAGGATGCTTAACTTCATTAATTTCCCTTGAGTATAATGAAGGACTGTGAGGGAGAAGTTTCCTATAAAATAGAGACTTAAATTTGATCTCTTTCTCAAGGGATAGAAGATGGATATACCTCAGCATTTTATTTTAGAGAAAGATTTTGGATTTGGTTTCAAAGGTAAAGCAGTCCTATGTTTGGGCTAATCACAGGGCAAAATGTCAAGGGAAAGTTCTGGGAATATTAGCTTCTTTGAAAATCTTGTTAGAAGATTTCACTTTTATCTTCTAACAAAATCTATTCTTAAGAAAGACTAAGATACTCATTCTCTAAAGCAGAAGTGATCAGACACAGCTTGACCCAAATAAGTTTGCAGTTTTGCATAGATCAAATCTTTAGGTGAAAAAGGAATCTCCTAATTTATGTATGTCTTTGCTTGTTTGCTTCTATTTAAAATCTATATTGTACTTTATGCCAAAAAAGAGATTTAAAGCCACATGCCATACAATAAGGAAATAAATTTGAGAATAAGTATTCAAGGCTGAGTGCAGTGGCTCATACCAGTAAGCTCAGGCATTGCAGAGACCAGCCCAGGTCAAAAATAATTTAGTGAGACCCCATCTTACTCAATGAAGCTGGCATGGTGGTATGTACCTGTCAGCCTACCTGTGTAGGAAGCATACATAGGAGAATCATGGTCCAGGCCAGCCCAGGTTGAAGAGTGAGATCCTACTTGAAAAATAGTCAAAGCAAACAGGGCTGGGGACTTGGTTCAAGTGGACTCACAGGGCAAGTGAGTTCACACCTCAGTACTGCAAAAAAAAAAAATAAGTGATTGAGAACATCATTAGGATGACTTTAAGTATTGGGAATTTTGATTTTCAGAGAAGAGGCGACAGAACTCCTTATTTTGTAGCTTTTGTTAGGCAGCTCCTGTTTTACCTTGAAATCTCAATGGAACAGTGATGGAGTGGGGTCACCAACTCCACTTATAGCAGGCCAACCTTTCAGCACAGGTACATAATTTTACAGTGAAAACGTCAGTGCTTTTATCTCTTAGATTACTTGAGACATTTAGTACAGTTTAGTATTCCTAGGTTTAGCTCTTTGATAGCCTTCTTCTTGGTTATTTATTAATCTTCCTTTAAAGTACAACTTAATAATTTTAGGAAGGTACAAAGTTCAGTTATATCATTATTATTATTCCTCATTATGATAATGAAAAAAGTCACCGTAAACCTTGAAATGCCTCCTGAAACATAAAATTTGTATATGAAACACTTAGCCTAGTGAGCCCTGGCTCTAGCATCCCACAAGGTAGTCCTGCAGTAACAGGACACTGCTGCCCATGTCAATGAATGTTGACATGACATCTGTGTTCTGAGTGGGCCATGTACTTTACTCCTAACCTTTACCTCCTCCTCTCTCTGTTGTTAGTTTTATAAGGACAGAATGTCAAATGAGAGCAAGTACCTCTCCAGGAGAATAAAGAAAGAAGAAGTAATGAATCTCCTCTTCTCTATTGATATGTCTATTTTGCAATTTATCAAGGTTGGTAATTCCTCAGGATCCTATATTCAAACTGAACATAGGGCAAAGTCCAGCTTTTCTCCCATTTGAGGTAGTGGAAAAAGGAGCCCAGAAGACTTGAATATGCTTCTAGATGCCCATTAACCAGAAAGAGAATGTGGGTCCCTTACATATCCTCCCAGAACCTGGAACATCAACGCTTGCAGGATGAGGCACAATGAAGTCTCCCTTCTCCGCTGATTTCTTGGAGTAGGTATAAGGTACTTTTTAGCTGCAGGAAATCCTTCAGCTCCTACTCTGTTGATCGATTAAAGATGAACAAGTTCCTACTCCATACATTGTGTTTGTCAAGGGTACTCAGCTCTGCAATCAAATTGCCTGCATAAAAACCCTACCTTCATCACTTACCAGCTGTATAAATGTGGGATGTTCTTCAGTCTTCTATGGCTCAGTTTCCTTGATTCTAAAAAAAGTTGTTAACAGCCACAACATAGTAGCCCCAGTCTCAGGAAAGCCTCAAGTCTAACCTACTAAAAGGAAGGCTCTTTTTGGCTAAAAATACTAGGAACTTAAGGGAGTTGAAGTCAGATTCACATATACTTGTGGCTTTTAAAAGTCATGTAATAATTAAAAGAGCATTCAAAAAGTTGGTTTTCCAGAAAAAAGTAGGTAGTTATTCAAAGAGTTTTGAGTCAGAAATAAATATTAGTGGATCTCACTGTTAAGAGATTTTTAGAATTATCTCCAATAAAATGCAAAGAGTTTATTGGCCTAAAAATAAAAAGTTTTAAAAGTCTTAATCTGAGATTTTACTTTGAAGTTATTTTTCTTTAATAAAAAAGCCATTCAACAATATTTTAAGCAACCACTATATGCCAAACATTGTTTGGTGCTAGGGCAAGAAAGTGCAGATGGCACGGGCTTATTTCTAATGACGTTAGACAATAAGTATTCAGACAAGCAGTGCTCAGGTAGTCATCCTGAGACCTTGCCTATTAATTCCAATATGGCTGCTGTTGCCCTCAAAACAACTCTTGGGCAATGTGTGACGTCAGGGCCCACATAGGAGCCATACAACCTTTTGGGAGAACTGATTTTCAATGGATGTTAAAATATCCAAATTACCCCTAATTTGTTGATAAATGATACAGCTCAGAAAACCCAAGTACCCACTCATCCTCTCTTCCTCCAGTTTTTCTCTTGAAAATCCCTAAAATGCTCCATAATTCAGCTACTAAAGAGTTAATACCTGGATGTTGGTGAAGGTCTTCTGGTGCTATCTGTTCTGACTGCTTGTGTCCTGTTCAATATTGTGAATAGCACCCCTAATATACTAGAGAGTCAATGCATCTCCCAATCTTCCTATCCCACCCACCTTTTTCTCCCTAGTATAGGCAGGGCTCCAGCTCCCATTCTAGATTACTTTTGGTATTGATAACTATCAAATCTAACTTTGTAAATGATTAGATGTGTCTACCTTTACAGGCATTTGTTTAAAATAAAATGGAACAGACTAAATTCCAAAAGAGAGGTCTTAAAATTGTTCTGAGCAAAGGCAAATGTCACTGAAGCTTGTTTAGGGTCTCCTAAGGACCCTATTCAGAGGGGATGGCATTCATTTCTTATGCAAATGCTGGTGGTGCTTTTATGAGCACAAGCAACAGTATCAGGCCAATTATTTTATAGTCACATCTGGCATATTAGATGAATGTCTAATTTTAGAAGAGTTATATTTTAAAGTCATAAAACCTTTATTTAGGAAGATTCTTAAAATGTATCTTTTTCCATCTAATAAAATGTTATTGGCATAGAAGAGGTTGATAGGCATATTTATCCCAGGTGGGTTTTTGGGATTCTTAGTATTCAGATATGAAAATAAAATGAAAGTGAATTTTCCAATGATAATGTGATTCAAAATTATTCAAGTTGAAAAGTATGGAACAATTATGAAAGAAAGAGATGTTTTTGTCATGGAGAATATAAATTCAGGAAAGTGTTATTATAAATATGCTGAGTTTTATAGAATGGGCAATCTAAATTTATTTTGCCCTTGTTACAAGACACTTAGAAAACACACAAATCAGAAAAACTGGCTTTCAGGGGACAAAGTTATAATTCATTGGCGGAACATAGTCTTGAAAGAAAAGAATAGCTGGTACTTGTGCTAAATACAGAATTGACTTTAGGTACCACAATCTAGCAAGTTCATAAATGATGCTTAATTAAAAATTTTTCTGGCTCAGTTATTAAATAATTTGTATTATTTGTATTAATAATTTGTATGGAAATCAGTGGATTTCTTATTTCATAATGATAATGGATCTTGTAGATAGCGTTAGTTCAGCTTATAATACTGACTATTGAACTGAGGTTTATTTGCTGAATGAATGAATACATAGGTGACCAGTTAAGAAATTACATATCCTTTTGGGTCCTTTCATTTCTTTTGAAGATGACAATAATTTTTATTTTTCTTGCAAAAACAATTATAAATCCATGAAAAAAATCTAAAAATGAGATAAGCAGTTCTCATCATCTATAAATAACTATCATTAGCATATTTGTATGTCTTGATATCCATTTTCTATGTATGTGTGTTGTAAGTGTATGTGTGTGTGGTTTACAAGAAAAGGTCATAATATGCAGACCTTTTCTCTCATATACTACATGGTGAACCTCTTTGTGTATATTCTAGTAAAGCTTTCTATGGCATCATGTTTAATGACTTCATAATATTTCACTATAAACATGTAATAATTTATTTCACTAATGCAATATTGGCAAATTGTTATTTTTAATCTTTTTCCTATTGTGGTGTAGAGACTTTCATCTATATCAAGAATTTTTCATCTTTTTTGTTATTATCTTCTTGGACAGTTTAATTAAGTCTATTGATTCCTCCTCAGGATAATATTTTTGCATAAAAATACATGGTTACAAAGAAAACAAATGATAATTGAATTTTTTTTATATTTATGATGTATGTGCTTATTTATAAACATTTGATTTAGTGGCACATCTAATAGCTAGCATAATTGTAACCAGTGATGAACATAACTGAATTTTGAATACTTGAAACAAGTAGAATGCAATATAAAAGTAGTTTCAGGTTCTGTTCATTTTATTGTGATTTGACAGTTGCACTAATAAGGAAAGACTAAATTTCAAAAAGGTTAATGAAAATAAAGGTATGAATTTTTTTCCTGTGAAAACTGTTGGACCACTTGAATTTTATCCACCAGCCCTGATAGTCACAGACCTTAGATTAAGAACCCCTGTGAACACAGCAGATTAATTTGGAAACACTTGAAAATAGTAAAATGGGAGAAGGACCTATGTTCACTAAAGATCAGCAATATGGACTTAAAATAACAAAATGGTACTAAACTTAGTGAAACCAATGGAGGTTGAAAATATAATCTGCAGCACAAATAGACCAGCCTGATGAGTAATGGTGGCAGAAACCTAGGAGGAGCTGTGGGAAGCTAATTATGAGTAGGGTTTCAAAGGAATGGAAGAGCAGAGAAAAACCCTGCTATTTCAGGCTTCTAATGAAAAGACATTGTGTGTCATTGAAAAGGAGAGAATGATCTTTTCTCCTAACTTAGTGAAACCCAACTGTCCAGCCTCAACAACCAATGACTATAAAATATTCTCTTATTTCCTCTAAGTATCCAGCCATTGTGAGCTGCATTCTCATAGAGCAGCCTGACAGCAGGAACCAGACTTTCCTGCTTTCCTAAGGGTGCTGTCTCCAGGATGGGCAGGATGGAGCAGGCCTTCTGTGCTCTTCCATCTGGGCTTTCTGCAAAGCCACCGTGGCACAGCTGCCTCTGTTGTGAATGACCTTTGTGAGGTTGTGAGGTTGTTGCATTGATGCACAAAGATATTTCTACATCTCTCTGACTTGATGTTGCGTGGAGTGTGGAGAGGTGAGATGGATTGTGGTCTTCACTCCATCCAAAGAAAAACACTTTCTCTTAATTCCACTCAGTAGGGACAGGGCTGCAAATTTGCAAAAACCTTCATTGAACATGGGGCACAGGCAAGGGTAATGTTGGGAAGTACACAGAGTAAACTGCAATCCGACCAAGCTGCTCAAGCCAGCCTTGTTTTATGACTGCTTAAGAGACTGCTCATTCCAGGGTCTAAGTCCTCTCCAAAGGTCCCTAGGAAAAAGGGAGGTTTACTTTTCTTCAATGAAAGATCTACAAGTCCAGACTGCTCCTGGATTGACAATAGGAACACCATGTGGGGAAGGCTTCAGCTATAACCACAGAGGCTAGCCTACATCTTTAGGATTACTTATCCTTTGCATCAGAATTTATTAGTCCAGCATCTATGCATTCTGGATTAATTAGCCCTAAATGATATCATGAGCAGAAATTTCAAAGTCCAGCCTGTTTCTTGTATATGCTTTTCTTCCAACATATCCTTTGGTATTCTTGAAATTCAAATCTTCTGCAGACAACTGGTTTGACAAAGATAAATATATCTTCATGTCTTTTGCTCATTTTCTAATTGGGTGCTTTCTTTTGCAGTTCAGTTTTGAGTCTTTTATACACACTACATACTAATTCTTTTTTGGATGTGCAGTTTTTAATCTTTTATCCCAGTCTGGAGCTTGTCTTTTCATCCTCTTTATAGTCTTCTGCAGAGTAAGCTTTTACTCATTTATTCAGTTTTGCAGTACTGGGAATTGAACCCAGGGCCTTCTGCACGCTAGGCAAGTGCTCTGCTATTTGAAGCATGCCCTTAGCCTCAAACATTCTCATTTTGATGAAATCCAGTTTGTCAGTTTTCCATATTTATGAATTGTGCTTTTGGTGTCAATTCTAAGAACACTTTTCCTAGATTTCAATCCCACATATTCTATGTTTTTTCTAATGTAGTTAGAACATAACTGTTTCACATTTTCCATTGAAGTTGGGTTATTTTTTGCATAAGATATGAGGCTTAGGTTGAGGTTCTTATTTATTTTTCCTGTGTATGCTCATTGCTCCAGCATCATATATTAAAAAGGTCATTTCATAGAGGAGTGAATATAATAATCTTAAACTGGCAGAGGCCACTATGGGAGGGGGACCAGGAAGTAGTGAAGAGGTCTGGTAGAGATGAACCAGTGTGGGTTGCAATACACAAGTGCATGGAAGCAACGCTAGGAATCTCTCTGTATAGGTATCTTTATCTCAAACTAACAAAAATGCTATGTCTTTCTTATTATCTCTTATGTTTTGTCTTCAACAAAACCAAAAAGGCACGAGGGAGGTGGCTCAAGCAATGTATACACATATGAGTAAATGTAAAAATGATAAAATAAAAAAGAAAAAAGGTCATTTTATTTTTCTATCTTCTATCTTCATTAAAAGTCATTTGGGCATTTTTGTGTGGCGTCTGTTTCTAGGTTTTCTATTTTGTTCCATTGATTTATATATCTGTCCTTCCACCAAAACCACACAATTTTAATTACTAAAGTTACATAATAAATGTTGAAATCACTTGGACTTATTGCTCCCATTTTATTCTTATTTTTTGAGCTTTAATAAGCATTTTGTTGTTTTTTGCCCATATAAGTCCTATGTTTTGTTAGATTTACCTAAGGAATTTTTTAATTTTGACACTCATGCATCCATTGCTAGTATATTGAAATAAAATCAATTTCATATATATATATATATATATATATACATAACATATGTATGTATATTTGTATTCAATCATCCTGTTCAACTTTCTTAATATTCCTAGCTTTTTTCTTGTAGAATCCTTTAGATTTTCTGTGCAGCCATGTCATCTGCAAATAGAGATAGTCTTCTTTCTTCCTTTCTAACCAGTTTGCCTTTATTTACTTCTCTTGCTTTATGTAGCATCTACCCCTTCAAGTTGATAAGGGTGGTGAGAGTAGATGTCTTTTTCTTGTTCTGGGGAAGACATTCAGTCATTCATTATTAGACTAAATAATAGCTCTACCAAGTTACCCTCTATTCCTAGCTTTCTGAGGTGTTTTTTTTTTTAATGTGAGTGGGTGTTGAATTTTGTCAAATGATATGATCATGTGATTTCTTTTCCTTAGCCTGTTGATATGACAGATGACATTGATTTTCAAATATTTGAACTAACCTTGTATTCCTGGAACAAACCCCATGTGGCCATGGTATATAATTCCTTTTTTTATTGCTGAATTACATTTGCTGTGTTTTCTTAAGTGATATTGGTCTACAGATTTCTCCCTCCCACTCACCCCCCACCTCCTCCCACCTCCCCCTCTTGCAAGTCCTGTGCTGGTATCAGGACAATACAAGCTTCATAAAATGAATTTGAAATGTTTTCATATTTTTTGAAGGAGAATGTGAAAAATTGGTATTGACTCTTCCGTATGCATTTGGAAGAATTCTCTAAGGAAAAAAATGAAATAGGCCTGGAGATTTCTCCTTTAGAAGTTTTTTACATTATGAATTCAATTTATTTAATAGTTATTAGGCTATATAGGTTATTGATTTCATTCTAGATTAGCTATGGTGCTTTGTGACTATCAAGGAGTTGGTCCATTTCATTTAAATTGTCAGAATTCTGTGTATAGAATTGTTTACAGCATTCCCATGTTATCCTTTTAATGTCTGTCATATTATCCCTGTTTCATTCTTCGTTTTGGTGACTTGCAGCTTCTCTCTTAGTTGTGCTAGAGGTTTGCCAATTTTATTGATATTTTCAAAGAATTGCCCCTTTGTTTCATTGACTTTTCTCTATTATTTTTCTTTTCAAATCCATTAATTTCTGTTCTTTATTACTTCCTCACTTCTGTTTATTTTTTGTTTACTTTTCTCTTATTCTAGGTTCATAGGAACTTAGATTATTGATGTGCACACTTTCCTCTGTTCCAATGTAAGCATTTAGTGCTATCTGATAAATTTATATTATTATATTTTCATTTTTATCCACTTCAATGTAATTTTTATCCCTTGAAACTTTCTCTTTGATCTGGGAATTATTAGAAGTGTATTATTTATTGTCTTTCTGATGTTCATTTCTACTTTGCTTCCATATGGTCAGAGAAGACATTCTGTATGATTTCAATTATTGCAAAAGTGTCGGAGTTTGTTTTATGACTCAGGATTTGTCTATTACAGTACATGTTCATGGACTCCCGAGAATAACGTGACTTCTGCGATTGTCGAGGGGGGTGACCCATACATGTTCCAGGCACAGTTCTTGGCAATGAGCAAGATAAGCAATATCTCAGCAATCCGAAGCTCATGTTCTGGGAAGGTAGTGGGGAGGAAAGAAAAGACATAAAAATCCAGGAAAAAAAGCCAGGTAGTAGTGAGGGCATTGTGGTGAGAATAAAACAGGGTTCCATGTCACAGAGACTCAGAAAGATTGCTTTATGTTTGGTGTTAGAAGATGATGTTAAGCTGAGAATTCCAGGAAACCATATCCATAATCCAAGAAAAAATCTTTTGCTTACATTACTCTAGCTTGCTCTGTCCTCCTCTGACCTCGTTCTGGCTAAATCCTTAAAGCCACAGCACAAGTCCACATTCTTGGTAAAGCTTTCTGGAACATTCCTGTGAGGAAGAAGAAAGTGCACCTGATGTAACAGTCACGGAAAGTCCTGTGCTGGAGAATAATCTGATTGGCCCAGTGCAAAAGGGACTGGAAAGAAGATGAAACCACAAGCAGAAAGGCCAGATGAGGAAATTAAGTTAAATATACTCTATCTCAAGAATATTCGCAGAAGTTAATGCTAAAATTAAATCCCTGCTCACAGTGTAATACTGTACAGCAGAGTTTCTCAAACTTTATGGTCTCAGAGCCCTTTATAGCTTTAAATTTTTTTAGGTCCTCCAAAGAACTTTCAATTTTGCGAATTATAGGTATTGCTATTTATCATATTGTAGCTTAAAACTAAAAAGATTTAAAAAGTACTTATTTATCAATTAATTTAAAAATAAATGCATTGCATGCTAGCATAAATAACATGTTTTTGTTTTAAAAATCATTTTGTTTTCCAACCCCCCCAAAAAAAATAGTGAGGATAGAGACAATTCCTTTACACTTTAGCTTATGGGATGTAGATTTCTTATCTGTGTTTCATTTGATCTTTTACAATATGTTTTATTTAAGTCATATGAAGAAAATCCAGCCTTACACAGATAATTTTAATTTTTAAAGATAAGCAAATACCACCCTCCTTTCTTTTTTCTTTCTTCCTTCCTCCTTCCCTGCCTCCCTCCTTCCTCCCCTCCCTCCTTCCTTCCCTCCCTCCTTTCTTTCTTTGTTTCTTTCTGTCTCTCTCTCTCCTTCCCTCCCTCCTTTCTTTCTTTCTTTCTTTTTTTCCTTTCTTTCTTTTCTCTTCCTTCCTTCTTTGCTTTTCTTTCTTCTTTAGCTGTCCTGGGGTTTGAACTCAGGGCCTCACCCTTGCTAGGCAGGCGTTCTTACTGCTTGAGCCACTTCACCAGCCATTTTTTTTTTTTTGATGGGTATTTCTGAAATAAGCTCTCATGAACCATTTGCCCGGCTGGCTTCAAACCACAATCCTCCTGAGCTCTGCCTCCTGGATAGCTAGAATTACAAGCGTGAGCCACTGGCATTTGGTAATTGGTAGTTTCCTAAAGGTTAGTTGCAATGTGGATTCTGAAACCAATAAATAAACTTTTCATATTCTGTTACATTAATATCTTTTGATCTATCTTATACTCGAATGAGTCTTTTATCCATGAACAATTTTGTATCATGCATTGGTTCTTTGGGTGATGTTATTTCCAAACATTTACATATTTCCACATGATATATTTTTTTAAATCACACATATTAAATCTTTACATTGGGAACCTGTCGGGTTCATGATGATGGATATGTTTTCCAAAATTCTAATTCATACTGGAAAGCTCAAGTTTTAACACTACCATTATTTCTGCCAGTTGTTTTCCTTGAAGTTAAGGATCAGTTTATTTATTTTTGACAAAATGTTTTGAAAAATATCCAGGTCTCAATAACCATAGATTTCCGGTAAGTCATCCTTTCAAGTAAAAATGGTGCTCCATGACAAACTGGTTTAGCTTATAACTCAAACAATTGCTTTATCTAATGAGTTCTTTCATCCATTATACTTGAGGATCCAGCTGAATGAAGTACTTTGTGGCTACTATACATCACAGAGAAAAATATCAGAAAGATAGGTACTCAAGTGGTGGGAATTATATATGTAATTATATATAATTCATATATATGCATATATGAAACTAAGGACAATAGGAGAAAATAGCATTTTTTTTAGCCTTGTTTGTTTTTGTTGCTTGGCAGGGCATAGTATTCAACAAATGATGAGTGATTATCAGAACCGTTCATTGCTGTTGTTTTTATTTGTGGTAAGGTACTAACAATTTTACTCACTATTGTATTGCTTTTGTGTTATCAACACAATGAAAAAGACAAATGTTTATGATTGTGATGTTTATGAAAATGGTTCATTTGTGAATCAAACTTTGAGAACTGCTGCAGGAAAAAAATGAGAAGGAATGCTCTATCATTGCACACCAAAATATGGATGAGTCTTGGAAACATAATGCGAGAGGAGGAAGCCAGACCCCATATAATGAATGCTGTATGTCATTTTACATGTAACATATGTAGACAAGCAAAACTTATCAATAGCATTAGAAGTTAGTAGCAGGTTATGCTTGGGGTCCTGAGTGGAAGGGGGCAGGAGGAGGGCCTTTGGAGTGCTGCAGTATTCTGTTTTGGGCTTGGCATTTGGTCATATGGATATATGGAGACTGAAAAAAATTATTAAGCTCTGTGCTTGCAGTATATACACTTTCTGTGTACATATTTGCAGTTCAATTAAAATTTCAAAAATAAGAAGTCTTTTTCTTGTATTTTATTTCTTATTCCAATTAAATAAATGTTCTGGATAGTTGGTTTCTGAGCAACAATAGCTAAGAATAAGTGATTTCTTGCTTTTTAAAACACAAACAATATCAGTTAATGAAAAGAGTTTGCCTTGCTTCAAATTTGAATCTATCATTTTGGGATATACTAGGTGACTCACATGTAAGAATTTGTTGGGTGGGGGTGGTTAACCTTGTGAACATTGGTTACTTTTCCCTGTTGAACATTTTAAGTGCAGTATATATGGTTGGAAGCAAACAGTCCATAGGATTTCTGAAATTTTGTGCTTTTTATGAATTGTTGTCTCTGGATGAAGAGTACAATGGAACTGGGGACATATTTCACATACTTGTTCAGTGGAAGGGCCTGGATAACATAAAAATAATGTAATATGCTTATTCATACTATGGCATGATTAAATATGCAACTGAAATATTCTGGTGGAGAGGTAGAATTGGTAGGAAAAAACAATTTAGGTATTTGGCCCTGTTAAAACATTATTGCCTTCCCAGAATCTTCTTCTACCTTTCTTCCACATTTAAGTCCTCTCCGTCTTCCAGGTTTGGCCATGGCCTTGCCTCACCCACAATGCCTTTTCCAACTGCTGCAGCCTGTGGTAACTTCTCCTCTTCTGAGTTCAGCATTCCTTTCTATGTTGACTATTTTACAGTTAACTCGATCTATGTTTATATATTTTTCTGACTTCTACAATATCCTAGGTTTAGGATCCATAGACAAATGGCTCAAACCATCTAGGTAGAAAGACAAATTAACAGCTCACTTTGGTGTGGCCTGGTGAGCGTGACACTAAAGAGAAGCACAGGAGGCAGGGACAGTACACTGGCGAGGCACCGCATGGGACAGTACCAGGTGCAATTTAGAATTGTAATGCAGACAGACCTCAATCTGAGCCTCTGCTCTGTGACATACTTTGGGGGTGTTTGGCAAGTTACTTAAGCTCTTTAAATCTCAATTTCTTTAAGTGGAAAATGGAAATAATAGGCATTTCTGTCTTAGCAGCATTTTGAGGAGTGAATGAAGCATATGCCTGGCACAGGATAAGTGCTCAAGGAGTATAGGATAGTATCACTCATTTTATGTGCGTTGTGCCATGGTCCTTATGGTTGATTGTTGGAGCTATATCACAACAGCAAATATGTGATCTCAACTAAACTTGAAATTTTAAATGATATTTCTTGAACTCTTAAAGGCACAGGCCTAGTGTATGATCACACTCAATAATTGTTTTTTTGCCATCTACTTCCATGACATTATCGGGAGCTGGACCCATACTTTCCTCCTAAGACTCATTTAAAACTGCTTATTGGTTCTCTTCCATGTAGCCCTTGTCCCGTGGTCAAGGTGATCATCAGCTGGGTAGGGAATGCTTTGGGGCTAGCTAGGGGAGATAAACGTGGAGGTCATCTAGCTTAGTCATTGTAAATAGTAGGCTCCATATGAATGTTTTTGCTTGATTGAGGAAAATTTCTTCTAGTTACATGTCAGTGCCCATTATCCTACTGGGATATGAGGTAAGGAAGCGGGAATAATCATCAGAAGCTCCAAATCCTTCTGTTTCTTTCTGTTATTCATGATTACAAATCAAGGCTCTCTTGTAATGATTGCCTTTCTGGACAACACAAAAAGGACAATCTCAACGATTCTCAGGACAGTTTCTTTTGGATTGGGGTTTCTAGCTGACTGGATCCTGATGGTGAACAGCCATCCTACTCCCCTTTTTTTGTTGCTATTAGAGCCTATCTCCCATGGCAAAGGCTAAAAATAAAAAATACTGGTTTTCCCTGCCTCCCTTATTGCTGTGGCATGGGCCTCTGACTTGGTCCTGGTAATAACACA
Organism: Castor canadensis; assembly: GCF_047511655.1. Lineage (NCBI taxonomy): Eukaryota > Metazoa > Chordata > Mammalia > Rodentia > Castoridae > Castor > Castor canadensis. The sequence continues at coordinate 97,314,896 of NC_133391.1, read as the reverse complement.
TGAGATAAGTTTTCTCAGAGGCTTTTGAGGAAGGTTTGTCACCTTAATATGATAATAGGTTAGAGGGGTGTCTATACTTTTGCTTTTCCTGTTTTGGTAGGACTGAGGTTTGAACTGAGGGCTTTGCAATAGCCCTACTCTACCATTTGAGCCATACCTCAAGTCCTCACCCTTCCTGTTTTGAACACTGTTTTGTGAAGATGTGATGTTTAGAGATATGGCAATCATCTTGTGTCCATAAAGTTTTTGTTTTTTTTCTTGAGACTGGAGTTTGGACTCAGGGCTTTGTGCTTGCAAAACAAAGCAGGAGAGCTCTACTGCTTGAGTCATACCTCTAGTCCATTTTGCTCTAATTATTTTAGAGACGAGGCCCCAACTGGCCTCAAACCACAATCCTCCTGATCTCAGTCTCCCAAGTAGCTAGGATTACAGGTGTTAGCCACTAGTGCCTGGCTCCCATAAAGTTTTGAGAGCCTCCTCTTCATTTTTAAGGTGGTAAAAGACACCCTTAGGCCCACTGAGACTTACCTGCCCTTGATTTCTTTTATCATGCAAAATGTGATACATAAATGTTAAAACAATCATGGAAAAGAATACAACATTTTATGAAAACATTTTTGAGGAGGAAAGAACCTTTGAAATGATCTAGATTATCGATCCTTCATTTTACAGAAAAATGTAACTGACCCCAAAGCAATTAAAGATCGTTTCCAAAATTATAGAGTTGGTAAATGGCAGTCTGGCATAGAAACTGGGCCTTCTGACTATCTCAAATACTGGTTTTGTAAGATATTTCTTGGTGAATAATATATCACTCAGATGTAGCTGTGCTATTTAAAATAGTTGTGAGTAGTAAGAGACCATCTGAAGTGATTCAACTTGTCAAAATAGTTCTGAGCTTAAATTGGCTATTTAGTGAGATTATCTCACATTCTGTTTTGCTTAGATTCTTCCTTGAGCTTAATAAAATATTTGAAATAAAAATGTTGTGATTTTAATCATTCTGCAGTAGTGAAATCAACATGTTTTCTCTGATGCCTTTTCTCAGCATGACATTTATCAGAGAAAGAAGAGCTGTATCACTTCTCAGTGTCATCATTTGTAATTGTATGTTTCACCAAAGGAGATCACAATTAATTTCATTCTCAGTTTCTATTTTCAGAGTTTAATTCAGCAGTACCAGGTCATTATGGATGACTTGAATGTCACTCTATCTTCCCTTGGCCTATTGTAGCTTGGTTTGGATCTTCTAAGAAGATATGCTCAGGTCTGAATCTCTGGTACCTTTAATTGTGAACTTATTGGAAATAAGGTCTTTGCAGATAGAATCAAGTTTCAGACTGAGTCACATAGGCTTAGGGTGGGCACTAATCCAATGATTGGTATTTTTATAAAGAAGAGGAGTTCTAGCACAGGGATGCAGAAGCATTGAGGAAACAGAGGGAGATAGCCATGAAAAGAACAGTTGAAGAGATTGGAGTGATGCATCTTCTTTTTTATTTTATTTTATTTTTTTCTTTTATTCATATGTGCAAACAATGTTTGGGTCATTTCTCCCCCTTCCCACCACCCCCCTCCCTTACCCTCACACCCCCTCCCTCTTCCCCCCTACCCTCTCGCTACCAGGCAGAAACTATTTTGCCTTTATCTTTAATTTTGTTGAAGAGAGAGTATAAGCAATAATAGGAAGGACCAAGGGTTTTTGCTAGTTGAGATAAGGATAGCTATACAGGGAGTTGACTTGCATTGCTTTCCTGTGAATGTGTGTTACCTTCTAATTTAATTCTTCTCAAACTAACCTTTTCTCTAGTCCCTGGTCCCCTTCTCCTATTGGCCTCTGTCACTTTAAAGTATCTGCATTAGTTTCTCTGCATTGAGGGCAACAAATGCTATCTAGTTTTTTGGGTGTCTTATCTATCCTCATACCTCCCTTAGTGTGCTCTCGCTTTATCATGTGATCAAAGTCCAATCCCCTTGTTGTGTTTGCCCTTGATCTAATGTCCACATATGAGGGAGAACATACAATTTTTGGTCTTTTGGGCCAGGCTAACCTCACTCAGAATGATGTTCTTCAGTTCCATCCATTTACTTGCGAATGATAACATTTCATTCTTCTTCATGGCTGCATAAAATTCCATTGTGTATAAATATCACATTTTCTTGATCCATTTGTCAGTAGTGGGGCATCTTGTCTGTTTCCATAACTTGGCTATTGTGAATAGTGCTGCAAGTGCCTCTGGAGTAACCTGTGTCACATTATTTTGGGTATATTCCCAAGAGTGGTATTGCTGGATCATATGGTAAATCTATGTTTAGATTTTTAAGAAGCCTCCAAATTTTTTTCCAGAGTGGTTGTACTAGTTTACATTCCCACCAGCAGTATAAGAGGGTTCCTTTTTCCCTACACCCTTGCCAACACCTGTTGTTAGTGGTATTGCTAGTGATGGCTATTCTAACAGGGGTGAGGTGGGATCTTAGTGTGGTTTTAATTTGCATTTCCTTTATTGCTAGAGATGGTGATCATTTTTTCATGTGTTTTTTTGCCATTTGAATTTCTTCTTTTGAGAAAGTTCTGTTTAGTTCACTTGCCCATTTCTTTATTAGTTCATTAATTTTGGGAGAATTTAGTTTTTAACTCAAAATGGGTCATGGTAACACACATGTACAGGAAAGCAGTGTGAGTCAACTCCCTGTATAGCTATCCTTATCTCAACTAGCAAAAACCCTTGGTCCTTCCTATTACTGCTTATACTCTCTCTTCAACAAAATTAGAGATAAGGGCAAAATAGTTTCTACCTGGTAGTGAGGGGGTGGGGGAAGGGGAGAAATGACCCAAACATTGTATGCACATATAAATAAAAGAAAAAAAAAAGGTAAGTTGGTTATAGCTGTGTGGCTTTATATCCAGGTCCTCTATTCTGTTCCACTGGTCTTCATGTCTGTTTTTGTGCCAGTACCGTGCTGTTTTTATTGCTATTGCTTTGTAATATAGTTTGAAGTTGGGTATTATGATACCTCCAGCGTTGTTCTTTCGACTGAGTATTGCCTTGGTTATTTGTGGCCTCTTGTGTTTCCATATAAATTTAACTGTAGATTTTTCAATCTCTTTGATGAATGTCATTGGGATTTTGATGGGAATTGTATTAAACATGTAGATTACTTTTGGGAGTATAGACATTTTTACTATGTTGATTTTACCAATCCATGAGCATGGGAGATCTCTCCACTTTCTGTAGTCTTCCTCAATCTCTTTCTTCAGAAGTTTGTAGTTTTCCTTATAGAGGTCATTAACATCCTTTGTTAAATTTACACCTAGGTATTTGATTTTTTTTTGAGGCCATTGTAAATGGGATTGTTTTCATATATTCTTTCTCAGTTTGCTCATTATTAGTGTATAGAAATGGTAATGATTTTTCTATGTTGATTTTATATCCTGCTACCTTGCTATACCTGTTGATGGTGTCTAGGAGCTTTTGAGTACAGTTTTTTGGGTCTTTAAGGTATAGGATCATATCATCTGCAAATAGGGATATTTTGACAGTTTCTTTACCTATTTGTATTTGTTTTATTCCTTCCTCTTGCCTTATTGCTCTGGCTAAGAATTCCAGTACTGTGTTGAATAGGAGTGGAGATAGTGGGCATCCTTGTCTCAGTCCTGATTTTAGAGGGAATGGTTTCAGTTTTTCACCATTACGTATAATGCTGGCTGTAGGTTTGTCATATATAGCTTTTATAATGTTGAGGTACTTTCCTTCTATTCCTAGTTTTCTTAGAGCTTTTATCATGAAATGGTGTTGGATTTTATCAAAGGCTTTTTCTGCATCTATTGAGATGATCAAGTGGTTTTTGTCTTTGCTTCTGTTAATGTGGTTTATTACATTTATTGATTTTTGTATGTTGAACCACCCCTGCATTCCTGGGATGAAGCCTACTTGGTCATGGTGAATGATCTTTTTGATGTGTTGTTGAATTCGGTTTGCCATTATTTTATTGAGGATCTTTGCATCAGTGTTCATTAAGGAGATTGGCTTATAGTTCTCCTTTTTCGAGGTGTCTTTGCCTGGTTTTAGGATAAGTGTGATACTGGCTTCATAAAATGTGTTAGGCAGTTTTCTTTCCTTTTCTATTTCATGGAACAGTTTAAGGAGGGTTGGTATCAGTTCTTCTTTAAAGGTCTGATAGAATTCAGCAGAGAATCCAGAGTGATGCATCTTCAAGCCAACAAAACAAACACCAAGGATTGCCACCAACCATCAGAAGCAAGGAAGAGGTAAGGAAAGGCTCTTCTTTAGAGTCTTTGGGAGGAAATCAAATGATACTTTGATTTCTGACTTCTAGATTCTAAAATTGTGACAGAACAAATTTCTGTTGTTTCAAGTTACCCAGTATGTGGTAGTTTGTTATGGCAGCCCTGGAAAACTAATGCATGGTGTCAGGTGTGACACTGACTCTACTTCTTTTCCATCTGTACTTGAATTTCTCATCTGTTGAGAGAAAGTCAGTGTCTAGGCTTAACTTTCATGTTTAATAAATGAAATGAACCAAAAAATTAGTGTCATAAGAGTTTCATGAAAAGATTAAAACTTTTTATCTTTTCTGTTTATCTCCATGGAGTTAACAAACAGTTCAATAACAAATAGAACCATGTACTAATATTAGGTACAAGAAAAATTATCTTGTAATTAGCTATAAGAAATTATCAGCTAAGCAATGAGTATGAGAAGAGTGGATCTTATATAGAAAAAAAATGTATTATGATATATATAAAAAAGTAAAGAAATTAGGCTGAATCTCTTTGATCCAAAGGAAGAGACAAGGAGATAACGTATATGTTATCCTAATAAAAATTTTTATAATAAAAAAAGAAGAGACAGGGAAGATACATAATGTTATCAGGCATGAAAAGATAGACTTAACATCTTTATTAGAAGTCCTCAATCAATCAGAGCTGTCTTGGATCCAAGTGACTGAAAACTCAACTCAGGTTGACAAATCTTTGTGTTCACTACTGTAAAGTGGGGCAAAGATTAACCCAGGCATTTGGATAATATTGTCAAGACCCAGTTTTGTCCCATTTCAAATCTCTGCTTTTCTCTGTATTGTTTTCAGTAAACTAAATAATGGCCACCCAAAATATCAAGTCCTAATCCCTGGAATCTGTATCACCATTTAAAGACAAAAGGTCTTTGTTGATGGTATTAAGGATTGTGTTAAAGCAAGGTTATTCTGGATTATTTGAGAGGTTCCTAAATCTAATCAATCATAATTGTCTTTATAAGAGTGAGGCAGATATGTTTTCTCTCATATGAGGAAGATAGATCCAAAAGATAAACATATACACAAAAGCAATCATGATTTTATACAAATGTATATGTAGAACATGTTTATAATAGTGGAACTACTCTATAGAGCTTGGGGAAGGAGGGAAAGAAAAAAAGAATGCTAGAGATTCAACAATATCATACTACATAAACATCTGTGAGGGTAGAGGATATAAGGATATGTATTGAAAGCTGTTGAAAAATGGTGGAGGGGGGAGGGATAGGGATAGCAATGGAATGAGTTGCACTGACCAAAGTAAAGTATACTTACAGCAGAGATACATCGAGAAACACCATTGAGCATTGACTTAGAAATTAATAATGAAAGACAGGACTGTAAAGTAGGTACAGTGTGTGGGGGTACTAGTGGGATGGGGGAGGGTGAACAAAGGTGATGAAGGTAAGGGAATATGGTTGATGGACTTCATATACTTATATGAAGTAGAACAATGAAACCTTTTGCAATTGCTTCAAATGGTGCAAGAGAGGGTTGAGGGGGAGAGATGGTGGGAGTGATCTAACCAATGTACAATGTAAGCCTATTCAGAATTGTCATAATTAATCCCCCTGTACAATGAATATATCCTAATTTTAAAAAATGGCTGAGGCAGAATCTCTAGTACTTGGGGGACAAAAGCAATAGAGAAGGATTTAATACACATAGAAGAGGAAAAGGAAATGTAAAACTGGAGACAAAGATTGTAATGATGCAGCCACAAGCAAATAAATGCCAGCAGCCACTAGAAATTGAAAGATGCAAGGAACTGATTCTGCTCTAGAGCACCCAGAGGAAGCAATGTCCAGCCAGCACCTTTATTTCAACCCATTGAAACTGTTGTTGAACTTCTGGCCCCCAGAACTATGAGAGAATCATGTTCTGTGGTTTTGATCCTCCAAATTGTGATGACTTGTATGGCAGCCACAGGATATGAATTTACTTCTTCAGTTGTACCTGATGGCAAGATGGTTGACAGTAGCTCCCTCCCACGTTCAACTAAATTGGAAAAGAGAGCATTTCCCATTGTGCTTACACGTAAGTTTCAGGATTCACTCTGAACTGACTAACTTGGCTCAGGTGCCCTCACCTGAATCAACTGGTGTGACTAGGGAACTGGGTGTTCTAACTGGCCAGGCAAGGTCATGTGACCAATTTCCCAATTCAAGATGAAGGGCCACCCATCCACATGCCCTGAGAGTTGGCTAGATAATTTCTTAAAGGAAGTTTATTATCTGACCAAAATCCAGCAAGTATCCACCATAGGTTCCTCTTCAGAGTTCCTTCCTGTTAAGATGTCATTCTTCTCAGTTCTTAGTACATTACTTTATAGATCATTTCATCAAAAGATAACACTCTGTAGCCTGGCCCAAAAGACCAAACATTGTATGTTCTCCCTCATATGTGGACATTAGATCAAGGGCAAACACAACAAGGGGATTAAACTTTGATCACAAGATAAAAGCGAGAGCACACAAGGGAGATATGAGGATAGGTAAGACACCTAAAAAATTAGCTAGCATTTGTTGCCCTTAACGCAGAGAAACTAAAGCAGATACCTTAAAGCAACTGAGGCCAATAGGAGAAGGGCATCAAGAACTAGAGAAAAGATTAGATCAAAAAGAATTAACCTAGAAGGTAACACACATGCACAGGAAATTATTGTGAGTCAACTGCCTGTATAGCTATCCTTATCTCAACTAGCAAAAACCCTTGTTCCTTCCTATTATTGCTTATACTCTCTCTTCAACAAAATTAGAGATAAGGGCAAAATAGTTTCTGCTGGGTATCAAGGGGGTAGGGGGGAGAGGGAGGGGGTGGAGTGGTTGGTAAGGGAGGGGGTGGGGGAAGGGGGGAGAAATGACCCAAGCATTGTATGCACATATGAATAAAAAAAAAAAAGATAACACTCTGGTTAATTTTCTATTTATGTGGTTTCTTTTCTACAGTGTAAATTCCTGGAGTTAGTAGCTATGTTTTATTTTTAGTTGGTGGCCCAAATTGTACATAATAGTGATATTGTTGCATTTAATATTAAATAAATATCAGTAAATTGCAGTTATAACACTAAATATTTCACAGTAATAGCACAATTAGCCAAGAAAACATTCAGGTTCATTCAGTGAAATCTAATCTCACCTCTATAATAGTTTTGTCTATTACAAAACTACATATTTTCTTTCTTCTTACTTCTTTATCCAGTTACCTTTTCATTTAGCCATAACACCTCAAGTTTTTCTTGATATTTGAACAATGGCAGCTATGTAGTCATACATGTTCAGAGTCCCTCTCTTGCTTCTGACTTCTGATATTTGTACTAAAGAAGCTTCAGGAAAGAGAAATTTCATGTTCAAGACTTCTGAGGCAATTACATCTGTGTTCTCTAGCATTCAAATGGTGACAAATTCTGTTCTCAAAGATAAAGGAGGGTATTAGAAACTTTTCCTCCCCTTAGGTTTGTGAACTTGACATTTATCTAAATTGTTGAGTGATAGATAATGCATTTTTATATGGGATGCCTCAAAACTGAAAAATAAGCCAATATCAACTGAATCACAAATGACTAAACAAGAATAAAAAAAATCAATACTAACCCAGTGGAGAAATAAAAAATCAAGTTCCAGGTATACTGAAATTATATTCTCTTATCAATTGTAAAATAGAATGTAAAAGGGAAGATTTCTTTCACATTGAAACAATCAGTACAAGTAATAGTCTAATTTAACAGAAAATAAGAACATCTTTTATGCCATTTGAACTTCAGTTGTTTTGCATTCTTTAACGCATTTTTTCTTAAAAAAAAAGAAGAGAAAGATTGAAAATTGTCTATTAATTTGCTTATCCAGAGTAAAGCTTTTGGAATACATACGAGGAAGCAAACCAAATTTAAACATCAGTACCTATCATAACAGTAACGAAGGATAATTTTTTTTCTTTTATTATTCATATGTGCATACAAGGCTTGGTTCATTTCACCCCCCTGCCCCCACCCCATCCCTTACCACCCACTCCAGCCCCCTCCCTCTCCCCCCCACCCCCTCAATACCCAGCAGAAACTATTTTGCCCTTATCTCTAATTTTGTTGTAGAGAGAGTATAAGCAATAATAGGAAGGAACAAGGGGTTTTGCTGGTTGAGATAAGGATAGCTATACAGGGCATTGACTCACATTGATTTCCTGTGCGTGGGTGTTACCTTCTAGGTTAATTCTTTTTGATCTAACCTTTTCTCTAGTTCCTGGTCCTCTTTTCCTATTGGCCTCAGTTGCTTTAAGGTATCTGCTTTAGTTTCTCTGCATTAAGGGCAACAAATGCTAGCTAGTTTTTTAAGTGTCTTACCTATCCTCACCCCTCCCTTGTGTGCTCTCGCTTTTATCATGTGCTCATAGTCCAATCCCCTTGTTGTGTTTGCCCTTGATCTAATGTCCACATATGAGGGAGAACATACGATTTTTGGACTTTTGGGCCAGGCTAACCTCACTCAGAATAATGTTCTCCAATTCCATCCATTTACCAGCGAATGATAACATTTCATTCTTCTTCATGGCTGCATAAAATTCCATTGTGTATAGATACCACATTTTCTTAATCCATTCGTCAGTGCTGGGACATCTTGGCTGTTTCCATAACTTGGCTATTGTGAATAGTGCCGCAATAAACATGGATGTGCAGGTGCCTCTGGAGTAACAGTCTTTTGGGTATATCCCCAAGAGTGGTATTGCTGGATCAAATGGTAGATCGATGTCCAGCTTTTTAAGTAGCCTCCCAATTTTTTTCCAGAGTGGTTGTACTAGTCTGCATTCCCACCAACAGTGTAAGAGAGTTCCTTTTTCCCCGCATACTCGCCAACACCTGTTGGTGGTGGTGTTGCTGATGATGGCTATTCTAACAGGGGTGAGGTGGAATCTTAGTGTGGTTTTAATTTGCATTTCCTTTATTGCTAGAGATGGTGAGCATTTTTTCATGTGTTTTCTGGCCATTTGAATTTCTTCTTTTGAGAAAGTTCTGTTTAGTTCACATGCCCATTTCTTTATTGGTTCATTAGTTTTGGGAGAATTTAGTTTTTTAAGTTCCCTGTATATTCTGGTTATCAGTCCTTTGTCTGATGTATAATTGGCAAATATTTTCTCCCACTCTGTGGGTGTTCTCTTCAGTTTAGAGACCATTTCTTTTGATGAACAGAAGCTTTTTAGTTTTATGAGGTCCCATTTATCTATGCTATCTCTTAGTTGCTGTGCTGCTGGGGTTTCATTGAGAAAGTTCTTACCTATACCTACTAACTCCAGAGTATTTCCTACTCTTTCTTGTATCAACTTAAGAGTTTGGGGTCTGATATTAAGATCCTTGATCCATTTTGAGTTAATCTTGGTATAGGGTGATATACATGGATCTAGTTTCAGTTTTTTGCAGACTGCTAACCAGTTTTCCCAGCAGTTTTTGTTGAAGAGGCTGCTATTTCTCCATCGTATATTTTTAGCTCCTTTGTCAAAGATAAGTTGCTCATAGTTGTGTGGCTTCATATCTGGGTCCTCTATTCTGTTCCACTGGTCTTCATGTCTGTTTTTGTGCCAGTACCATGCTGTTTTTATTGTTATTGCTTTGTAATATAGTTTGAAGTCAGGTATTGTGATACCTCCTGCATTGTTCTTTTGACTGAGTATTGCCTTGGCTATTCATGGCCTCTTGTGTTTCCATATAAATTTAACAGTAGATTTTTCAATCTCTTTAATGAATGTCATTGGAATTTTGATGGGAATTGCATTAAACATGTAGATTACTTTGGGGAGTATCGACATTTTTACTATGTTGATTCTACCAATCCATGAGCATGGGAGATCTCTCCACTTTCTATAGTCTTCCTCAATCTCTTTCTTCAGAAGTGTATAGTTTTCCTTGTAGAGGTCTTTCACATCTTTTGTTAGGTTTACACCTAGGTATTTGATTTTGTTTGAGGCTATTGTAAATGGAATTGTTTTCATACATTCTTTTTCCGTTTGCTCATTGTTAGTGTATAGAAATGCTAATGATTTTTCTATGTTGATTTTATATCCTGCTACCTTGCTATAGCTATTGATGATGTCTAGAAGCTTCTGAGTAGAGTTTTTTGGGTCTTTAAGGTATAGGATCATGTCGTCTGCAACTAGGGATATTTTGACAGTTTCTTTACCTATTTGTATTCCTTTTATTCCTTCTTCTTGCCTAATTGCTCTGGCTAGGAATTCCAGTACTGTGTTGAATAGGAGTGGAGATAGTGGGCATCCTTGTCTGGTTCCTGATTTTAGAGGGAATGGTTTTAATTTTTCTCCGTTAAGTATAATGCTGGCTGTAGGTTTGTCATATATAACTTTTATAATGTTGAGGAACTTTCCTTCTATTCCTAGTTTTCTTAGAGCTTTTATCATGAAATGATGTTGGATCTTATCAAAGGCTTTTTCTGCATCTATTGAGATGATCAAGTGGTTTTTGTCTTTGCTTCTGTTAATGTGGTTTATTACATTTATTGATTTTCGTATGTTGAACCACCCCTGCATCCCTGGGATGAAGCCTACCTGGTCGTGGTGAATAATCTTTTTGATGTGTTGCTGAATTCGATTTGCCATTATTTTGTTGAGGATTTTTGCATCAATGTTCATTAAGGAGATTGGCCTATAGTTCTCCTTTTTGGAGGTATCTTTGCCTGGTTTTGGGATAAGTGTAATACTGGCTTCATAAAATGTGTTTGGCAGTTTTCCTTCCCTTTCTATTTCATGGAACAGTTTAAGGAGGGTTGGTATTAGTTCTTCTTTAAAGGTCTGATAGAATTCAGCAGAGAATCCATCAGGTCCTGGACTTTTCTTTTTGGGGAGACTCTTGATTGCTGCTTCAATTTCATTTTGTGTTATAGGTCTATTCAGGTGATTAATTTCCTCTTGGTTCAGTTTTGGATGATCATATGTATCTAGAAATCTGTCCATTTCTTTTAGATTTTCCAAATTTATTTGAATATAGGTTCTCAAAGTAGTCTCTGATGATTTCCTGGACTTCCATGGTGTTTGTTGTTATCTCCCCTTTTGCATTCCTGATTCTACTAATTTGGGTTTTTTCTCTCCTCATTTTAGTGAGGTTTGCCAGGGGTCTATCGATCTTGTTTATTTTTTCAAAGAACCAACTTTTTGTTTCATTAATTCTTTGTATGGTTTTTTTGGTTTCTATTTCGTTGATTTCAGCTCTTATTTTTATTATTTCTCTCCTTCTATTTGTTTTGGGATTTGCTTATTCTTGTTTTTCTAGGAGTTTGAGATGTATCATTAGGTCATTGATTTGGGATCTTTCAATCTTTTTAATATATGCACTCATGGCTATAAACTTTCCTCTCAAGACTGCCTTAGCTGTGTCCCATAGGTTCCGGTACGTTGTGTTTTCATTTTCATTGACTTCTAGGAACTTTTTAATTTCCTCTTTTATTGCATCGATGATCTATTCTTCATTAAGTAATGAGTTATTTAGTTTCCAGCTGTTTGCATGTTTTTTGTCTTTACTTTTGTTGTTGAGTTCTACTTTTACTGCATTGTGGTCAGATAGTATGCATGGTATTATTTCCATTTTCTTATATTTGCTGAGGCTTGCTTTGTGCCCTAGGATATGATCTATTTTGGAGAAGGTTCCATGGGCTGCTGAGAAGAATGTATATTGTGTAGAGGTTGGATGAAATGTTCTGTAGACATCTACTAGGTCCACTTGATCTATTGCATATTTTAGATCTTGGATTTCTTTATTGAGTTTTTGTTTGGATGACCTATCTATTGATGATAATGGAGTGTTAAAGTCTCCCACAACCACTGTGTTGGCGTTTGTATATGCTTTTAGGTCTTTCAGGGTATGTTTGATGAAATTGGGTGCGTTGACATTGGGTGCGTACAGATTGATGATTATTATTTCCTTTTGGTCTATTTCCCCTTTTATTAGTATGGAATGTCCTTCTTTATCTCGTTTGATCAATGTAGGTTTGAAGTCTACTTTGTCAGAGATAAGTATTGCTACTCCTGCTTGTTTTCGGGGGCCATTGGCTTGGTAAATCTTCTTCCAGCCTTTCATCCTAAGCATATGCTTATTTCTGTCGGTGAGATGAGTCTCCTGTAAGCAACAAATTGTTGGATCTTCTTTTTTAATCCATTTTGTCAAACGGTGTCTTTTGATGTGTGAATTAAGTCCATTAACATTAAGCGTTAGTACTGATAGGTATGTGGTGATTCCTGCCATTTAGTTATCTTAGTTGTTTGAAGGTTTGATTGTGTGTACCTAAGTTGATGTTACTCTCTACTGTCTTGCTTTTTCTTATCCTGTGGTTTGGTGCTGCCTGCCTTTTCATGGTTAAGTTGGGTGTCACTTTCTGTGTGCAGAATCCCTTGCAGAATCTTTTGTAATGCTGGCTTTGTGGTCACATATTGTTTTAGTTTCTGCTTATCATGGAAGACTTTTATTGCTCCATCTATTTTGAATGATAGCTTTGCTGGGTAGAGTATCCTGGGGTTGAAGTTATTTTCATTCAGTGCCCGGAAGATCTCACCCCACGCTCTTCTTGCTTTTAATGTTTCTGTTGAGAAGTCTGCTGTGAATTTGATGGGTTTACCTTTGTATGTTACTTGTTTTTTCTCTCTTACAGCCTTCAATATTCTTTCCTTAGTTTCTGAACTTGTTGTTTTAATGATGATATGTCGTGGAGTAGTTCTATTTTGATCTGGTCTGTTTGGTGTCCTGGAGGCCTCTTGCATTTGTATGGGAATATCTTTCTCTAGATTTGGGAAATTTTCCATTATTATTCTGTTGAATATATTATTCATTCCCTTCGCTTGCACCTCTTCTCCTTCTTCGATGCCCATGATTCTCAAGTTTGGTCTTTTGATGGAGTCAGTGAGTTCTTGCATTTTCTTTTCACAGGTCTTGAGTTGTTTAATTAATAGTTCTTCAGTTTTTCCTTTAATTACCATTTCATCTTCAAGTTCTGAGATTCTGTCTTCTGTTTGTTCTATTCTGCTTGATTGGCCTTCCGTTTTGTTTTGCAGTTCTGTTTCGTTCTTTTTTCTGAGGTTTTCCATATCCTGGCAGTTTTCTTCTTTATTGTTGTCTATTTTTGTCCTGAGTTCATTTATCCATTTATTCATTGTGTTCTCTGTTTCACTTTGGTGTTTATACAGTGCTTCTATGGTTTCCTTTATTTCTTCTTTTGCTTTTTCAAATTCTCTATTTTTATTGTCTTGGAATTTCTTGAGTGTCTCCTGTACATTTTGGTTGACCCTATCCAGTATCATCTCTATAAAATTCTCATTGAGTACTTGTAGTATGTCTTCTTTTAAATTATTCTTGTGGGCTTCATTGGGTCCTTTGGCATAGTTTATCTTCATTTTGTTGGAGTCTGGATCTGACTTTCTGTTCTCTTCATTCCCCTCTGGTTCCTGTACTAATTTTTTGCTGTGGGGAAACTGGTTTCCCTGTTTTTTCTGTTTCCTGTCATTGTCCTTGGTGTTGTTACTGTCCCTGTACTGTGTGTAATTAAGTATTTTCTAGCTTGTAATAATAACAATGGTAATATTGAGAATGGAAGAGTGAGCTGAGATGGAAAGCAAGAAGTTAAAGAAAAGGGGAAAACAAATATACAGACAAGAGGGAGAAAGCAGAACAAGGTGTCAGACAAGAGAGTTTCAAAGGTATAAACAGGGAGTGTTAGTGTACTAATCGACAGTAAGCTGAACAGACAATAGAGAGACAGAGAGAGGATTGAAAATCAAAGATAAAAAAATAAAAAATAAGTATATGAAAGTAATATCTATATATAAAAATGAATTAAAATAAAATGGAAAATAGAAAATTAAAAAAAAAAACCAAAAAACTTCCAAGTTTATATGCAATGCAATTTCAGTCTTAATAATTTGGGTGTCCATCTCAATCTCCAGTCCTGGAGTTGGTGCCTCAGATGTTGTTCTGTAGTTGTCTCATCAAAGCGGATGCATAAAGTAGAACAAAACTACACTCACACACACACAGAAGGAAAAAAAAAAAAAAAGCCCCACCAAGTGTCCCCAGTTCAAATGCAATACAGTTTCAGTAAGTTTTCCGGCTTGCAGGTGTAATTCGGTTGTTCTCTCATCAAAGGTAGGGAGAAAAAGAAAAAAAAAAGCGTCTGGAGGCAGTTCTGAGAGTGGTATCTGCAGCTGTGGCTTGCCTGCCTGCTGCTCTCAGCCTGTAGCTGGCGGCATTATTTATGCAGATCTCTGGGGTGAGCTTAGCACTCACCTGGTCCCACAGGCTTTGTTTGCTCAGAGTTCTCCTGTGCGGGGGCCTCTGCCACAGGCTTTCCCCTTTCCAAGCACTGGGAAAGGTGACACTGCCCCGCGTTGTCAGGCCTGCGTGTTTATTTACAGTTCACGTGGGAAGTGGGTGTTCCCTCCTCTCACAAGCGTCCCCGCTCCTGGTTGCTGGGCTTGCGCCCCGCTCCCGCCAGAGCCTCTCCGGCCCACCCGGCTCGTTTATTTACAGTCCTGGGAAGGGTTCCCTTCCCCCAATCTTCAGCGCTCAGGGCGCCCCACCCTCTTTCCAGCGTGTCTTAACTGTTCTTATTGCTTAGTACTCAGTTTCTCTTTTTTTCCCGGGTGGAGGTCAGTTTGTCCAGGGGGCTATGCTGCTCTGGCCCAGGCTTGTCTGTGGGGCTACCGCGGTACCGCGAAGCTCACCTGGTCCGCGTCTTCCCAAGCCGTATGGGCGCCGGCCACTGGCGGCCCCGGGGCCCTCCTCGGTTCTCCGTTTAACGTGAAGTGGAGATTCTCTGCGCCGGCTGGAGGTGTGGAGGAGTCAAAGTTATGCCTTTTCTCAGTGATTATGCCTGCAAAGTGTGTCTCCAGCGTCTCTCCAAGATTTCACTATAGGAGGCTCGCTTTCTGCTTCCTACCTCTAGCCGCCATCTTGGAATCTCCACGAAGGATAATTGCAGTATGATTTCTTGATATTTGAGACTGTATGTTGAACTAGTTTTATTAATCAATTTTTATATATAAATACATAAGCCAATAATTAGTATTGATAAGCATGCTTATCAAAGTGTGGAGTGCCCAATACTTAGTAACCATGAGCACTTTCTTTTTTTCTAAGTGAACCAGAGTCACACTTCCCTGGAGTTTGAACATGCCCATGTCTGGAGGAGAAAGCATGAAGAACAAAGGGAGAAAATACTCTTCTGCAGGAAGCTGCTGCTTTAACTGCCCAGGGACTGCAGGAGCCTAGGGAGAAGAAGGAGAACAGAGCAGTCACTTACCTTATGTGTTGCAGGCATGAAGACAGTGTTTCTAGCCATGATCTTACATCAGACTCTAAGCTTAAGATCATATCACACATATGGGATGAATATACAGGCATTGTACCACCTCTGCCTTTTACGAACAGCACTGTTCAATAAATACTTACTGACTTAGCTTCCCAGCTGCTCCCACTCACCTTTATTCTTTCCTTGTCATCTTCTTTCTACCTTATTTGGTTTAAAAAAACCCAGATTTATGAAGGTTTGCAATGATACACACACCTTAATACCTCTTGTGTTCAAGGCAGTGTATAATGGGGGGAACCTAGAGATGTAGCAGTTCGAGATTTAAAATTGCATGCATTTATACCTTACTTTTATTAGTGTATATTAATTGTACAGAGAGAGGTTTCATTGTTTTGCAATATTTCCATACACACATAATATACTTTGCTCATATTCACCTCTCTATTACTTTTAAACACATGAGGAACCTTCTAAGTGAGAGTCTAAAAATAAAAGGTGCTGCTGTAGAAGGAGAGCCTTGAGTTTACATGAAAAGCAGTGAAAGTAAAGTTATTGGTATACTGGAAATGTTCTAGACAGTTTTTACTGGTGATTTATGGTACTCCAACCTTACTGATGTGTATAAGTAGATGGCTGTTTTTCTACCTGAGGTGATTTTCTTGGAAGTTTGCTGTGATTTCGGCAGATTTGTAGATCTAAAAGAAACAGTAGTAAAAGAAGACAAATTATTATTTAAAGCTGTTAAAAATCATCTATGATAAGTAACTTAGCTAAATCAGAAATTCCATACTTAGGGAAAATTGTTCTATCCATGCACCTGTTCAGAGAGCAAAAAACAATTTCGTTTTCCTTTCCTTAACCTTCCTCTTCCACTTTCTCTTTCTTTTTAAAATTTCTATAACTCTGCAGTTGCTAAACTAGTTATTTTAGCATCCTGCTGAGGAAGGCCAAACTCCTAATGCAGTGACAGCTATAGTTACTTCCTGGACCAGCCTTACTCTTACCTGTCCGCACCTGACACTTAGCATGGCTTTTCTGAACCTGCAGAAATCCTTCCCCAAAGCCTCATTTGCCCATTGGCTGTGGCTGCTGGGAATAAAGAAGGGCAGGAGTGGCCTCTTCCCCATATTAACTGGATATCTCTTGTCAGTTTATCTCAATCTTTGTAACATTGAGTAGCAGGGACTCTCTTCAAACTTGACCAGTCTTTTCAGAGAAGGCAAAAAAAGGGGGAAACAAGTCAAGTTTGTTTTAGATTTTAAGAATGTATTTTATGGCAGATAATAATTTATGTTTTCACCTTTTCTGGCTTCTCATTTTCTAGGTTTAGCTTTTTTCCCCCTTGGTTCTACCCAACAGCCATCTTGGCAACTCCTCTCTGAAATCATTTCCTGTCATGACATTTTTAGAAACCAAAATAACAGCATTTACAATGTAACAGCTAAATTTTCCCATAGCATATCTTAGCAAAACAAGCATTTTTGCATGGCAGCTTTTAACGACACATATGAAGACTGAACGTCTTCTGGGTGTCCACAGTTTCTGTCTAACCAGTGGGCTGACTGCAGCATGGTCTGCTGTGGCTCTATAATCACATCTGGCACACAAAGCTGGCGACATTCTGGCTTCCAAGCTGTTCTCATGGAGTGTCTTGTTTTAATTTCAGAACACATTTATTTGAGGAGTGGGAGGGGGGGCTTTTAATAATAAGGGGAAGCTGGGTCGTTCCCTTTAAAAAATGAAGCAGAGGTTTATTGCAGTGTTACATGGGATTGTGAGACATCACAAATGGAATGTCCGTTGGATACAGTCAATACATTTGAATTCTTTGGAATTTGCTTTAAAGAAGATGGTCATTCGTGCTTTTCTCAATAAATTATTTACTTAGCCTTTTACATCTTATTTTTCCAATTTAAATTTAGTACAGCATAAACTCAGAGAGGTGTTAGGAAAAGTATCCAAAGTGTCTGCAGACAGTCAATGTTCTTAAACCACCATGGCTAAACCTCAAAAATAGATGTAGCCCCATCAAAGTTAAATTGAATGACTCAGTGTCTGGACAACTCAGGTTTTTTCATAGTTAGGGAAGAGAAGAGAGAGGTGGCTTTAAAAATTCAGAATCCTGGATGGACGAAGTTTGTTTTGTTTTTAGAGTGGGAAGAAGTGTCATCACAGGAAGTTTGAATAAAAACAGAAACTTCTTTTAAAAATGTAACATAAAAGTTAGCTTATTGTTTTTTCATTACTTTTTATTTATAAAAAAATTACATATTAACCTGAAGCTGTATCTGAGAGATCAGTTTACCCAACTCCCACAATTTACCCAACTGTGAGGCTTTCTTCTCCCTTGTGTGTCTCCCTTCATAAAGACTGGATAAGCCAGACACTCCCTTTACCAGACTCTTCTATATGCATACAAAGTGTGACCAAATGACTAAGTTTTGGTCAACAATATCTAAGGGGAAATCCTGTACATCACTTCACTGTTAAAAAAAGAAAGTTGCTTAATTAAAAACATTTTTAGCTTCCCTGGAGTTATATCTTTGAATGGGAATGTGATGGAGCTTAGCTGCCATCTTGGACCTATGATGGGCCTAAGGATGGAGAGACAACAGAGTAGGAGGAAAGAATGAGCTTTTTCATTCTGACCATAGCTAGCCACATTACTAAATCTGAACATCCTACCTCTGAATTTCTTCCTGTGAGGGTCTTTTAATAATTTTTACTCCTTAGGTCAGTTTTAGCTTTTAGTCATTTCTGCACATTCTTAATATGTCCTGAGAAATTAATCTGTTTAAGTTATAAAAGGCATAGTAGTATAGTCTCAATTAGAATTTAGGACTTTTAATTTCTTGTTCAGTATCTTTTCCTCTTACCATCTGTCCCTGTTCTATCAGTAGAATAAATGGGTTATTATCTGGATTAAACTTGTGTTTAAATGTAGTAAATTGTGGTTGTCCTATAGAATAGTGCCCACGTAAAGTAAAATTCATAAATTTTATTTCCTATCTTTGCGTAGAAAGAATTGACAAATAAGTCCGGTATTGTGGGATGATTCATTTTCATACTGAAAGCTTTGATTTAAGAAGAGGAGGAACCATTTTGAGTCAGATGAATATTAGGTGAAGTTAGTGTCATTATGCTTGAGAAGTTGATTGTATTTCAAATTCCTACCCTGTAAATTGTTTTAAGGAAAAAGTAGATAAAATTTAAAAATGGAACATGCAAGTAAATAGACACCAAAAAATAAGAGTAAAAATAAAACAAATAAGTTCCAATACATGACATACTAGACCAAAATACATGACATACTAGACCAAAATTATCTGAAAATTTAAGTTATGTTCCTGAATTTGCCAATTCTTTTGGCATAATAAAACTTTATCCTGGTTGGTTTTCTCTAAAAATGAAACAACCATTTCAAGGTACCTTAGAATCTAGGGATGACATGTCCAAAAAATTCAAGTTATCATTACCTAGCTTTTAGAAAGGACCCTCCTAATCATTGCCCAGGTGGTAAATGCACAATCTCACAAAAATTCTACAGAAAAGAAAGTTGGTAGTTTCCATTCAGAAAAGAGAATAATTAGGTATCATTAACATAAATCAAGGTTTTAAGATTACTTCTAATTTGTTATATGAAGAATGTTAGATAAAATACTTTCCTCTTTAAGTCCTTAGAAGACAGTTGTTTTCTACCAGACCATCCAATGACCCTTGACATTTCACCATTATTTTGGGACTGAGGTTGCTTTTTATCAACAGTGGCTTCCAGAATACTTTACAGTATAATGACTTAGTCTGGAGAGTGTTCATTGGAAGAAAAGGCATGATTTCCATGGCAATGGCAGCAATATACAGATAATGAAGCTTGAGGAAGCAGAGAGATGCAGATATTGAATTGTGGTACCTTCTTGAGCCTAGTAACCATGGGAATACTATAGGTGGGTTACCTTATTAAATGAAAAAATATTGTTTAAAGTTGTACAAGGTCTTGAATTTATTGAATGAATAGTTCAACACATCAAGCCGTTCAAAGTAAACATTATACATGATTATTCTGTATTGTGTTTTGAAAAGAAGGAATAATGGGTCAATTCAATGTGACCTATTTTTCCCTCAGGTAATCTATTATCTGAATTAGGAGACATTTCTTCTTCACTTGATGTAGAAAATATAAGGGGGAAACTGGATTGAAAATCTCTATGATAAAAATCAATTATTTATTTCTTTGATGAAGTTACTTTGACAGGCCATCAACAAATTATTTTATCCTTACCCATCTTCGTTCTTCTATAAAACAATATTATTTTCTTGTTTTTTTCCCAGAGCAGTTAGCAGTGACCCTTGGTATTTAGGTATTAGACTGGAGAGAGCACATCTGTGAAGGGTAAGGAATGGTGACAAAGCAGACACTTTCTGGTATGAAGACATAATTCTCTACCAGTTGAAGAAGGATAACCCTCAGTTCATAGAACTTTTAGAGTCTGGAAATGGCTTCATTACCTCTAGCTGATGTCCTATCATGTGGGAATAGGAGTTAGAGTTCCTGACTTCTCTCTTATGATCAGAAGCTGTTGGAGCTGCCTTAGAATGTCCCCCAGAATTTCCTTAGGCAGAGACACAAGTCTTTCTCTGACCTGTCACCAATCCAGGCTCCCTCCTATGCCTTAGATCCTTTTAGGTCCACTGTGACTTTGGAGTTCTCTGTTCATTGGCACTGTCTTTTCTTTATCAATTTTTTGGTAGTTAGGAATAATGCCCAGAAACTACCTCAAAATCCTAATAATTATTACCTGCAAAATTAAATAATTGAAACTTTTGAAGCTCATAGCTCTCTGATTATACCTCTTTAAATCTCATTTTCTCTTCATTCACATGTAAGAAAATAATTATGGCAATAAAACTCTTAGAAGAAAACACAGAAATAAATCTTTATGATCTTGGATTAAGCAAAGGTTTCTAAATATAACTCCAAAAATATGAGCAATAAAAGAGAAGATAATTTTTCTTCAAGACAACTAGGTCTTAAGTAAGATTAAAAACTTATGTGTAACAAAGTACACCACTGAGAAGGTAAGATGATAGCTGGGCATGATGGTGCATGTCTATAAACTCAGGCAGTCCAGAGACAGGAGGATTCCAAGTTCAAGTCCAGCCCATGCAAAAGAGATCCTTTCTCAAAAGCAAAATAAAACTAAAGGACTGGTTGTGTAGCTCAAATGGTAGAGCGTTTGACTAACTCCCTGTGTTCAATTTCCATTAATATGAAAAAAAGGTAAAAATACAAGTTACGGACTGGAAGATAAATTTATAAATCATCATTTCATTATCTGAAAATGTTCTTGTATCCAGACTATATAAGGAACTCTTACAACTCCTTATTAAAGACACAACTCCATTTTTAAAAAAACGGGCAAAAGAAAGAATAGACATTTCTCTGAAGATATACAAATAACCAACAAGCACATGAAAATAAGCTTGTCATCATTAGTGATTAAGAAAATGTAAACCAAAACCTCAATAAGATACTAACTCACATTTACTAGAATTATAATCGAAAAATATAGGTCAGGTGTGGTGGCTCAAGCTTGTAATCCAGGCTATGTGGTAGGCAGAAATTGGATCACAGTTTGAGGCCAGCCCGGGGCCTTAACTAGCCATCTTAACCAATGGCTGGGCACAGTGATGCACACCTATTAATCCATCCCCATAGGGAAGCACAAATAGGAGGTTTGTGCCAGCCCAGGCATAAAGTGAGACCCTATCTCAAAATATAGTCAATGTGAAGTGACTCACGTGCAGAGTGCCTGCTTAATAAAATAAGTGCAAAGCCCTGAGCTCAACCCTGGGTATAACCCAAAAAAAAAAAAAAGGGGGCGGAGAAGGTGGGGGGACAATGACCTGCTGACAGAATGTAGAGAAACTGAAACCTTCATATCTTGGTGGTAATGTAAAAATGCTAGTTACCTTGGAACTACCAAGCTTGGCAGTTTTTCAATACATTACACACAGAATTACCATATGACCCAGGAATTCTACTTTAAGGTATGTATCCAAGAGAATTGAAAATATATATCTAAAAACTTGTATGTGAGTACCCATAGGAGATAATTCATAATGTCCAAAAAAGTGTAACAACCCAAAAGCCCATCAACTGATGAATGAATAGACAAAATGCTATATGCATACAGTGGGATGATGTTTGGCTATAAAAGCATTGAAGCACTGATATATGCTAAAATCTGAAACCATTGTGCCAAAAGAAGCCACATCACAAGAGACCACATGTTGTATGATTCAGTTAATAAAACAAAAACTTAGAAAAAGTAATTTACAGAGACAGAAAATAGAATGATGGTTGACTAGGATTTGCAAAGGAAGGAGAGAAGAGAATGGAAGTGATTTTACGGAGCATTGGGTCATCTTTTAGGATGATGAAAAAGTTAAAAGTAGATTGTGGTAATGGTTACACAACCCTGTAAGCATCTAAATAACTTTGAATTGTACAGTTAAACACACCTAAAAAGGTAAAGTTTGTGGTGTAAATTGTAACTCAATTAGTTTGTTAAAATAATTATGATACAGCAACATGAAAATGACATTGCATAACACTTTATCATTTTTATTGAGAAATAAAAATGATTAAACTACAAAAGCAAAAAAAGAATCACACATCAAATTTTGGCAGAGACCAAATTATTTCAAACATGTACCACCAACATATATTTACTGTTGCACTAGATGTCAGAACAAAGGAGATTACCAGAAGGTTTTGTACAATAAGGATCTGGTACAGGGTGTCACTCCCAATTGCACAAGTCTATGCTGTTTTTACTGATTGTGAGTGCGTTAGTAAGAAGAAGGGGTGTGAACAAGGGTGTGGTGTTTTAAAGAAAATATGGTATGTGTTGGTGATAAAAGGACAAAAAAATCAAGAGATTGTGTATAGAACACACTCTACCTCGGGTGTGTACTTATCAAAATGTTGCCTGGGGTCGCCACATCAGAATTTTTGGAGGAAGGGTACTTCTTAAAATGAAAATTTACAAATTCTAGTATGGATTTATGAAAATTTATCAATTCCACCATCCTTTTTCTTTGGAGAATGGTGGTGATGGCAGTCAGGAAACTGCAACTTTAAAAAATATTGCTAGATGATTCTTATGTAACTAAATTTGAGCACCTTGATATAAGATAGATTTTATTATATATGACTCTGAAATCTCAGCAAAATAAGATAGGAAAAACAAGTGCTACAACTGAGTAGAAATGGCATTGTTCTCATCCACATATGTATTTGTCTGAAAGAAAATACACGGGAATATGCAGGCAAGGATGTTTGGATAATTCAAGAAAATCTATGGATAAAAGAATATTTAGAATTTATAATGTTCAGCTAGATGGCTACTGAGTGCAAAATTGACCGACAAAATTCAGTAGTACAAGCAAAACACAATAGAGCTTATGTCTAAAACACAATTTGTAGAAATGCAACATTTTAAAAAATGGTACAGTTCAAAACAGCAACAAATCAAGAGAGAGAAAGAGTGGGAACCAAAGGAGAGAGAAAAACTGAAACAAGTAGTAAAAAAAAACTTTATCAAACTTTCCTTTTCTTCCTGCAGCAAATGATGACGTTTTATTTAAAGACATAAAGAGATGATTTCCTAAGCAATTGGAGACACATACTAGGTTCGTGGATGTAAGGCTTATAAAAATAAATTTGCCCAAATTTTTGAGGAATTTAAAGCAATTCTAATCAAAATTTGTAGAAGACCTTTTGTAAAAATGTGCAAAATGACATAGCAATTATACTTCAAAATACAGTCGAATATATTAGAAAAAACTTGCACATGTGTGCCTAGGTATTTATGTAGTATTGCTGGGAGAATTAAAAAAATGAAGGGCAAACAAGCTACCTATCTACCAGTAAGGAAATAGATAAATTAAATGTAGCTTATTATTATCTGACAGTTAAAATTGAACACTTCAATTTTCATGTATCCATATGAATAAATTGTAAAACATATTCAATACAAAAAATTTTCTAAATGATATCAAATTTATGAAATTTGAAAACAAAAATAACACTATATATTCATTCTCACATACAAAAGAACACTACATATTAATTCTTACATACAAATGTAATAAAATTATACAGCCTTCCATGGAATTAATTCCCCAAAACTTCAAGAAACCTCTTGAAAAAATAGAAGAAAGACACAGGAATGGGATTGCAGCTATAGCAGTGATTAGAGCATTTTATTGAAACAGTGAGTAAATATGGATCAAAAATGGACTAATATTAACATCTGTTAGATCTGCACGGTGCACAGTTTGCTTCTGTTATTTTTTATATCTTGGCAATATTTCAAAAAACAAAATCAATAAATACAAATTGATTTGCAGATCTTTGGATATTGGTCAACTCTTTCAAATGAGGTGACATAAAGCCACATATTGGTTTAGTTCCTCTCATCAATATTTGCTATACCTGAAAGCTGGACAGATGGCAAATATTCTCTCTCCTTGACAGATGGATAAACTGGATGGTTTAATTACTTTCTCCTAGTTACATAATAAGTGGCTCTGGAAACAAAACATTTTAGTCAATGACTTGGGGTTTTGACCACCAAACAGCATGTCAGTGCACAATACTTAGCCTTTGTAGTTTCTGCTGTGAGACAGTATAACAAATTTATGTATATATTTTATTACAAATCTAAAACAGAAACACTATATATTTGTACATACTCAGACACTATAGAACCTGAAAACATAGTCTTAAAATTTAATTTTTCTCATGACCTGCTTTGTAAATGAGCTTTTCCATCCTAACATAACCTGCTCCATGATAACTTATTAATGATTTTGTAAAACGAGAGCTTAGACAGTAAGTAAAAGTCAAGAGTAAATCAGGTTGCTTACCAGAGTGCTTGATTTTCCTGCTTTAGAAGGATAAGATAAGATAAAGAACATTTGCTTTATGCTCAGGAGATGTAAATTTTCTTCTCAAGCTAACTGCAGACTGCATAAAATTCTTTGAATTTTTCAGGGTCTACAAAAGTTTCTGGGAAGAAAAAGGATATATCAGGTAGAGAGAACAGCACTTAATTTCGAAATATTTTTGTTGTTTGAGGCATAGCAAAGAATCTGCTGGGGCTGGAAGGAAACATCCATTGAGGGCTGTGATGGGAGAGGAGGCTGGAGAAGCTTTGGCTTTTATTCTGCAGCATTTAAAGACTTTTGAGGAACGGCATAGTGTTATCTACTCATGATTTGCATAGGAATATTATAAGTGCTGTAAGGGCAATGCTGCAACATATGAAGGAACTGCTCTAAAGTCACCCAAATAGGGACTCTTTTGCTCACAAAACAAGAAGTCAGGATGTGGACAAGCCAAAGGTGGTGTAGCTTCTCCAGAAAGCCATTGAGGACTAGGGTTCCTTATGGCTTTCTGTTTTCCCAGCCTTACTTGGGAGCTCCTTATTCTCTCAGGATGGCCATTCCATTTCTAGACTAAAAGAAAAAAGAAATTCAAAACATAAAATATTCATTCCAGTCAAGAATTCTCTTTTTATAGTAATACAAATTGGATGGAAGCCTTGTTAGCAGACTTACGCATCTATTTTTTTGCCCAGAAATGGATCACCAGGACGTTAACAAGGTGGGTATGCTGTGTATGTTTTATTACCTTATTGAAGTATAATTTACATACAATAAATTGAATGTATAGAAAGTGTACAATTTGATGAGTTTTGACATATAAACCCTTATGAAATCATTATAATATTGAGATATCAAATATTTCTAGCAGTTGAACTTTTTAAAATGAGAACTTCATCATTTGAATAAATCAAGTTTCTCTTGACAAAATAAAAATGGAAAATATAGTCATTTGAGAAGCAAATAGCAGCATCTGCCACAATTTATAGACTCATAAATTCTTCCAAGTGTCCCTCTCCAGGTAGTTCTCCTAGTTCAGTTTAGTAGACCACAAGAGATCTATAGGGAGAGAACCAGGGTCGGAACTTGTCATAGGATTATTTCTGGTCTATAACTGTCTTGACAGGTGGTGTGACATAGAGGCAAATGTGACTTTTTTGGACTGTGCTGGGGATCAAATTCAGAGCCTTGTGCTTGTAGTGCAAGCTCTCTACCACTGACATATATCCTTAGCTGCCTACTACTAACCTTGAGCAATTCAGTTCAATGAGTATTTATGTAATACCGACCATGTGGCAGCCATTCTGCCATTCCCTGACATACAACAATAAAATGGGCAGAGATAGTCCATCTTTTCACAGAACTTACTATCTGGTGGTGGCTAAGGCTTTTCTATAAGTCGAAGTTTGGAAAGAATAAATTTAGTTCTAACAACATATAAATGTTAGTTCAGTGGTACTTGTGTTCAAAAGCTGTCCTAGATTTGGCTTCATTCTACTAATACTGAAATTTGGGAGCTTGGCTTGCTGCACTACAAAGTTCTGCTTCATTTGGATTAATCCCAGGGTTTTGAGCTTATCTTGGAGCTCACTGAGGCCAACAGTCTTCTCTTTTCCCTACTATGACCCTAAATCTCACTGATTTAAGAGAATATGATCTCGTTTCTTCCTTTTAGAAAAGAAAGTTCTCAGATATATTCTTGGAATCTCAGAAATTCCCTGCCTTTTAGGATCTGGAGCACATTGGCACCACCCTCCCTGCTCACTCTGAGTGACCTGGTTCCCTTCTCCAGCAACAGGAATCCTGGGAAAGACCATAGCATTAGAAAGACATCAGAGCTGTCTGGGGATGCTGGTGTTGATTCTAGACTGTGGGGACCCTGATTCTAGACCACAAGGTCCCTGATTTTTCCCAAGGTTATGAGAAAATGTTGTGGAGATCAACAGTTCTTATAATTTTTTTTAGATAGCATCAAAATATATTGTAATATTATAATCATTACTTCTTAATGAGCATCTATTATGAGTCAGGTAATGTGTATATAATTTTAATTAATTACTTTATGATTGCTCTCAATTTTACACAAAGGAAACTGAAGTCTGCAGACAGGAAGAACTCTCTGCTGAAGGTCATTCAGCTCATAGTAAATAGAGTTGGAATTCACACCCAGCTGTCTGACTTCAGACTCCATTTTCTTTTTTTAAAAAAATTTTTTTATTGATTTATTCATATGTGCATACGTTTTTTGGGCATTTCTCCCTCCTACCTCCCTTGCTTCCAGGCAGAACATGTTCTGTCCTTTTCTCCAATTTTGTTGAAGAGTAGACATAAGTAACAATAAGAAAGACAAAGCATTTTGCTAGTTGAGGTAAGGATAGCTATACAGAGAGATTCCTAGCATTGCTTCCATGCACAAGTGTATTGCAACCCGAACTGATTCATCGCTACCTGACATCTTCACTATTTCCCGGTCACCTTCACATATTGACCTCTTGTCTTTTTAAGGTTATTGTATTAGCTCCTCTACACTGGGCACATCAAACACTTTCATGTTTTGGGTTTCCTACCTTTCCCTATTCCTTCCATATGTGCTCTCCCCTTATCATGTAACCCATGTCCAACAACACTGCTGCATTTGCCCTAGATCTAAAGTCCATATATGAGGGAGAACATACAATTTTTGGCCTTCTGAGCCTGGCTAACCTTGCTTAGAATGATGTTCTCCAGTTCCATCCATTTACTTGCGAATGATAAGATTTATTCTTCTTCATGGCTAAATAAAACTTCATTGTGTACAAGTGCCACATTTTCTTGATCCATTCGTCAGTAGTGGGGCATCTTGGTTGTTTCCATAACTTGGTTATTGTGAACAGTGCTGCAGTAAACATGGGTGTGCAGGTGCCTCTGGAGTAACCTGTGTTGCATTCCTTTGGATATATCCCTAAGAGTAGTATTGCTGGATCATACGGCAGATCTATGTTTGGTTTTATAAGAAGTCACCATATTGTTTTCCAGAGTGGTTGCACTAGCTTACATTCCCACTAACAGTATACGAGGGTTCCTTTTTCCCCACATCCTCACCAACACCTGTTCTTGGTGGTGTTTTTGATGATAGCTATTCTAACAGGGGTGAGGTGGAATCTTAGTGTGGTTTTGACTGCATTTCCTTTATGGGCAGCGATGATGAGCATTTTTTTCATGTGTTTTTTTGGCCATTTGAATTTCTTCTTTTGAGAAAGTTCTTTTTAGTTCAGTTGCCCATTTCTTTATTGGTTCATTGATTTTGGGAGAGTTTAGTTTCTTGAGCTCTCTGTATATTCTGGTTATCAGTCCTTTGTCTGATGTGTAGCTGGCAAATATTTTCTCCCACTCTGTGGGCGGTCTTTTAAGTTTAGAAACCTTTCTTTTGTTGTGCAGAAGCTTTTTAATTTTATGTAGTCTCATTTGTCCATCCTTTCTCTTAGTTGCTGAGCTGCTGGGGTTTTATTGAGGAAGTCCTTGCCTATACCTATTGCTTCCAGAATATTTCCTGCTCTTTCCTGTACTAATTTTAGAATTTTGGGTCTGATATTAAAGTTCCTGATCCATTTTAAGTTGATACTAGTACAGGGTGATAAACATGGATCTAGTTTCAGTTTTTTTGCAGGCAGATAACCACTTTTCCCAGCAACATTTGTTGAAGAGGCTGTCTTTTCTCCATCGTATGTTTTTGGTGACTTTGTCAAAAATAAGGTGAGCATAGCTGTGTGGATTCATATCTGGGTCCTCTATTCTGTTCCACTGGTCTTCATGTCTGTTTTTGTGCTAGTACCATGCTGGTTTTATTGCTATGGCTTTGTAATATAGTTTGAATTTGGGTATTGTGATGCCACCAGCATTGCTTTTTTTGCTAAGTATTGCCTTAGCTATTAGTGGTCTCTTGTGTTTCCAAATGAACTTTAGGGTAGATTTTTCAATCTCTGTTATGAATGTCTTTGGAAGTTTGATGGGAATTGCATTAAACACGTAGATTGCTTTTGGTAGTATAGCCATTTTTACTATGTTGATTCTACCAATCCATGAGCACGGGAGATCTTTCCACCTTCTGTAGTCTTCCTCAGTCTCTTTCTTCAGGGGTTTGTAGTTCTCCTTGTAGAGGTCATTCACATCCTTTGTTAAGTTAACGCCTAGATATTTGTTTTTTTTTTTTTTTTGAGACTACTGTAAATGGAATTGTTTCCATATATTCTTTCTCAATTTATTCGTTGGTGTATAGAAAAGCTAATGATTTTTTAAAGTTGATTTTGTATCCTGCAACCTTGCTATACCTGTTTATGGTGTCTAGGAGTTTTTGGATCTTTAAGATACAGGATCATGTCGCCTGCAAATAAGGGTATTTTGACAGTTTCTTTACCTATTTGTATTCCTTTTATTTCTTCTTCTTGCCTAATTGCTCTGGCTAGGAATTCCAGGACTATGTTGAATAGAAGTAGGGATAGTGGGCACCCTGGTCTCATTGCTGATTTTAGGGGAAATGATTTCAGTTTTTCTCCATTAAGTATGATGTTGGCTATAGGCTTGTCATATATAGCCTTTACAATGTTGAGGTATATTCCTTCTATTCCTAGTTTTCTTAGAGCTTTTATCATGAAGTGTTGTTGGATCTTGTCAAAGGCTTTTTCTGCGTCTATTGAGATGATTAAGTGGTTTTTGTCTTTGCTTCTATTGATGTGATGCATTATATTTATAGATTTGCATATGTTGAACTACCCCTGCATCCCTGGGATGAAACAGACTTGGTCATAGTGAATGATCTTTCTAATATGTTGTTGTATTCATTTTGTCATTTTATTGAGGATTTTTGCATTGATGTTCATTAAAGAGATTGGTATAGTTCTCCTTTTTGGAGGTGTCTTTGTCTGCTTTTGGGATGAGTATAATACTGGCTTCATAAAATGAGTTAGGCAGTGTTCCCTCCCTTTCTATTTCATGGAAAAGTTTAAGGAGAGTTGGTATTAGTTATTCTTTAAAGGTCTGATAGAATGCAGCAGAGAATCTATCAGGTCCTGGAGTTTTCTTTTTTGGGAGACTTTTTATTGCTGCTTCAATTTCATTTTGTGTTAAAGATCTATTCAGGTGATTAATATCCCCTTGGTTCAATTTTGGATGGTCATAAGTATTTAGAAATTTGTCCATTTCTTCAAGATTTTCAAATTTGTTAGAATATAGGTTCTCAAAGTAATCTCTGATGATTTCCTGGATTTCCATGGTATATGTTGTTATCTCCCCTTTTGCATTTCTGATTTTACTGATTTGGGTTTATTTCTCTCCTCATTTTTGTCAGGTTTGCCAGGGATCTGTTGATCTTGTTTATTTTTTCAAAGAACCAACTTTTTGTTTCGTTGATTCTTTGTATTTTTTTTTTGTTTAATTTTGTCCCTTATTTTTATTATTTCTCTCCTGCTTGTTTTGGGATTTGCTTGTTTTTCTAGGAGTTTGAGATGTAGCATTAGGTCATTGATTTAAGAACTTTTTGTTCTTTTAATATATGCACTCATTTCCTCTCAGGACTGCCTTTGCTGTGTCCCAGAGGTTCTGGTAGATTGTGTTTTCATTTTCACTAACTTCCAGGAGCCTGTTAATTTCCTCTTTTATTTCATCAATGACCCATTGATCATTGAGCAATGTGTTGTTCAGCTTCCAATTGTTTGCATATTTTCTACTGCTGTTTTTGTTGTTGAGTTCTAGTTTTAATGCCTTGTGATCAGATAGAACGCATGGGTTTCTATTTTCTTAAATTTGCTGAAGCTTGCTTTGTGCCCTAAAATATCAGTTTTGGAGAAGATTCCATGGGCTGCTGAGATGAATGTCTATTGTGCAGAAGTTGGCTGAAATATTCTGTAGACATCAGCTAGGTCCATTTGATCTATGGTGTGATTTAGTTCTAGAATTTCTTTATTGATTTTTTGTTTGAATGACTTGTCTATTGGTGATGGGGGGTATTAAAGTCTCCCATTACCATTGTGTTAGAGTCTATATGTGCTTTTATGTCCTTCAGAGTATGTTTGATGAAATTGGATGCGCTGACATTGGGTGTTTATAGGTCGATAATTGTGTTTCCTTTTGGTGTATTTCCCCTTTCATTAGTATGGAGTGTCCTTCTTTATCTCATTTGATCAATGTAAGTTTGAAGTCTACTTTGTCTGAAATAAGTATTGTACTCCTGCCTGTTTTGGGGGGCCACTGGCTTGGTAAATCTTCTTCCAGCCTTTCACCCTAGGCCAGTGCTTCTTTCTGTCAATGAGATGGGTCTCCTGTAAACAACAGATTGTTGGATCTTCCTTTTTAAATCCAGTTTGCCAAATGGTGTCTTTTGATGGGGGAGTTAAGTCTGTTAATATTGATAGGTATGTGGTGATTCCTGTCATTTAGTTGTTTTTGTTGTTTAAGGGTTTGATTGTGTGCAGCTGAATCAATGTTACTCTTTGAGTCCTTGTCTTTTCTTCTCCTGTGGTTTGGTGCTGCCTGTCCTCTCATGATTTTGTTTGCTGTCATTTTCTGTGTGCAGAATTCCTTAAAGAATCTTTGGTAGTGGTGACTTGGTGGTCATATATTGTTTTAGTTTCTGCTTATCATGGAAGACTTTTATTGCTCCATCTATTTTGAATGATAGTTTTGCTGGGTAGAGTATCCTAGGGTTGAAGTTATTTTCATTCAGTGCCCGGAATACCTCATTCCATGCCCTTTTTGCATTTAAGTTTTCTGTTGAGAAATCTGCTGTGATTTTGATGAGTTTACCTTTGTATGTTATTTGTTTTTTCTCTCTTACAACCTTCAATATTCTTTTTCTATTCTCTGTGCTTGTTGTTTTAGTGATAATATGTCATAGGGTAGTTCTATTTTGGTCAAGTCTGTTTGGTGTCCTGGAGGCTTCCTGTACCTGAATGGGCATAGCTTTCTCTAGATTTGGGAAATTTTCCATTATTATTTTGTTGAGTATATTACAAATCCCTTTTGCTTGCATCTCTTCCTTCTTCAATGTCCATCATTCTCAGATTTGGTCTTTTGATGGAGTCGGTGATTTCTTGCATATTTCTTTCACAGGTCTTGAGTTGTTTGACTAATAGCTCTTCAGTTTTTCCTTTAATTTCCATTTTATCTTCAAGTTCTGATTTTCTGTCTTCTGCTTGTTCTAGTCTGCTGGAGTGGCCTTCGATTGTGTCTTGTACTTTTGTTTCATTTTCTTTTTTCTGGGGTTTTCCATATCATGGGTCACTTCCTCTTTAATATTGTCAATTTTTGTCTTTTATTCATTTATCTCTCTACTTATAGTGTTCTCTGTTTCACTTTGGTGTTTATACAGGGCTTCTGTGGTTTCTTTTATTTATTATGAACATTTCTATACAGGTATGTATATAGACAAACATTTTCAATTATCATGTATATATGGCAATCTAATTGCTGGATCCCCTCTCTCCTCTCCTGTGTGTATTCAGCACCCCACCTCCTCTTCTGTGTGTTAGTTTTCAGTTCCTTGTTTATTGTTCAGTTTTTTTTTTTGTATGTGTGTGGGGTGTTTTTTGTATGTGTGGGGGGTGGGGCGGGGCGGGGCGGGGGGGGGGATCAGTCTGCCCAGGGGGCTATGCTGGTTTATCCCAGGGATAGCTGGGGGAATTCTGCGTGATGTTTGGCACTCACCTGTTTGGTCTGCCAAATGACTCCCAAGCAAGTTTGGAGCCGGTGTCTGGCTGCCCAGGAGCCCTCCTGTTTTGTCAGTGTAACGTGGCATGGAGAAGTTTTGTACGGGCTAGGGGTTCAGTGTGTCAAAGTTTTGATTCTCCTTGGTGCTTTATTTCCACAAGTGTAGCTCCATCATTTCAGCAAGATTTTTGATTTATGGAGCTCACGCTTTCTGTTTCTGCACCCTAGTTGCCATCTTGGAGCCTCATCCAAACTCCATTTTCTTAACCACTTTGATATACTGTGGCTATTTTTGAATTTGCTTTCTCTTGGGAAATATTTATCACAGCCATCTTTGGAAACAGTTTTGTGGAAATCCCAAATGGTCAGCTCTGTTTCCCCTTTAAAAGTCATAGTTCAGCGATGCATCCAGGAAAAGTGGCTATCTTTGCCAAGTTCCTGGATTCTCTGCCTTTAACCTGGCTATTTGCTCCCTGGCTTGATTGCTATGGAGCTTTCAGTTCTGAGAGCCAGGGACATCTGGTGCCCTGGTGAAGAGGGAACAGAGCTAATGCTTACACTTGCTTCTTAAGGATTGCCACCATCAGGGACTCTGGGGTTTTCCCCTTTTCTCTGTTCAGCGTTAGTTGTTTCTGAACTGTGCTTAAATGGGCACTTGCAGTGAATCCCTCTGAATTTTTAGAAGACTTGAGGGATAAAGAATGGAGGTAAAGTAAAACAAAATCTTCTACAAATGTCCAAAGTTTTCACATGAAAGGCAAACTTTCTGATGATCTACTCCTGGCCCTGTGGAGGTTTCCCCCAAATATTACATATTTTCAGACACTCAAAATTTTGTATCTAAAATTCAAATTTAACTGGGTAACCTGTACTTTATCTGGGAACCTAATTTAGACAATGTATTTATTATCATCAAGGCTGGACCTGGGTCCTTCTTCTTTGACTGAAATAAGATACGATGTTGCATGGTTAATGTGATGCTACAAAATGTCCGTGTCCTATTTTTGAAGAACTAGTTCAAATGCTGCCTTTTCCTGTTTCCAATAAGAAGTGATATCTTCTTCCTCTGAATCGTTGCTTTGTTTGTGTGCTTGAATTTTACTTGTGTTAGCATTTCTCAACAAGAAGGAGCCGGGACCTTGCTGTTTCTGGTGGTAGGGTTAGATATCAGCCCTTTCCCTTTTAATAATTGGAAATTAATGACATTCAATAACAAAAGTGGCTTGAGTTCTTTCCACACTGGGGTTCATATATCTGTGTCATGAACTGACATAATCCTGAGCAGGCTTGCTCTGTATGGAGGTACAGCCTGAGAGGAGGGCTCTGGAATGATGGAGCCTCCACAACTATAGTGTTGGAGTTGGTATTGTAGGGTTTGTGTCTACTTCAATTTTACCTCTATTAATCTCTTATTCAAAAGTGAGTTTGGGGTATTTTTTTGTATATTTGTGTTGTAATTTTGTCTAATATGGGAATTAAGGCTATATTAGTTTCTTAAAATGGTATCTAGGGGTTTTATATCCTTTTCTTGACTGAGAAAGTGATAATTAATGATTTGAAAATCTCCAGTTCATTGGAAGCTTTGTAAAATTTCATATATTCTTCAAATGATCTATGACAAAACTTTAAATTCTGTGCTGGTGGAGTGGCTCAAGGTGGTAGAGTACCTTCCTAGCAAGTGGAGGCCTTGAGTTCAAACCCCAGCACTTCCAAAAAACACACGAACTTTAAATTAATCACCATGGATTTATTCAGTTCATCTTTATTTTCTTGACTTGATTTTTGGAAATTCTACCTCACCCCTGTTAGAATAGCCATTATCAGCAACACCACCAACAACAGGTGTTGGCGAGGATGCCGAGAAAAAGGAACCCTCTTACACTGTTGGTGGGAATGTAAACTAGTACAACCACTCTGGAAAAAAATTTGGAGGCTACTTAAAAAGCTAGACATTGATCTACCATTTGATCCAGCAATACCACTCTTGGAGATATACCCAAAAGACTGTGACACAGGTTACTCCAGAGGCACCTGCACACCTATGTTTATTGCGGCACTATTCACAATAGCCAAGTTATGGAAACAGCCAAGATGCCCCGCCACTGACGAATGGATTAAGAAAATGTGGATCTAGACACAATGGAATTTTATGCAGTCATGAAGAAGAACGAAATGTTATCATTTGCTGGTAAATGGATGGAATTGGAGAACATCATTCTGAGTGAGGTTAGCCTGGCCCAAAAGACCAAAAATCGTATGTTCTCCCTCATATGTGGACATTAGATCAAGGGCAAACACAACAAGGGGATTGGACTTTGAGCACATGATAAAAGCGAGAGCACACAGGGAGGGGTGAGGATAGGTAAGACACCTAAAAAATTAGCTAGCATTTGTTGCCCTTAATGCAGAGAAACTAAAGCAGATACCTTAAAAGCAACTGAGGCCAATAGGAAAAGGAAATTTGTATTTTTTACAAGTATTGGTTTTTATTGATACATTAGTGTTATCTTAAAAAAATTAAAGTTTTTAACAATTGTGAAAACTGCTTTCTTCTCCATTACTTTTTTTCTAAAGCTTGTTTTTAATTCTATTTTTTTCTCATTTTCTAGTTTATTAATACATATTTTTACCTTTAATTATTTTTATATTGCTTTTATAAGGTTCAACTAGACTTTTGAATTCTTTGGCATTTCAACCATGTGCACAGTTGTAATGTATAGCTCTTCTGATTTTTATGGGGATCATCTTAGTGAGCAACCTTCTCTTGAAGGCTCAATGAGCTGATCTGTTTAGAGAGGAGAAAACAAACTTCTATCATAACCCCACCACCAAAGCAAACCAGATACAGAAATACAACAAAAATTTCGGATAAAGTGGCTCAAGTGGTAGAGTGCCTGCTTAGCAAGCATGAAACCCTGAATTCAAACCCCAGTACTGCCAAAAAAAAAAGATAAAAATCAGTTAACCATAGAAAAGAAAGTGGTAAAAATAATGTAGAATAAAGTGTGACGTTAAAAATTAATATAGGTAAAAGTAATAAGAATAAAAGAATGAAATAAAGGAGGAAGCAGGGGAAGGAAGAGAGAATCAAAATTTAATAAAAGGAAAGAATCTGAGAAAGAGGAAAAGAACAGAGCAAGATATAAAATATTACAAAATAGAGAAAAATTATATAAATAAAATTACATAAATGTAAAGAGAGGAATAAAAGTAAAAACAATATAAAAATATAGCAAAAAGGAAAAAAAAGACCAGAAATTGGCAAAGTTTCTTTTGGGTCTTCTAATATTAGAATCCACCAGGTCTCGGGCGGGAATAGCGGGTTCTCTTGTAGTTCCTCTCTGTTCCCACTGTGAAGGTTGGTGCAGTATGCAGGCATAGGGCTGGCTGGTCCTGGCTATGTTTTCAGCATCAAGGGTGCATTTAGTTCAGTGTTTTCTCTTCTTTGCTTGCTGGGAGCCACTGCTGGCTCTGATGACCTTTGTGGCCCATAGGCTAGGCAGGTTCCTAAAAGATCCAAAGGTGTCCAGTCTGTGTACCCAGACATGACAAATGTTTGAACTGAGGAGTATCCTCCAAGTACATCAGAGAGTGGGAGCAGCAAACGGAGATCTGATTTCTGCACTAGAGGGAGAGAACGGAGGGAGGTGGGCACTCTGCCTGCCAATCTTAATACTCTCAGACCCCTATCAGGCAGCAAACCACCCTATAGTGGGAATAAGGCTACAGAAATTGAGTGATTAACCAGACCTGATATTACAGCTCTCAGTACTCCTGCAGCAAACCATGCACAGCAGGATAGTCACTCCAGAGGCCAAGCAAACCACAGGCCACAGACTTGTAACTCAGTCTCTGTAGTAATTCTCAGGTGATGGGGCTCCCTCCTTACCACTGAGAGTGGGGCACAGACCACTGGACTCTCTACAGCCCAAGTTCCCTGCTGCTTAAACTTGTCACTGGGTCCACTTTCAATCTTCCTGTTCTTCAGATCTAACTTTCTCCCTCTCCAGGACTGTTCTTACCCAGACTCTGTGGCAGGGTATCCCAGTCTCCCTAATTTGTGATTGTTTCCTGTTCTCAGGTCCCCAGTGTAGCTCATTCTCAAACAATCGGTCACTCTCAAGATGGTCCCCAGTTCTAGCACTCAAAGACACAGGGAGCAACACAATGGGATTCTTTTCCTATGCTGGCTTGCTACACAGGAAGAGTCACTGTCATACCAGATTCCTGCACTGGACTTAATGCTTGTGAGAGCTGTGGGAGAGTTTTTGTTTATTAACTTACTGATTTGCTTATTTATTTGATTCAGGGTCTCACTATATAACCCAGGCTGGTCTCAAACTCACTGTGTCGCTCAGGCTGACCTCAAGCTAGAAATCCTCTGGCCTCAGTCCCTCAAGTGCTGAGATAACAGACTTGCACCAACAAGTGACAATACTTAGTGTTGAAAAGTCTTTTTAAATAGGAGTTTTGAGTTTCCTTTGACCCCAGAGTAAAGACTGTGATATTTAAGGCTTTTATTTCTGAAACAGACTTTGTTACATTTCTACCTTAATTTTTATTTGTTTATTTATTTACTGACTTTTTTTTTTGATTCATGTAGCATTCATTTTTTAACCCTGAAATGCTAAAATTTCAGGTGACTATTTTCACTAAGGTTCCATACTATGGAATCATTTTATTTTAAAATCTTTTAACTTTCTTATATTATATACAATATTTATTTTATTATACAGTAAAATTTACTTTTGTGATGCCCAGTTCTATGAGATTTTAATACATGCATACATTTGTATAACCACCACAGTTAGGACACAAAACAATTCCATAACTCCCCCAAGCTCCCTCCTGCCATCACTTTCTACTTGCTCTGTCTTGCACCCCAAAACCTCTAGCACCTGCTGATTTGTTCTCTATCACCATAGTTTTATCTTTTTGAGAATGTCATATAATGGGAATCTTGAGTAAGTAGTGTTCTGAAACTGGCTCCTTCAGTTAGTAAGCTAGCTGATTCTTTAAATTGAGAATCTTTTGAGATTCTGTAAATTGTTACATATATAAATAGCACATTCCTTGTTATTGCTGATTAATATGCCATTTTACCAGTATTTGTTTATCCATTCAAACAAACATTGGAATTCAAGGACACTTGAGTTGATTTTGCTGTTTAGAAGTGGCGCATCCATAATCCTTCATATACAAGAGTGGAATTGCTGCGTCCTATCATACGTACATGTTTAACTTCATAGTGAACTAGCAAAACATTTTCCAAAGTGGCAATCCCATTTTGCTTCCCCACCAGCGATGAATGGGAGGTGTTCACACCTCCTCACCAGGTGCTTCACATCCTGACAGCACTTACTGCTGTTAGTAGTTTTTAACTTAGCCATTGTAATAAGTATGTATCAGAATTTCATTGTGGATTTAAAATTTGCATGTCCCTAATGGCTAGGAATATCTTTTCATGTGCTTATTTGCCACTTACATATCTGTTCAAGTCTTTTCTTTGTTTTCTTTTTCTATCAGTGTATATTAAAGGTGCAGGTGGCTTTCATTGTGATATTTCCATACATGCATATAATATATTTCAATAAAATTCACCATCTCTTTCTACCTTACTTCCCACCCCCTTAATTTTTAGAACCGTTTTTATATTCTAGATATTAATCCTTTATCTGATGAATAGCTGGCAAAGTTTTTCTCCTATTCTGTAGATTGTCTCCTGATTTTGGTAATTGTTTCCTTTGCTGGGCAGAAGCTTTTTAATTTGATTAATTCTGTTTGTCAATTCTTGCCCTCATTTACTGAGCAATTAGAGTCTTATTCCAAAAGGTGTTACCTATACCCATATACCATCAATGCTTTCGCCTGTGTTTTCCTCGACTAGTTTCAGTTTCAGAGCTTACATTTAAATCTTTGATCCATTTTGAATTAATTTTATACAGGTTGAGAGATAGGGGTCTAGTTTCAGTCTTCTGTATGTGGTTATCCAGTTTTCCAAGCACTAATTGTTGAAGAGGCTGTCTTTCCTCCAGTGTATGTTTGGATATCGCACCCTGGCCCACTGACATTAACAGAATGACTTGAGATATATAGCAGGGACTTGCTAAACTGCACTCCCTCATCTGACCAACCAAGACCAAGATCTCCCCTGCTCAGCATATGGGAGGAAGTGATGACACAGCCCATCTCTGGAATTTATTGACACATTAACCCAGTTTTTCAGGACTGACCATGTCCACAGACCTCCAATAAAGGCTTGAGCTTTTGAGCCTGCCTGCTCTCCATCTGGAGAGTGCACTTTTGCTCTGCTTATGCTCTTGCTTTGCTTAGCTTTGCATTAATAAACTTGTTTCTGTTGAAATCTCCTCTGTGTCCATCCTTGAATTCTTTCTCTGATGCAACAAGAACTTTCTGGCTCCAGGACCCAGTGACCCAAATCCAGTGATACAGGTATACTAGCAGAGGAATGTTGACTGTGTGGAGTTTTCTCTCCATATTTGGAGAAGCTTCAGAGGAGGTGTCAGATTTCTGCATTCAGCTTCTCTATGACCTGTTCCTAAACCAGCTTGCTTCATGCTTTATAAGTCTTCACCTGTGCTTCTCTTCCTTCACAGCTGCAGTCTTACTGCACGGTATGGTCTCTGAGAATTCAAGGACTTTAAGAAATGCTCCTTCCAAGTGTCAATGACTAGCCTCAGCAAAGCTGAAAGGGTACATTTGCTCTCTGCCTTCTTAGAGCCTCCAGCTACCAGATCTTGTCCCTCCAAATACGAGATTTTGTTCTGGAGAATTTGAGAGTTGTTCCTTGGAGACTGGTTTATTTGTTTTCAACCTGATTTACTATATTTTTAGCTGAGAACTCCTGCAAGTTTCCACTTTGTTTCCTTAGTTTCTAAATTTGAAGATGATTTTCTCTTGTCTTTTCTAACTCTTTGAACATTGCAGTGGAAATTGAGAATAGAGGATGTGAGACGACTGTCCTTTGATTCACATTTCCAATCTTCTAACAACATTTGCCTGTTAACTTACCATAACAGATGTCCAAAGAATAGCTAATGATTGAATGAAGACGAATGAAGATCATTTTGCTTATGAGACACCAGTTGTTTTATGTGATTTTTATATTCTGACATATGTTGAAATCTCTCAGTTTTCTTTTTTTTTATTTCTTTTATTCATATGTGCATACAATGTTCGGGTCATTTCTCCCCCTCAGTTTTCTTCATATCTCTTTTCTAGATACTTCAAATAGCTATACTGATAATAAGGTTACCAACAGAAAAAAATGGGATTACTCTTTTTTTTCTCTTTTGGCAGTCCTGGGGTTTGAACTCAGGGCTTTGTGCTTACAAGGCAGGTTTTAGCCATGCCTCCAGCTGAGACTACTCTTGAAATAAATTCAAATATTTATTCCTTAATTTGTAAAGTAAATCTTATCTGCATTTCTTATAGGCACAATACATATATAAAGATAAATAAAGAATGTTTTTTACCCAGCTCAAAGAACCTCACATTCTAATAATATGGTGATGTATTGGCAATAACTACTCTCTCTCTTCCAGGTCAAATTTAAGAATTGTTCTTTTTTAAATGGAAGTGTTTAGGATAATGAGATGTCTTTTTCTCTCTGGCAATGGAAGTCTTGCTTATTTGAACAAATCAATGAAGAATTATTTTACTAGGGGCTTATAAAAGATTGGGAGAGTGTTTATATCACTAATCCTGGGGTAATAGAGGAAGAATTTCCTCTCTTGTATGGTTCCTAGACTCACTGGAGTCAGAAAAGTCAAACTTGACTGAATATCACTTTAAGTACTTTTTGTTAAATACATGTGATTTTTTCCATTTTATTAATAATTGACATCTATGTGCAATGACATATTTATTTTAAGTACTGCCATATTCCTATCACCATATAGAACAGAATGCAGAATATAGCTTCACTCTCTGGAGAAGAGGCATTTTTCCCCCTGAATTCTAAATACTTGTCTGTACACATTGCTAGTAGGAAATATTTTGCTAACTAGAAATAAAGATTTGCATTCTTTAGATGCAGGCATATGGCTTTTATGTTTCATCTGCCCACCATCATTTAACCCTTCTTTTAGTACAGCCTCCCCTTTTCCTGTTCCATATTGTCTTGATAGGTCTACAAAATGATGTACACCATTGCCCAGTATAGGGCTCTTTCTAGTCCAAGAGATTTTGTTTTTTCTGAGAGTTGCCTTCCACATAGACCTGTTTTCAGGATTGAGTTAATGCATGCAGACTTTAGAAGCATTAGTGGCACAGGTTAAGCAGTAAATAGCATGAGCTTTTATTATTCTCAGAGTGGCACAGATTAGAAAGTGCTTAGATTCAGAACATTCTAACCACACCGCTGTAAGACTCTTCCTTAGTCCCTGGTCTTTCCCCAGACCAGCCTACTTTTTATCCTTCCCAAAGCCTGATTATAAAGCATTTCCTTCAGTCCTATGAATTGCTTTGTATCCTTCTAATAAATTCACTCAATATATGAGTCAACTCTGTTTCTTGCAAGCTGAGAATCTTGATAGATAAAGAGAAAATCTCAGTAAAGCTCCAAACATTGCAATTAAGTAATATTTCCAAAATTTGTATTCATATTTTACTTTGAAGTGAGTTTTGTTATTCCTTTTGAATATGTGGCTCTTTCTGGGAAATTATGTCAAGGAAAATATTAAAATCATAGTAGGATTATCTGAAAGAAAAAGTTGGAACATGAAAAATTAAGGAAATAGGTAACTGTGTTCTCAGTAGCATTAATTCTTAAAGAAATCTCATCATGATCACCACCAAAGTCATATATGCCAGACACTATGTTTGGAGATTCACAGATATTATCTTTATAGTCAGTCTGCAAATAATATGAACACCATTTTATATATGAATATCTGAATGCTTGAGGTTTGCTCAGGAGTTAGAAGATAACTAGATAAGAGTTCTAACCCAGGTTTGCTCATTGCAAAGCCTCTCTCTAATGACATGCCTGAATTTTCTTAAATTATGAAATTTTGTCTGTATGCTAGGGATGTTAAGTTAAAAGTTTTAAATGGTGTTTATTCATTCTTTCATTAAATATTTATTGAGTGACTGTGGGTAATTAAGATATCCAGGGTTTTGTGTAAATATAACTTCGGGGATATATTTTAAGAAGTGAGTATGGCAAAATAGCATGTAGAAGAAAGGATTTTTGAAATTATTTATGATTGGATCATGAAGATGCTAACTTCATAAATGGATTAATCCATTGATGAGTTCGTAGCTGAATGGACTATTAGGAGGTGGAGTCTAAGGTTACAAGACTGGTCTTTGAAGGGTGTAAGTCCCTGGACTGACTCTCTCTCTCTCTCTCTCTCTCTCTCCCTCCCTTGCTCTTTCCCTTTTCCTCACCTCTCTTCCTGATCTCTTCCTCCCACTCCCTTCCTCCCTCTCCCTCTCTCTTCCTTTCTCCTTCTCTCCTTTCTGGCTACCACGAGATGAGCAGCTTTCCTTCACTATGCCTTTCCACCATGATGTTTCTGCCTCACCACAGGCCTAAAAGCAATGGACGTAACTGATCTTTGACTGAAACCATGAGCCAAAACAATATTTTGCACCTTTAAAAAAGTGGGGATAGCAAAATAGCATGTAGATGACAGAACTTTGGTAGATTATTTAGATTAAATCTAAACTATATCTGCTAGTCAATTATGATAATAATTATCCTTCATTTTTGTCCAGATAATCCACTCATAATCTATTTCAATAAAATACAAAAATATCTTATTTCTTTCTTGTGCCCTAACTCTAGTCCATTCTATTCCTCTAACATTCATTCATACTCTGGTATATTTAGGAACCTTCTCAAGTCCTAGAGAATTTTAGTTCACTTAATGTTGTGGCCTTGCTATGCATCAAGACTGTAAAGACTATCATTTGCTGAAGAGAAATTGGATAGAGTTCTGTATATTCCAATATGGATGATAAAGTTTTGAACACACCTGGTTAGGGCCAAAGATGAACAGACACAATCCTAGTTCCCAGGGAGCTAGCAGCAATGATTGTGCAGAAGCTTCTATACTGTGTTCAGCTGACAGCCATTTTATCCTCACCTTTTCTAGCAGTCATAGCAGGGATCTTATAGGAACAAAACAACTCTAAATTTTAAGGTATTCCCTCCCCTTAGTCTCACATGATACACTAACCCTTTTCAGCAATAGAAGAAAAGAGGTTAAACAAGTTGCCCTGTTGACAGCAGAGTTTACTTAGTTTGTACAGAAGAAATTTTCTGTGTGCTCAGAGATATCAATATTTGCTTTCCATGTAATGGAAAAAAACCCATGAAAATGGTGAGTAGACACTCAGGCAGCTGAAATACCAAAGAAGCATAACCAGGCTTTGGTTCTACCCAGGCAGGAAGGGTCTACATGTTCAAATACATCACTAATGAATCATTTCATTTTGAAAGACTTGGTCTATGTAACACTGTATTTGGAAAATCTGTGTAGTGTGTGTGTGGGGGGGGGGGTGGGCAGTGTTTCTGTGGAAAATTAAACTGATGAAAAGAGCAAAGCCAGATAGAATTCAGATGCCTGGATAAATAGTTCAGGATAAAACTGGGTACACAGTACACAAGTGTGAGCTTTGATTATTATTAAGCAAAGTGTCAGAAGATTAAAAAGTGGTTTGAGCTAGAACATTCTGACCACCAGTGTCAGCCTCCTGAGGAAACTTAACAAACAAAACAATCTCAAACTTTATTTTTCTCATAACTTGTTTTGACATAGTAAAATATCTGGTCTCATTTTTTATTCCTCTTCAAACACTTTTTGTTGCTGGATATAGACCAGTTGTCTTACAGAGGAACAAGTTATGTCTAGTCTTCTCATTTCTCACTAATCTCTTTGAGGTCCGTAGGGTGTTAGCTTTGAGAGGACTAGTCTCATGGGAAAACGTGAGCTCTGCATGTTCTCAGTGGAGAGCCAGACCAAAAAGGAGGGTGTTCCAGAGGCATCACCAACAGCCCTTTGGATTGGGTGGACAGGTCATTGTAGATCCCCCAAGGGAGG
Source organism: Castor canadensis (assembly GCF_047511655.1). NCBI lineage: Eukaryota > Metazoa > Chordata > Mammalia > Rodentia > Castoridae > Castor > Castor canadensis. The sequence continues at coordinate 97,271,584 of NC_133391.1, read as the reverse complement.
GGTGGGTGAACTGAGAGGCCTAGATACTCAGAAAACCTCCTCAAATTTAGCAGCCCAGGTCAGTGGGATGCTCCAAAATGGGCAGAGGTTTGAAAGACGCAGACTCCTGGGTCCCAGCCAAACATTCCAAACTAATATATCCAAGGGTGATTCCTGGAAATTTGCCTTCTTAGATAATCCTAAGAAATTATCTAAGCTTCTGAGCTACCATTCCACGTCCTTTGTGAAGAAGAGTACTTTCTCACTACACTGGCATGCATGTGTGTTCCAGAAGAGGAAGAGGTTTGGTGCAAGTTCCTTAGTAATTCACCTTTTTAAAGACACTCCTCCACACGCAAACATTTGCTGCATTCCGTCTCTTTGACATATTCCTTTCTCTTCTTCTTCCTTCTTCTTCTTTGTCCTCCTCTTTTTCTTCCTCCTTCTGCTCCTCCTCCGTGTTACTGAAGTGTGAACTCAGGACCTCATACTTTCCAGGCAAGTGCCCTACCACCTGAACCATGCCCCCAGCCCTTTTTGCTTTAACTATTTTTCAAATAGGGTCTCGCTTTTTTGCCAAGGGCTGACCTTGAACCATGATTCTTCTACCTATGCCTCCTACATAGCTGAGATTATAGACATGTATCATTACACTTGCTTAGTAGTTGATATAGGGTCTCTCACTAACTTTTTTGGTCATGCTGGCCTCAAACTACATTTCTCCCAAACTCCACCTCCTGAATAGCTGGGATTATAGGTATGTACCACCATGTTCAGGTCTGATGTCTTAAAACTTTTTTTGGAGGTACCAGAGTTTGAATTCAGGGCTTCATGCTTGTTAGGCAGGTATTCTACCCTTTGATCCATGCCTCCAAGCCCTCAAAACTTTTTAAAAAATGTTTTGAGGTTCCACTGTTTTTATAAACAAAGAATTGATCATTTGTATTTTTCTTGGTGGTTTGTAATTCTCTTTCAAATATGGTCTATTTTATTGTGTTCTACAATATACCAAGGACGTTGTTAAGTGTGCAGATCTTTTTTTTTCTATGATTTTTACTTTGTGCTGTATTGGTTTTGGTTTGCCTATGCCTGTGTGGTGCCATTAATGCTGCTGCCATTTGCTTGACACCATCTATGTTTTTACTGATCTCAGCATGTCTTCCTTTTTTTTCCTAGTCTCTCTTGGCTATGGTACCAAAGAGCCAACTGCTGAGAACTAGGTCTTAATTAAAGTGAACTGGATTCTGGGCAAAGGTTTGGCAATTTCTCTTGGGAGTACTTGTTCCAACTTGGAATGCCATGATGTGCGTTCTGATTGCCCATAAGGGTTTTTGTTTTTTCAAAATTTTGCTTACTTTGTTGTTCTTTGTACCTTCGTTTACATGGTATGTTTCAGAGGATGCCGAGTGGTTGGTTGGTTTGGGATGGCTGAGGAGTTTTTGTCTATAGCACAAAACTTGGAGTGAGCTTGTGTACATTTGTGTCAACATGTCCCAATACAACTCATGCTCAAACTAGAGAGAAAAGAAGCACTGCCCTGCTGGCAGGGGGAGTGACTACAAGTCAGAACAGTGATTTTTCATTTTTGTTTCCTCTCAGGATATCAGCAATGCTGGGTCCTGGGTTGCAGCAGGAAGGGGACTTGCCTTCTCCTCCTTCCTGCCATTTTATTTCTCTAGCAGGAAGTCACTTGGCAGGTGTCATAGCCACACAAACCCTTTGGCTGCTTGGTAGCTTGGAAAAACGCAGCCCTTTTCTATGTGCTGATAATCAAAGCAAAGAAAAGCATCTGCAGGGTTATCTAAAGGAAGCACAGGAGAACTAATTAATATTCAGTCTCCAAAGAAAGCCACCAACCCCCTGGCTGTTCTCCTAGGGAAGGTGTCAAGGTGCCAGAGAACAGCTGTGTGCAGATGCAATGCTTGGGACAAGAGAAAGGACAATCCTTGTTTACAGGCTGCCTACAGTAGCCTCTTGACTACAGGCAGAAGAATCCTGCTTACAGGGAACATACTCAACCAAGCAATTTACAAGTCTGTATACCCTTGAGGTCAGTGCAAAGGGCTGTCTCCTAGCTTTCTGCTTTTTTGCCAACAACACCATGAATGCACCTGCCAAAAATGATAGCCATCACCAAGGATTCTTGGGCTCCCTTTTATTTATCTGTATGAGTCTTAACATTCTCTCCCCCCTCCTTGGTCTCTCTGTTTTTCTTTCCTTTGTTCCTTTATCCCTTTGGGAGTTTTCTGAAAGTGTATTTTATCTAGACCACTTAATGCACACTGGCTGAGTGTAAAGAGCAGGAAGGTTGTTTTAATCACCCACCAGCTTTCAGTCTGGTTCAGGCTGAGTAAAATGGTGTGGTATCCATGGTGAGAGAGGCTGAGCGTACCAGGCTTTTGTACCAAAGGGAGATGAAACACGTGTCCTACACTTGGGCTTGCTTGAGGACAGCGATTTCAAAGTTCTGATCCTGAGTTTATTGTTACTAATCAGCTTGCAAGACAGACTAAGAATATAGAAAGTTCCAAAAGACTTAAAACTGAAGCCAGATAGAAATGGGTTAGAGTTAAAAGCTGCTTACTAATTAATGTTTAATTTGTTTATTGTAATAACTAAAATAATTATAACTAAGAAATTATTTCGGCTTCTCAATGACAAATTTTTAAATCCTAACAAGGCCATAGATAATAATTCATAATGAAGAATTGTAATGTGCCAACACTTACATTTTTGTGTTCTTGTATTAGCAATGTTCTCAGAGAACATTGGCTCCTTTGCAAAAGAAATGTTTGCTTTTCAAATACTGAGTAAATATATGACTTTAAAATTTTGTTGTCAGATTTGTTATGAAAAAATTATCACCTCTTAATACTTTTAAGATTTTCTAATCTGTGGGCATGCTTCCACTCATTTATTGGTGGGAGAGGATTTGGATTCTGATTAGGGCTTTTCTACTTTATCAGGGTAATTACAGCTGTTTGTGGAGAAAGATTGACTTCATCACCCCTCATTAACTTACCCAGAAACTAAATGCTGACCCTTGTCACATAGCTGCTGTCATAGTATCAATCCAGGTTTTTATTTCATGGAGTGATTATTATAGATGTGCTTAAACTTACATAGAATATAAAAGAAGAAAATAATGATGAAGAAATATTCAAAATATGTAGGACATCTGCCTGTATCATCTATAGTTTGATTTTATAGTACCTTTAACTCGTTTGTAATTTTACTATTATCATTAGGTAACTATGCCTTTTTGAATGCACATATAGGAAAGGCATGGAGACTATGGTATACTTTATAAGGAGCTCTGGGGTCTGAAAGCTGAGTTCCAATATTGGCACCACCTTCAGTTATGATTTTGAATATTTGTTTTAAGTCCTCTGTGCCTTATTTTTCTATGAAGGAAAAATAACAGTCCTCAGAGGACTGTTGCCAAACTATACTTAATCAATTTAAAACACATAGCTCCATGCCTCGCACATGGTAACAAATGTCCCTGCTTAGGTTGTCCCAACAACACACAGGTCCATCATTTCTGTACAGATTCTGACAAACTCAGAAGACTTTCAAAACCAACTGAAAATTTAGGGGGCTTAGAAAGAGGCCTATAAGTGATGTCAAAGTTAGCTAGATTAAACACAATAAGCAAAGCAAAGCAATAAAATCCATTTTACAGGACAGCAATAAGTATTTGTTGTATTAATGAGAATTGGAGTTCAGGTTTTAGGAACTCATAGATTCATGGACTGCCTGGGTTGTGTGTATATTTAAGTAACTGCTACATTCAGTGTTTTAAACTCATCTACCATAACCCCAGGGAGAAGACATTCATCCCATACTTGAATGCTACCAGTTATGGGGACTTACACATGAAAAACCAGTTCTGATTGTTAGCAAGATATCGGGCTGAAATGTGTTTCTCATGCCTTCACCCGCCCTTCCTCTGTTCTGTGGATTCTGTGGCTCTCCACATGTAAGTGGTTTACATATTTAAGTATAGTCATTTCTTACTATTTTCTATTCTCTTTACTTGCCAAGCCTAAATCCCCTGTTCCTTCAACCTTTTTCAAATGACATGATTTCAAGTCCTCTTACATTCTGATTAACGAACTTTGGAACTGAACTTATTTTAGTTAAATATTTCATTTAGCTGCAAGTAGCAGGGACTGCCCAACCAGAGGCTTATAAAAGAAAAAGGGTTGTTTTTCTCTCAGAGAACAGAAATCCTGCAGTGGGAAGACTAGAGCCAATGTAGTAACTCAGAAAATTCATCAGGTATTCCAGACCTTTGAGAATTTTTCTCTGCCATCTTGGAGGTATATAGGAGACCATTATGTGGCCATCACATCCCATTTCAGGCAAGAAAGATGGTAAGGGCAGAGAGCAAGAGGTGTGACCTCCTGAGTCTTTTTCCCCTTTTAAAGAGATCTTCTGGACACTTTAACAGAAACTCATACTTACTTCTTGTTGGCCATAATTGAATCACCTGCATACCCTTAATGTAAGGGAAGAAAGGCAATATAGCTTTAAGCAAGGTTTTATTGCTACTCTGAATAAAAGCAGGGTTCTTGTAGTAAGGGAACAAAGTGCATTGGTATAAGATAGGAAATAGCAGTCTGCATTGAACTGACCTCTAAAAATATCTCCTTTAAAAATGTGGCCCTTCTACTTCAACAACAGTGTAGATATGGTATGAACCTGCAGAGTAAGATAAGATTATGTCTGTCTCTAAAGATTTGACTTCTAGAAAATGACATCAATTAATAAAAATATCATAGAAAAAGTACAAAGCAGTTCTTTTGTGGCAAAGCCGTGCTTATATAACTCATTTGAGCTCAGAGCCATGAATCTTAATGTTTACTTGTTGAAAGTTGAAACCCTGTCTTTTCCTGGACTTTTTTTTCCTGCTCTGTTCTTTAGCCTATGTACAAATGTACCAGATCCATAAACCAGTTTTCAGTGGGTTAATTTCATCACAAGGATATGGCATAGTAAAATACCGATGAGTAAATGGCATGGTTGTAAAGTTGTAGGAAGATGTAAGTCAGTGAATAATGTTCTTTATGATATATTTATTGGTATCATCAGTATTGTAAGAAATTATTTAAGAGTACAATGTCTTGTTGGGATGAATGGTAGCTAGTAAGTTCATCTAACCACTTTACTTTTACCTCTTCTTCTTTCTTTTTCCCAAAGGATCCCAGAGTTCACTGGAAGGAAAAAACCTTCCACCCTCTCTTCACTTTCTAAGTTATCCTTTAGGAACATCTTACAAGGAAAAATCAAACAATATACATGCTTACCCTAAAGAGTTCTGGAAATCTGAACCTGGTCTTAAAGTGAAAGTCAAAGGAAATGAGGTAAGAAGAGCAATTGATATATTACAGACATCAGCCAGCCCATATATTCTGGCCATAGAAAAGCTCACACTTAACTAGCTCTTATATAATTCATAGTCACATATCAGTGATAGGAAAACACCAGAAACTTCTCCTTGCCTACGTCTCAGGTGATGTGATTAGTAACTGATTTATCCCCAAAGCCTAGAGAAGAGTCTCAGATGATTGATTCCTTTAGAAAAGGAATGGTTTCAGCACTAAGAATGCTGACAATTCACATCACTTACAAGGTCAACTTACAGAGCACACCATTTCTATTCTTATTTCCCCATCTTCAAGTTCATGTTAGAGTTGAAATCATAAAAACTCTTACCTACTGTTTTCCCAAATTCTCTTCTCTTTAAAATAAACAAAAATGGAATATAAGGCAACGCTCTAGGAATGGAGGCTTGAATGAGAGTTGTGTCTGTCCTTTCCTTACTCTTACTTGACTCTGACAGAATTTTATCTGGTAGTCACTGAAGGCTTCTTTTCATCAGTTTTCTCGTCAAAGGAAGAAATAGCAAAAATGTGGTCCAAAATATAGCTACTGATTTCCTAAAGGCAATGCTAACATTGGTGATGGAAGAAGAAAAAAGAAAACCCCAAAATGTCTTTTGCTTTTAAATTGTAATCATTGGGTGTATTTTCCTGTGAATCAAAATACTGTCATTTAATTCACCTATGCAATGAATATTACTCACTCACCTAGTCCTTACTAATACTTGGCATTGTGCTAAATTCCGAGGATGTAAAAATCTCTGAGAAAGTTTATGATTAAGTGACTACTGACAACTTACCTTTGTGTTGTTTTTTGGAACTCTTCGAGTGTGCAAACATGCACAGCAAAATCTCAAATGAGTTAACATAGGTATTAATAGTCCCATTTTAATAGTGAGGAAACTGAGGCTCACAGAGGTTAGGCAACAGAAAGTGCATAGCAGAGAAAGAGCGAGATGTTAGTTCTTGGTGAGCTTCACATTTTAATGTGATGAGTTATTATATATGACATTTTATTATAAGAACATTAGATGAAGTTTGATGTCTATATTTTAACATCTCTCAGTAATAATAGCATTGTGACCTAGATTCCTGACATACAGATAGTTTATCCAAGTTGATTCATGCTTTGCAGATCTGAACTATTGATAAAATGTGATAAAAGGCAGTAGCAATTGAGTTTGTTGGTTGTTTAACCTACTTTGTAGTCTAAAATTCTAGTGGTATCAGGTCAAGTCTGACAGTTAAGGTTTGCTCGTATCATTTGCCAGCTGTTATCGACTTAATAAAGACATAAGATCTATACAGAAGTGTGCATTACAAAGCATCCAGTCATAATTAAAGGATTACTTAAGAAAATGGGACTATGTCTCCTGAGTACTAAAGAAGATGGATATTATTTTTCTTTTTATGTAACTAAAAATAGAGATTTTCTTTTTTTCTTTTCTTCTAAGACAGGGTCTCACTATATAGCCCCCAGAAGACCTTCAGTTTGTGATCCCCTGTCTCATCCTCCCTAGAACTAGGATTATTCTAGGGAGTTTTTTAAACTGCCTTTCGCACCTTTTTATTTCTCATGTAAAAGTAGATTTGGTGGTGGTTGTTATCTCTGGTAACATAGCCTGCTACAAGAAAGGTTAATCTACCCAAGGCTAACACAGAAAATATAGACATGGCTGGGAAATTATTTATACTTGTTTCTCTTCATAGGAAGATAAGGATGGTGGATATCAAACCTAGTACACACTAGCATCGTATGGGAACCTTGTAAAACGGGGTACCCCAGAACCAGGGGACTATCTAGGAGTGAGACCCAGGCATTGGCATTGTTTAAAAATATACCTTAGTGATTCTAATGTACATCCAGGATTGAGAATTGCTAAAAACTTCCACTTCTATTCAAAACAAGGTAACATATTAGGCTAATTGTTACTACAGAGGAATGACTTCCAGTTTTATTCACATTTCCACATTAATGCCTACTAGAGATTCTGGTCAGTATGAAAAAGTGTATTGAAGCCGATCTCATCTAGGTTAGACAACTGCTTTGCTTCTGTGGTCCTACATTTGAACTCAACGTTGTTATGTCACATGTAACTTGACACCTGTTTTTGAGTAGATTATTTGTAAAAGCTGAAATCTGTAGCAACTTAAATATGGTTGACTGGCCAGAACATTGGTTGTACATCTATCTTTGTCCTTTTATCATTAGAGTGATACCATGTTGGCATAGTAAAATAGAGGCCCTAAAACCGTTAGTGGGATATTAGAGTATTCGAAGTCTCATTTTTTTTCTAGCATTCACTTTTTTTTATAGTTATATTTAAAAATTTTTATTTTATAGTTTTTACATTTACTTACATGTGTATACATTATTTGGGCCGCCTTTCCCCCCCTACCCCCACCCCCGCCTCCAGGTAGAAGGCTTATTTTTTTAAACTTATTTCTGGCTAATATAGAAAGTTTCAAATTTTCCAAATATTGCTCAAATTTTTCTAGTTATCTTACCCACCCAGTCGTAAACTTTTCTGTATATTAACTTCAACGTTTATACGTTCGTAACTGGAATGGTATGGTATTCTTTTAGGGGAGGGACTATTAAAATATTTGTCAAATGCTTCCATATAAGGCATGTGGGCAACCAGATCAAGGAAAACAGAATTCATATACTCCTTTGACTTCCTTACTACCGTGTGGCCTTGGGAAAATTGTTAACCTCACTTATCTTCATTTTCCTTATTTGTAAAATGGGAACAATAATAGTTCCCTTAAGCTCCTGTGGAGTTTTTTGTTTTAAAGACAGTCAATTAAAGCATGCAGTTGTGATCCCTCGTACATAAGCACTAAATACCATTACCAATATTTCTATTCTTGTTATTCAAATTTTCAACCAAAATGGCCAAAGGAAAATGAATGATTGCTTTGGAAATTAAGAAATTTTAATGGAAAAGTTGCATTTGTCTTAATTAAAAGTGTTTGAAATGTACTAATTCAAATACCTCAAATCTAAAACCAAGAAGTAGGATGTAGTATATTTAATTTCAAAGGAATGGCACAAAGTTTTATCTATTTTGCTATGACTTTGTCAATGTCATTTTATCTGTCTCCAACATTTTATAGGAGCAGCTAGGGAATATGCACGTAATCAAAAGAGGAAGAGAAATGCATTTTTTTTCCTGGCAAGTGCTAGGCATTCCTGGGAATGGGGTGGAGTGGGGTGGGGTAGGATGTGATCAGAGTATTGCTGTAATCTATAAGTCTTTAAAACATGACCCAGTCCTTATCTTGATGTTAATGTAGCATAAGAGTTATCTCTGAATTAATTTAGGGTGAGACACAAAACTCTGGGAACAGCATATACAAATTATCATGATCTTCCAGTTACTTTTTTGGAAATGTCCATATGATAACCTACTTCTGTCACCTTCTCCAGAGCATAAAGCTTCCCTAAATTTTCCTTGTGACTTGGTGACATTGTTATCACTCATTTCAGAAACAAAAATACAAATAGAAACAATTAAGAGCTTAGTCTAAAGATGAAAGCAAATCATAAAAGAGTAGGAATAGAAACTAAATTCCCCATTCTTTGGTTTCTAATTTTCTTCCCTCCTGGTGGCTTTTCTTTCTTTCTCCTCTCTGGTGCCAACAGGTCATTGCAATTTCTATCTGGATTTAGCATACCTCCCTCTTATTCAATCCCTATCTCCACGTGTGTTCTTTAAATAGCAGTTTCTGTATTCAAGAAAAATTTATCACTTAGCTTTTGAGGTGAAAACTGGACATATGTGTACATTTTCATAGAATTTTACTTTTGGGACAGTGTGTGAAATCTTGCCTAGAGTCTTTCTGTTAGTTACAAAGATAGTCGTTGATTAATATATGATAGGAGGTGAGTTTCTGATTATCAGAATTTCTTTATTTTACTTTGGGAGTGAGTGGGAATGAGGATGTTTTTTACTTCTCTCTTTATGAATTCTTTAAAACGCTTTTAAAAAACTCTATTCGGAGCTGGAATTGTATCCTATAACTATTCAATTACATTTTCATGTTTCATTTATTAGGCATACTTGTTCATTGCTAAGTCTTTCAGTTACTCTTACTTAGAATTTTAGGTAGACTTAAAGTTGCATTTCCTCTTAGTGTGTGTTGCAAGTGTCAAATGATTAAAAAGCAAAAAAGAATCCATTTTCCTGTTCTGAACTGGTTGAGTCATACTCTGGGGCAAAGTGGGGGTTAGTGGGAGGAAGGAGGAAGGTAAAGAAAACTAAGAAGTTAAAAAGCACCATGTTTCAGGAAAATCTCCAGCCAGGACTGTTGGGCTGAACTTTAGCGATGTTGCTTTATGATATGTGTCAAAATAAATGCAGGAAACAGCCTTTGCTTGGAAGTTTGGAATGTTGTGGTAACTGATATTTAAGTGAAGGAATGTTACAGTTGGAAGAACTGACTTAAAACTCTTCCCAAGCCCATCAATTTTATTAAACTTTTCGAGAAGAAAAGTGACAAGAAAAGTCATACATCATTTATTTATTTGACAGGTTCCTCCGAATTCTTTTCTTTGGTACGGCAGCAGTTAAGATGGATTTTATTACTCTCGGCATGGGTGTTTGCCTGCCTCAAAATTGTTTACATATTTACTGGCAGGACTCTAATGAAAACAGATCAGTCCAAGGGACTTTTATCTCCCTGTCTGTGGAACATTCTGAAAGTTGCATTTTTAATGGATGATGACCACAGTTGTTTTTAGGATTCCTGAATGAAGTCATAAGGTCTTAAAAGTTTTGGAACCCAATGTTTTGACTCACATTACAATTTGAGTAACTGCTTTATAGAAAAAGGCATGGTCTAATTTTAAGCCTGTGGCTTCATTATCACAAGTTTGAGGCTCATTTCCTCAGGATAATATTTATAAGCCCATAATTAAGGCAGTACTTTAGTTACACTTGTTTGAGTTGTGAGGAAAGAGATATATCTAGGGCTCTATTTCTCAACTCAGGAGTCCTGTGCTATACTTTGTAGCTATTTTATTCTTCAAAATACAGATGTTGGAACTCTGCTAAATAGGGTTAAACTTTTTTTGAGCAAGATTTCTGGGAGAATTAAATGTACACATGAGCACTGTGACTAAACAAGAAAGAGTATGGCATCCAGATCATTCTTAAGCAGATCTGTTCTCATCTCTCAGAATTCCATTTTCTCAGAGCATGATTACGGTGAACCTGCCTAGAATTATAGGATTCCTTGTAAGTGCACAACTGTCAATCAGCCCCTTTAGGCCCTAGTTTTGTAAAAGTGCATCACCTGCCTGAATGGCAGCAGGGTTTGCAACCCTCCTCCGTGTGCTGCTTGTATGCCTCGAGAGCATCCAGTGGAGATGACTGACCGCTATCAAGTATGGGGCACCCCTATCGATCCATCTTAGGTCAACATGCCACATAGCAGTTTGGCTTTCCTTACATGTTATCTTTTGACCTTAGCATGAATTCCTGGACAACTTGACTCTGACCAGGGTAGCCATTTGATATGGCCAAACCGTAGAAATTTCGTACCATTTTTCCTTAGGTAGAGGCTGTGAAGGATTTTAAGAATGGTTTGGTTTAGGTAGCATTCATCTTTGTGAAAGACATTCCTTCCTTCCCTCATTCATCCGTTTGGCAAACAGTTCTGAAGATAACTGATGCATTGAGTCCCATGTTAAGCAGTGAGGATTCAAACGCAAGTGAGACATGATACCTTCCTGATTCACCATCAGCTCCTGGCCGTTTAAACGCTTCATATAATGTTGTTTTTGCTTGCTTCATATATTATTCAAAATGGTTCAAAATTTATGTTATAAAAGTAACTGTTTTATTTTTTATAGCCAATATGGATGATTTAAAAATTGTATGTGTGTCTTATTATTTTCCTGTTATTATTTGATCTTATTTTGGTTGACGTCTTTTGTGGTATCCCCCACATAAACCATGCAGTGCTGCCACCGGAATTGGGCACCAGGAATCTAGTACTCTTCTGTTGTTTAACTGACAATACTGGCAAATAATGGCTCTTTTCCATGCATGAGACAGGGTATAGGTCTGTGTGATGTCATCTTCTTTTCCCTTGTGCATTCTCAGGACAGGCAGCCCAGATGGCACTGTGACTCACTGTGGAGCAGGAAAGGGACAACACAGCAGCCTCACACCACAACAGCCTGCACGGCACTGTCAGAAGGAACACATCTGCAACACTTGTATGGATCTTTGCTGTCTCTGCGCCTTTTCTCTCTATGCTTAGGTATAGGTCTTGATTAAGAGTGCTCCAGGGAAAAAGCAAATTTACTTTCTTCTCTTATCTGAGTTTGGAAGTGTCCTGGGTTCCTGGCTTAATATATTTCAAGGCAGTTCTAGAGTCACCTCAACATTGCCTGTGTGCACATGTAGAGGGGTCAGTATAACTCTGTTGGGTTCTGATGAAATGTTCTATAAATTATATGCAGGAACATTAGTAGGGTAAAACATTCATCTGGTTTTATAAAATGTTCCTACCTGGGACATTTAAATAATATTAAATTTTCCTTCATAATTAAAGAAAATTGGAATGGCCTGGGATGGGAAGGATAAAAACCATAATTGCCAATTTACTGTTGACATTGGCACCAGTTGCCAGAAAGATAGCTGTGGATCACTTTGCATTCATAGCCAAACATGAATAGTGAATCAGGGAAGACACTCTTCCTGGCTCTCCTAGGGACCCCATACTTACTCTTCTTGTGATTAACATTCTATACAACCTCCTCATTCATTGTTCATCATTGATTCATTGGGTAATAGTCAACCCCAACTAAGTGATAATACAGCTTTCTTTTTTTAGTTTTTTGCCCATTTGCTGTTCATAATTCTCTGAGGATTTACTCAAAATGTATACAGTATTGTGAAGGGCACCCAAGGAAACACTGGTGTACATAAGATACACGCCCCATGTCCATTGACATATACACAGCTAAACATAATCTAAACCTATGTGGCCAATCCCACACAAAGTAGTGAAAAACAAGTTGGTATAGCTTTATAGAATGAGATCAAAAATAGTAGAGTACAGTCACTGATTGCTGGCTTAGTGTGGACCAACTTGTATGTATGCTGCACCACGATCTTGGTGACCTAACATTTTCCTTTAAACATGAAACTCATGTTACTGCACAACTTTAGGACTTCATTTTTGACTCTTGAAGCAAAGCCATGACACCATAATTTTTGTTCTTTTTGGACAATTCACCCTCTAAGAATACAAATGTATACCTGGTATTTTATAGGCCACCATCAGACCCTTCTGGTTGGATTTCAGTATTTAAAGGCAGGTCATTATGATTTGGATATAAAATGATCCCAAAGCCTCACGGGTTGAATGCTTGGTTCCCAGCTGGTGGCACTACTGAGAGGTGATTGGACCATGAGGATGCTAATTTTGTTGATGGATTAATCCATTGATGAGTTCATAACTGAGTATGTTATTAGGAGGTGGGCCACGGTGGGAGGAGGTTGGACCCTAGAAGTGCATCTTTGAAGGGTGTATGATGTCCCATGTCCTGCCATGATGGTTTGGCTCAACACAGGCCCAGAAACATGAAATCAAGAGACAGTGGACCTGAAAATGTGAGCCAGAATAAATCTTTCCTTCTTTAAGTTGTTTCTGTTAGTAATTTTTTCACAGTTATGAAAAGCTAACTAAAATCCAGGTCCAGTATATGCCTCTCTTTCAAGCAAAATCTGTCTAATTTATGATAATCATTTAATATTATAATGGAGGTTTCTAGCTCTTATTATATATTGTCTTCCTTTTGGAAGCTCATACATAACCATATTTTGTGAATTTTTTTCCACATTTTACCCTCTTTGAATTGGACTTTATTCATAACCAATGGCACATTATAATTTAGTTGGCACCATTCCTCCTTCCTTTCTTCTTTAGAAGCACAGGCCTCTACTGGGGGAGCACTGAAGACTCTCCACATCTGTTATACAACACATTAGAGGAATTCAGGGACTTGCCTACAGCTATAAGAAAACCAGAGCACCTTATCTTATATCTTGACATATTATGTTCTTTCCTAATAGCATTAATAGATATGGTATAAAATTGGCTCACATATTTGAATTGTAAATATAATAATGAATACAAGTAACATTCAGAGAATGCAATAAACTATATATTCTTCCACTGTGTACTAAAAGAGCATAGATCAGCTAAAAAAAGGTGCTTCCATGTGATGAGTTAAATGACTGAGTGGTGTCATTCATTCATAGTATTCATAATATATGAGTAAGCACTAATTGAAAGGGTAAGACAATATAAATTCCAATTGGGAAGACATTACTTTGAGCTGGAAAAAGCTAATGGGAAATATGAGAGGCGGAACTGGCCTTTGAAAGCCGCAAAGGATATGGATGAGTAAAAATGGAGGGGTAGGTATAAACATGTTTATTTTCCATAAAAGTTTTTTAGTATCTATCTTCAGTAGGCATAGCCATCGATAAACTCAAAGTGGATGTATATTTTTAAATTCAGAACATGCGTTTGAAAATAGAGCATACATTTATGAGACTGGATCTTTTACTAAGAACTGGTTAGAATGTCTGCCTTTCTGGGAATTCTGAACACTTCTCATTAAATTTGGGTGGCAAAGAAGACAGCAAAACACTGACTCATGTTTGAGATATTACTGAAGGATCAGCCAGTCAGATGTAACTCCAAGGAGTTTCAAGGGCACTTGTTATCTTGGAGCTGAATGTGAACTGAGTGTAAATCATGATTCAGAGAGCTCTCTTGAGTAACACAACTAGGCAGTCCCTGTCTACAGCAAGCAGGAATACCATGGCTTATTTAGTAGGTGACTTTGAGATCTTCTAGACAAACAACCTACAGGTTTTTTTTTTATTCATATGTGCATACAATGTTTGGGTCATTTCTCCCCCCCTTCCCCCACCCCCTTCTTTCCCCCACCTCCCTCTCCCCACCACCCCCTCGCTACCCGGCAGAAACTATTTTGCCCTTATCTCTAATTTTGTTGAAGAGAGAGTATAAGCAATAATAAGAAGGACCAAGGGTTTTTGCTGGTTGAGATAAGGATAGCTATACAGGGAGTTGACTCACATTAATTTCCTGTGCGTGTGTGTTACCTTCTAGGTTAATTCTTCTTGATCTAACCTTTTCTCTAGTTCCTGTTCCCCTTCTCCTATTGGCCTCAGTTGCTTTAATGTATCTGCTTTAGTTTCTCTGCATTAAGGGCCACAAATGCTATCTAGTTTTTTAGGTGTCTTACCTATCCTCGTATCTTCCTTGTGTGCTCTCGCTTTATCATGTAATCAAAGTCCAATCCCCTTGTTGTGTTTGCCCTTGATCTAATGTCCACATATGAGGGAGAACATATGATTTTTGGTCTTTTGGGCCAGGCTAACCTCACTCATAATGATGTTCTCCAATTCCATCCATTTACCAGTGAATGATAACATTTTTGAAAGTCTCAGACTCTGTGGTGGCCACATCACTTATGCCTCAAATCACAGGGGCCCCTATTCTGAGACCAGGTTGTAGGATGGCATACTACATACAGGACATAGTTGAAGGTAGATTTTCATTCTTAAATGGGCCTGGCTTTCCCTTCCCCCTTTCCTACAGTTCTTTCCTTACTTCTAACACTTTTAAGTTAGATTTGAACATTGTAGAACAGTGTCAGTAAAGTTTGATGTATACTTGTAGTATAGTTTTAAACTTCTGAATTGAGTAGTAAAGACCTATACAATATGAATACCACAGCTGTATTATTTTAAAGTTTGTTTAAGTTTCATTTGTCTTTGATCCTAAAGACTAAAAGGCCTATGGGGAGACAGTTAAGAAGTTGTCTTCAATCTCAACAATTTGCCCAAGGCTTAGAGCATCCATGTCCCTTTTTTCCCATCCTTTTCATGTGCCAGAGGATTTATTCTCAGCCCTACTTCACATTAGACTCTTTTAGAAAAAGCTGGTGCTCGGGCCCCACCCACAGAGATCCTGACTTTCTGGGCTAAGGGTAGGGATGAGAATGAGGTTGTTTAAAGTAACACCCTAGGTGAGCAAAGAATGAGGTTTGAGCACCACTGTGTTGGTATTGGAACCTGGTTAGAACCAGTGGAATTTGCTAAATCCAGAGAGCAGAGCTTGTGTAGTTAATCATGAGGCAGAATTTGCCCAGCAGCTGGAACAAAGACTGCCATAAATATCCAGAACATTCTTGGGTCCCAATGCTGAATTTCCCCTAACTTAAGGATTTCAGCATCTTTGTTTTTGGCCTTCTGGCTGCAGAGTAAACCATACAAGCATCCTTGTAGCTAATATATAAAATAATTTTGTGAAAGTTAGAAAAACCTAAGATCCTTCCTTAAGACACTTACTGTAAATTTCTGGGAAATTGTCAGAATAAATGTATAAATCTATGATAATATTGAATTGGTGCTTTGTGAAACACAACCACACCCTGTGGCTCATCGTGCTCTTATTTCTGCTACTTAAACAAGTCGTGACCTGAGCAAGTGACCTGGGGACTGTAGCCCCCACGTGACAATTGTTGGCAGGCTAGTCTAGGCATAGCAATTAAGATAAAAGCAACTTCAAAGTCTGAGATGATGGGTTGGATGTTCTCAAAAGTTACCCTGCCTCATGGTTCTGCCATGTTACTTAATTTAGCCCAGGTTGCTAGGGAAAATGAATTAAAAGTTGACTAAGTCAGTGTTTAGGAGCTGGGAGCAAATAATAAATAAAATTCATGGCAAATAGGTCTTCACTTGACAATCTTGGATGATTTTATTTCCTTACCCAGAGCTAAAGACTGATAGAACTGCCTAGTCTTTGCAAAAATTGCTAAGTAAACTGAGCTATTTTGAGATTCCTCAGCACCTTCTTTTTTTTTTTTTTCCTTTCCTTCTTGGACATGGAGAAGAAGCATGTATACTATACATGGGATGTTCTGATTGGATGACTCAGTCTGTGCTTCACTCCCTGGTCAGGAGGTTCCATGGATGGTTTCCATCTTTACTGAAGCTGTGCGTAAGCAGATTCTGCACTGGAACTTTCTATATTGAGAACAATACTATACCATTTATGCTGTTCAAAGGAATAAGTACTAAAGTATATCATAGGCATTTCAGGTAGGTACTTGAAGGGTGGCTGGTGAAACCAAAAGAATTAATTTTTAATTTCAAATACTTTCAATTAACTTAAATTTAAATCTTTACATGTAGATAGGACTACCACATTGGACACTGAAGGTCTGAAAGATAAATCTTTTCTGGAGGGGGAGAAAAGTAGTATTTGTTGTGCAACTTCCAATTGTCGGGATCATTCTTATTTAATCTGTACAAAACCTTTCAAAGTAGATATTATTTCCATTTTATGGATTGAAAAAACTGAAGTTCACACAATCAATTGCACAAGGTTCTATGACTACTAAATGATCAAATTAGCCTTAAAACTTAGGTCTATTTGATTCTTAAGCCTGCACTTAAAATTTTCTTGGGGAAGTAGTCTCAACTGTGAAAACTAGAAGTTAAATTCACAATAAAAACAATAATAACTTTGTTTTTTGCAGTGCTGGGAAATTGAACCCAGGGTCTCACACATGCTAAGAAAGTGTTCTAGCACTGTGCTATAATTCCAACCTCAATAATAACATCTATAAAAGCACTCTCATCAAATGCCACTCCATGGTAAGGGGAAGTTTTGCTAGGGAGGGAGTAAGATGAGAATCCACAGTAGTTCAGGGTAGAAGCGACATGCTTAGCAAACAATAGGATGGTGCTGGGAGGGAGTGATGGGGAGAAATAAGGGCGTTAAAACCACCATCCTGGTGAAAACAGGCTACTCTCACCATGTCCTCCTCAGCTTTTCATATGCCCAGAGTCTTGTGTTTTCTTCATCGGAGTGAAACCATGCTTTTGCACCCTGAAGGTAACCATGAGAAGCTCACGTATTAGTGGCTGTCTAGGACTGAGCAGAGGTATGCCAGGGAGTTGTTGGCTTCTATTCATTAGTGCTTAAGCCCTGGCCAAGGACAGGTTGTCTTGCTCAACTGGTTCTCTTCCCCACCCCTACTCTTTCTTCTTTGTTCCTAAAATGCCCAGAGTCCACACTGATAGCTCTTTATCCTGTGTCTTGCCCTATTCGTGGTTCTTTCCCACATATAGTAGACATGCATTCATTCTCTAGTGCTTTTCAGCATAGTAAAATTAATTGGTGCACTTTAAGAAATATAATTGCCAGGGTCCACTCTAGAAAACTGAGTTGGAATTCCTGACAGTGGGGCCTATCAGTATGTTTTCATAGTGACCAAGTGATCCTAATCTGCAATCCGGACTGGGAATCACAGTCTTTGTTGCATATATTCCAGAGTTCTATTGCTTCCAGACTTGTTGAGCACAGGCTCTAGATCCACAAGTGTATTTGTGGGTGGAGAAGAGTGGATATCCTGGGTTGTAGGTGCTTTGCAGCTAGACAAGTGGCTCAAGGAACCTGAAAGCCAGGAAGACAGAAGACCAAGGATTCCAGAGAGGTGGCAAGGCATTATGGATGAGAGGAGCATAATAAACCCCATGAAAGAGAGAGCGTTAGGGTAAATTATCAATATTAACATTTCTTCTATTCAGTAATTATTTGTTGAGAAACGTTTGCCCCAGCTCCTTCTGTAGGAGCACAACAATAAAAAAGACCAGTCTCTGTCACGGAAAAAGTTGTAGGGTGGGAATTAAAGGAGAGAGAAAAAGATAGACATAGACATAGAGGTAGAAAGACATTTTTCAAGTTGGTTGATTAAAAATAACCTTCACTAAACTATGCATGTATCCCGTTTGCCAGTACGATTAGCTTTCATGCACGTCATTAAACATGCTGGATTATCCTTGTTGTAAATTGTATTCAAGATCAGCAGTATTCTCTGTTTATATCTTCGTAGTCTTTATGTGGTCTGTGCACAGTTTAAACAAACTACAAGGAACCTCGGTGCAATATTCACCTGCAACATTTCTCATAAAGATTATGTGTGAAGTAAATGTTTGTAATAGTTTTTGGCAATGCTCTGGTATAAACTGCATTAAACAAGTTCACTCATTTCCTTTAACACCTCTCTTGCTAACCCATTGTTTCTACTACCTCACACCTAACAAGTTTTCATTTATAACCAGAACCTCAATAAAAATATTTCCTGTGCTTTGATGCAGATATAAATGCAAAAATTAAAGAAAATCCCCTTCCTTGATAGTCAGGGGCATAGGACAATCTCTGTTGTGAAAATGATCCAGCCCAATGGCTTTCTTTTTCCTGGCGTTTATCCCCATCGTTTTTGCGCCTAGTTGTCCTTGGTTCCAGCATCAGAATTCATTTGAAAATCATATTATGGACTAGGATGTAGCTCAAGTAGTGAAGCACCTGCCTAGCAATCATGAGGTCTTCTTTCAATCCCCAGTAACACCTCTCACCCCAGAAAAAAACTGTCTTAGTTTTTTTCATGAATGTAGTATTTAAGATAGAAGTCTCCCATAGGACAAGGGGAAACGTGGAGGAGACATATTTTCACACTCCTACCCTTTGGGAATTGGCTTCTTCAAACTTCATAACATCAATAGCATGAACATGACATGAGTTTCATGTTTTGTATATAAAAATGGAGTCATACATTGTATACCTTTGTGCCTGTCTTCTTTCACTTGTGGGGTTCATTCATATTGCTGTGTCGTTTACCTTCACAGCTAGTTTACCTTCAACCTATATTTATTACATGAATACACCCCAATATATTTATCCACTCAACTGTTGATGAACATTTGAGTAGTTTCAATTTGAGGCTATTAAAATTGCTGCTCTGATCATTCTGGCATTGATATTCAGGTGTATGAATTTCTGTTGAGAGTATATCTAAAAATGAAATTGTCAGGTAATAGAGTAAGCATGTATATTTTAAACAGATACTGATAAACAGATTTTTAAAGTAGTTGTATTAAGTATCTTATCTAATAGCAGTATATGAGAATTCTGGTGCCTCCACTTAACTTTTTCCCATATTTTTAATTTTAGCACGTGTGTATGTATTAGAGAGTTTTAAGAGACGCAGAAAACAGTAGAATTGGCTTGTGCAGCTATGGAGGCTGAGAAGTCCCACCATCAGTCATTCAGAAACTGCAGACCCATGAAAGTTAGCAATATAATTCAATCTGAGCCCAAAGGTTTGAGAACCACAGTTTGGTGGTGTGGGGAAGGCTCACTGGTGTAAATTTTAGAGTCTGAAGGCCCAAGAGAGCCAGGAGTTCTGATGCCCGGGGGGCAGGAGAAGATAGATGTCTTAACTAAAGGAGGGAGAGTAAATCCACCCTTCCTCCATCCTTTTGTTCTATTCAGGTCCTCTCCACAGGTTAGAGGATGCTTACCCACATTGATGAGACCAGATCTTCTTTACTTAGTCTCTGATTCAAATACTAATCTGGAAACACTCCCTTAGGGTACACCAGAAAAGTCTTACCAGTTATCTGGCCCAGTCAAGTTGACATAAAAGTAACTACCTCAGCATAGTATCACATTGTAAGTTTGAATTGTATTTTCTTGGTGTATATTGAGGTTGAGCACCTGCCATATTTAATGGCAATGTGCTGCTTGTTTTTAACACTGTTATTTTAATAACATATGGGCAAGTTCTTATACTTTTTCACTTAGCGATTTTCTTAACTTGTTTTTACTGTTATAATAAGTCATGGAGAAATCAAATTCCTTCTTTTTAGGCTAATATGACACAATTATTTTCTAAAATAACAACTTTCTCTCAAAACAGAGGAGGAGTTCATTAAAATCAAATGATTTAAGATATAGTAAATGCAAAATTTTAAGGAAAATTATTCATTGTCCTTTTAGAGTTTGTATAACTGGTATAAATGATATAAACTGGTATAAATCTTTAGATGAGATGGAATATTTTAGACCAATTTTGCCTTTCTCAGAGACAACCTTAATGCTAAGAGAAAAAGGAAGCCTAGGGATGAACTTGTCTGATGGAGTTTGCTTCCTAAATGAGGATTCTGTCCTAGCATTAATATGACAGTCATAAATTTGATTTGAATAAAATGAATTATGATTTAAGAGATCTTTTCTATGAAGGGACTTCAAGGCTACCAAGCTGTTCTGTGAAGTACAATCATGGAAGTTCGGAGAAGGCATCCACAGTGAGGTGAGTCAGATATGCTCACAAATCTCACTAAGAGACTAGAGCATTTTAGGCTCAGTGCAAGACCACATGGGCAATGTGAGAACTGAGAAAAAAAATCTAAGGAATAAAACAACTCATGGAAATAATAATGAACAAAATTGGTTGAATCTTAGTTTTTCCATTCTAAGCAAATCTACAGAGAGTGACAAAGGTATATAAAAAATGCTAGCTCTCTTGTTGAAGAAAAATGTTTTAGTTGGTCATATGTTGCTAACTGAACATTCTTATCCTTTTGGATATCAATAAGATTTAAACTAGTTCCAAGGCTTTCCATATTGCTTGCTTATATATTTTTCTACACAGAAATATTTTTATGAAACCATGTAATACAGGGTTATTTTTCTCAAAATGGGAATTCTTTGATCTCGCTATTTCACTGGTCAAGAGTGAACACAAAGTAGATAACTCTTCATTTATTTCTCTTCCTCAAGTGTCTCCTGGACTGGCCTCAGCATAAGTGGGTCAGTGAGGCACTGAAAGGGCACTGAGTCTTGACTGTCTGCCCTGCATTCCTGTGTCCATTATTCCTCTGAGTTATGAAGGCTTTGGAGTTTTAAAGTCTTTTAACATTCTTAGCATATATTAATCATAGAAAGGGGGTTCATTGTGATATTTCCATTCATATATGTACTGTATTTTGGGAAAATTCACCCCTCTATTATGCTTTCTTACTGCTCCTCCCTTGATTCCCCCCTTTATTTTACAGTTTTAGTGGGTTTAATTATTCTATTTTTATGTATACATATAATGTATTTTGACCATACTCCGGTTCCATTACCCTCTCCTTTTCCCATCACCCTTCTGCTAGTTTCCCTACAATGATGCATCTTTTCTATTCATGTAATATTATTTATTTAGGTCTAGATTCCACATATGAGGGAAACTTCTGATATCTGTCTTTCTGCACTTAGCTTACTCATTCAACATGATGATCCCTAGTTCCGTCCATTTTCCTGCAAATGACATAATTTCATTCTTTTTCATGGCTGAATAATCCTCCATTGTGTATATATACCACCTTTTCTTTATCCATTTATCAGTTGATGGGCACCTCAGCTGATTCCATAGTTTGGCTATTGTGATAGCGCTTCAATAAGCATGGGTGTGCAGATAGTTCTGTTGTATGTTGATTTATATTCCTTTGGATATATGCCCAGGAGTGGCATAGCAGGGTCATATGGTAGTTTTATTTTAGTTCTTTGAGTAACCTTCATACTGATTTCCACAGTGGCTAACCAAGTTTTCATTCCCACCAACAGTGTATTAGAGTTCCTTTCCCCCTACCTACTTACCAGCAAGTCTCCTTTTTTAAAATGCATGTAACATTGGGGAAAAGACACACCTAAATTTTTTTAATCATTTGCTATCTTAGCAAAAATTTGGTGAAAATAAATCCTGTAAAGGACAGAGGAGAAGATGAGAGGGAAGTAATGAGAGAAGAAATGGGTTAGAGGTCTGATTTTTCAGTCTAGTCTTGACTCTGCCCAAAAAAATTTTTACGAAAATCTTTACTTTTGAAGGATAAACTTATATTTACTTCTTCACAAATTTAAGGGTGGAATGTGTTATGAAACATACATTAAGAAATACCTTCAGACATGTGGAGTAGCTCAAGTGATAGAGACCTGCCTAGCAAGAAATACCTTCAAATATAATTCATACCACTATTAAAGGTGTTTTTAGGCCAAAACCAGATTTTTGTGTGTGTTTGTGTATGTGTACCCTTCACCTCCTGGGAATAACAGTGCAACCACAAAAAGGGGGAAGGGAGCTTATTAATTATTTGTACATGCCCTTGGCTTTTGCCTATAATATTTACAGTGGCCTGTCAAACTGATACGTTCTTCACTGCCTGGAATAGCTCATGTTTCAAAAATCTTTCATGAGAATTGTTCCACTGTCTTTTCTGTTCTGTAAAGGAAACCTCTTGTTGTATGAGCTGGAGAAACACAATAGAAACAATAATCAGAAAGAAGTGTTGACAGAAAAGGTCACCTAATAGACTTCCTTCAGCTCCAGATCTGCTCTCCTAGGCCTCCTTTTCCCCTTCTAATCTGGAATGCCAGAATTACACCTGTGTGGGCAGTGAACAATCTGTGCCTCAAAGAGGGGGAGATGAGGATCTGCTTGACTCCTGCTGAAGCTGATCAATTAACACCTTGAGGTGGGAGCAAATATTATTATCTGGAAGACATATTGACCTTTGATTTTTAAAGAAACCAGTTCTTTAAAGTTTCAGATAATTATGTCTGAGGTAATGCACAGTTGGTCTGGGCTCTTGGTTCTTTCATTGACAGTAAGCCATATTTTAACTCATCCTCAGATGTACAAGGTCTATTCATTGACTCAATGAGTCACTAATTGCCTTTAAAGTTTCATTAAAAGCAGAGGCATTACTAAAGAGCTTGTATTAGTCACACTTTGATCCAGGTTCAGTTAGACATCAGAGGCAAGAATTGATAATGTAACCAATGATGTCAGAAAAAAGAGGCGAATGTGGCTATCTGTTCTTCATTGCGGGGGTCCAGTGAATACTGAAAAATGTGAAGGAGCTGAAATGGTGTCCAGCTGGTCACTGTAGCATGTTGCAGAAGGAATGGGTAGTGCAATCACTGAAGACAATAGTATATGAAAACTCTTTATGTTTCTGTCTCCTCCTCCTTTACCTGTCCTTAACTCTTCTATACCATTCTCTACTCTTACCCTGTCTATGTAAATAGCACATCTGCTCAAGACATAAAGTTTATTTTAAAGGACACAGGTAATTCAAACTATTTATGTTCTGATATTATGTACCTAATTTAGATGGCTCAGCAATGATGAAATACTAGCATGGCAGAATCTAAATAGTTTGGCCCAGACTTATTAAGTTGTTATGATGCACTTTACAGGCTCATTTGCTGTAATTAATTAGTGGAGAGAGGATAGAGCCTCAGCCTTAATTGCTTCTATCTAACAAATGTTTTCAAGGAGAGTTCATTTATTAAGAAGAGCAAAACTGGGAAGAGTACATATGCTAAAAGTTCCTTTTATTCTCCCTTCATGTTACATTCTTTTCCAAGGACATTATTTAAAATAAAAATGAGAGCTCTAAATAGAAGTATACATTGTGATCCTTTGCTGTACTCTCTTTGCTGAACTAGCAATTCCTAAAGCTCCATGTTTACATGCAATGGGCTTTTTCTCACTGGTTACTTATAGATCTTTTTGCTTTAACTCTTTCAAATCTTTAGATATTGTATAGATATTGGAGGATAGAATTGGGAGGAATGATGGAATTCAATTTTCTCCCTCACCTTGTCAGACCACCAGAGCAATATCAGGTGATAAGCATAATTTTGCAGGATCAAAATAGCAATATAAAACTTTGCAGTGAAAATACACAAGTTGATATCAATCACCTGAACTAACATAATTATCCATTTTTACATGTTAACATGCAGAAAGCAATAATTCTTTAAAATTATTTGTTGGGAGTGTAGCTTAGTAGTAGAGCGCTTGCCTAGAATGCATGCGATCCTGGGTTCTATCACTAGAACCAAATAAAATTAAATAAAATTAAAAATTAGTTATTAGTGGTTTTCAAGGTGTTTTTAAAACACATTATTTCATTTGGTTATCTTCCAAACACTTAAGCAGGCTGGTGAAATGGTATTACTTTCCAATTACAAACAAGGGAACTGAGATTGAAAGATGCTAAGGACTCGTTTTAGAGCACATAAATAACCATCCTTAGTGGAAACAAGAAACAAGCCTAGCCTCCAGATAGTCAGCCAGCACATAATTCTTCTATTATTGCCAACTATTTTAAAAATGCAGAAAATAAATATAACAGATACTCACAGGTTCACTTCCCTAGGTTTAACAGATGCTAGCCTTATATTTACTTGTTTCAGATCATTTTTTACTTGGTGGTTCTAACAATATTATAAATGCATCTAACACTATCTTCCCCACCTCTTTCTCATCCTTTCAACCCATTCTCAGGGTCACCACTGTCTTGAATTTGTTGTTTGCATTTTCATGAAGGTTCCCAGGTTTCGTTCTATGTGTATATGTCCACAAACCTATGCAGGATTATTTTATGTTTTAAAATTGTGCACACATGGAATCACATATGCCATTTACAACTTCATTTTGATCCTCTCTCTTCAGTAATATGTTTCTGAGATTTATCCACGTAGATCTAGTTCATTCATGTAAGTGGTTACATAGTATTCCATTATAAAAAGATACCATTATTCATTCATTCATTCCTACTTCATGAACATTTAGATTATTTTCTGTTTTCCCTTATTTCCAAATAATGTAGCCAACAACATCTTTGTAAAGTCCTTGTTGGTTATAGGTACAAGAATTTCTCTAGGATTAAAGAACACACATAAAATTATAATTAAGGTACTACATACATTTTTACTTTTTTGTGAGTAAAATATTTTTCTCCAAAGTAGTTGTAACAATTTGTCATTCCACTGGTGACATATAAATTCTTTTTCCCTACATTTTCTCCAGCAGTTAGTGTCATCAGCTTTGACATTATTTCCACCTGCAATTCCATTGGTGACTAATGATTTCCCCTTATTTTATTTTGATCACTAGAGACTTTACCTGTATTTTCTAATGTTCATTGGCCACTGAAATCTCTTTTTCCTTATTATATTATTTACTTGTTTTGTTTGTTCAGTTGAGCTTTTCGTATTTTTTTTCATTATTTCTAGCCTGATATCTATAGGATGGAAGACTGCTCTTACTCCTGAGATGAAGGCTTCCTGGACTGTAGAGAATCAGTCTCTAGGAGAGAGCATTTGGAAGAACCTGATATATATACCCAGGAGTTTATTGAGCTGTTTTCCAGGAACTTCTCCCATGAGCTTCTGCCCAGGCAGAGTGATCCCAGCAGCAAGGAGATTTAGGGTACTTCTTGGGTCAGGACCTGGAAGGGTACATGAGGTCACCTGGGAAGCACATTGTTGTAGCGTGGAAGCTCCACCATTGGGGGCCTGCCATCCAGAGGACTCCCATAGCCAGATATCAACAGCACCAAGGACATCCAGTAGCAATGATCTCAGTCATACCAAGCTTGCTATACAAAGAACCACTTTGTAAATACTCATGGAGAAAATACTCCAATAAGAATAGAAATAAATTTAGGAGATGCAGTTAAAGTTATATCTTTGACTATTTTTATATCATCAAAAATGACTAAATAAATGTTTTAAAGTTTATTTTGTACAAAATTTTTCAAGGGCCAAAGGCAGGGCAGGGGAGAATTACCAACAATTTAGAACAAAAAATTATACATAAAATAAGCATGGGGATGAAAAGAGGAAAGCCTGAAGGGATGTGAGTGTCTGCTAAAACTATAATCCTAAAACATATAAGATACCAGGATTAAGTAACAATTTTCACACTGGAAGTATAAGAATGGTTCAACATTAAAAAATCTCAGTGGATTCCAATATATTTATGGTCTTAAAAATCATGGGAGGACACTGGTTCAAGCCTATAATCCTAGTTACTTAGGAGGCTGGGGTCAGGAGGCTAGTGGTAGAGGCCAGCTTGGGCAAAAAGTGTGTGAAACCCTATCTCAATGGAAAAAGCTGGATATGGCTGCACGTGCTTTCATCACAGCTACTTAGGAATCTGAGAGCAGAAGGATTGTGGTTCTAGGCCATCCCTGGCCAAAAAAAAAGTCTGTGAGACTTCCTCTCAATGGAAAAAACTGGACATGGTGGCAAGCACCTGTCATCCCAGCTGTGGTGGGAAGCATAAAATAAGAGAATTGAGGTCCAGGCCTGCCTGGACAAAAAGTGAGGCCATACCTCCAAAATACCTCCAGAGCAAAAAGGGTTGGAGATATGGCTCAAGTGGTAGAGTGCCTGCCTAGCAAGTTTGAAGCCCTGAGTTCAAACCACAGCACTACCAAATAGAAAAATATAAAGACTTAAAAATCATATGTTTATTTTAATAGGTACAGGAAAATGATTTTATAATAGCATCCAGTTGGCAATGAATAGGATTGTGGTAAACAGGTAATTTAATAAAAATTAAAACTTCCCCTTCCCTGAAGGCTTCCAACCTTCCAGTTGACAGCTCAGTCTTCAATGGAAGGTAGGGAATCTTAACATTGGATGAAAAAAATAGAGATTTATCTGTTTTGTTTTGTCTTAGGTTGGGTGCTCTAGAAGCAAAGCCTAAGAAGGAGATTAAGGGACAAACTTCTAAGGAATTCTTTTTTTTTATTCATTTATTTACATTTTTTGGGTCATTTCTCTCCCTGCTCCCCGCTCCCTGCCTCCTTCCTCTAAGAAATTCTTTTTAGAAAAAAAATTAATAAGACTAGGGATAAAGAAGGAGGACAAGTGACCAAGAGGAAGGAGTCCATCCTTGGCCTCGTCTGTAGTGGAGAGGTGGAGTTACTCCTGGGCATATAGCCTGGTCCTGTGTACCTTTGTAGTCAGTTGGTGATATATTAGGAGGGGAGATGTCAAGACTTCCCAGGCAAGATGACACCTGTCAGCCAAGGGCAATTATGAGAGAATTCTCAGGGAGCCATTCTGAGACAATCATTACAGCAGCTGAGAGATTGGTGTGCCAGACGAGTAAATGGGATGGTGGCGGGGTGGAGAACACACTGAAGTCTATCATAATGCATCATATATTAAACTGGAAATTTAAATTTCTCAATCAAGATTTATTTTACAACTAAGTGCTATAGAATTTTCTACATCTTAAGTGTGCTCAGGAGAAGAATGAGATTGCATTTCTATCTTAGAGGCAGAAGAAGATATCCCCTAATTAAGAAGGACAACAGAAGTTAGAAAACAAAAACAAAGTGAATTCATATGATGAAACCTCATGAGTCTTGCCTGTTCAATATACATGCATACATGCACATATTTTGTACATATGTGTATGTGTGTATGCACATATGCATATATAAATATGCACAGATACATATTTCATCTATTATTTCATATCTTTTAATCTAGTAAAAAAGAATGACCTTGTAAGTAGCCCTTGTTAACGTCATGATTATAGAGATATTAAAATCTATACAGATATTATTGCCATAGTAAAGTCATAAATGATACTTACATTTTCTTCTCAGCATTCTACTTTTCTGAATTAGAGAAAGTTGAAAAGAGGGCATTTTTTTTTCTGCCAAAGTTCTGGAAACACTTTGTCCTTGGAGTGGACTTTCAGCCAAATGAGGATCTCCATAGGAGTGGAAGAAATCACACCCTGTGCTCCAGGAGCCTCTGTTTGCCAGGTCACATTGCTTTACTTTGGATTGCTACCATTTCATTGAGGATCAGTTCACAGACCTGAGACCCATGGTGGTGCTGTGGGTTGCTGAGCACCGCCAGGGAAGTGTGTCCTCTTGCATCTTTGCCAGGTAAGGATCTGAAGTTGAGATGTTTGCATCCCTGGCCCCTCACATTTTGTGCCAAACCAGGACTTCACTGCATGAAGTCTCCGGGCCAATTTTCCTTTATTAAAAAGATGCTCCTTTCCATGCCCAAGAACAACAGTATGGAAAAGGGTAGGCATGTAGCTGTGTTTGACCATGGTCCTAAGGAATTCAACAGGATCCCACAGAACTCCAAACAACGTATTTTATAATTCCCAAGCAGATGAAAAGCACATCATTGGCCATGGGAAGAATAGAAAATGAGTAATTCTTTAGAAGACTTTGTGAGTGACCAGAGTGCCAAGTGTCAATATTATGATGGGTGTCTTACACCACGGCTATACATGGTAGACTTGCATTATGTTTTGCATAACAATTAAGATATGCTCCTTTGGAAGCTGGGAATACTAAGCTAACCATTAAGAATTTGGCATTTCATTTTGCTGTATGGAAAGACAGTTATCATGTGGTTTCACGCCCAGCATTTAGGAATTCATCCAAGCTCAGTGGTCCTAGGCATGGTCAGCATCCCCTTCTTCGTGAGGTCAGACAGGCTCACTAGCATTCAGAGTCTCCAGGCACACACTGCCTTATTATTTTAAAGCACATTTTGTAGTGCCAGACAACAGGCAAACACTAATGAAGTTCCAGGTAGAGGCATGTTTGTTTTCTGTGGTTCAGAAACCATTTCCGTTTGCTTGAATAAGACACTGTGTCTAAAAGCAATTTCCTTTCTCTTTGCATGGCTCCTTGAAATGGTAAATTATTAAAATCATCAGGACTACTGGTACCATAATGAATGAGAAGTGATCTCATCATACTGAAAGCACTAAGCAAATGAAAAGATTTTTAAAAATCTTTTCTATGGGACTCAAGGTTGTGGGCTTGTCACTGCTTGGTAGTTGTCTTTCCCACCTTCTTCTCCCCTCATATGCTCCTTGATTCCAACATTGGATTATAAAGATGATTCATCTTAGATAAAGTTCTATCTTTTAGCCTACATCACTGCTCAGGAGAGGTCATGAGTAAGAAGAGAACAATGAAACTACTAACAATGAAATAGAATTCACAAACAAAGCTGAATGAAGTTGCTGAAAAAAAGCCTTTTGTTTATAGATAAGTCTCTGTGTACAAAGAAACCTATTGCATCCAGACTGAACCACTCATTAGCAGTTTGGATTCTGGTCTTTGCTCCATCACCCATATGACATTAAGCAAGAGCCATCACCACACTAATCGTCACTGTCCACTTCTGTAAAATGGTGAAAGTAATTACTACAAAGAGTTATTAAGTGTCAAATGAGAAAATAAATGTGAAAATGAACTACAAAGCAGTAGGACAGAAGATGTGTTAGAGCTAGAGATTAGATTGCTTCTTTTAACTTTTGTTCTTTTTTGTTTATTCACACTGTCACTAAACCCCCATCACCATAGTTCCTATTCCTATCTGGTCTCTGGTATCCAGTCCCATCCTTTTAAATCCCTTACTCTCTCTCCTGTATCTTGAAGGCAGGATAATCTTGTCCAGAGAACTGTCTTAAATCCTATAAAACATTAGAGCTCCAGGTAGCATTTTGAAGTAAAAAAAAAAATACAGCAGGTCCATGGTAAAAGAGTAATATTGATGTTAATGTAATCCAGATGCTAGTTTAGACTTCTATTTCTCTTGAGACTATGGAGCTCTCAGGATAAATTGGTTCCAACTTCCAATTCCATAGCCTGTAATTGGTCAAAAATAATTTCATATACATTATTGAGAATATACTTCCTCATGATTGCTATATTTATCTGAACATTTGCTGTTCTTTCAAATGACAGGAGCTGAATGTAATTATCTTATGCCAAAGAGTAAATATAATGGCTTATTTAACTGAAAAATTCAAAAGATAGGATTTGGCTTCAGGCATGGCTGGCTCCAATGACATAAATTATTTCAATAGAATTCGTTTTTTCCTGCTTCTGTGCTGTCTTCACACTTAGTCTCTTTCCACATGGTGGACACGCTGATGAAGACAGTCTGAATTAACTAAGATTAATTAGCTGTTAATCACTGTTGCAAGTAGTAAAACTTTTTAAAATTACATAAATAAATAAGTTCATATTTCTTGTACATATGGGTCTGGTGGTAAACAATTCTGGGCTGGTAGGATGATTTTGTCCCATGAAGCCTTCAGCTACTCATACTTACAGGTTTCTGCTCTGCCATCTCTTGAGTAAGGACATTGCTTGTGGTCCAAAATGGAGATCCAACTATGACATCCATGTTTTAAGCAGCAGAAGTTACGAAGGGGAAAATTAATGATGATGATTACAAAGTAACTGTTTTTTTAAAAAAGATTTCTAAAAGCTGTTCACATGATATTTTCATTTATGTAATTGACATGGCCATATGTAACTACAAGAAAGGAGGAGATATATAGGCTTTTATTTTGTATATTCTATAATTCCACTTTCCTAGCTAGACTTTATTATTATGAGAAAAGTACAAATAGACACTAGAAAATAATTAATAGCATTTGCCACATTGTCTAAAAGACATCATAGTAGGTTTGTGACTTCCATGGCAAGAGAGCATCTTTTCAGTCAGGTCTGATAGGTAACTCCTGGAAACACTCTTATAGACTCAGTTTAAGGCACATGTCCATTGTTGAACAATCACTGTCACTGATGGGACAAGTCCCAGCCCTTGTCATATGTTTACTCACCCTTGTGGTAGTGATGGGGTATGGGAACCAGACCAGCCATATACAGACCCCTTGAGATGGGGGTCCTCCATAAAAGCTAGGTAGGAGAAGATATCTAATACTAGACAAAGGAAGAAAAGATGCTAGATACTAGACCAGAGCCTCTTGGGCTCCAGATTCACCCAGAACATTCTGTTTTATATAATGTCAACTGAGAAGCAACATCTAGTTTCTTCAGTAAGTGAAGAAATCCATTGTCATTATAATTTCTGTAAAAAAATAAAGTAATGTCTCAGCACATATATGTGTAAAAATTACAAAAGCCTTATTTCCCAATAAGATGTGAATGTCATATTAAAGCAACAACTCCTTGGCGATGTACAGTGCACAAAGTACAAACCTTATGAGGTATTCTCAGATGCTGTCATTGGAAATTTTATCCTAGGCTCAATCACCTATCTAAGGAATAATACTCCATGACTCTTGTAACTAAACATTCATAATCACCACAACCTAACCACATAGTATATTTAAAACATTTTTAATAGTCACCTATTAATGACTAACAGTAAAATCCAACATTTATCATTATGAGATTATCATAACCTCAGGAATAATTGTTAAATATGTTATTCTAAAAATTGCTAGTTTTATCGAGTTAATGATTTTCAACTGTTGCTGTACCTTAGAACCATATGAAGGTTTCTAAGTAAAAAAAAATTCTAATTGATTATCAATCAATTAGATCAAGATATCTAGCAATTAGGGTCTAAGATCCCTTTTTTCTTTAGTATAGATTTCATCAGATTGACCTCTATGAGCAACTTAACACTGAAGCCTCTGTGGGCTAATTGGTCTTCCCTAAAAAATATTTGTACAAAATAGAGTGTCACAGATTTTATAAAGGCTCAAATATAAAGTGGTTCCTTGCCTTATATTCAGGCTCACACAGGACTGCATTTTCTCAGAGATCATAATTATCTGGAGATGCAGGAACTCAAGAGTATTATCCTGACCATAGTTACTTGGATTCACAAGAAGAATCTCAGCTCTGTCCTTCCAGCCTCCCTAATATAGAATATCAGCTTATTCAGCTCCTTGAACCCAGTAGTTCATCTTTACTAATGAATGTTTCCATCTTGCCCAGGCTAAAGCTCAACATAGTATACCCTGTTTAATGAGTGGAAGGAATAGCCTATACCCAGCCCTGTCCTAAGACTCTCCAGTGAGGCTCCCATTTGTTTAATGTATGGGAGAGACATGGTGTAGTCCAAACATGCCCTGATGCCAAAAAAGTATATCTTGTTTATAAAGTGTCATAAATCCACCAATGAAACTATGGCTATTGAGCTTGCTCCCTTTCTAAAATGACTTCACAACTGTTAACAATGAAAGGTTTAGGAAGGATTTATTTTCATGGTTATGATTCTCAATGGAAGAACCTGTCTGAATCCCCCTAACCCTTCTCATTATCTATGGGTTAGAGGAAGCCTCTGTGCTCCAGCTGCTGGACTGTGGTAAAGATGGGACTCTCTTGTGTACCAGTTTAGAGGCAAGATTAGCCCTGGATGCTGGAAGGGACATGAGAGTTGTGAGGTGTCAACTTCTACAAATGCTCACTAATAACTCATGAAACCCATGTTTCACTAAGATGAAAATGAAAGAAAAGAAGATCAGGGGTGGAAGTAAAAGAAAGTACAATGTCCTTACAAAAATGTTTTAATGTAGCTGTGAAAGAGGGAGAAAATACAAATTTAAGCCACTGATTTCACTGAGTCCTTCCAGAATAACCACTGGCTGGATCATTACGTTCTTCCTCATTCTGATCCTAATGCATCCTTTTCAGACTCCCTCAAAGTGTCATGGATGCTAATAATCTGGCTTGCAGCTACCCATGTAGAACTCCTAGGCTACAATACCCCTGTAGCTAACCTGCATGAGGTTAGCTGTTGTGGGTTCTCTTGTCAAGGTTGACAGTGGACTCCCGAAGGGCTGCCTTTAAGGAGCTTGGACTCCCATGGGGCAAGATTTGGAGAAATGGAAGGAACCTGTGCTTCAGAACCTCATAGATTTACATCTTCTTTATTGTAGGTGGGCAAACAGAAAATGCCTAGCACTGAATAAAAAGGCCTCAGTAAATGACATCTGTATGTCATACTAATTACATAGGGTGAAGAGTAAATACCAGGAAAGAAATCATAAACACAAAGTGGGCAATGAGGCAACAAACTCTTTCCTAAGATAATCTAATATAAGAAAGTGACTAAAGAGAAAAAGTTGAGCAAGGTTGACTTGTATAATTTTTGAGTAAGACATAAAATTTTTCCTTTTTTTTCTCTTGCATGAATCTTCACACAAAGTAAAAGTGGGCTGGTTTTGATGACAGTAATTCTTTTCTAGGCACTCTGTGCAAGTCGGTGAAGTCATACTAGAAAACACCCTCTACAAACTCTGACTTTCCCAACAGCTCTAACACTACCTAAATGTTTAAGCCATTATAATAATTTGGTGTTTTGAGGTCATGGTTTTCTCATCTGTAAAGAGGGTAAGAAGTACCTGTCTTCCTTTTTCTTGGGGAATTTTAAGACTCAAATGAAAGAGTAGTTCTCCATTTAGTTGCCTCATTTATTCCACAAATACATATTTTCTACAGTATACCAAGAACTATTCCACAGGCTTGGGATAGAGAGATGAACACTGTAGACTGAAGGTTCTGCTTTTATGGAGCTTAAATTTTAGCAGAAGAAAGATAATAAAGAAATAAACCAACAAATATATAATATTTCAGGTGTTGATAAGTGCTATGAAGAAAATAAATAACAGAAGTATTACTGAAAAAAGCTTCATAAACTCTGAAGAACTATACAAACAAGATTTTGTTCTCATGCTTAATTGATTACTAGGGTTAAGGTCAAGGCATTTGGCACTAGAGAATATATTT
Source organism: Castor canadensis (assembly GCF_047511655.1). Lineage (NCBI taxonomy): Eukaryota > Metazoa > Chordata > Mammalia > Rodentia > Castoridae > Castor > Castor canadensis. The sequence continues at coordinate 97,237,923 of NC_133391.1, read as the reverse complement.
GATCCTTTCAAATGAGAGGAATTCCCATTATTGATCATTCATTACAAGATCAGCCTTGTTAAAAAAATTCATCTTCTTACCTTATCCTAACTCCTCATTTTGGCATGAAACTGCAGACAAAGGACCCATCAGCTTTAAAACAGAAAGGAATTTAAATCAGCATTAGAAATATCTAGAATTAGACTACCTTTTAAATCCAGATTTCAGTATTTATCTTCTTATATCTTTGGAAAGTTTTTTTTTTTCTTTACTTTTCTTTTTGGTTTTAGCCTAATTTCCATTCTGGAATGTGGGAGCATTCCCTTTTTGTAGATTACTCGGCAGACTTTGTTTTGTTCTTAAGCCTGATGAAGATGGAATCATGCTATCTTTATAAGTGCTATGTGTTAAATATTAATTTTTAATAGTGATTATACTCTGAGAATGTCTTGATAAATGTTAAAAGCACATTTCTCAAACATTTATGATTATACCTCTAAATGGAAGGCTTGTCATTGAATAAAGAAAATAGAAAATCACTCAGTTCTCCCAGTCAGTGGACACAATTGGATTACAAGGTGAAGCTGAGAAGCCAGTTGCAGATTTTATCTTAGCGTAAAAACAGAGCAGTCTCATCTAAGAAGCCAAGTGGTACTAACTTCACCTGGGAAGATGGCTAAGATGTAAGAGTTGCCCCAGGGTATCAAGGAGCCAGTTCTGTGAAATCAAGGTAATGGAATTCAAATTAATTTACTCATTCCATTAAGCTGGGCCATTATAAAAGTGGCATTCCTTGTGTTGTTAACATTCAGTACTAACAGTTCATTATCTCCATTCTAAGACGCTTTAAATACTCTCTAGACAGTCTCTAGGTGCCACAAGGCAGCTGACCTACAAAAATATTTCCCAAGCCTGTTTAACAGAAACAAAACATTACTTTTCTGTCAAAGGGCAAGGAGGGGCCCATGGATGGGTGCTACAAACAACCTGGATCCCTTTAGAAAAGGCATCCTTCACCTGCTCCCTGGAGTCAAAGAGCGTATGTTAAAATAATTGAGAAAGTGCTTTAATAAAGGATGTGCCTCTGAAGGGAGGGACAAAATATGGACTGAATTGTAACATGAAATTGCCATGCTTTGTACCAGTACTCAGTATCATTAGCTATAAATTAATCCTTAAAACTGAACAGATCCAATGATGTTTCCTAAAGTTGCTTCCCTGAAAAATTTTAATTTGTCAAAAGTAAGAGGACCCTTGCATTTTTATTCATTTGTCTATTTTGTGGTACTGGGGCTTGAACTCAGACCAGCCCTATTTTTATGAAGGGTTTTTCAAAACAGGGCCTCGGGAACTATTTTCCTGGTCTGACTTCAAGCTGTGATCCTCCTGATCTCTATCTCCTGAGTAGCTAGGATTATAGGCTGCACCATGGGTGCCCGGCTGCATTTTTATTTTTTAAAAATTGCTAAGAAGCCTAGAGATTAAGATATCACTGAGATATAAAACTTGAAATCTAATTTAATAGTCTCAGCATGAGGATAAGGATTTTTAAAGTAATAATCATTATCATTTCCCAGTGTTTGATCCATTCTGTTTAAAAAAATTTTTAATAGCGATCTTAACATGTAATTCCTTTGCTACTTGTTAGAAGAAAATAAAACTGTACATGATACAAATATTGAAATAAATAATGATTTAAGTAGGTGTTTAAATATTTGCTGAAACATTACCTATTTCTTTATCAAGTTGTAGTGTGAAAAAAATCAACTACTTATGTTGAAAAGTAGGATTGTTTTCTGTTTGTATGTGAGCCACAATTTTCAGTATAAAACTCAACCAAGCTTAACTAAGGATCATAGCCAAATGGTGCAACCTATTTACCCTTTCTTACTTTGCCTACTTTTTTCTCTCCAGTTCTCAACAACCTGTGTATTTGTGTACCTGAGATGTGACAACTTTTTTGAACTGAAGAATGAAAATACGCTACACAGTTTGCTGGCTTAACTTGGAGGAATTCTGTCAGCTCCCCCCACCCCATATCCTCCCACCATCTTGACCAGAGCTTCTATCAATCCCTACTCCAATCTCATAATTGAAGAGAAAAAGAAAACATTGTTCCAGTTCATTCTGGCTTGAAATAGTCCTTTGAGCGGTATTTACAAAGCGTCATTTCCATGACAATATCAAAAGCGCCCAATTTCTATTCCATGTTATAAAGAGGAAAATTTCACATTCAAGTGACCCTTCAGATCTGTTTTTCCAATGTGTGAGACTGATGTGAAATGAACTCATAAAGAAAATCGTTGGAAAAGACCAATAAGCACACCCTGGTGATTCTTCCCTGGGGTATTAGTGGGTCCCATGTAACCCTCAGCTCTATTTACGCTAGTCCTCTATGGAATATAAGATCTATACAAAGCACCTTTTAATAAGGAAATCGAAACTTTATCTAATTCTAGTCTAGATTCTATCGAAAGTCCATACACAGCTAATAAAATAAGATCACATTTATAGAGGCAGCACACATTTATAAGAGATCAAAAATTCACATAAATGAGAAACTCGTGTAATTAGTCCTTAAAGTGCTGTCATTCTAAAACTGATGGAAGGCATCCTACAAAGAGAATTTTAGTATTTTTTATAACCACAGAAACAGGAAACCTTGTTTGTGGTGGGATTTTTGAGTACTAGTTCTGCCTCTGGTAATTTTCAAAACACTGAGAGAGTGAAATGAAACACAAATGTGCTATACTTTTAAACATTTAACTTTTTAAAAAGCTGTTTTATAGAATGTCAGTCTTTTTCTGATTTTATAGGAAGAATTTTGGCTTTTAAATTGCACAGTAACTGACACTCAAGAATAAGAAAATTGTGAAGTCTCTGTGAACCAATGCTGTCAATTTCCTGATATGTCTTTCTTTGCAAACACTCTGGAGGAAACTATATAAGGTGAGGAGACTTCTTTTTTCTCCTCTCATTTGTAAAGTAAAAAGTACTGTTTAACATAAACTTTTGTAATAATTGCATAATTGTTTTTGTTTTCTCACCAAAGCCCAAGGATACTGGTGAGGTATAGAAATATTGAAAAAAGAGAACTGGATTTTAATGACCACTTAAAAAAAATATTTCCTACCACCAATCCCCTTTCCTTGGCTTTGCAGAAAGCTATTTCAAAAAATTTCTGAGCAATGACAAAGCTGCAAAGAATGAAGTGATAAAATAGTAATTATATAATCTGAACTAGATTAATATTAACTCTAGGGCAAATATACTAAAATAATAATAAATTTTGCATTATTTTATAACCTTAAGATATGTGTTTCACATAAACTATCTTATTTTCCAAAAAACTGGGAAACTTTGGGGTTTTAGCTATGCTACAAGAACAAGTAAAGTATTGTATTTGAAGTTATGAGGCAAAATTCTTTGGCTGATTACATTTATGTGGCTTATAAAGAGTTCAATACTTTTGCCTTGGTTTCACTATAAAAACAGATACATTTGGCTAAATAAGCACAAATATTCAACGATTTCCTTCTGAATTTGCAAGTAGATGAGAATGAGGAATCATGGTTGTTATGGTTTGAATATAAAATGCCCCACATAAACTCAGGTGTTAGACACTTGGACCCCAGTCAGTGGTGCTGTTTTGGGAGGTGGTAGAAATGTTAAGAGGTGGGGCCTCACTGGAAGAAGTAGGTCATCAGAGGGTGTACCTTTGAAGGTTGTAACAGGTCTCTGGTCCCTTGCTCCTTCCTTGCTTTCCTGGCTATCATAGGTGAATAGCCTCTTCCTCCACTTGCTCCCAACCTCCATGATGTGCTGCCTTGCCTAAAAGCTCACAGTAATGGAGCCAGTGACTATGGACTAAAATTTCTGAAACTGTGAGCCAGAATAAATCCTTCCTCTCCTTAGGTTGTTTTGGTCAGGTATTTTGTCACACAGCAAAAGCTAACTAATAACATGGTCGATGAAGAATACGTTATAAAATGAAGGAGTCTGAGGTGAGCTGGTCAGTGTTTTCCTTATATCTAGCTAGAGAAATTTTTCAGTCAAGAGCTCAGACTGCAAAGTGCACTGTGTGGTAAGGAATTTTTCATTTCAAGTGTCATATTCCATCCTGCTATTCCTGCTGTGCTACATGGCTCAGTTTTGGAGCTTTTATGATTTTTTTGTTTCTAAACTTAGAGTACTTAGGACACAGTGAGTGTTTGTTAGAATTGGAAATAAGGGTCAGTTACTTTTCTCTTGTTTTATATATAAGATGTTTTTATATTGTACATTTTTCTTTAAATTATGTGAGTTTGCTTGTGTTCAAAAACAGAGACCTACTTTATTGGAGACAGTGCTTAAAGGGGAATACAGGCTGTGGAATCAGGACTTCTAATCATAGCTTTACTAACTGTCCTTGTATAAGTCATTTAAACTTGCTGATGCTCAGACTTCTCATCTGAAAATTGGAAGTTATAATATACAATCCGCACCTTTTTTAGGAGACAAATGAAACAAAAAAAATGTGCCTAGTGTAATGTTTAGTATACACATTACTTTTATTATTGTTGTTCTTATTGATAAAGGCAGGACTACTGTATAAATTTATTTAAAACCTTTGAAGCCTTTTTGAAGAAAATTATTTTGATTAAATAGGGTAACTCAATGAATCACTCTATTTAATTGATTGAATGAATAATTATAATAATATTGACTGAATGAATTGAGTCACCCAATTGTTTTATTTTATGTAGATTAAAATTTTATTTTTGCCTTTTACTTTAAGTGTTGGTTTCATTGTTATCAGAATACTTGGACAGTGGGAATATAGGACAAGAGTCCAAAACTGCATGTGAAAAGATAAAAGCCTTCCATATTTTTCTGCATCTTAATTTTATCTGAAAACCTCATTCTGCTCTTTCATATTCCATCCACCTTTTCATGGTTATGTGAAAGTTTGGGGGGCTTATAGCCTATGAGGAAGAAGTAGTGAGAGCAGGAAAAATTTGTCACTGGTATACCTGGTTACTGCTGAAAATTCTTGGGTAAAGATCTACGCAAACTCAGTCTTACTAAGTCCTATGGTGGATGCTTATTTTCATAAGACAATGAGAAAAGTTTTCTCAATAAGAGATAGAGAAAAGAGTTTTCATAGTAATGTCCCTTTTATTTTCCATTCAAAATAAAAATTTAAAAAATCAGATGTTATACACACTGTTTTTTTTATTATTGTTGTTGTACTGGAGTTACATTGTGACATTTACACAAGTTCTTACAGTATATCATCGTTGAATTCACCCCTGTATCATTCTGGTTTTCTGATGAGGGTTTCATTTTCCTTTCCATGGTCTAAGCATGGAAAGCTTCCCATATTGACCTAATGTTTTGTTTTTGGGAAACAGACAGAAAGAAGTTCATTCAGAGTCAAACTAAAAAATAGCAACCTACGTACTCACTGTTTCCCTATGAGGTGAGCTACCTTCCCCATTTATTCTCATATGGATAGGGAAAACATTTAATTAGGATATTTCCTTTCTCATGGGGACAAGTATTCTTTATTCTTTATTGTAATAGTGAAAATATTACAAAGTAACAAGTGTGGTGGCCATCCTCTGAGATGGTTACTAATGTACTTCACCTCCTGATACTCTTGGTCTTGTATAAACTCCTCCCACAGTCAGTGGGCCTGATCTGTGTAACCAATAGCCTCTTGAAAGAATTGACAGTATACACTGAAGTTTAGTAATGACAGACCATGTGGCTTATTCTTGACTTCTCTTGAATCTATCATCTGGGGGAAACCAGCCACCATGTTGTGTGGATTCTCAAGCAGCACTATGGAAAGAAACCAAGGCCTCATGGTAACATCCAATGTGAACTTTCTAGCTCTTCAAATGAGTCATCATCAAAGGACATCTTCCAGACTCAGTCAAGTCTTCAAATGACTATAGTCTCAGCCGACATCTTGACTCATGAGAAAGCATGAGCCAACCAACATAGCTCAGCCTCTCCCAAATTCCTGACCCACAGAAACCATCTGAGGTAATGACTAATTATCATAATTTTAAACTGGTAAATCTTAGTATAATTTGTTATGCAGTAATAGACAACTAATATAAAAGCATATAAAGATTTTTATGAATAGATACAAAGGTTTTGTCAATAATCTTCTGCTTTTTTCCCTCCCATTGTAATATACACAAATTATCTTTGGGGAATGGAATGGCTCAAGTTTCATGGTTATGCATTCTCCAAATGACACTCTGTCTTTCTCAACCCCATATTTTTTTCCAAAAGAAAATTAGAACATGTCAAATGACCACAATTTTTAATCTTCTGAAGCAAGACACTCCAGAATTCTCCTGTTTGTGTATATGTGGATCACTTAGTTCCTTCATCTCCCTCTCTGACTTCTGTGCCAATCTTGGTGGAGGTGGGTAGTGCTCAGGAAAATTTTTGCTATTTGTGTGTCACATTCTGGGGAAGGGGAAGGAACAGGAGAGACTCTCAGCTTTCTGTATTCTCATCTGCTTAGGTCAATCATTGTTATGTCTTCTTTCCAGGAGTTGTAGCCTCTATATAGGGCCTCTCCAAAGGAGCTTCCAAAGTTTCTGCTTTTATCACCAACTACAAGACCTAATCCTAGTGTTTGAATATGTGGTGGGGGTAGGGTGTATGGAGATGATAGATACAGATTCTTTTTTCATGGTTTTTTTTTTTTACGAATCTTTTGTCTCTACCCCAGATTTCAAGACAGACTCTTCTGCTTTCTGTCTTGTTTTAACTCTCTCCTTAGGTATCCTTTCTGTTTGAATGACAGGAAGGAAAGGGGGAAATATGGAGGAAAAAGGAACAAATGTTAATATCTCAAAGACCGAATCCCAACACACTTGTGTTAATTCAGACAGAAGCTTCACATTACCCTACACTTATATGGGAATAGAAGTTATCTGAAAATGGGTATAGGAAACATGAGTGAAATTTAAGGAAACTTCTGTAGGTCCTAAGTGTTTTAGAAAACCAATAACATCCATTCTTAGGATCCCACTTCCAACAAAAAGTTGTAGCAGTCCAATTTTGATACATTTTAATGTTGTAATAACCATTGAATTACTTCAAACATTTGTCAAGTGTAGACAAACTTGTTCCCAGTATTATTTGTTGAATGTGAAGGTTGTGGTGTTACGCATACTATCACATGGAGAATTGTTAAAAATGCAGGTGCCCAAGCTCCACTTCTCTCCTTACCATGATTCTGATTCAGATTGAATTGTCTGTCTTCATTTAAGGGTGTGACCATTTCTGCTCTTCAACATACTTGCTCACCCATTGACTAATAGGTTAATGTTCTCAAAAGATGATTATATTGAGTCTGGAATTAATAATAATAAAGACAGGAGAAAATGATGATTACTAACAGGGAAAATTTTATGTCTTAGTAGTTTGAACAGACTAAACAATTTTCAAAGTCCTATCAGAGAAAATAGTCGACACTGAAGATGTGGAGCAAATGGGTAGGGAAAGACACAGGATTCTGATAACACTAGCTATTTTCTTGAAGTCTATTCCCCCTGTATTATTTCATGAAACAATAAATTCCTTTTTTTCATGAAGTCATTTTGACTTGGGTTTTCTAACATCTTCACTGAAAGGGTCCCGGCTGATACAGTTCTCCACAAACAGTTATTTATATAAATGCTTGAATGAAGGTATGGATGGAAAGGGAGCACAAACAGCAGCCCACTTCTACCATTTTCTTTGGTCAGAAGCCATCTCTTGTCAGGTTGTACCAATCCAGTAGCTTCCATCCACATGGTTTGTACTAGAAGTTGTGCTGTCTGCTGCACAGCAATGTGACTATGGGATGAGAGACAATCTGTTGTTCTTAGTTCTTGAACATTTAGACCATTAATCCTGCTTTCCAGAAGAGTGCAGGCTCTATTCTTGAGAGTCTTTTGTGTTACAGGTCTATCAATCTTGGGGGGGTTCCTCCTTTGAGATAATTCTATAATCATTTAATTTGGCTATACGAAAATAGAATTTAGAATATGTGTTTTGCTCAAGTTTAGACCTCTTCATCCCACTGATGTGTAATTTACATAATATAAGTAAATGTTAGATTATTTTTTACTATAAGTTTCATTCTGTTACTCATTTTACTGAGTCAGTTTATATTTGACTCAATTTATTACTCTCTAAAATGTTCAGCTAGCTACAACTTAGAAACAAATTTGAGAATTCGTGCTCTATTTCCATGCATTGACTTGGGTCAAATCTTTTCCACAGTCTTCATGTTCATTTCATTCCTGTGTCCAGATCTTTTGTACACTCCTTTACTTAATATCATAGTGATTTGAATAAACACCAGGAGTAAAACATGGAGAAGAAAACTGGCCACTTATTCTTGTTTTTCAATTTTTCACTGTTCTTCAACATAGCTCATCTCTGGGATAATTTTAAGAAGTTTTTTCCCAGAATTCTGTGAAATCTGATGGCCCAGCATTTATAACTTACAGCTTTGGTATGACTAGCATAGGTCCAGCTGAACCAGTTCTCACACTAATGCCTGGAAGGCTGATTTGTCTTTCTCTCTCTGCATAGAAGGAACACATGTTGCTATGTAGAAAGAGAAATTGCTGGTCTCTGAAAATTTCCCTTTGCAGCAGTGTCTCATATAGTCATCAGCAAACATTTATGTAGAGTCTAAAAATATTTTATCTTGTAATATTTTTGCAAGTGGCCAAACCTAAGGAGTACGTTTATACACATTTTCTCATTTACAAAATAACTAAGTTGTCAGGCAAGATTGCTAGCTTTGCATTGAGTGTTTGTAGCCACTACCCTTTGGAAGACTCCCTGTACTCCACAGTTCTGTACAGTTGCAAGCCTCAGTGCCTCCTCCCCTGGTCATTTCATTCTGCATGGAAATGGTCTATTTCCTGTGAAATCATAAGTTTTTAGAAATAGAAGGAGAGCAAAGCATATGATGTTTATGTGCTCATGCTATGTTTCCAAGGCTGCTGGGCACATGGGCATCTCCAGAGAAAATCTTTCTCAGTTGATAGGGAAACATTCGCCAATTTTGTGTTCCTCTAATGGTAGAACATTCACTACAAAGGGAAAAGATGCTGCTCTGTTTTTGTTACTATGGAGAATATTGAAGCAAGCAAACTAGATAGAAATTTCTAAGAAGAGACAAATACATAATGGCTACAACTTTTTTTTTCAGAAACTAAAAGAATTGTCATCTTGAATAGCTACATTTAACACAACAGTGCCTTTTAAATCCCTCTTTTGAATTGAATGACCCCCATGGATATGTAGTAAAAATGAATGAACGCTTTTGTGCCTGAATAGACTAAGTTGATTTTGGAAGGGGCCTGCTTGACTTTGGTTCATGTCACACCACTTAAGAGATGAGGGAAGAACAGTACAATGCAATGTTTTGAACCAGTGGACTCACTGAGGACTAAATGCCCTGGGTGTGACCCACTTCTTTCATAAGTGTGATTTGATCATGACATTGACAATGGTAAAGAAAAGTGTCTCCTAACTAATTTGAGGACATCTCATTTACGAACTATAGAAATGATCCCTGAAAGTATAGTCTTTAAAGACATCTCATTACAAACTAACTGAACAAGAAGCATACTCTAAAAGCCCACAAGAAATTTGGAACAAAGAATGCACAAAAGAATCAGCATATCAAAGTTTTACTAATCTTGTCATCTGTGAATAGATTACTCTGGGAAACAAAACTATGCTAAAATAAATCTAATAGATTCATTCAGCTAGAGATGTTTTGCTTCAGACAATATAACTTGGACTTGTATTTGCAGTTGCTCCTACTTACCACATAATAGAAATTGAAAAAAACCTCATCAGTAAAACCAGAACAACAGAAAAGTCCTATAAATAATGTCACATAAAACAGAATGTTACCTTTAAAATATTAAATATGAGAAAATGATATGCAAAACTGTATGTGCAACAATATATCCAATGTGTCTATGGCAGGGAACATAGTGGATGCATATGCATACACACACCTGCATATACATATATACAATAAAATGATTTAAGACCATGTTAACAGTGGTTATTTCTACATATGGGAAGGCATTAAATAAATAAACATTTATAAATATTAAACAAATATTTCTGAGTGTGGAAGACATTAAATCTCTTCTTTGTACTTCACTATGTTTTTCAAATTTTCTACCATTAACAGTTGTTACTTTTAAAATTTGAGGAGAAATAAATTTTGAGCAACTAAAGTTTTACACAAATGTTTTCTATAGTATTTCCTGTTTAAAAGGAGCTATATTTGTTCCAAGTGTAAAACTAGTCAACATGCAAAACTAATTAGATTGCACAGCCTTGCATTTCCTTCTACAGAGGTTGCTTTGCTTTCAGGTCTTATTAGATTCTCTTATTTCTCCACACCATGTCTTTCCACCAGAAGTAATGTAATAGCTTTGCCTTTGCTGGTACTTTTCAGTTTTTCACTGAAAACTAATGTCTATAAGTCCCTTTAAAATGTACTATAAAAACATCCCCCTTTGTACTT